>NC_142343.1:31895682-33095682 GCF_054954075.1 Amborella trichopoda
TCGCCACAATTATAACAATTTCTTCCCTTCTTAGATTTGAATTTACCTCTTGATGTTTTGTGATTGTAACGTTTCCAGCTTGTACTTCTCCAGCTAAGAAGAATTCAAGGATTTTCTTATTGCTTCCTCATTCGATAAACTACTTGTAAATGAACTCATAATTACTTTCCCATCTAGTGGGGATTTGCTAAGAGATACCATAAAGTCTCCCAACAATCAGGTAACAAATTGAAAGTAATAAAGGTATGTAACTCATGATCCAACACCATCTTCATGGAAGATAGTTGATCACTATGTCTCACTTAAAAAATATCAAACCTTAGAAATAAAATATGCGGATGTGCATGAAATAAATAACCAACCATAACACCAAGATTTATGTGGAACACCCTTCAAAAAAGGGAAGAACTATGGGGCAGCAAAATGAAATCCACTATGCAACAAAATAATTACAATTGTTCTTCTCAAATTGATTAACCGAAACTTGAGGATTTAGTAATAAGAAATAGAAAAATACAATGTTACTTCCGTGAGATCAACTTACAAATGTTCTTCCCTTTCTCAAAAGAGTAGTAAACACTTCTTTTGAGACCTCATTGGAGAATACCAACTTTAACCATGAAGCTCCAAACCTTTTGAGAGTTTTAAAAGAGAACCTTTTTTTTCTGCACCTAAAAAACCTAGAGAGGAAAAAAAAAAAAAAGTACCTCAACATCTCTTTTAGATTTTTTGGTTCATCCCCAACCAAACCACCCCATAAAAAAAAGAAAAAAAAGGGAACACAAAAACACCAAACTTCCTTTATAATTAGAAACCCTAATTATGACTCTCATTTTTTTTGCTCATACTTAACCCTCTAAAGTTTCCTTTCTAAAGGTGATCTCCACCCTCATGGGGCTAGACCACTTTAAAAACAAGAAACTTATCTTATTACTCACGAGAGATGAACAATTTAAGAACTTACTAATTTTTTTTTATTCAATTTTAAAATACCCATGAAAAAATATGATCTTGAGTTAGAATAGTTGCAAATGGGTAAAATCCATTGGGATTGAATAGTGATTTCAACTACCCTCATCATCATCCAAAATTCATCGCACTGTCACTGTTGTCCAATAGTATTTCAATTTTCATTTTGTTTTTACAAATCCAAATTACTTGAAATTTGGAGCATGCGTACATCTTAGTGAGGCGCACCTAATAAAAATATGAAAAAAAATCGTAAAATATAAAATTTCGGGGGTATTTTGGTTAATTTATATTGAGAAAGCACTTTGTGAGACCCTCCCACATCTATGTGTGTAGGACCCCAAAGGATCACCATTACATTTGATGCAGATATCTAGAAAATTCAAGTCCCACACCCATGTGATAACTTTTCTAGAGATCTATGCCAAATTTAATGGTGATCCTTTGGAGTCATACACACATGGGTGTGGGAGGGTCTTATAGGATCATTACTCATTTATATTTTACGAATTATTTTTTTCATATTTTTATTAGGTATGCCTCACTAACACGCTCCAAATTTCAAATCATTCCGATTAGTAAAAATAAAATAAAAATTGAAACACTACTGGACAACTGTGACAGTGCGATGAAGCTTGGATGGTGATGAGGGTAAGCGAAATCACTGTTCATTTTTACCTATCGGTGTTGGGAAGAGTTTTCTTATATATATATATATATATATATATATATATATATATATATATGTTTACGATGAAAATCTGACTGATCTTTCGATGAAGGTCTCTCGAATTTTAATACCTTAAACTAATTAAAAAGATGTAAATAAAGTAGTAGAAAAAGTGTGACAGATCGAATTCAGATCTGAGACAAGATTTGCCCGAAAACGTGCAGATCTACTCTCAGATCTGTGGTAGAGCCAGCATAATGTAGAGCATTAAAATACAATTTTTAAGACAAGTTAACAGATCAAAAATAAATAAAAGAAGCAAAACAGTAAAGAGAAGAAAGATAGAGGAAGAAATACTACCAAATTGGGCCGGATGGCCCGGGATTCCTGAGCCTTCAAGGGATCGCCTGTATCAGAGCCGGTCCTCTTTGCCTCTCTGATTCAGATATTGACCAGCAGATCCTTGGTGTAAAAGGTTAGATCTAAGGTTGTTGTGCCCTAATTCTAGTTTTGATCTAGAGGTTTTGTGCCCTAGGTCTAGCTTTTCCCAGTCTTGGGGGTTAGGACTTCAAGAGGCTAGGGTTTCTATCTTCTCTAGGGTTTTCAATCTAGAGATTTTTCTAAAGCTGTCCGTGTTTCTCAAGGTCTGAAGGAGAATTTCCTTAGTTTTCCTATGGTTTTGTGATCTCAAAAGGTTGAATATGAATTTTGAGATTTTCTCTAATTTTTTGAGATTTTTACTAAATTTTTAGGAATTTATAAGGGTTTTTCTTTTTTTTTGATATTTTTGGATAATTTTTCTAATTTCGGGAATTTTTAAGGTGTTTATTTTTTTATTTTTTTTTCTCTCCTTTTAGGTTAGGAAGATGGAGTATTTATAAGATTCAATTGATGATTTTTTTTATATTTTTTGGAGTTTTTTTTCGAAATGTTTTGGATTTATCTTGAAGTTTTAGCTTTATCTTATTAAAGAAAATGCGTTTACTACATCATTAGATGAGTTAACTGCACCATCAGCCCACGCCTGGGCCTGTCGCGCCTGTTATAGCCCGGCCTGTGGCTCGACAGTTGGGTCTCACTGGGACTAAATTGTCATTTTTTATATCATTTTATCCGTAGTTCCAATTTAGGCAATTCTTGGACCATTGAAAAGCTCTTGAGCTCTACTTCAAATTGAGATAGTATTTGGGTAGTTTTGATAAATTGGGTCTGCTAGGATAATATGGTCCTAAGGGTTCAGAAAACTATAGAATTTGTCAAATTTAAAATGGGGTGTATACAATATATATATATATATATATATATATATATATATATATATATATATATATATATATATATATATATATATATATATATATATATATATATATATGGAAGATACTACAAAATGCCTATAGATGAAAATGAATAGTGATTTCACCTACCCTCATATCCCCGTCCAAAATTCATTGCACGGTCACTATTGTCTGGTAGTGTTTTATTTTTTATTTTTTATTTACAAATCAGAAAGGCTTGAAATTTGGAGTATGTGGTCATAAAAAATAGTTGAATCTATCAAAAAAATATTTTACATGAAAAAAATTGACCAAAATACCCCTGAAACTTTTTGGGAATATTTTGGTCAATTTTGTTTTCACAATTTTTTTTTATATTGTTATTAGATGCGCCTCACTAATATATACACACACACCAAATTTTAGATCATTTGGATTTGTTGAAAAAAATGAAAAAATAAAATACTACTGGACTATCGTAACTGCACGATGAACTTTGAACGGTGATGAGGGTTGACGAAATCACTGTTCATTTTCTCCTATGGGTATTAGGAAGACTTTTCCATATATATATATATATATATATATATATATATATATATATATATATATATATATATATTCCCTTCACGGCTAGATCACTCAAAAGTAGTGCTTTTTACAATAAATGAACTTCAAAAGAAATAAAGGAAATAAATCTATGATCTAAAACTTGATGCCACTTAAAACCTTTCCTTCAATAACCAAAGAAAAACATAAGCTATGCTTAGGAATTAAAAAAAAAAAAGAAGTAAATATGGCAAGAAAGGAAATGCTGGGTAAAGGAGATGGGTTGCAAGAAAGAGAGAGAGAGAGAGAGAGAGAGAGAGAGAGAACTTCTTTCGGTGAGAAGTGAGTTTTAGAGAATGCATGATGTTATGGTTAGATAGTTCTGTGGTGTGATGGACATAGCTATGGTGATGGAGGATCTTAGAGTAGAGGTCAATTTGAAGGATTTTCCAGGGCTTAATAGAAGGGCAAGGGTTACTGTGGTCGGGTCATTTTGCCTTATATCTTGTGATATTTTTGGGCTGATTGATTGGGCAAAGAGAGAGTGGGCCTATCTTACTATCCTGAGGTCTTTTCTCTGGGTAGAGGTAAGGTAGCTTTGTTTTATGATCTGATAGGGACGTCTTTATGGCTCGTGGTGAAAGATTTTACCATGTTCGTGGTAAGTTATTGTCTCTCGACTGCTGAAGCCCTTTGGTCCATTCGTCGTTTGTGCAAAAGGAGTTGGTATGGGTTAAACTTGGTGGCATTCCTCTCCATGCTTAGGATGTTACTATATTCTAGAAGATTGTCCACTCCTTTGGAAAATTTTGTGAGGTTGACAGGGAAGTGCTAGGTGGTTCGAGTTGTTCTTTTTTCCATAATAAAGATGAAAATGTTTTTGAGTTTTCTAATCCCAGGTCAAATCCGTTTGCAGGTGGGGTCAAATTTATTTTTAATTTCTATATTAGTAGAAAGGGGTGTGCAAGGTATTGTTAAGCCTCCTCAGGAAGTTGTTCCTAAGTCTACTACTCCCCAAGAGAATGCCTTGGTCGAAGTTACCAGAAAAAGGTGAAGCAAATTCTAGCTACCATTCAACCACCTACTGGTTCAGGGTGGCAAAACTTTGAAAATTTCGGGGTATCGAAGCGAAGACGTGCAGCTTGTAACAGAAGGAGAAATAAGTAGAGACTGCGTTACGGTAATTCAAAATTTAAAACCTGAAAAATATGGATTCCGGTGGGGAGATTCCCGGATTATCAACATCATATACCGGAGGTTAAGTATAAGTTGAAATCAATCGTTGTCAATGGGAATAGTGGGAGAAACTTTGCTATTGATGGTCCTCCCGCAGGTTTGTAAAAATTTTCGTGTTTTCCCTCTTTTGACTGGTGGATTGGATGCACCAGATAATGATCCTCTGATACAAGGCCATCCCGATATCTCCTTCGGAGTTATGATCGTTGATGGCTTTCATCTTGGAAAATGTAGTTTTCCTTGGAGGTCAAACCTTAAGGCGGTGGGAGGTGGCTATCCATGGCCATTGAAAGAGAGGCCCCTGGTTGATGTAACTGTGAGAGAGAAGAGCAAATATTAGTCGGTGGGTGAGTACTTTCTTTTTTGCTTGTTCCTATCTCTCACAAGGATGAAGTTGTTGCCTTGTAGGAGAGGAGCCGAGAAGAGAATGAGGATAGACCACCTTTCAATCCCCTATTGATAGACCCGTTGGTCATCATCCAGGTGGAGGATTCAAAGGATGATGCTGGAAACAACCTTCTAGCTGATGTTGTTTCAGAGATTGAGAGTCACAATGTCTCCCTTGCCACTTAGGATATGAATTCTGATGCACAAGATGACTTTGACCCTTTTCCGGCAATGGTGGAGGTTAAGATCTCTCCTCCTCTCCATTCAATTCCACAGATGATAGAGGAACCCTTGTGTCACGCCCCAAGATTTCTAATATTCATGAGGTGCGACAGACTATTCTTATACTAGGAAAAATTCAAATTCCTATTAATATATATTGTAACAAAACAAATTTTTCTATTAATTAAAATTTGTACAAAGTTTGCTCACAACTAGTATTAACATGAAGTCTAGGTATACATCTGTTGATAGAACAAAAACTTACAGTGGTGAAGTTAAACAAAAGTTACAAAGGAGAATTTAGTTACGACATAACTGTATCTTCTTCACAAGCTGGTCCTGATGTGCATTTAACTATAAGACTGCAATTACCGTGAAAAATATTTACCATAGTTTGGTGAGTTTGGCTACTCAGTAAGTGATCATCATGGTCCTAAAAATAATCATGGTTGGAAGATATAAACATTTTCTAAAGAATGTAGATTAAAAAAAAACAACATGAGGAGGAGCATTGCGAACAAAAATATTTATGAATAACAATTTCACTTTTCACAAATCCACAGTTAAACATAATCCAAATGAAGGAAATACATATAAACATTTTAACAAGAATCCATAATTCAAAGGATTTCACAAGATACCCTACTGGCGTCGCAAGTAGGTCACCTATATACCCCACTAGTGTCCTGATGGGTCAAAACAATCTTTGTAGGTCCAAACATACCTCAGCGGCGTACCGGATGAGTCCAAATAGCCCCTACCTGCGTAACCAGATAGGTCCTAATAATCCCTGCAGGTCCGATCATACCTCACTGGCGTCCCGGATGAGTCCAAATAGTTCCTACCGACATAACCGGATAGGTCCTAACGATCACTATAGGTCCACTTATACTCAAATTATCTCTGAAACTCTTTAAACATTAGACAGCAACAATATCATATATGTGAACTATCATTGAAAACATTAACAAGAATTCACTTGAAGCAATTTAATAACAATCACTTCCATTGAAATATCTATAAGTAGCCATTTAAACATTTTATACATAAATTCTGAAAGGTAACAGTTCTGAAGAACATTCTTGAAATCTAACAAGATAACAGTCTAGTATCAATAGACAAACTTTTATGAGAATCCAAAATTAAATACGGAATTATCACAATTTATGGAATTGCCAAGTTGTAAACAATCATTTCATAGGCAATACTACAATCAAGTGTAAAAATATCAGTTTTTCAAATAATGAGGCAGACATTTGCATATGAATTTTACAATGTCCAAATATTAAAAAACAGTAGAAGGAAATCTCATAATTTTACTAAAAGCAGAAATATCACATTTATTTCTAATAATTTATAGTATTTAAAATTCTGAACAATAGACATGAAAATTAAATTTATTTCTAAGAAGTTACAACATTTAAAATACCTAACAATAGATATATCACAATTTTACTATAAAAAAATGGATTATTTTTCAAGACAATGAAGTCACTGACACACAAAACTTATAAAACAAAGATGATGGACTGAAATATTACTATTTTAAAACCGAACTATTTTTCAGGAGGATGATGTCACTTACTGTTGCTCATCAGATTTGATTCATCTGAACCATATCTAGGTGTGGACCTTCAAAATGAACTAAGAGATTCAAGTCCTAGAGTCCCTAAATATACACCAAATTGAATGATGAATATCCAACCCTTTATCAGGCATAATTAAGAAAATTCTATATTATTTAGAGAGAGGGTTTTCAAGCATAGGCTCCAAATTTTCAAAAGAGAAAACTATAACCGCTTACCTATGCTTTATTTTGTACGGTTACTGCTCTTGCTTTTTTATTTTCTTTGAAGGAACTAACCTTTGGATTTCCTATTACCTCATGACCTATACGTATATAAGAGAGATGAACTTCAAAAGAGGTGTCAATGGAGAATCGAAAGGAGCACGTATTTATGGCACGTAAGAAGTAAAAGTCATCCTTATGAAAAGTTAAGAAAAGAAAAAGATGGTGGATCTAAGGTCCACCCAAATAGAGATGGGTTGTTCAAATATTTAGTAATATTCTGACGTTTGAAGTATTTTAAGAAAAGTTAAAAGAATGGTCTCTATGGTGTATTATTATCACAAGGAACTTTTACTCAAAATTATTTCTGGATATATATATTTAATATTTTATTATTATTATTATTATTATTATTGTCAATTCCAAAAATTTCGGGCCGGTTGTAACACCTTGGCTCTAGGTGGGGTTGCTCATCAGGTTGAAGAGAAGGGAGACTATGGTGACGAACTTAATCCAGATGGCCGGGGTTCGGAATATTAGGCTACAATCATGATCCTGTCTATTGAGGAATGTAGGGCTGGTAGAATAGTGGGAGATATGGGTCTAGATTATGAGCTGCCTTTGGCTATGATTTATGATGAGATCATAAAGAACAAGAAGGTGGACAAAGAGGCAACCAAGAAGAAGGCGGAGCTGGTGACCAAGGATTCAGTTGATAAGGAGAAGGGTAAGGAAGTACCTGCTACTCCTAATTGTGGCAAGAATATTAAGTCCTCTAAGAAATCGAAAGGGGTAGTACTAGATCATCTCCAAGGTTGGCTGCCAAGGGATCTCAAGTCCAAATCAAGGAGATCAAGACCGATGAGGATGACCATATTGAAGTATTTAGTGGTGTGACAGATAGCTCTGGCACGGCTGCATCAGAGAGGGAAATGGAGTATATGCTAGAGCAGTACTACTTTGGGCCAAACTTAGATGGTCCAGGTTCCTCTTCTTCCCCTGCTTATTTTAAGTTGGAATGTTAGGGGTTTAGGGGAATCTAGTAGGAAAAGTAACATTATCTTTTTGGTTAGAAAATATAGATATTTGATACTGCAAGAAACCAAGCTTCCCTGCCCTGCTGTGTCTAGGGTCAGGGAAGTCTGGGGTTATGACGTAGTGGGTTCTGATGGCATAGACTCTGTAGGAGCATCGGGTGAGTTGTGGATGGTGTGGAATCCTCTACTTTTGCAATGTGTTGATATCACTAAAGATGACAGATGGTTAGTTGTTATGTTTAATGGCTCACATGCTTCCTTTTCTTGAGGAATGTTAAATGTTTATGGTCCAAATATTCAAAATCTTAAGGAAGACTTTTTGTTTGATATTTCAAATGTTATTTCTGTCTTTGGCGTGCCTTTCTGTATTGGGGGGTACTTTAACTTGATCCAATGGCCTGAAAAGTCTTCTTCAAGTGGGAATAACAATTCTTCTATGAGGTTATTTAAATGGTTTTATTGAATGTTGTAGTTTGGTTGATTTTCCATTGTAAGGGGCTGCTTATACTAAGTCTAATAATAGTGTACATAATCTTATTATAACTAAGATAGATAGATTCTTAGTCTCTAATGAATGGCTGGAAGTCTTCCCCCTTGCTTCTGTCAAAGCATTATCTAGGCTTTCGTTAGATCCTATCCATATCCTCCTCAATTCCAGCAATCCCTTAGGTGGCTTGAAACCTTTTAGGCAGGAAATTGGGTGGCTTGAGGAGGGGATTGGAGACCTGATAAGATCTACTTGGGAGAATACTGTGACTTTTGAGTCGTTGGATTTCCAATCACAAGAAGTTGCTCAATATTAAGCATAAGATGATTGAGTGGAAGAAGGCTTCTAGATATCAGCTTAGTGCCTTACCCTTATTGCCATTCAAGAGATAGGTCAAGTAGTTCAAAATGAACGGTTTATTTCAGAGTAGAATGTTGCATCCGGGAATGAGAAGATCCTGATCTTGAACAAGTTATGTTGGGTGGAGGAAGCATATTAGAGGTAGAGATCCAGGGTGAAATGGCTTAGAGAGGGGGATCTAATTACCAAATTCTTTCATGTTCTAGTCCGTGCTTGTCGAAGGCAAAATGATTTATGTGGATTGATGGTTCTGGGGGTGGATGTGGATGACTGTGATGGAATTGATTAAGTGATTATTGATCACCCCAGAGAGCCTTTTCTTCGAAAGTCCACTATAATCCTAAAATCGCTCGAATTCCATTCAAAGTTTTGCCACTACAAGTGGCCTCCCAGGTTGAAGTGCATATAACTTTGGAAGAACTAAAATCAACAATATTTGCTCTGGTAGGAAACAAAGCACCAGGCCCGAATGGATTCTCGATTTGTATTTTTCGGAAATTTTGGTCTCTAATGTTTAGGGATCTCCTGAATATGGTGATGGGCTTCATATTGACGAGTGAATTGTTCAGAGGGGTCAACTCCACTTTTATTGCTTTGATTCCTAAAAAATCATTAACAGCGGATTTGACGGATATTAAGCCTATCAGCTTACTCTCCAATCTGTATAAAATAGTGGCAAAAGTTCTTGCAGAAAGCTGAAGAAGTTATTGGATGGTATAATATCTGGCCCCCAATCAACATTCATTGATAATAGGTCGATTATTGATAGTGTGTTAGTAGCTCAGAAGTGTATCTATTATAGAGTGGAGAGTAAAGACTCGGGGGTGTTGTTAAAGTTAGATATGGAGAAAGTCTATGATAGGGTTGAATGAAGTATTATCTTAGAAGTGATGAATAGAATGAGATTTGGGTATAAATGGAGAAGTTAGATCTTTCGGTGTCTTTCCTCTGTTCACTTCTCTATTTTGATTAATGGGTGTCCTAAAGGCTTCTTCAGGGCCTCTAGAGGGCTAAAGACAAGGGGATCCTTTATCTCCATTTCTTTATACTATATATGCATAGTGCTTCAGCTTAATGTTTGTTAATGTGGTGAATTGTGAAAATTTTTCAAGCTTTAGAGTGGGGCAAGAGGGGCTAATTATATCTCACCTTCAGTAAGCAGAAGATACGTTGATTTTTAGTCATGCGAATGAGGAGTCTATTAAAAATATTGGCTCATTCTTGGATGTTTGTGAAGTTGCATTGGGGTTAAAAGTTTTGTCCAAAACCTCTGTATTGGGGTGAATTGCAATGCTCAAATGGTGGAAGTTCTGGCAGCCACAATAGGGTGTAAAGTGGACTTTTTCCCTGTCACTTATTTGAATATACCAATCTCGGACTCTTGTCTGTCTATCTTGGCATATGATAAGGTGATCTAGCATGCCCAAGTGAAATTGGATGTATGGAAACTAAAGTATTTGTCTTTGAGTGGTAAAGTCACTTTATTGAAATTTTACATAACCAATATTGCCTAATAGTGTATGTAAGAAAAATGATAGGATGATGCGAAACTTTTGATGGGGATCTTATGGGGAGGAGAGAAAATACCATATTCTTCGATGGGATAGGGTTTGTACCCCAAAAAGAGAAGGGGGTTTGGGGATTAGAATATTAGCTATGGTGAATGGGGCCTTATTATACAAGTGGTGGTGGCGTAGTATGCATTTTAAGGATCATCTTTGGTATAAAATCCTGACTGCAAAATATGAGGTAGATAGGCATGGAATGTGGATTGGAGGTGGAAGAAATAATGTTATGAGGTATATCTTTTGGAAAGATATCTTTCTTTGCAAATCCCTTGTTAATAGAATGTTAGATGGTATGTAGGGAATGACTCTCAAATCTCATTCTGACATCATAAGTGGATTGGTGATTGCTCACTTAAATTGTCGTTTCCTAAAGTGTTTGAAAAGGTTTCCAATCCTATGGCTCTTGTATTTGATGTATATGAGTGGATTGGAGAGTGGTGTGGAGTGTGCAGTTTGCATATGACAGGATTAGAAATGAGACATTGCAGCAGTTAACTTCCTTGATGTCTAATCTGGAGGCGGTTTTTATTTCTATAAGGGTGAGAGACGAGTTGGTATGGGAGATTGAACAAGATGGACAGTTTTATGTGAAATCAATGTATGCTTTATTGTTTCACGATCGATGGAGGTCGACCTTACCATAGATTGCTCAAGTTTGGACGCAGCCTGTGCCGCATAAGGTTCAATGTTTCTTATGGTTGGCTGGGCAGAATAAAATTTTGATTGTGGATAAGTTGATGAAAAGAGGAATGATTCTCCCAAATGTCTGTTTGATGTGTAAAAACAATGGTGAGTCTGTCTCACATCTCTTTGTATATTGTTGTTATGTTTATAAGCTCTGGGTGTTCTTTATGAATATCTTTGGCATTTGAGTGGCACTACCCCAAGATGTTTTTGGTATTATCACTCATCTGTCATTTCTGGTGCTGCCAAAATTGGGAGGTGTAATTTGGCAAATTATTAGAGGAGCAATCTGTTGGGAGATTTGGAAGGAGTGCAATCATAGGAATTTTGAAGGGACTGCCCTCCCTTATGATAGAGTTATGAGCTATGCTTTCCATTGGGTATGGAGTTGGCTATCTATTACTAAGGAAGGTAGGGGAATTACCAAGGTGAAAGTGCGATTGCACCTAAATAATTTAGCATTCTCTCGAGTAGCCATTTGTAAACCTGTTGGATGATGGGTACTCCAAGGATGTGGAAGTTATAAAATTAATTTTGATGGGAGTTCTATGGGTAATCCACGCACAACAGGTATTGGTGGTTTGGTTCGTGATTGGAATGGATCCATAATTTTTGCCTATGCAGGTCCTTCTGGGATAGCCACGACAAATCTTGCATAAATCATGGCCTTACTCCATGTGTTGTTATTTTTTAGATCCTACAATTTAGGGTCAATTTGTGAGGTGGAGGGAGACTCACTAAATGTTATTAAATGATGTAAAAGGGAACTTCGTGTTCCCTGGACGCTTTGATATATGTGGTGTAAGGTGATAGATCGCATTGAAG
Source organism: Amborella trichopoda (assembly GCF_054954075.1). NCBI lineage: Eukaryota > Viridiplantae > Streptophyta > Magnoliopsida > Amborellales > Amborellaceae > Amborella > Amborella trichopoda. The sequence goes on from NC_142343.1 coordinate 31,907,743, forward strand.
TGATGACTATTTCCTTCCATCATTTCTACAGAGTGGCGAACAGTGCTGCAAATGACTTAGCCAAGAGAGGGTTCTCTCTTGATTTGATTACTATTATAAATCTGGTTGATTTAATCTCCCTCTGATGTGTTAGCAATAAAATTGATAACTTTTGTCCTAATAAGAAGAAGTAAATATGATAAAAAATAATAAAAAGAGTACCAAAGATTACCTCAACTGGGCTTTTAACACCTCACACCAAGGTACCACCTTCCAATAACATGGGATCAATGGTCAACCTTCAATCTCAATCTTGAGAAATAAATTAGGCCAAATTCTCAAATGGATCAAGAATTCATTTCAATCAAAATCTTAAACTAAGGTTGAGAGCGAGATCAATCTAGGTGGGCTTGGCCCCTATGTATGCTTATGAGAGAGAGAGAGAAGAGATTAGGTATAGAGAATGTAGGTATGGGATACCCATTTTTATAGTGCTTCAAGGGGTTTAGGGTTTCTTAGGGTTTTCTATGGCTGACATCTTTTTGTGAGTTTGAATATGCATAATTGATCTTGGGTGATTTGTGGGATGAGAGATATGAGCCATCCATTCCATAGATAGGCTATCAAAACCATATGGAAGGTGCCAGGACCTCTATCTCTTATTTCCTAAACCATTTTTCCATCAATTAAAAAAAAAAAAAAAATCAATTATAATATTGTGTTTTCTATACTCATGCATAAGCCTCTTCACACAATCTTTATTTGGTTTCAAAACTTCCTTAAAATCCAATCTTTTCAAAACACATTAGATCTTAGGTCTCAAGCAATGTAGCTTGATCATATAAAAAAAGGAAAGATCCAAGAGTTGAGGCATGCCACCCAAGGTGGCATCTCATGGGCCTCCACCAACTTGCCATTGTGGGTTCACGTGCACAAATGGCCCTCATGTGATTACAAATAATTTTAAAATCAAATATTTATTTTTAGAATTTATTAAATCCATTTGAATATTCAAATCAATGTAAAATCAATATATTTATTTTTATAAATCCAAATTTTATAAATAAAATACCCAGAGATCTAGAAAAATTCAAATAACAATTCTAAAAATTATATAACATTAAAACAAACATAGTTAAATACTTTTGATGGGAAAATTATCCATATGATCTAGGAATAAATAAATAAACGCTGGGGCAGTCCACCTTCTACTGTGGACTACGATCGACACTTGCTTTCTCAAGCCGACCCAATATTTCCCATGGCCAACAGTCTATACAATTAGTGGGTCACCAAAGTCTAGCCAATGGGCAATAAGTCGTAATTCTGGTATGTAGATTTTAGGTTCTCCCCTAGAGACTTACCAAAGTCACTTAGACATGATGCAACCACAACTCTATTGTGTATATGGGTAATCTCTTGCATATATACAAGCTTCACATTGAAAAGTTATTCGCTTTCTCGAAAACGACTATCATATGTATATGTCGTGTGCTAGTATGCGGATGAGGCTTTTGGCACATGTCTCTGAATGTCACCATCACATGCAAGGTCCATCAACTCACTCATTCAAGCATACTCCGACCTCATCAAGGGATAACCCATTATAACCCTTATCAGTTTAATCGTTATGCACAAGTAACATGAGTTTTTTGCAACCGACTGCCGTAACTCATAAAGCTCAGTCCGATATTGACAAACATCTTTTGTTTGGTATGATCCATATATGACTACACACCCACTGAATTCATGTTCCATTACATCAAAAGTTTAATTACAAACACTGATAAGGTCTTTAATGGCTACACATACCCAACAATGACATTTAAGGAAATATATTTTGGACCTTGTGCCCAATCAATAACACATCTTCAACCACCCAATTTTACATCTAACAGTCTATAATGATTGTGACCTCGTTATACTAAAAGTGAATGGTCTCATTTTACAATTTTGAATATTAAATAGTTCATCTCTCCTAGTGTGTTCACTTGAAAATAACAAGGTTGTACTGCAATGGGTGGCAATGGGTTGGGTCGGGCTGAACCCAGACCTGAATAGTATTAGGGTCTAGGTTTTGGACCCGGACCCGACCCGTCAGGTCTAAAAGTTGGACCCATACTTGTACACGTTGGGTCCGTTGCCACCCTATGACTTTGAGCTTCTTTTTTTTTGCCTTTTTTTTTTTATTACCATTATGTACGCATATTATTGGCAACAAGATCACAATCACCCTTCATTAGATTTCAAGATGTCTGATTTGTCGTTTAATAGCTAAAGATGACTATGAATTCTTATTGTATACGATCCTTAATACACCAAAACGAATAGAGCTTAAAGTAAAATATTTTTATCTCCAACGGTTTACAAGTACAGTTCAAGTCTGGCTGGACTAGGACTTGGATCCGAATAGTGTTCGGATCCAAGTTTTGGATCTGGATCCGACTTGTTGGGTAAAAAATTCGACCTATATCTGAACCCGAGATCGGGTCTACCGATCGAGTCCCGAGTTTAGTCGGGTCCATTGCCACCCTTACGTACGACCAAACTACCTGCCGTTAATTGCCAACGCCATCTCACATACCATGCCGAGTAACAGGAGCCAGGAAGCATTCACAAGTGAAACCCATGAATTATTAGATAGCTAAACCCAAAATGACATAGGGCACACGTATGGTGGTCCAATGGGACCACTTATAATGGGTCCTATGGTCAAAACGCCCATTTGAGGAATCATTCTTGATTCACCTTCTAATCAAAAGTAAAAAATTAATCGAATAAAAATTAGCCAGCTACAAAACAATAATAATTGATCGTGGAAATACTTTTAAAATATGCAGCTTCCATTGACATTAGCTATTTTAAACAAAGTTAGACCATTGCAAGAACCATTAGCTGATTCCTTGGAATTTGGAACTAAATTTGGTCAAGGAACTATCAGAGAAACATGTGTGCTATTATTTGTGTGAAACAGGAGATTTCTACCGGTTATTCAACTTTTCTTTCCAAATTTTGATTTTGTATATCCTATTGTTTTGTTCTCTTTTATGTCGAACTAGGTCACTGATATTTTAAACGATAAGTGCAGTAGAATGGGGCTGGGCTATGGGGCTCGAAAACTAGAGGAGATTCGGATTCTGGATCATAAGCATTTCACAAATGCTTTTAGCCATGTATCCATCCTTAACAGTAATAAGAAAAAATTGAAAAGGAAAATATAAGCAAATTTTCGATCTCTCAGATTACTAAGGTACATCTGCATTCAATCTAGAGTAAGTCATAGTCATAGCATTCTTACTTCATCACTCACATGAACCTTATGCAACATATCCTTGTTTGCATAATTTAAAGGAAACAAGAAGATATCAAACATAGATAACTCAGATTCATTATGCAAAATGAATGAAACTGCATATTCCTTCACAAATGCCTTAGTCACTACCTTAATTCCTCCATCCCTGCAATGGGCTAGAATAAAGAAAACTATTGATTCAACTGCGGGCTCTACCAAGAATTGCAGGCCCAGAAGCACTAAAATCAGAATACTTAGAATTCTAACTTCAATGAGGTCAGAGAACAACTCATCAAAAGTATGTTTTACAAAAGAATCGCAGTGACAGTTCTGTAAATGCAAAACTATTGGACAACTGTGGAAAATGTAACTGTAAAATAGAACCAATTGAAATTGATAAGGTTGTGGCAATAATGCATAAAAAAGCCATCGATTTTCTCTTATGATTCTGAAAATAAGAGTTTAGTTTTGTTGTGTTCTATCCATCCCACTTTACATGCTCTCTGCACTGATATGTTCATATGTCTTAGCGATTATCACTATAAACCATACTTATAGCGCTAAAGGCTCATAAGAAAACTAAATTGTTGATGGCTTAGAATTATCCTTTGCTCATTCTAGACCACCCATAAAAAAGGAGCATTTTTTCATGTGAATAGACAGAGGTGAGTGTCATAAAAAAGGAGCATTTTTTCATGTGAATAGATAGAGGTGAGTGTCCAAGGACACCAAACTACGGTGTTGACAACAGAGGATTTTTGTGGCTACATGGTTTTGCACAAACTGCAACATCCTAAATCTCAATTGTACACAGATGAATGCTCCATGACTAAACTACAATGCATAGAAGCATTCATCCACACAAAAATTCAATAGTAGGAAAGAGAAAACAAGAAAGAGGGGTGGGATGGCACATCAATCAAGCCATATGAATTGTTCAAACACCGGTAAAATTAACTGTTGAATTCAGCAGTCATTTCTTACATACATTAACTCAATTCATAAATTGTCGCGTGCCTTTTATGCCAAATTGTAGTTCAAGAAACCTCAACCTCGTAAATCAAATTTTAATTATAAAACCAGAGCCAACAACTGATGTAGCACTCTGCCTTGAAGCATAATTCATGAAGCATTTCGAGGAAAACAAAACGAGTGTGCATTCATAGGGAACTTAAAAACATAAGACAACTTTTCTTGGCAAGAACATGTATTGGAATCCAAAATAAAGATCAAATAGCAATAAACAAGTCCTGAACTGAATAAATATAAAAGAACATAAAAAGAGGAATAAAAACACTAGTTAACTAATCATGCATTGCCAAATGCTTCTCTTGTCCATAGAGGACAGAAAGTCATTGATTTACTTTAGATGATCCTAAAAGTTCTCAAATGGAAAACTCATAACCTAACAGAGTAATAGAGAGAGTGTATGCATCTCAGATCATCTTTTATACTGAAATGCGAAACCACGATTCAATGGCTTGAAAAGAAAGCTAGGGTCGTCTATGTTGTTGTCCTGTGCAGCCGCTCGACTATAGTCTTAAACTGCAAGAGTGTTGGTGTGAATGGAGAGATTCTAATTATGCAATTATCAGAAAGTTTAGAATCCCACTGAAAAATCCAATGAATGTCTCTTTTGTTGCCGTTGATATCATATGAAGAGACCTCAATGCAGTTCTGTACAACTCGGGCGACGAATAGATTTCGACAGTAGCTGGCAACACCGAAAACGTAATTGTGAGGATATCTCTCTCTGCGGTAGAATCATGTCTCTGGACACAATTTCGTGACTTTCTCCCATGTCGATTCGGTCAATCCCCATATCAATAATTCTCCTCTTTTTAGTCCATGAACCAGGAATAGCCGTCCTTCACTGAAGTCCAGAGGCCCCTGAAGGCATTGGAATTGCTCTGCATGCTTCAGTTTCCATATCAAAAGAGAGCACAAAATCCTCTTCTATTTGGTACAACACATTTTGCATGCACAAGAACCGTCCCGGGTAAGCCAGCCCCCATAGGCCCAGGGCGAAAGGTTTCCAAAATCCAATTGCTGAGCTGAACATGCAAAGGCATCTCCTCGATGTATCAATACGCCAGCACCATGCCCACACCTTGAAGTTATAGCTTGATGGATCAAAATAGAAACCTTGAATAACAAAGTCATGTCCTGGGATAAGCGGGATGACAATGAAGTGCTGGGAAATTGGGTTGCAAACATAAATATTTTCACCATCATCCACAGTTCTATGACACATTAATCCTTGATTGCATGAAAATTGCCTCACACTCCCCTCTCTGTGTAGCTTTAGTTTCCTTAGAGCTACCTTAGCATTTTGTCGACTGAGGCAGCGGAAAGCAAAACATTCAGAGGACGCAGAGACTATTGCAAAGGTTTCAGAAGTCATGTGGGGAGCACCATGGTGCACTTCACCAAAGTTGGCCGAGGACAACTGTTGTTACCATGGTTGACACACACATTTGAAGCGGAAAATTACTTCAACAGTGAGCTCAGACAAGATTTTGAACACGGAATCTTGCGGCAGCACTGGGAGTGATTGAATCCTTGCATGCATCAGCAACAAGAAGAGAAGCATTGTTGATTTGCTCATTTTTATGTGCAGTGAGAGATGTATCAGTCTCTACTTGAGAAGAAGAAACTTCATGTGATCGCCTTCTCTTTCTAGAGTATACTTGAATTGTCACCATAGTGAGAGGAAGAAAAACTACACACACAGAGACAGTCAAACAGAGAGAGAGAGAGAGAGAGAGAGAGAGAGAGAGAGAAGGGTTAAAGGACAGAAGGGAGAACTACATGCAGAAGAAGGAGCCCTGTTTACTGACACTAGCAGCCACGAGGTTTTGCATGGGTTTCTTTTTTGGCTCACCTAAATTAAGATATAGAGATAGAAGGCCCGAGATGCACAAGAAAGGCCCAAATATAGTGAAGACCCGCCCACAAGAAGTTTTGACTCTTTAAGCTGTCTACTTACCTCTTGAATATATGTGTTTTCTTTCTAATAGTAAGCACCTTCTCTAATTAACTAGCTACTATATTATATTGCTGTATGTCAAGAGATTTTTAGAAGTTACAATCATCTTTAGCCGTCAAATGTGAAATTTAATGAGATTCTTAGAAGTTACAATCATCTTTAACTGTCAAATATGAAATCTAATAGCATGGAGTATGACACATATTTCAAAAGTTTTCCTGCTCGAATTCAAATTCGATGGGCAAGGATCATAATCATCTTTGATACTAACAGTAAATGATCTCATTGTATACTGTATGGGCAATAAGCTCCATGGAGTCTCAAAGCTTTTGACTTTGTCTAAAGATGCAGTCTTCTTGACTTGTTATCCTAGTCTTTTTCGCTTTATTAATGTTAGAGATTTTACATTATGAGACAGAGATCATAGAAATAGCATTCTACATAATGATCTGTCAACACCTTAAAAAAACAGACCATATTTCCAGAGGCATGGTTCATCTCAAACACCCCTAAAAAATCAAACAAACATTGGACATATAATTTTTTTAGCAGGGCTAAGAGAGATCTACAAGTACTTCAATCGGTCATAATGGGGCTGATTATAGCCTTTGATCAATAACATGGGCCGTTACGAGTCGAAACAATTTCTGAATGTATTATAATATACTTCCACTAATTATATTTGAACTATATCACGCACATTAAGCCATAGTATGGGGTGGTAAATTACTTAAGAAGAGGGAACCTAGATGTTACATGTGACCCCATCTAAATGAGTTATCCCGGAGCTATGAGTCTAAGTTTCATAGCTCTGGGATAGGTCGTTTAGATAGGGTGGTTTGCAATAGGTTGCACCTTAAATGATCGAAGTAAGGTGCACCTCCAAACTTTATCATAAGAAGCAATTGTTATGTCAAAAATTCTTAGAAAAATTTATTTTCATCTCTAATTGTAAAATTTTAAATTTCAAAAATAATTCAAATTATGCAGATCTATAGAGGCATGAAAATCTTGAAAATATACAATGTAGATAATATGTTGCACGACGTACTATTTTTAGGATTACAAATCTTTCTTTTCTTCTCATTTATACATCTCGATGTCAACATACAATCTAGATAATATGTTGCACGACGTACCATTTTTAGGATTACAAATCTTTCTTTTCTTCTTATTTATACATTTCTTCTTATTTATACGTCTCGATGTCCATATGATTAATTAGATGTTTCTCCTGCATCAGAACAACCTTCAAGGGATTTTTAATTTTTGATATGCACCTTAATTCCACATTTTGAAAAGTCAACCTTATATAAATTTTTTCCGGTTTGGACGTTCGTAATTATGGAGAACTAGTTTGGATGCATGAATATAGACGCACGTATAGGGATAGAGATGGCTTACCATTTTGATGGGTGATCTGTTTCGTAATGAAACTCTATCAATCTGCCTCAATTACATGTACTAAGGGATCCCTGTGTACAAGTTATACAAAACTCGTATACTCGCAATCATCCGATCAATTATGGACGGTTGGGATTGCATGTTATTATTTGAATTTTATTTTATTTCTATAAATTAAAGTGACTTCATATTTGGGGTTGTGCATGTCTCTTCAATACAATACCCTGCAACAATTGTAAAAAAAAGTACTACTTTTTGGGCATTATATCTGATATGGGAAAGTCTTAATTTTGGCCTATATGATAAAAAAAAAGTCAAAACTTAAAAAAATCTTATCATTTGATATGAGAAAGTCTTAATTTTTTTTTAGGGTGAACTCTTAGATTAAATTTTGGCATATTTGATGACCATCTACTCAAGGTCTGATCTACCTTTTTTATTATTTTTTTGATATTTTTTGAAGATTTACCTATTTTTGATGAACACACGTCTAAAATTTCAAGTGATTTGGATCTGTAGAAAAAAAAAAAAAATTCAAGTACTACCGGACATCCGTGATCGTTAGATCGGCCCAGATTCAATCTTGGCCATTGGGCTCATATATATATATATATATATATATATGGATAATATAAACTTTACAATATTTCAAATTACAAAGGTTCAAGATAGAGAGAGTTGGGAATGGTGAATTTATTAATTTTGTAGTCTATTTTTTAAAAAAAGTTACTTTTTTGGGGTAATTTTGTAAATATTAATATAAGAAAAAAGGTACTTTTGTCATATCTATAAAAGGTAAAGCTGTAATTTAACTAAAAGACAAGAGCACACTATAAATAAGTTCCAGGACATTAACTTGCAAAATGCCATTGTATTTTTGTGAAAATTTCAAATTTGTCATTGCTTAATGGTAAAGTTACCTATTTAAATAAATTTTTAATAGAAAAGTAATCATTGTTTTGATAAATACACCCATCACAACCCATTCTAACTTTAACCATTGTATTTTGAGGGGTTTTTAACTCTAGACAAACCCATGTAATGCTAAGATTAGCCCATTAGCAAACATGAACATATGAGCTCAACGGTCCAGATTGAATCTGGGCCGATCTAACTGTCAGGACCTCATTTTGTATTTGAATTTTAATTTTTTTATATGAATCCAAATACCTTGAAATTTTAGACGTGTGTTTTTAAAAAATATAAAAATCTAATAAAAATATATAAAATTTTTTTTTTGCAAGAAATAAATTGTCCAAAATACCCCTGAAAAGTTTTGAGGGTGTTTTAATCAATTTATTTTTGCTAATTATTTTTATTAGGTGCACCTTGATGAGAAGAATAGACGTCTACAATTTAAAGTTATTTGGATTTGTAAAAAAAAAAAAAATACGAAATAAGGTCGTAACCATCAGATCGGCCCAGATTAATCTAGGTTGTTGGGCTCCTATGTTCATATGAAGTAGTGGGCTAATCTCAACATTATATATATATATATATATATTTCTTTTTTTATTTTTTATTTATTTTTTATTTTTTTTTAAAAATGCTCATTCTGAATTTCAAAAAATTATGAATGAAATCTTTAATCCATACATGAAATTTATGATAGTATATATAGATGATGTACTTATATTCTCAGAAAATATTAATCAGCATTTTAAACATACAAGAATATTTATAAATGCAGTAAAAAATGCAGGACTTGTTGTATCTGCTAAGAAAATTAGTTTATGTCAAACTAAAATCAGATTCTTAGGTCATAACATATTTCAGGAAAGTATCATACCTATTGATAGAATTATAGAAATTGCAGACAAATTCCCAGATATTATTCTTAATAAAACCGAACTGCAAAGGTTTCTAGGTTGTCTAAATTATATCGGAGACTTTTATAAAAATTTAGCTATTGATGCAAAACCTTTGTTTGATAGATTAAAGAAAAATCCTCCTAAATAGACAGATGAATATACTCTTGCTGTAAAAAAGATCAAAAAACGTGTTAAAGAATTACCATGCTTAACCTTATCTGACCCAAATGCCTTTAAAATAATAGAATGTGATGCTTCGGATATTGGGCTTGATGGAATTCTTAAACAACAAATGAATAATACTGAATAGTTGGTTCGGTTTACATCAAAAGCCTGGAATTCTACTCAACAAAACTATTCTACAATTAAAAAAGGAATTTTGGCAATAGTACATTGTATGGCAAAATTTCAAAGCGACATCCTCAATTAGAAATTCTTAATTCACACAGATTGTAAAGCAGCTCGTGATGTTTTATTAAGAGATGTTAAAAATCTAGTTTCTAAGCAAATTTTTGCCCGTTGGCAAGCTATTATTTGATCTTTCGATTTTGATATTCAACATCTTCATGGTTCTGCTAACTCTCTTCCTGACTTTCTCACTCGTGAATTTTTGCAGGGGGGAAAGGGATAACCAGCAGCAGCAGCTAAATAGTCTAATAGTAGATATGAATACTCAAAATAAGGGCAAGGGGAAGATGGAAATTGTTCCATCCTCATCTGTAGGGTCACCATTAATAAGTTACCCACCTGCTTCACCTTCAAGACCCATAGTAACTTATACAGGATCTTCTGGTCCTCTAATAACTCATCAACCTCCAGTTTTTATGTCTTCACCATGCCCAAATAAAGTTTTCCCTTCAGGGAAATCCCAATTTGAAGAAACTGCCTTTATGATGGATACCATCATAGAAGATGAGCATTGGAATATGAACCCAATTAAAACAGCCAATCTCTATTTGCTGAATAACTTAAATTCTTCAAATGGTAACAAAACAAGAGAATGGTATGAAGCCATTCTGCTTGAAACTGGATCCATCACTCTAGTACATTACTACTAGAGAAATACAAATAATATAACATATTCAAAGCTCGAGATACAGAAAATAATAACATATAAAGAATGGGGCTCAGATCCTTTGAGAAGCAAAAAGTTACAAGTTGCAGAATTTACCAATAAATATTATAACTACTCAGAATATATTGATTCTTGGCATAAAGCTTTAACGCTCCAAAATAATAATAATTCTCATACATGGTTCCTCCAAATAAAAATGCCAGTTACTGAAGTATTTCTTAACTGGTTTCGAAATTGGTTTCTCATCTGAGGATCAGGATCACAAATCCTCCCAGAAAGGTTTCAGAGATCTCAGGCCAAATTTGTTGAATATAATAATAGAGACCCCAATATAGACTACCATTTATATTTTATGACAATATACCAGGTCCCATGGATAATGAAATGGGAATATGCTATATCTGAGAATTTAACAAATTGATTATGAATATATTCCAAAGCTGGGAAAAAAGATATCCATCAAATGGTGGGATATATATGAGAATAAATCTCTTGAACCAGAAAATATCAAACTAAAGAAAATTCCGGGACAAGTACTATATGAAAACCCAAATAGTTTCTCAGAATACATCAATAAAATGAGAAAACAACACCCTCAAGCCATAAAGGAAGAGTTGAAAAAACAACTTCTACAAATATTCGAAGAAGAAGGAGAATTAATGACTACTTCAAGTCAGAATGAAGAAGAAGATTATGCCCAAGAAAACGAAGACGGTGAAGTAATCCAACCTGCTATCGAATTCTCCCAGTAAAAGCCCACAAGCTCGACCCGATAAATAAAAAGATGCTGCCGACACCACAGTAACGCCATCTGTCCTTACTACAGTAAAGAGATTCTGCCGACATCTCCACCTGTCCTTGCTACAGTGAAAAGCTTCTGCCGACACCTCCACCTGTCCCTGCTACGGTAAAAAACTTTTTCCACTTGTCCTTATAAAGCTTCAGTCGATAAGATGGAAAGGGGGAATCAGAAAGAGACTGGACGGATCACAACAAACATGAGTGAAGAAACCGTTGGGGTCTGGGCTCTATAAAAGGGGCAGAAGACCTCTGTATCGAAGCATCCAAAAATCTCAGTCCACTCCTACTTTCTCTTTTCCTAACTACTCTCTCTCTTATATGGTCTCTCTCTCTCTCTCAAATAGTTATGACAGAACTCAGCAGTCCTTAGGTACTCTGTATTACAGTTTATTCCAGGTTCTTCTCTTCATCTCCTTTTTATTTCATAGTTTGTATAATAGATGGTAATCTATAAACCATCTTAATAGTTGTTTAAAATGTGTGACTGTAAGTTTAGCGATCTTCCAAGTTTCTTTCCTGATGAGTGAAAGCTATTTACTAGCTTATGTATGTGTAAAATGTAAGTATTTCACTTTATTGTGGTGTAATAGTTTGCTATGAAATGAAAGTGAAGTTTATTATTAACCAAAAAATTTGTCAAACTGTGTATACTAATTGGATAATTATTGATATTTCTTTCGTTTCATTATTTATTATAGTTCTTGCTTTAGTATATTTAGAAATCTTTAATCTACCTAGAACTTTCTTAAGATTTTAATACTGGGATTTTAATAACTAATAACAAAGACAATAGAATTAAAAAATATGATCTGAATAGAATAAAAATAGATCCTGAGTCGAATGTTATCAAAGCCATAATTCCTTTAATACTGGCCAGTGATAAAATCTTAAAGATTAGGAACTTAATAAAATATTTCCAATCAGAACTTAGTCCGAGAGTTGAACTTGACGCCTAGTCAGTTCCCAAGGCCAGGAAGAGCCCGAAAGGGATTTAGGACGTAAGAGGTTGTCTAGAGATATCATCCGTAACTCTGTAATGGAAAATTTTATTAAGAACCTAGCCAATAAGAAATTATCTCAGTCTAGTAGTATATTAAGAGTAAAAAATAAAGAAGAAATAGTTATTGAAGATATAGAAAAACAAGTAGAAAACTGGAATATTCCTAAGGTCCCAATAACAGATGTTTATACAAAAGAAACCTTTGAATTTAAAACCAGTTATGCTACAAAGACTGTAGAACAAAGTATGTCTGTTAATGATAATCAGGAAACTTTCCAATTATTATCCAAAAAAATGATTCAGTCTCATAAAGATAAAAATTATAAATATCTTCATATAGGATTAATATAGATAGCGGTAAAACCTCTTACAAGACTAGGATTGAATAATTCGATATTATTGTGCTTAAGAGATAGTAGGCATAATAGATTTTCAGATTCATTATTAGGAATAGTTGAATCTAGTTTATGCAGTGGTCCAGTCTACTTTAATTGCTTTCCCAACTATTTTGTATCACTAAGTGATCCTAACTTGCTTAAGGTTCTTACCCACCTAAAAACTCAAGGATTTGACACGAACCCAGGATCAGAAAATATAGCTCTAATCTACCGAATTGCTCCAAATTTGCTATAAAGTTATGAATACTTTAAGTCCTAATGTATTACAAATAGATACAAAGGGACACAATATTCTTTCAAACCAATATAGATAAATCCAACACTGTAATCCCAAGGTCAATTAACTGGTCCCAAATTATTCTTCCACCAAATTGGTCTACAAATGAAAATTAGCAATATAGGAACCCTATATATCAAAATCTAGAACAAATAATAGAACATCCTGATGGAGAGATTGAAATCCAATTCCATTATAAAAAAAAAACCACGTTAAGTACGTCAGAAAGAAAGCCTGCATCCGCGAGGCATTCTATTGATTCTCTAAGACATTAGTCTACCTCTTCTTAGACAAAGGTTCTACATCTTCTAGTAAAGAAGAACCAATAATATAAGGATTAAAAAGAACCACCAACAATATACATATACCTATTTATAGACAAAGAGATTTGGATTCCTCCACCCCTGACAAAAATTTTAATATTTTAGTTATAGAAAAAGAAGAAAAAATAGATATTCAAAAAGACTATTTGTCAGACCAAAATGCAGAAATAAGAAAGTGGTATTTAAAGGAATTTTCAGAAGAACTAATAAATGCTCTCCATAAAAGATATAATAAATTTATAAGAAAGAATAAGAAAAAAATAGGATTTTTTGAATGGTTAAAATTTGCACTGAAAGAAAAAAATGTTGCTATTCCAAATTTTGAAATAAATACTTTAGAAACCCAATACCAAACCTATAGTGCTATTGAAGGAGGAGAAATAAGAAGTATACATCCACCTGAGAAAAATCTCCAAATCAAAGGAATACAAAAAGATAAATGGCAAAAGCAATCCCTTATAAACTAGCTCCTAATGATCATAAGCTAGAACTAATACCCCATATCATAGAACAAAATAATTATACTAATCTTTATTTACAATCTCTAGGAAAACAAGCAACTAGAATAGAAAATATTGTAAGACAACCTCAAGAAAAAATAAAAAGCCATACTCTTTGAACCACCTCTAGAAATAAACAAAGAGTGGTTTAATTTAAGAAAAAAGGAAAAGAATAAAGAATTAATGGATCAATTAATACAAAAGCTATCTCAACTAGACATAAAAGACAAACCAAAAGGAAAAGGGATAATTTTAGAATCAGAAGCTATGGTAATCCAAGAAGAAGATACTATAACAAATATGGAAAATGCTTTTAAAGAAGATATAGATAAAATGAATATTAATCGAATAGATTATGGGAGAAAATGGCGGCCTACTGCTCCCACTAGGATGTATCATACTAGGCCTACCCCTATATATATTCAATTTGAAGAAGACTTAATATCTCATACAGTATCTTATTCAAGACGAACTATTGTAAATTGGAATATTGATGGTATGTCAGACAATCAAATACTTGATACAATGAAGCATATGACTATGTATGCATCAACTTGTAAGATAACTGGTAATCATGACCAGGAAGTCGCAAAAGCCATTGTATGTGGATTCAATGGATGGCTGAGAGGATGGTGGGACTTCTACATGAATGACAACACTAAAAACCAAATACTTACTGCAACCAAACAATGGGTTGTAAAAAATGAGCAAAATCAAGATATACCTTATAGTGAAAGTGATGCAGTGAATACACTTATATATACAAGCACTCTTCACTTTATAGGAAGTACATCCCTATTAGATGCTCGATCGAAAGATCTACTTTCTAACTTACGATGTTCTACTCTATCGCATTATAAATGGTATAAAGACGTTTTCTTTTCTCGCCTTCTTACGGGAGAAGATAGCAGTGCAGACCACTGGAAGGAAAAATTCATAGCTGGCTTACCCTATTTGCTCGCTGAAAAAGTTAAAAATCGGTTAAAAAATAAAAATGGGGGTATAATGCCATATTCTGCTTATACACTAGGAGAATTATCAGTTGAAATTTGTGCCAAAAGCCTTGCCCTATGCACAGACTTAAACCTTAAGCAACATTTAGATAAACAAAGAATGACCGGGAAAAAAGAATTAGGGGATTTTTGTGAATAGTTTGGTTATAATATAAACCCGACCCTAAATAAAGCTTATTAAAGAAAAAATAAAAAATATAAGGTTAAAACAAGAAACGAAAATAAAGATAAATTTATAAAAAAATTCATGCCTAAAGCTAAATTTAAAAAAGGGAAAAAGAAATTACCAGTCTGTTATAAGTGTGGAAAAGTTGGACATTATAAAAATAATTATCGAGTTAAAAAACAGATTGATGCCTTAATATTAGAAGATCATATCCAAAATCAAATATATGATATTATTCAAATAAATAAAGACTCAGAGAATAGCACATCTGATTTTGATTTTGATTTTGATTCCTTAGCAGGAATAATCGAAGACGAAAATCTAATATGGAGTAGTCCAGAAGATCAAACCAACTCTGACTTTGATGAACTAATGAAAAATTGTTTTTGTAATACCCTTACAAATGAAGAAAATCTAATATTAGACTTAATAGAGAAAATTTCCAACCCTGAAGATAAAAGAGAAATTATAACTCAGTATGTAAAAATGGCCAAAACAAAAAATAAACCTACTCCGTTCACTAAAACACAAGAAGAATATAGCTTTTCTGAAATAATGAAAAGAATAAATAAAACCCATAATACACAAAAGGAACCAACTATATCTGAGTTAAAATGCGAAATTAATGAAGTAAAAACTGAAATACAACAACTAAAAAAAAGGATAAGAATATTAGAATTAAATAACAGTTTTTTTATTGATATATCAGACAATGATGATGAGCTAGAATTTGATGAATTAATAAAATCTTATAAAGAAGATACATTACCTAGCAATTCTGAACTTCCAGAATCTTCTAACACAGACAAAAAGAATAACTATGTAAATCTTATAAATAAAGTCGTAACCAAAAAATAATATACTCTAATCAAGATAATAGTTAAAAATGAATATAGTTTTCAATCCCTGGCACTTATAGATTCAGGGGCTGATTTAAACTGTATAAATGAAGGATTAGTCCCAACAATATATATATATATATATATATATATATATATATATATATATATATATATATATATGGGTGCGGTTTCTATAAGGTTGCAACCTTAAACAATCCAATTAAGGCGTACCTACAAATTCTATCATAACATGTAATTTTGTTGTAAATTTTTTTTTAGGATTATCTTAAAACTATTTTCATATATAATTAGAAAATTTATCGAAAAGGCTGTTTTAATGTTGAAAAACCCTCTAATTGATCATCTCGACATCGAGATATATGAATATTAAAAAAGAAAAGTTTTTGAGTCCCAAAATAATGCATCTTGCCACATATTATCTAGACCGTCCATTTTCATGATTTTCATTTGTTTGTAGATGTAGACACCCCCTTTTAAAGCGGGCAAATTCTATGGTTTTTTGAACTCTTATGATCACATTATCCTATTAGATTTAATTTAATTACTTTAAAATTACCCAAATCCTATCCCAATTTGAAGTAGAGCCCAAGATCTTTCCAACGGTCTAAGAATCTCCTAAATCGAACCTACGGATAAAAAGATATAATAAATGACAATTTAGTCCTTGTGATACCCAACTGTCGGGTCGTGGGCGGGGCTGTAACGAGCCCGACAGGCCCATACGCGGGCTGATGATGCAGTCAACACATCTGATGATGCAAAAAATATGTTTTCTTTAATTAGATAAGGCTAAAACTTCAAGATAAATAAAAAATTTTTCGAAAAAACTTCAAAAAATTTAGACAAAATCACCAATTGAATCTTATAAATACCCTATCTCCCTAACCCAAAAAGAGAGAAAAGGAGACAAAAAAGACCTTAGAAATTTCTGAAATTAGGAAAATTATACAAAAATACTAAAAATAAAAAAAACCCTTACAAAAATTCCTAAAAATTTAGAAAAAATCTCAAAAGATTAGAGAAAAATCTCAGAATTAATATTTAATCTCTGGAGATCACAAAAACCTTAGAAAACTAAAGAAATTCTCCATCAGACCCTGAGAAAGACCGACAGCTTTAGAAATATCTTTAGATTGAAAACCCTAGAGAAGATAGAAATTCTAGTCTCCTGAAGTCCTAACCCCAAAGACTGAGAAAACCTAGACCTAGGGCATAAAAACCTTAGATCAAAACTAGAATTAGAGCACAACAACCCTAGATCTAACCCTTTACACCAGAGATCTGCTGGTCAACATCTGAAATCAGAGAGGCAAAGTGGACCGGTTTTTATATGGGCGAGCCCTTGAAGGCTCGGGAATCCCGGACCATCTGATCCGGTTTGGTATTATTTCTTCCTCTCTCTTTCTTCTTCTTTTTACTGTTTTGTTTTATTTATTTATTTTTGATATGTAAACTTGTCTTAAAAATCGCATTTTAATGCTCTTGATCATGTTGGTTCTGCCATAGATTTGAGAGTAGATCTGCTTGTTTTCGGGCAACCCTAGTCTCAGATCTGAATTCGATTTGTCCCACTGTCTCTACCACTTTATTTACATCTTTTTAATTAGTTTAAGGAATTAAAATTTCTAGAGATCTTCATCGGAAGATCTGTCAGATTTTCATCATAAACAGTTTGGAGCCCACCATGGGGCTATTTCGAGCTTGATCGAAACTTCAAAATATGATTTTTATTCACTGTTTTTCACTATTTTCAGTCACAAAAGGTACCAAAAGTCGGCTGTGACTAGAATCCAGGGTTTCGATGCTCTGAAACCCTGCTTTTTCTGGGTGACACTCCCAATGTCGCCCAAATTCAAAGGTCTTAAAAACCACTAGAACTTTGTGGATCTGTTCTAGGGACTCTTTTGTGACTGCACAAAAACATTCAAATCAAAATAAAATTTTTAAAAATAATAAAAAAAAAGTTTCATTTCAATTTGGGCTCATCTAGTTTACTTTATTTTAATTTATTTCATCATAAATATTTTTATTTTCTACTTCTTCCAAGTTAAAAGTTGTCTTATTTTATCAAGATTAATAAGTTAAAAATATAAAACAAATAATAAAAATAATTTTTTGGGCGACACTAGTCGTGTCGCCCACCTTGCAAGGGCAACACCACTAGTGCCGCTTGGGTGACACCACTCGGTCGCCCAACTGCAAGTGTCCCAGAAAAATTCTAGGACCCTACAAGACCATTCTAAGGACTTTTGGCTCCCTGTTGACCAATTTTTGACCTAAAATAAAATTTTTAAAAATATAAAAAAAAATATTTTGCTTCAGATAGATCTGTTTTGTGACTGCCCTTTTGATTTTATTTTAGTTTGTTAATTTTGACTGAACTCATATTTTCTTTGCTTTCACCATGCTTAGTTTAACTATGTTTCATCAAAATTACAAAGATAAAAAAAAAGAAAAGATACATTAGGGTTGCTTACCCCTCTAAACCAAGACCCACTCTTGGTCTGAGCCGAGACTCGTGCACCATCTAGTCTAGATCTTAGTCTAGGTTCTAGCATAGGTCTATGCTTAAGAGTTGCCCTTAGAGCTAGACTAGGTTTACCCTAATTTAGGGTCTTAACCAAAATCCATTGAGTATAGTAAGTCTAGGTTCCAATCTAGTCTTAGCCTAGGTCTTAGCTAAGGTTTTTGCTCCTAGTGTCAGGCTAGGTTTGCTCTAAGTCGTCGAGTTTAGATCTTACCTAAGTTTAGATTTTATAACTCAACCAAAAGCAATCACCATGTCAGTCACTCAAGGTGACCATGATGGCTGCTCCACGGCTGACTCTAAGCCTAACCTGCCCAAACTTAGGGACCAGTATGCTACAATCCCTTGGAGTTATCGACAGACCTCAGGACAATCCATTATCCAACGCCCAAGTCTTCAATTAGAGGCAAAGTCCTAAGCATCCACTCCTAATCCTGAGATCTGTGTGGCCTGAAAAGTGGGCTCTGCTCGAAAAACCTTGAATAGTCAGGGAGTCCTACCAGGTGTCGTCCTACAGGGGATTTTAGGCAACCAAAGTAGAAGTCGAGTGAGAGAAGAAATTCATGCAACATCTAAAGCTAATTCCCGTAACTTGAACCAAGATAACTCTAAGGTGCAGCGATCTCAAAACCAAGACCCACCTAGGTTTAGGGGATCTATCCCAACCTCAAGCCACCATATTACAAGTCATGATGTCCTGAACACTGTACGAAGTAAAGGTATCGACTCAAACCGACCCTTAGGCGAGATAGGCGTCCAAACTGCCCTCAAAAGTCTAGTTGACCTAGGTTACATTGTTTATGCCTCAGCTTACGGGTCGATCCCAAACCAAGTTAGTGGTATAGCTCAACCCTTAGCACAGTCGAGTCAGCCGATTCTTCAATCGGTCTTTCTGGTTCATCCGGTCTAACAAACCGTGCAATTTCTGCAACTAGTGGCGACACCTATGGGTCAGTATGCCCCTTAGGCACCAATGTATCAAACCACCCCGGTGACTGCGGCTCATCAATCTCAGGCCCATGCAGGCCAACATATACTCCAAGTTTCAACTTATCACTCTACGCTTAGGACCCCACCAACCATTGGGCCTACTACCATGCCAAATACTCAACAAGAAGGCACCTTAAAAGCAATGCAGGATATGCTTGTAAGAATGGGCATGCATGAAATTCTACCCCCAATGGCCTATGCTCATGAGACCCTTGCAGGCATGGAAGACCTTCCCCTGGGATTTGTCGTCCCAGAATTTAGAAACAAGTTCAATGGGAAGAACGATTTAGATGCTCACGTCAACGCATACCTCCTCTACGTTCAAGCTTTACGAGACAAGCCTAACCAACTAAAGGCTATTAGTCACAAACATTGACCGGTGAGGCCTTGAACTGGCATCAGAGAATAATGTTTGCTCGACCACACATCACTCCTGACGAAATGTTCAACCTATTCATCTCTCACTACCACAAGTAGAAACCAAGACCTCTCTCCTTGGGCGAACTCAGTGCAACAAAACAAAACCCAGGAGAATCCTTTGAGGATTTCATCGGTCGATTTTGCGAGGCGGCAATGCAGGGTCATGGAATGTCCACTTACATACCCAGCCAAGATCTCCATAGTCTTAGAGAATACTGCTTCCGAGTACATGACCTTCTTCAGCCAAGATCTTATCCCCCACTCTTTCGACTCCATGATCGAGCGGGTGGCGCGACATGAAAGAGTTAGGCGGACACCCCTCAGCACCAAGCCCGGCAACAAGCCGATAACAACTCCCCAAAATAAGAACAAAAATAAGGGGAATGCTTCCTGTCAAGTTAATGAGATCGTTGTTAACAGATCGGCCCAAGATTCAGCTGCTCAATGCAATAATCAGAATCAAAACCGAATGGGTTAGCATAGAGCCAACGCTCAAAATAATAACCAAATGCGAGAGGATAATTTCACCCGTCGTAAAGACCCATTAGAAAAGTATTAGAATTACTCTTGGCTAAGAATATGGTTTATCTCCTGCCACCATCTGAACCACCATTTCAAGTCACGGATAAGAGCAGATGGTACAAATGGCATCAAAATCATGCTCATGATACACAAAACTGCATATATTTGAAACAGGTGATTCGAGGGTTAATCAATAGGGGGGACATCACTGTTGCACCTAGAAATCAACCTGTCGAAGAGCCTAATCCAAATGTCGGTAGCTTCAGATGCACTAGTTAAGGCAAAACCATGGTTCCACGATGTTTTGTCCTTGTTGAAAGATGGGTTATACCCTGAAGGAGCCACCAAAAAGAATAAAGAAGCCGTTTGAAGGTTTTATATGAGATTCTTAGTAAGAGGAGATCTCCTGTTCAAAAAGTCAGTCGATGGCATCATTCTGCGGTATCTTGATCAGCTAGCAATCGACCAAGTACTGACAGAGTTACACAATGAAGGAGGTAATTCTGACAAAGCCGACTTAGCTCATAAAATCAGGCGTCAAGGTTATTACTGGACGACCATGGCTGAAGATTGTTGATTCGTAAAGAGGTGCCCCAAATGTCAGTTTTATGGAGACCTCATCCATGCAGCGTCTGTACCACTCAACTCAACGCCGCCTGTATGGCCCTTTGCCAAGTGGGGTCTTGATATCATCGGAATGATCTGACCAAAAGCCTCAAACATCCACCATTTTATATTAATGGCTACATAGTACTTCACAAAATGGGTAGAGGTCGCATCATTTGTCAAATTGGGGGACAACATGTTGCCCGTTTCATAAAGAACAATATTGTATTCAGGTTCGGTGTTCCTGAGTCAATCATTACTGACAATGGATCCAATCTAAAAAATGAAAAGGTCTCTAAGATGTGCAAAAAGTTTGGGATAATACATAAATTCTCCACATTTTACTACCCTCAAGGAAATAGACAAGCAGATGCTACAAACAAAGGGCTTCTCAGAATTATAGATAGAATAATAGAAGGTGGCAAGATTGACACGAAAAGCTAAATGATGTGCTATGGGCATACCGGACAGCTAAGAAGACTCCTACTGGCATGACCCCGTACTCATTGGTGTATGGTATGGAAGCAGTGCTACCCATTGAAGTTGAGATACCGTCTCTCCGAGTGCTTATTCATAAAGATTCAGATGAGGAACAAAAGATCGAAGCACGAATCGCTGCCCTCGTTAATTTGGATGAAAGACGACTACGAGCACTACAAAATATTGTTTCTTACCAGAGTAGAATCGAGAGGGCATACCAAAGTAAAGTTGTTCCTCGACAGTTCAAAGAAGGGGACATAGTACCCAAGAAACTATTCTACACTCATGCAAACCCACACCCTTTAGGCAAGTTCAAACCTAATTGGGAGGGGCCATTCATGGTCACTCGAGTGCACACAGACAATTCTTACAAGATCAAGAATCAGGTGGGGTGCGAGCTCATCGACCCCATCAATGAGATGTATATCAGAAAATACCACCCGTAATGGGATCAAAAGAGTGGTGAAAACTTGAAAAAGCATAAAAAAAAAGAAAAAAAAAGAAGAAAAAAAAATGGACGTGGTGAAACCCTGAAAGGGCATCACGGGTAAAAAAAAAAAAAAAAAAAAAAAAAAAAAAAAAAAAAAATCTCCAAGAAGGAGCTTTTGATTAAAAAACACTCAAGTACAAACAAGTACTTGCATGTTCCAACAATACAGCACAAGCAGACCCTGAGGACGAAGACTCCTCTTAAACCCTGCAGGTTCCCAACAGAACCAACTCAAAAAGATGTGGGAGCATGATATGAATGAAAACCGAAGTGACTTCGACGAATCCTGGAACATAGGGACCTCTACAAGATGGAAGCTCAACAAGAATCCAGAGAACTCTTCATGGACCCGCGAAGCACATGATGAAAGCTCTAAAGGTAAAAAGACAACTTCGAGACTTTTGAGTTCTCACGATCCTACAAGGTAATCCTTTCATCATCTTTGGGTAAAATATAATAAAGAAAATGACCACTAAAGGGGCCACATGTGGCAAAACTGTAAGGAATATCCCTTTTAAAAGCGCTTTTTTAATCTGATTGTTAAAACCCTCCAGTTCTAAAATCCTTTTAGAAAGGACTTCCTCCATCACTACAAGATGTTAAACTGTTAGTCGACCTGGTCTCGTTCTTGAAGCCAACTTCCTACGCTTGTTGTGAAGGTTTGAAATTAGCCAGGTACTCCATGATTATATGAGTATAACTACCAACTATCACATGTCGGAGATGGGTGAACCTCGCCAATGACGATATTGACTAGTATGGGAGCGTTTTTCTCTCGACTGGATCCCTTGAGGCAAAATGAGGCAAGCTCATCCTCGTGTGTGCATATGATGTCCCAAAGTCCAATTCAGAAAAATGTCAAATTCATGCGATGTAAAAGAGCCGAGACAGGATAAATGTCAAACTCGTGCAACGTAAAAGAGTCGAGACATGATAAGCGTCAAACTCGTGCAATATTAAAGAGCCGAGGCAGGAAAAAAACGTCAAACTCGTGTGATGTTAAAAGAGCCGAAACAGAAAGAACATGTCAAACTCGTGCGACGTGAAGGAGTCGAGACCAAAAAAAAGTCAAACTTGTGCGATGTTAAAGAGCGGAGATAACAAAATGTCAAACTCATGTGACGTTAAAGAGCCGAGACAAGAAAGACATCAAACTTGTATGACGTAAAAGAGCCGAGGTAGGTACCGTCTATCCCCATACGACGTGAAAGGTCAGGTGTATTCAGGGCACAACCACCCAGTTCGATGGAAAAACGTCAAACTTGTGCGACGTAGAAGAGCCGAAGCAGGTACCGTCTATCCTTGTATGAGGTGAAAAGTCAGGTGTATCCAAGGCTCAACCACCCTATTCAATGGAAAAATGTTAAACGCGTACGATGTAAAAGAGCCAAGGCATGTATCGTCTAGCCCCGTATGACGTAAAAAGGTCCGGTATATCCAGGGCACATCACCCTGTTCGATGGATTCCATCTATCCCCGTATTGACGTAAAAGGGTCGGTTGTATGTCCATCGTTGCATGATGCTAGACTACTTAGAGGGCTCTATGGTTGCAAGAGTTAAAACTGCTAACCAACCTTGTTTTTCGAAATATCTTTCTCTTTTCAAAATTTTCACTATATGTTTTGTGTTTTTTAAAAAATTTAATTTCTTTGTTAAAATCGTAACCTGTCCTTGCTCCGGTTTTATTTCAAATCTCCCCATACTTTCAAAAAAAAAATAATCTAAAAAAGTATTAAAAAAATGAAGGAGCTTGGATACCCCGTATATGATGATTACCGTGTTGTCGCGATTGTTGCGTTGCTGCCTCGTTTCACTTCGGATTCGGCCAGACAAGTCTCTTCTTATAGAAAACCTTTTCCTATAGGCAGCCTTAAGAAACCCTAAGGAGATCAAAGAAAATACCAAGGTTAAAAATTCAAACTACAAAAACCCCTGAAGTTAAGTGGCATGACTAGAAAATCCAACTCGAGTTTCAAGCTTGAGTAACTCACCAGCACCTCATGTCGAAAACCCTAGGAGAAAAAATTCCCTAGGTGGGTGAGCTCGGTGAGCGCAGTGACTTGGAGGGATGGATAGTTGGTGTGCCCCTTGACCGCCTGACCTCAAGAAGAAATTTAAAATGTCTACTTTATCTTTGATGTTCATCTGCCCTTTGAACATCAAAGTATCTACTTCTTTGTCACTCACCTATCCCTCGAAGGATAGGGAGTGCCAAAGAGGGGCAACTGTAGACACCCCATTTTAAAACTGGCAAATTCTATGATTTTCTGAACCCTTAGGATCATATTATCCTAGTAAATCCAATTTAATTACCCCAAAACTACCCATTCCTATCCTAATTTGAAGTAGAGCCCAAGAGCTTTCCAACGGTCTAAGAATCGCCTGAATCAGATCTACGGATAAAAAAATATAATAAATGACAATTTAGTCCTCGTGAGACCCAACAATCGGGTTACGGGACGGGTTGTAATGGGCTCGAGAGGCCTAGACGTGGGCTGATGATGCAGTCAACACATCTGATGAGGCAGTAAATGTGTTTTCTTTAATTAGGTAAGGCTAAAACTTCAAGATAAATCCAAAAAATTCCAAAAAAATTCCAAAAAATAGGAAAAACTCACCTATTGAATCTTATAAGTACCCTCTCTCGCTAACCCAAAAGGAGATAGAAAAAGAGACACAAAAAACTTAGAAATTCTTGAAATTAGGAAAATTACCCAAAAATACCAAAAAAAAGAAAAACCCTTAGGAAATTCTTAAAAAATCAGAGAAAATCTTAGAATTCATATTCAACCTCTGGAGATCACAAACTTAGAAAACCATGGAAATTCTCCTCCAGACCTCGAGAAAGACCCATAGCTTTAGAAAAATCTTTAGATTGAAAGCCTTGGAGAAGATAGAAACCCTAGCCACATGAAGTCCTAACCCTCAAGACTGAGAAAACCGAGACCTAAGACACAAAAACCCTAGATCAAAACTAGAATTAGGGCACAACAACCCTAGATCTAACCCTTTACACTAGAGATCCGCTAGTCAACATCCGAATCAGAGAGGCAAAGAGAACCGGTTCTGATACGAGCGAGCCCTCAAAGGCTCGAGAATTTCGGGCCATCCCACCCAGTTTGGTATTATCTCTTTCCATCTCTTTCTTCTTCTTTTTATTGTTTTGCTTCTTTAAAATTGGAGTTTAAAATTTTCTAATTAGATATGAAAATAGTTTTTAAGATAATCCTAAAAAAAATTTACAACAAAATTGCATGTTATGATAAAATTTGGAGGTGCGCCTTAATTGGATTGTTTAAGGTCACAATCTTATAGAAATTGCACCCATATATATATATAGAAAAATTCAAAAACAATTCTAAAAAAATCATAAACTATTAAAATAAACATAATTAAGTACTTTGATGGGGAAAATGATCCATATAAACAAATAAATATACATTGAGGCACTCCACCTTCTACTGTGGACTATGGTCCACACTTGTTTTCTCAAATTGATTCAGTATTGCCTATGACTCAGAGTCTATGTGTGGGCTTATTAGTGGGTCACCAACGTCTAACCAATGGGCAATGGGTTATAGTCCCAATCTATGGATTTCAGGTTCTCCCTTAGAGACGTACCAAGGTCACCTAGACCTGATGCAATCCATTGCTTTATGATGCATATAGTTTATCTCTCGCACACGGACAAACTTCACCCTAAAAGGTGGTTTACTTTTCTGAAAACGGCTATCATATGTGCATACTGTGTGATCGTACGTGGATAAGGCTTTTAGCCATGTCTCTGAAGGCCTTCATCACACATAAGGGCAGCATAATCCATCGGCTCACTCTTCCAAACATACTCCGACCTCATCAAAGGATGACCCATTATAACCCTTATCAGTTTATTCTCTACGCTCAGATAAAATGTGTTTTTCCCAACTAGACTAACCTAGCTCGTAAAACTCAGTTTGGTATCAACAAACCTCATTTGCTAAGTATGATCCAGACAGGACCACACTCCCACTGAATTCATATTCCACTATATTAATTGATTTGCAAGCACTCATAAGGCCTTTACTGGCCACACACACCCAAGAGCGTCACACTCCTTGCCATCTCCCCTTGCCCTTACCTTGCATTCAAACTTTTCTCTCTACACAAAGTGCAAATGCCTTGTCAAAGCCTGCCTCATTTTCTCTCTCATCCCCGAACCCAACCTCTTCGCCTTCAACACCCTCCTTATTGCTTTCTCTCTCCATAATCTCTACTCCGAAACCCAAACTTTCTCTCTCCTCATTTTGTCGAACCTTCACCTTAATAACTTCTCTCTTACCTATCTCGCTGAGCCCTCGACTTGTCAAGAGGCCCATGCTTTCTCTCTCCGCCTCTCTCTTATCGATGTCGATACCTTCATTCCAAACTCTCTTGTCACAGCTTATGCGATTCATGGGTGAATTGGTTATGCTCGCAAAGTGTTTGATAAAATGGGGGAGAGAGATGCTGTTTCTTGGAATGCCATGGTTTTTAGTTATTCACAAGCTGAACTTTATGAGGAATGTTGTGTGTTAACAGATAGATGGTGAGTTTTTCAAGGTGTAGGCCAAATGGGGCCACAACAATGAGTGTTTTCCTTTCCGCTCCACCTTCACAGACTCAGACCACTTTAAAAACAAAAAAACTTATCATAGTACTCATGAGAGATGAACAATTTAACACCCTACTAATCTCTTTTGATTCAATTTTATAATACCCATGAAAAAATATGATCATGAGTTATAATAGTTGCAAAATGGTAAAATCTACTAGAATTTTATAGCATGAGACCTTTTACTTTTGGTACAAGAAAGTCACAATCAGTTTTGATCATTGGATATGAAAGATAGATTGAAGTGTATCTCAACATTTTAAAAAATTTACTTTAGAGTTTGTGCCCAATCAATAACACATCTTCAATCGCCCAATTTTACATCTAACATCTATAATGACTGTAACCTACTTATATTAAATAATTCATCTCTCATGGTGTTTTTATATTACCCGTACCACCAAGCTACCTGCCATTCATTGCCCGCGCCTTCTCACATACCATGCCAAGTAAAAGGAGTCAGGAAGCATTCACAAGTGCGGCCCCATGAATTATTAGATAGCCAAACCGAAAATGACATAGGGTACATATGGTGGTTCAATGGGACCACATTATATAATGGGTCCTATGGTCAAAACGCCCATTTGAGGAATCCTTCTAATCAATTTCAAAATAAAAAATAATGGAAATAATTAATAAAAATTAGCCAGCTACAAAACAATAATAATTAATCGAGGAAATACCTTTAAAATATGTAGCTTCCATTGACATCAACTATTTTAAATAAGGGAAAGGTTGAGGTTAGTCCATTAGTTCACAACTACATCAATGGTCTAGATTGAATCTGGACCGATCTGACGGTCATAACATCATTTTGTATTTGAATTTTTATATGTTTTTACAAATCCAAATCAATTGAAATTTTAGGCATCCATTTTTCTCATCAAGATACACATAAAAAATATTAAAAATATAATTCGCAAAAAATAAATTTATCAAAATACCCCTATAAAGTTTTGGAGGTATTTTAGTCCATTTATTATTTTACAAATCATTTTTTGATATTTTTATTAGATTCTCATATTTTTAAAGAATACATGACCAAAATTTCAAGTGATTTGGATTTGTAGGACAAAAAAAGTAAATTTTAAATATGAAATAAGGTTGTGGCAGTTACATCGCCAGATTCAATTTGAGCTGTTGGGCTCATATGTAGCTGTGAGCTAGTGGGCTAACTTCAACCTTTCCCTTTAAATAAAGTTAGACCAATGCAAGAACCATTAGCTGGAGGTTCTTAGTTTTGGAATTTGGAGCTAAATTTGGTCAAAGAGACTATCTGTGTGCCATTATTTCTGCATGAAAATAGGGATTTCTACCTGTTATTCAACTTCTCTTTTCAAAATTTTATATTGTATATCCCATTGTTTTGTTATCTTTTATGTCGAACTAGGTCTCTGATATTTTAAACAGCAAGTGTAGGATGGGGCTAGGCTGTGAGGCTCGAGCATGAGAGTTGATTCGGCTTCTGGATCATAAGCATTTCACGAATGCTTGTAGCCATGTATGCATCCTTAGCATTAATAAGAAAATAATTGAAAAGGAAAATATAAGCAAATTTTCATATCTCAGTTTAATATCTCCCTGCCTCAACCTCAATACAACCCCCTAGTGAACTAATTTCATCATAACAAAACAGCACACATCAGATTGGAGGAAGCCTTACTTTCCTACTTGGCCTTTACTACAATTGAGACCAGATGGAGACATGGTTGACTATCCAAGCATAACCATTAAGTATATTTGCATTCAATCTAAAGTAAGTCATAGTCGTAGCATTCTAACTTGCATCACTCACATGAACCTTATGCAACATATCCTTGTTTACATAATTTAAAGGAAACAAGAAGATATCAAGCATAGATAACACAGATTCATTTACAAAATGAATGAAACTGCATATTCCTTCACAAATGCCTTAGTCACTACCTTAATCCCCATCCCTGGAATGGACTAGAAGATAGCAAACTATTGATTCG
The DNA here is from genome assembly GCF_054954075.1 of Amborella trichopoda. NCBI lineage: Eukaryota > Viridiplantae > Streptophyta > Magnoliopsida > Amborellales > Amborellaceae > Amborella > Amborella trichopoda. Next base: position 31,936,276 of record NC_142343.1, read on the forward strand.
ACTGCTGGCAGGACCAAGGATTGCAGGCCCAGAAGCACTAAAATCAGGATACTTAGAATTCGAACTTTAATAAGGTTAGAAAACAACGCATCAAAAATATGTTTTACGAAAGAATAGCAGTGACAGTTCAGTAAATGGAGCACTCTTGGACAACTTTGGAAAATGCGACTGTAAAATCGAACCAATTGAAACTGATATGGTTGTGGTGCTCATGCGTAACAAAGCCATCAATTTTCTCTTATGATTCTGAAAATAAGAATTGGGTTTTGTTGCGTTTCAGCCATCAAACTTTATATACTCTCTGCACTGATATGTTCATATGTCTTAGTGATTATCACTATAATAAAGGCTCATAAGAAAACTAAATTGTTGATGACTTAGAATTAGCCTTTGCTCATTCTAGACTAACCATAAAACAAGAGCATTTTTACATCTGAATAGATAGAGGTGAATGTCCAAGGACACCTAAACTATGGTGTTGACAACACTGGATTTTTGTGGCTACAGAGTTTTGCACACAGTGCAACATCCTAAATCTCAATTGTACACAGATATATGCTCCATGACTAAATTACAATGCATAGAAGCACTCATCCACACAAAAATTCAATAGCCAGAAAGAGAAAACAAGAAAGAGGGGGATGACACATGAATTGAGCCATATGAATTATTCGAACACCGGTAAAATTGACTGATGAATTCAGCAATCATTTCCAACATACATGAACTCAGATTATAAATTATCAAGTATCTTTTATGCTAGATTGGAGCTGAAGAAACCTCAACCTCATAATTAAATTTTCAATTATGAAACCAAAGCCAACAACTGATGTAGCACTGTGCCTCGAAGCATAATTCACAAAGCATCTGGAGGATAACAAAATGAGCTTGCATTATAGGGAACTTAAAAACATCAGACAACTTTCCTCGAAAAGAACAACTATTGGAACACAAAATAAAGATAAAATAGCAATAAACAAGTCCTAAGCTGAATAAAATACAAAAGGAACATAAAAAGAAGGACTAAAAGCACTAATAAACTAATTCTCTTGTCCATAGAGGATAGAATCATTTGAACTTTTATGTTTAAAGTTACTTTTAGATGATCTTTAAAAGTTCTCAAATAGACAAACTATTAATCTAACAGAGTAATAGAGAAAGTGCATGCATCTCAGGTCATCTTTTATACTGAAATGCGAGACCACAATTTGATGGCTTGGAAAGAGCAGGGCCATCTATGTTGTTGTCCTGTGCAGCCGCTCGACTATAGTCTTACACTGCAAGAGTGTTGGTGTGAATGGAGAAATTCTAATTATGGAATTCTCAGAAAGTTTGGAATCCCGCTGAAATATCCAATGGATGTTGCTTTTGTTGCCATTGATATCGTATGAAGAGACCTCAATGCAATTCCGTACAACTCGGGCGACGAAAAGATCTCGACAGTAGCTGGCAACACCCAAAACATAATTGTGAGGATATCTCTCTCTGCGGTAGAATCTTGTCTCTAGACACAATTTCGTGACTTTCTCCCATGTCGATTCGGTCAGTCCCCATATCAATAATTCGCCTCTTTTCAGTCCATGAACCAGGCATAGCCGTCCTTCCCACTCCAATAAGCTGCACTGAAGTCCAGAGGCCCCTGAAGGCATTGGAATCGTTCTGCATGCTTCAGTTTCCATGTCGAAAGAGAGCACAAAATGCTCTTCTATTTGGTACAACACATTTCTCATGCACAAGAACCGTCCCGGGTATGCCAGCCCCCATAGGCCCAGGGCAAAAGGTTTCCAAAATCCAATTGCTGAGCTGAACATGCAAAGGCATCTGTTTGATGTATCAATACGCCAGCACCATGCCCACACCTTGAAGTTATAGGTTGATGGATCAAAATAGAAACCTTGAATATCAAAGTCATGACCTGGGATAAGCGGGATGACGATGAATTGCCGGGAAATTGGGTTGCAAACATACATATTTTCACCATCATCCACAGTTCTATAACACATTAATCCTTGATTGCATGCAAATTGCCTCACACCCCCCTCCCTGTGTAGCTTTAGTTTTCTTAGAGCTACCTTAGCATTTTGTCGGCCGAGGGAGCGAAGAGCGAAACATCCAGATGACACAGAGACTATTGCAAAGGTTTCCGAAGTCATGTGGGGAGCACCATGGTGCACTTCACCAAAGTCGGCCGAGGACAACTGTTGTTCCCATGGTTTACACACACATTTGAAACGGCAAATTACTTCAACAGGGAGCTCAGACAAGATTTTGAACACAGAATCTTGTGGCAGCATAGGAAGTGATTGAATCCCTGCATCAGCGACAACGAGAGGAGCATTGTTGATTTGCTCGTTTTCATGTGCAGTGAGAGAGGTATCAGCCTCTACTTGAGAAGAAGAAACTTCCTGTGATTGCTTTCTCTTCCTCGAGTATACTTGAATTGTCACCATAGTGAGAGGAAGAAAAACTACACACACAGACAGTCACAGAGAGAGAGAGAGAGAGAGAGAGAGAGAGAGAGAGAGAGAGAGAGAGAGAGAGAGAGAGAGAGAGAGAGAGAGAGAGAGCTCTGACGATACCAAGAGAAAAGGGTCAAAGGGCAGAAGGGAGAACTACATGCAGAGGAAGGAGCCCTGTTTATTGACACTAGCAGCCATGAGGTTTTGCATGGGTTTCTTTTTTTGGCTCACCAAAATTAAAATATAGAGATAGAAGGCCCGAGATGCACAAGAAAGGCCCAAACATAGTGAAGACCGGCCACAAGAAGTTTTGACTCTTTAGGCTGTCTATTTCCCTCTCGAATGTATGCGTTTTCTTTCTAAATATTAAACACCTTCTCTAAATAACTGTCTGCTATATTATATTTCTGTATGCCATGAGACCATTTATCTTGGGTAAGCGGTTACAATCATCATTAGCCATTAAATATGAAATCTAACATCATGGAGTATGGCACATATTTTAAAATTTTTCCTACACATCAGCTGCTCGAATTCAATTTCAATGGCCAATAAATGATTATCACCTCTGATACCAACAGTAAATGATCTTATTGTATACTGTATGGGCAGTGAGCTCCATGGAGTGTGAAAGCTTTTGACTTTGTCTAAAGATGCAGTCTTCTTGACTTGTTATCCTAGTCTTTTTCGATTTATTGATGTTAGAGATTGTATATTATGAGACATAGATCATAGAAATAGTATTCGACATACTGATCTGTCAACATTTACAAAAAAACAAATCATATTTCCATAAGAATGGTTCATCTCAAACACCCACTAAATATCAAACAAACATTGAACATATAATTTTTTTAGCAGGGCTAAGAGAAATATACGAGTACTTCAATCGGTCATAATGGGGATGATTATAGCCTTTGATCAATAACAGAGGCAAAAAAAATCCAAAAAATAGTCTGTAAAGCCTGTTCTTTTTGAAAATTTTTTTTGTGAAATGTGGGGTAACGAGCAGCGCGCCTGAGTTCGGGCGATCATTGGCCTAGTACTCTCCCTATCCAAGTTTGACTTGGGCGATTACAAGTTGAAACAACAATTTTCTTTATCATTTCTTCATTATTATGATACATCTTTCAATAATTATATTTGAAGTATCTATATAACACACATTAAGCCATAGTATGGGGTGGTAAATTACTTAACAAGGGGGAGCCTAGAGGTTATATGTGACCCCATCTAAATGAGTTATCCTGGAGCTATGAGGCTAAGTTTCCTTCTAGTAAGTTTGGATATTGCCTAGCGTAGACATTAATATTAGGGTGTGGTTTGCTGTAGGTTGCACCCTAAATGATTGAAGTAAGGTGCACCTCCAAACTCTGTCACAAGAAGCAATTTCGATGTCAAAAATCCTTAGAAAAATCTATTTTTATCTCTAATTATAAAATTTTAAACTAAAAAAAAAGGTTCAAATTAAGTAGATTTATAAACGCACTAAAATCTTGAAAATATACAGCCTAGATAACATGTTGCATGATGTACTAGTTTTAGGACTAGAAATCTTTTTTTTCTCCTTATTTATTTATACATCTCGATGTTGATATGATTAATTAGATGTTTTTCCTACATCAAAAAAACCTTCTTCAAGGGATTTTTAATTTCTGATATGCACCTTAATTTCATATTTTGAGATTTCAACCTTATATAAATTTTTTCCGGCTTGGACGTTTGTAGTTATGGAGAGCTGGTTTGTATGCATGAATGCTTGGATGCATAAATATAGACGCATGTATAGGGATAGAGATGGTTTACCACTTTGATGGGTGATCTGTTCTGTAATGAAACTTTATCAATCTGTCTCAATTACAGGTACTAAGGGACCCCAATGTGCAAGTTATACAAAAATTTGCATGTTGGGATTGCATGTTATTATTTGAGTTTCCTTTTATTTGAGTTTCCTTTTATTTCTATAAATTAAATTGACTTGATATTTGGGGTTGTGCATGTCTCTTCCTCATGGACCTAAAAAGTAATTAAAAAAAAAAAAAAACATATAATACCCTGCAACAGTTGTTAAAAAATGGAACTACTTTTAGATATTATCTCTATGGGCTCCAAACTTAAAGAATCCTATTCTTGGGCATCTGATATGGGAAATTCTTAATTTTTTGAGGGTGAACTCTTTGATTAAATTTTGGCCCAACCTTTTGGTCCCATCTAGTCAAAGTCGCTTCAATGCCCTGATGGATATATATGTGTGTGTTTCCTCTGAAGATTAAAAAAGCGGTCGAACATATGGAGAAAGTTTCTTAAAGACCATTATAAGACTATAAAATCCATTACAAGTCATGACTATGTTTAATACTTTAAATTAATGAAACATACTTTTTTTTATGGAATAGTTGAGCAAGCAATAGGAACCAAACTTAAGATGTAGTGCTGCTAACACACGCTGTAACCACAAAAATGCAATTCTAAGAACAACAAAAAGAGCCTGATTGTATACATTGGCAAGTACTATGATAAAAATGCTATCATTAACACTTGCTGTAAGAATTAAAAAAAAAAAAAAAAAATTCACAAAGGGCTAAAAGTTAAGAATGAGAATATATATTCCTCTCTTCAGAAATTAAGTAGCTCTCTCCCTCTCTTTAGAAATTGGGACTCTAAAGGAGTTTACAAATGTGATGCGGGTTAGAATCCAAAATCTCACCTATTGTCTCTCTAGAATTCAAAATCCCACCTTGCCCATAGACTACAAAGCCTTTGGTCACCTCCTCCAACACTGCACAGACCACTCCCTTCTTTCTCTAGGCCGCCAGCTCCACGCTCGCCTCACACTCCTCGCCATCTCCCCTCGCCCTTACCTTGCATCCAAACTGCTCTCTCTCTATGCAAAGTGCAACTGCCTTGTCGAAGCCCGCCTCGTTTTCTCTCTCATCCCGGAGCCCAACCTCTTCGCCTTCAACGCCCTCCTCATTGCTCTCTCTCTCCATGATCTCCACTCCGAAACCTGTGAAACGTTCTCTCTCCTTGTTTCTTCCAATCTTCGGCCGGATAACTTCTCTCTCACCTGTCTCCTCAAGTCTGAGCCCTCGGTTTGTCGAGAGGCCCATGCTTACTCTCTCCGCCTCTATCTTATCGATGTCGACTCCTTTGTTCCAAACTCTCTCGTCACCGCATATGCGAATCATGGGCGAATTTGTTATGCCCGCAATGTGTTTGATAAAATGGGGGAGAGAGACGTGGTTTCTTGGAATGCCATGGTTTCTGGTTATTCACAAGCCGGACTTTATGAGGAGTGTTTGGGTGGTTATAGAGAGATGGTGAATTTGTCAGGGTGTAGGCCAAATGGGGTCACTGCAATGAGTGTTTTCCAGGCTTGTGGTCATCTTGGTGATATGATTTCAGGTATGGAAATGCATAAAAGATTGTTGCAGAGTGGTGTTGAATTGGACAATGGTGTTTTGAATTCTTTGGTTGGGTTTTATTCGAAATGTGGGGCATTGGATTATGCTCAGAAACTCTTTGAGAGCATGTTACATAGAGATTCAATTTCTTGGGGTGTAATGATTTGTGGGTATTTTCAGCATGGGAGGTGTCTCGAAGCCATGGGCCTTTTTGAGAAGATGAAAAGAACCCATAGTCCATTTCTCAATCTGAGTACTTGGAATGCAGTGATCTCTGGCCTTGTTCAAAATGCTCAATTTGGAAGAGCTTTGCAATTGGTTAAAGAAATGCAGAGAGATAATGACGTGTTCAGGCCCAACTCTGTAACCATATCAAGCATTCTCCCAGCTTGCTCTTACTTCTCCTCTCTCATCATGGGAAGAGAAATCCACTGTTACTCTATTCGAACCAACCATGATTCCAACTTTTACGTGGTGACCGCTCTGATAGACATGTATTCAAAGTCAGGGAACCTGAATGGAGTTCTTCAAGTTTTTAGAAGCACAGTGAAGAAGAGTGTGGTAATTTGGACTTCAATCATGGCTGCTCATGCATCACATGGCCAAGCCTTGGAATCTCTCAAGCTCTTCTCAGAGATGCAATCACATGGGGTCAAACCAGACCACGTGACCATAACTTCAGCTCTTTCAGCTTGTAGCCATGGTGGATTGGTAGATAAAGGTCAATATATTTTTTCTAACATGGTTAGAGATTATGGTATAGAACCAGGATTAGAGCACTATGGGTGCATGGTTGATTTGTTGGGCCGATCAGGTAGGCTGGAGGAAGCAGCAAAAATGATAGAGAGTATGAAAATCAAGCCAGGTTCTCGAGTTTGGGGTTCATTGCTTGGAGCTTCGGTGGCTTATAGGAATGTGAGGTTGGCTGAGTGGTCTAGTGAGAGATTGTTTGAGATAGAGCCCGAATGTGTAGGAAATTACGTGTTGTTGGCTAATGTTTATGCGAAAGTGGGGAGGTGGGAGGATTCAGAGAGGGTTAGAGGGATGATAAGGGAGAGAGGACTGAGGAAGAAGCCTGGGTGTAGTTGGGTGGAGGTGAACAGAGCGTTGCAGAGCTTTGTGGTGGGGGATAGGTGGAAGCCAAGGTTGAAGGAGGTGTATGGAGTGCTGGAGGACTTGGCAGAACAGATGAGTGATGAAGGGTATGTAGGTGTTGCTTTGGATGAGTTGGATGGGGAGTATGTGTAATGAAGAGTGTGCGTGAGTGCACACAAACACAGAGTGAGAGAGAGAGAGAGAGAGAGACCCAACCCATCACAAGATGGGAAGTGCAAATTGAATTCCCTTTGAAATGGAAAGAACTGCCTTGTGATATTCTTACTTACATTCTATTCAAATTTTAATCTTAATACTGATATTTAAGTTCAAGGAGGATACTGTTATTGTGCAATATGATATAAAGGGAATCAAGATGCAGATGTATGTCTATGAGAGAGATTCCCATCCATTACCACAGATGGGGGAAGAGGGTAAATTGAAATCCATTTGAGATCTAAGATTCTTTGTGGTGTTGTAATCCATTTGATATTCTAATTCGTTTACTGTTTATCCAATTACATTTGAAATTTAAAGTTTGTAACACATTGTTGAAGGTGCATAAAATCGAGGGAAACAAACCAAAATCAGTATCACATACCTTTTGAACAACAACAAATATGTCCATGAATATTCCATTTTACAAGAAGAAAGGGGGCGAAAGCGAATTACAATGATCAAAAAGCAAAATTTATACATAATAAATTAAATTTCTCATCCATTCCTTTAGCCTCAAACCTTCTGGCATACAACCAATTATGAAAGGGGCAAGACAATTGGATATAAAGACTATGTAAAAGAATGAACTCTAAGCCATTTGAATTTCTTCACTCTTCATCAGAGCATTCATCTAGAGAAGAAGAGAAGCTGAAGATGTCAGTTCTAGGTGTCCGATGACCTGTCCCTTCATCATCTTCTTCTCCTCTTACTTCATCGCTGCTTGTCATGGATTGATGAGGAGATGAGAAATCCAAGCATACACCTCTGAATTCAGGATCAGATGGGGAGAGACCTTGAGAGGTCAGTTGGTGATACTCGACAAGCTGGTGAAGACACTGGTTTTCTCTTTTAAGGTTTGCATTCTCATTAGCCAACCTTGACTTCTCAGCCAGAAGGGCCTCCAGTTGAAGTCTCACCTGCCATAGATACAGTCCATACTCAGAAAGAGGAAAAAGATGATTGAATACACTTCTGAGAATTACAGGGCGTCTCTCTCTCTCTCTCTATCTCTCTCTCAAACACAAATACGCATGTGCAAGGACACGAGTCTTCTTATGCCTGAGAGAATGTGTTTGTCATATTCGCACACAGGCACTTGGACACGCTGCACACACACGTGGAGAAAGTGACATTTTAAGACTGAGAATCCCATTTATATCTGAATATGTCTGTTTGCACTCACTTGTGTGTCTGTTTGTGTACGAGAGAGAGAGAGAGAGAGAGAGAGAGAGAGTTTTCAACACAATTCATAAATTTAAGCGAGTTAGCATGGAATGTCCAATCTTACCAGGTCATCCTCCTCAGGTCTTATTCCTTTGGAGAACCCATCACGTAGTCTCTTGTTCTCCTCTTCAAGAAGAACACATCTTTCGCTCAAATAACCAACTTCCCCTTTGATTGACTTCAGTTCCTGTGCAAGTGAGGCAGCTTTTGAAGCCATCTTTGCTGCAATCTGTAGCAAAAAAATTTGAGAAAGTAATTAAGAAGCAAGCAGCAATAACAGATCTATAAACAAATCTAAAACGTTGTAATTTTTTAAGAAATGGCAAAAGCCTTACCTTTCTGGTCTCTTTCATCTTTCCACTCGCGAGAACTTCTGTTTTGATTGGAGAAACATCCTCTTTTGTGGGGCTCTGTTTAGTTTTTATGGGAGATACATCCTTTGATCCTTGTGAAGAATCATCACACCGCCTCTTTGTTAGAGGTCGCTCTATCTCATCTTCTTGGGGTTCGATGTCTCTCTGATACAATTCAGATAGTTTGGGCTTTGATAGTTCATTTGCCCCCTGTTCGGAAGGGTTACTGCATTTATGCTCTGAACTAGTTTTTTTACAAACAATTGGCAATGAAAAATAGTAGAAAGTAGTTAAGAGAAAGAAAGATGGAATTATCACGCATGTCTTTATTCAAACAGATTGAAAGATCTCCTTCCTTCTGATATGATACTGACTCGAGAAAAATCAATATCCTGATAAACTGTGAGATTTACAAAAAGTTTGTATGACCTAATATCTCTGAGATTTAGCAAAAACCTAAAGACCCAAATGTTTAGAATTTCAGCGAAAACCTAAAAGTCCAACTCTTCTTTTCTTTTGAATTAAAGACCCAATTTCTTAAACCACAAATAAATTTAGGTAAAAACCTAAAACCCCAATTCTTGTTTAGCTGGAATTAAATACCCAATTTGAAGCCATGACCAAATTCTTGTTTTATTTGGAATTAAAGAACCAATTACTTGAAGCCATGAAAACTACAGATTTCCTCACCAGATGTTCACTCAAAATAGATGATTACCTGGAGGGCAGCATCGAGGTTCCCTGTAAGCTGAGAGAGAGAGGAACCAATGGAATCAAAACCTCTAAGAAGAAGCAGAGAATTCTCTCTTAAAAGCTTGCTACTCTCTGTATCCCCAACCACCTGAAACCAGAAGAAAAGTTAGACAGAGAAACTTCTCAAAGCCAAAATACTCTCCAGCATAGATCCAAAAAAAATGCTCGGGAGAGAGAGACAGAGAGGTTGGGTACCAAGGCAGGGTTGCCAGAGATCTTCTGGCCTTTCTGTAGAGAGTCTATGCGCCTTTTGAGAGCACCCCAAAATCGTATATCTGATGCAGGACTTATGGAAGGTGTGGAATCAATGGGGTTCACCATTTCCTGCAACAAGAAATCAACAAAATGAAAAGTAAGGAACTGACTGTCACAAACATGAAAGGCTAGAAAACAGGAAACCTGCTAAAACTTACCTTATTGGATTCCAGAACAATGGCCATGTTGAGAGAGGGAGAGAGAGATGAATGTGGGGAAAAGGGGCAAGATAAGAGTGAGAATCAGAGAAGTTAGTGAAATGTTAACGGCTAGTAAGAGAGAGAGAGTGTTTAAAGGTGGGGAAGAGAGAGGGGGGCACGCTCCAACGTTCGAATCTTAATAAGTGGGGCATTTACCTTAAAAAAAGATAAGAAGAAATTATTGACGCCTTTAAAAATGTAGTTCGTAGACATTCTACTCCTAATATTTTATGAGTGGCCGTTTGTATAATGCTGATGATCAAAACAATCAAAATAAAATGCACCTTTAAATAGTGGTTTTAATACTGAAAATGTTTGTGATGGCTTTCAAATAGTATTTCTCTGTGTGTGTCTCTCTCTAACCATCCAATATCGCTCGCTCACTCTCTCTCTCTTATTGAAAACTTTGGTTATGTGCCGAACCGACTTCCAAGTTCTGGCTTTTGGAAATTCAGAAGCCTCATGACCGGCCAGCACACTTTTGTGTTGGATTGAGGTTCTGGAATTCTGCCGGTTCGGCACACTTTTGGGTCAGACCAAATTTTTTTTGTTTCAATCGAACACACTTTCCAAAAGTTTCATCACACTTTGTGTCATACTACTTTTTTTTTTGTTTCTGTCTGACACAAAAGTGTGTTGGACTGGCTTATGGGATTCAAAAAGCCTAATAATCAATCTGACACACTTTTCAACATAAGAGAGAGAGAGTTTTAATAGATATGGTAAGGGTGGGAAATAATAGTTTAGTCTTTAAAACATTAACCTTTTAACTAATACAAAAGCAAAAAAAAAAACATTAATTTAAGAGGGAATTTTTAATTTTCCAAACAAAAAGAAGAAAAATTCAGGATAACTTCAAAAAGACCAAAACATCCCCAAATACATCTTAAAATAGCTCAACTTCCTGTTTGGAATGACTGCGTGCATGCATTATTGGTAACTTGCACTCTTTTCTCACATTCATCAGTAGCAGTAACCGTTATAAGGAGAGTGGGTGGATCATGAATAATTTTTTTATTTGAGTTCCCAAACAAATGGGTCTTTATTTTGAAATAAATGAATTTATAGAGGTTCACATTCAAAAAAAGAATTTACGGAGCCCCTCTCTTCCTCTCTCATGTGATGTTCCTCTCCCAAGTGATGTGTATGTGTATGTGTAGTCTACGAAGATTGTGCTATAAATGGTGAAACCAAAAGATTTTATACTCCCGTAGACAGGCGTATACTTTCCATTCACTCCCCTGCATAAAACCCAATAGTACTTTTAGAACCCTAAATTTTGGGGTAATATAAACTTTCACATAACTGTAATAAAAAAAACATTCTCATATCGAGAAGGAACTCCTGCTAATGCAACATCACCATAACATTACACTTACTATATAATAAACTAGCCATTGTTACACATGAGCTTGTCATCCTGAAGAATTTGGGAAAGCCCAAAGGAAGAATGAGAAAAGAGCAGAACCTTGTAGGAATGTGACCCTTAAACAAGGTGACAATCATGTCCTTGCAGTCATTTAACACGCACAAGTTTCTATAGAAATCAGGTTACCTATGTTGCATGTGTGAAGTTAAATTACATATGTTGAGTGTTTTATTTGTTTGCTCTCTTTTATTTTGGGCCATTGGATTGACTTCTAATCCAAGGGCTGTGAGGTTGTAGGAACTTTCTCTTCAAATGGGTTTTATTTAACTTTCTTTGAGAGAGAGAGTGAAAAACAAGAGAAGGTAAGAGCTCACGTATTTCTTACTGGCCATGTTTTTTCCATCTTGTAGAGAGAGAGTAGAGATATTGGGTCACAAATCTTGGGTATTTTCGGGACCCTACAGCTGACCCTATTTTAAAGAGAGAAAGTATCCATTTGTAGGACCTTTGAAGCTTTGGAGAAAGTATCCATTTGTAGGACCTTTGAAGCTCTGGAGAAAGCATCCATTTGTAGGACCTTTGAAGCTCTGTTTTGGGCCTTATTTTAGATAAGAAAAGCTGTTGTAAATTGGAGTTTTGGAGCCCGATTTCATCTTGTAATCTTCACAAATAAGTAAGTAAAACCTCACACCATTTTCATGTGGATATAGGGTACGATTTGTTACCAGACAATGTTAAATTATTGTGTTATGTGAATGCTTGTTGCTGAATTTTTTATTCTATGTTCTTGTTTTGATATTGTGTAGTTTTCATTGCTTGTTTATATTGATATGAATGCACAATAACTATGAATGCACAACAACTGGTATCATAGCCTAGGGTTTGTTCTTCATTGTGTCTATGAAGAACGGGTTTTTTAACTATTGTGGTTATTTACTGTATTGTTCTTTAAAATAAAAAGGGTAATGGAATTTGAATAATTAAATCAAAGCAACTGATCAATATGGAAAATGATGATGGAAGATTATCTTGTTGGAAAAGAATTGGATAGGCCAATTCGAGGAAAAGAGGTCATGCCTGATGAAATGGAAGATCGGAAATGGGATATTCTTGATCGAAAATGTTTGATAACTATTAGACTATGTATTTCACCATCAATTTATTTGATGTTTGTCAATGTAAAACATCTGCAGAGCTTTAGCAATATTTTGAGCAATCTTCTAGTACGAATAAAATTAGTGCGATGAAAAAATTATTTTTTTTGAAAATGAAAGAAAGTGTTACAATTAGATCCAATGTGAGTGAATTTAATTCAATTTTTGCACAATTGAGGTATTTGAAAGTGAATTTGGTTGAAGAAGTTTTATGTTTGCATTTGCTGAGTTCTTTACTTGCTAGTTGGGATACCTTGGTTAATTGTGATTAATACAATGGGTAACAAGTTTAATTGAATAGATGTTGTGACTTCATTATTGAATGAAAAGACTAGAAAGGCATCCACACAAATGCTTGTTGAGTCAAATAAAGCATTAGCAACAGGAGATAGAGGAAGAACTCAACATAGAGATCAATCCGAAAGATTTAGTATGCATAAATTTCATAGCAGAGGTAGGTCCAAGTCACAGGGCAAGAAGGTTATTTGCTGGTATTGCAAAAAACCTGGTCATACAAGAAAATATTTTTATGTTATGAAGAATAAACAAAAGGCCAAGGGCAATGATGGTCATGCAGAAGTAAGTACAGTTCCAGATGGTGAAGATGTGATTACTTTTATTGTTGCGTGCACACCATTATCCATTGCAAATAGTTGAGTTTTAGATTCTGGTGCTTCATTTCATGTTTGCCTAAAAATGTCATATTTTTCATCCTATACAGATGTGGTTGGTGGTTTGATTTATCTTGTTGATAATCTTGGGCATTGAAAATGTTGTTATCAAGCAATCAGATGGAAAGAAGCATACATTGAGAAATGTGAGGCCTGAGTTGAAGAAAAACCTTATTTCAGCCAGGCAATTAGATGACTCTAGTTTCATAGTGAATTTTGAAAATGGGTCATAAAAGATTTCTAAATGTTGTATGACAATGTTGAAAGGGCAAAAAGATGGGAGTCTCTACATTCTTCATGACATGACTCAAAGGAATGATGCTGCATAGAAGATTGTTGCTATTGCTAGTAAGCATGAGGATATGCAAATTTGGCATAGTTGTTTGGGTCATCTCAGTGAGCATGGTATTAAGGTATTACAAACTCAAAATCTCATTCATATTTCTAAGCATTCATTTTTTTATTTTTGTGATCATTGTGCCATGGATAAGCAACGTAGAGTTAGTTTTGAAAGAAATGAATTTCATAAAAAAAGTAAAGCATTAGAATTGCTTTACTATGATGTTTGTGACCCTGTTAATGTTAAATCTCTTGATGGAGCTTATTATTTTGTCACTTTTTTAGATAATTATTTTAGAAAGTGCTGGTTGTATCCATCGCCATCCAATGATCAAGTTTTTGAAGTTTTCAAAGTTTTTAAAGCCGAGGTTGAAAAAGAAACAAACATATTTATTAAATGTTTGCAAACTGATAATGGTGGTGAATGTTGCTCGAATGCTTTTGATACTTTCTGTAGAGAGACTGACATTCGCAGGGTAAAGACTGTTCCTGGGACACCATAATAAAATAGTGTCATTGAGAGGATGAATATGATCATCATTGAAAGAGTAGGAAGCATGATTTCATAATCTATTCTTGGTAATCAATTTTGGATTGAAGCTGATAATACATGCGCATATTTAATTAATATATCTCCCAGTGCACCAATGAATATTGAAGTGCCTGAAATTTTGTGGAGAGGTAAAAGTGTGTCATATAAACACTTGAGAACATTTGGGTATGAAGCTTATGTTCAAGTGCCCAATGAAAGTAGAGCCAAGTTATGCCAAGTCAAAAAAATGTGATTTTTTTGGGGATGGTGGCGATGATAGAGGTTATAGGATTTGGGATTCTATTGCAAAGAAGACCATCAGAAGTCCAGATGTTTTTTTTAATGAGAATGTAATGTTTGTTGAAAAGAAGCAAGAAGAGCCAAAATAAGAAAGTCTTCTTGTGGATATACAATAACCAAATCTCATTGTTTCACCGACGAGTGCAAGATACTCAAACTCAAGCTCAAGATAATTTTGACGCAAGTGATGTTAGTTATGAGGATGACACTAAACTAATTCAAGATAAAGAAAGCCTACCAGTTACACCTGAGCCATAATTAAGAAGATCTATACGGCCTCACAAGCCCACACAAAAGAATTCTCCTTCTTTATATTATGCTTTGTATACTAATAGTGGCGAACTTGAATCTTTTCAAGTGGCTATTTATTGCCCTAATGCTAAAAAGTGGCATAAGACATTAGAGGAGGAGATTGATGCTTTGCATAAGAATGATACATGGGAGTTAGTAGAATTTCCACATAGAAAGAAAGCATTGAAGACTAGGTCTGTGTATTAAATTCAGTGGGAGGCAAATGGTCTTATGCGGTATACGGTTAGGCTTGTGGTAAAAGGTTATAGTAAACAACCAGGTGTTGATTTTATTGAAATTTTCGCTCTTGTTGTTAAGCGTAGCTCTATTAGAGTTGTTTTAGTTTTTGTTGCTAACTTGAATTTGGAGCTAGAACAATTTGATGTTAAAACTACCTTCTTGCATGGTTGATCTTGATGAAGAAATTTATATGTGTTAACTTGAAGGTTTTGAAAAAAAAACCAATCCTAACTTGGTTTGCAAGTTGAAAAAGGGATTGTATGGTTTGAAACAAGCATTTAGGTAATAGTATAAAAAATTTAATAGTTTTATTATGGGTGAAGGTTATTCTAGATACAATTTTGATCATTGTGTGTATTTCTAGGGTTCATCATAAGATTATTTTACTGTTTTGTTGCTTTATATTGATGATATGCCCGTTACTAGCAATGATCTGAGTGAAATCAAGCATTTAAAGCTTCATATATTCAAGTATTTTGCCACCAAGGATTTTAGACCAACCAAAAAGATTTTGGGCATGCAAATCCATAGAGATAGAAAGCAATGTAAGCTTTAGTTAAGCCAATCTGAATATATATTTCTAAAATTCTTAAGCGCTTCAATATGATTGACTGTAAACTTGTTTCTACGCCATTAATTGCAAAATTTAAGTTATCTAAAAGGGACTCTCCAATGAATGAGGTATATAAAAGTAATATGAATAATGTTCCATATACTTCTGCAGTGGGTAATTTAATGTATGCAATGGTTTGTACTAGACTTGATGTTGCCCATGCAGTGGGAGTTGTTTTCAGATTTATGTCTAATCCAGATTGAAAACATTGGCAAGCAGTTAAGTGGATCCTTTGGTATTTGAAAGGGACACAAAATGTATGCTTGCGTTTTGGGAACTCATCATTGGAAATTGTTAATTATGTAGATGCAGATTATGAAAGATGTCGTGATACTAGAAGGTCTACCACTGGTTACATTTTCAAGGTTGGTGGTGGTGCAGTCAGTTGGATGTCAAGGTTGCGAGATATTGTCGCTCAATTGAAGCTGAATATGTGGCATTGGCAAAGGCAGCAAAAGAAATGATTTAGTTGAGAAGGTTACTTGACCAGTTTGAAGTGAAACAATATAAATATGTTGTGCATTGCGATAACCAGAGTGTTATTCATCTGGCTAAGAACGCAGCTTATCACTCCAAACCAAAACATATAGATGTTGGATACCATTTCATTCGATTGGTCCTAGAGCGTAGAGATTTGCAGGTGGACAAGATTCACATTGAGAAGAACCTTGATGATATATAGACAAATGTTGTCTCAACTGAAAAGAATGTGATGTGTAGAAGACTTTCGGGTTGGATGAAACGTAACCTCGAGTGGATAGAGAGTGATGCATTGGTAGATATTTTAGAGGCATTATAATTTGTCTTCAAGTGGGAAATTGTTACATGTGTGAAGCTAAAACACACATGTGAGGTGTTTTATTTGTTTTTCGTCTCTTTTATTTTGGGCCATTGGATTGGCTTCTAATCCAAGGGTTGTGAGGTTGTAGGAATTTTCTCTTTAAATGGGTTTTATTTTACTTTGTTTTAGAGAGAGAGAGAGAGAGATAGATATAGTGAAAAAGAAGACAAGGTGAGAGCTCACGTAGGGTTTTCTTGCTAGCCGTATTTTTATCATCTTGTAGAGAGAGAAAGTAGAGATTTTGGATCACAAATCTTGGGTATTTTTCAGACCCTACTGTAGGCCCTATTTTAAAGAGAGAAAATGTCTATTTGTAGGACCTTTGAAGCTCTGTTTTGAGCATTATTTTATATAAGAAAAGCTATTGTATATTGGAGCTTCGGAGTTCAACTTCACCTTGTAATCTTTCCAAATAAGTAAGTAAAACCTCGCACCATTCTGTGGTGTATGTAGCTCATGATTTGTGATCGAACCACGTTAAATTGTTATGTTCTGAGAATGAATGTTGCTGGATTTTTTATTTCATATTCTTGCTTTGATAATGTATAGTTTCCATTGCTTATTTATATTGATATGAATGCACAATAGCTGTGAATGTTATAAACCCCTTCTGACTTTTCACCAATCGATGACAACAACCTGTTCGCATAAAAACAAACATACTTGAGTTTACCATGCAAACGAATTTTTGGTATTCACTACTTTGTAGTAGGGGTGGAAATGGACCAGGACCCGACCCATACTTGCCGGGTATTCCTGGTATGGGTCCAAGTTTTGGACTCGTGAGTAGGGTCCGGGTTTAATCAAGGATACCTAAATAGGCTTGGGTCTACGGGTCCTGCTATACCCGACCCAATGGGTACCCGGACGCGAATTTTTAATTTACCAAAGGCCGAAGCCCCAACCCTAAATCATTTCAATACTTTTCATCTTCCCCTAGTTACCCAAACAGCCAAACCCCATCGCCATCCTCCCTCTCTGCAATTCTCCCTCTCTCAGTTTCTTGGGGACATAACTCTCTCTTAATCTCGAATGTCTCTCTCTCTAATCGCCCACTCCTCAAAAATCAGTTCTCTGTTGTTCACCATTGTAGGCTACAAAAAGGGAAGCCCGACCAGACCCCGGACTCGACGGGTATGGGTATGGGTCCAACTTTTCGACCCGACGGGTTGGGTCCGGGCCTAACCGGACCCGACCCATTGCCTCCTCTACCCTATAGCAACTCACAAAACAGAATAAGTTTTTTCAACCAAGCTCTTGCGTAAAAGAAATTTAGAAAATCAGTTGTGTTGGAACTAGATCCTTCTTTGTCTCGTTACTCTATGTAGGAGCAAGAAGTTGATTTGAATTTTCTTGAAAGACGGTACACTCTCTCCCGCTATCTATGTGTGTGGAGGGCGTCTGTATGTTGAATTAGTTGTAGGCTCACAAGTTAGAGGGTAAACACATATTGCAAGAATCAAGGTGGACTCTATTTTTAGAGTGGTTTTAGGGTAAATGATTTTTAAATAAATTATTTTTGGACATTTATCCCTTTCTATTTCTCCATCTCCTTTTCCTTTTTTTTTGGGCGATAGTCTACAAAGAGACCATTTATCTTTTGTATATGAAGGTCATAATCATTATTGTCCCTTAAATTTCAAAATGGGTGGTTATAGGAGTGTCATTGAATAAACACAAAGTTCCAAAAATAATAATTTCTCAGACTTCACGACTCACCCTAAACCATCTAACTTGATATCTAATGAGTGGGAATAATTGTGACCTCCATGTACAAAAGATAAATTAAACATTTTTTTATTTTATTTTAACTTTTTGCATATAAAATATTTTCAAGCTAAGAATTAGATTGGCGTGCCAGTGTTGAAAGAAAGACATATGTGATCTTTTACCGAGGAATAATAATATTTTTTTGTCACCCCTTTCTTTTGGCAAAATATCACTTACAGGTGGTCTTTATTACAACAAGATAAATTTCAAAATGAAATCAACATAACAATAAAATCAAGATCTTAACACTTAATGCTATTGAAAAAACTATGCACTATGCTATGCCTGAGAAAATAAAGATAAAATTACAAGAAACAAAAATAGAGCATGCCGGTGATTACCTCAAACGGGCTTATTACACCCCATACCGAGTCACCAACATCCGATGGTACAGAATCAACGGTTTAGCTTCAATCTCGAACTGGAAAAACAAATTTCGGCTAAATTGAGTATGCACCCTTAAATCTCTTCAAACTCTAACCCCCAAATTTTCTTGGCTTAACCCTAATTTCCCAAACCTTAGTATTTTAGGGCATGAGAGAGAAAGTGGGAGACCTAGGGTTGGGGCGTGCCCTTCTAGAGGCTTAGGAGAGAGAGGGTTAGAGAGAGAAAGTTGGAGAGAGAAGAGAGAGCGAGAGAGTTGTGGGAGAGATAAAAGTGTAAAGAATACGTGGGGTTACACCCTTATTTATAGTGCAAAATTTGGTTTAGGGTTTCTCACAGTTTGCCTCTTTGTTGAGATTGAATATGGACTGTTTATCAGGGTGAGTTGTGTGGTGAGAGATCTGAGCCATCCATTCTATAGATGTGTCATCAATATTATGGAAGGTCCATGGACCATTACCCCCTATCCTTAACCATTTCCCATCATTAGAAAATAAATAAAATACATCTAATTAAAATATTATACTTTCCAATCCATAGCATAATCTTTTACAAAATATTCCAAAGATATATCAAGTCAATATTCTCTTTCAATCTTTGGTCAATATATGGTCAAAATATTCTCATATCTCTATTTGACCACATGCCATATAATATCTTACCAAATCTTTGAGAAAACTTGATCAAAAAGCAATCAACCAAGAGGTAGGGTGTGCCACCCATGTGTGGCACGTGTGGGCCCCCACCCACATAGTACATGGTGGGCCCATGTGCACTATGGGCCCCCATGATATTTTATGTAATTTTAAAATTAATAAAATGACTTCTAAAATATTAGTTGAATTTTAGATTTTTGTAAAATCAATATATTTATTTTTATAAGTCAAAAAATTATAAATAAAATATCAAAAGACGCATAAAAATTTAAATAATAATTCTAACATAATTTCTATCATAAAACAAACATAATTAAATTAATATGATGGGAAATAGATGTATATGGTTTAGAAATTTAATCAACAATCATTGGTTACTCCACCTTCAACTGTGGACTACAGGCTTCACATGTTTTATCGAACCGACCCAGTGTTTTCCATAACTCACAGTCCAAGCAGGGGCTCATTAGCGGGTCACCAAAGTCTGGCCAATGAGCCAATGGATCGCAACTCCAGTTTGTGGATTACAAGTCCTCCTCTAGATACGACCACGTAGAGCATAGGGGTATCTCTCGCACACGCATACGCTTCACCCAAAATGTGGATTTTTGGCTTTTTCGAACGATCTATCGATATACATGTTGTGTGATGGTATATGGATCATGTTTTGACCCTTGTCTCTGTAGGCCGCCATCACACACAAGGGTCACACAGTCCCTCGGCTCACTCTTCTGGGCATGTTCTCCGACCTCATCAAGGGGTAACCTATAACCCTCATCGGTTTATTCTTCATGCCCAGGTAACATGGGTTTTTTCCAACCGACTGACCTAGATTGTCAAGCACAAATCAGTATCTGCAAATACTATTTGCATAGCACGGTCCACGAGGGACCACACTCTCATTGAATTTATGTTCCACTATATCAAATGTTTTTGTTACAAACACTCATAAGGCCTTTAAAGGCCATATAAACCCAACATCTCCCACTTAGCCTTTAAAAGCCTTACATTCTCTCTTCCTCACTTTATCTCATCCCCATCTGTCTCACATGTCTTATAAAAACATTAGGGGCAACCCCCTTAGTCAGAGGATCTGCGATCATCAGATCTGTGGATATGTAGCTAATCGCGATGTCTTTCAATCTCACCTCAGCTCTCAGGTGATAGAAATAGGGTTTGATACGCTTGGAATTCTTATGAAACCGTGGCTCCTTTGATACGCAAATTACCATTGTATTGTCGCAGAAAATCCTTACTGCCTCACAACTCACAGGATTAAAATTGAGCTGATTAAGAAACTCCTTAATCCATACGGCCTTCTTGATTGCCAGGCAGCATGCCACATATTCAGCTTTCATGGTGGATAATGCTCTTAAATCCTATTTCTTCGACTTCTAAGAAACTGCACCCCCTCCAAGCATAAACACATATCCAAATGTGGACTTCGCATCATTTGAATCCGCGAGATAGCTTGCATCTGAATATTCCTCTATTGCTATTTTAGTTCTCCCCTTGTATGTGAGCGCACAGTTCATGGTCCCTTTTACATATTCGAGAATTCTCTTTACTGCTTTTCAATGCTCCTCTCCAACATTGTTTCGAAAACGACGAACCAAGTTCATGACGAAAGACAAGTCAGGTCTTGTTCCCGTCATGGCATACATAAGGGACCCAACTGTGCTCCTACAAGGTACTCTCTCCATGGGATATTTATCAACATATTCGGTATGACACATTTTATTGATGAGCATTGTCTTTTTATCTATTGGGGTAGACATGGGCTTACACATACTCATATCAAACTTTTTCAGTATCATTTTATAGTAGGTTGCCCGGAAAAGTTAGGTAATTTTCTCTCTCCTATTTCTTATTATCTTGATGTTTAATACATATGACGCTTCTCCAAGATCCTTCATATCGAAGTGTTGTGCAAGGAAATTTTTTGTCTCTACTTCTAAGGCAATTGAGCTACTAACAATTAGTATATCATCCACATATAACGATATAAATGCCACATTACTCCCACTGACCTTTTGATATATGTAGTAATCCTCATTATTTCTAGAGAATTCTGCTTGAGCTAGGGTCTCTTGAAATTTTATGCACCAATGTTACGATACTTGTTTAAGGTTGCAAAGGGATTTATTAAGTTTACATACTAATATAGACACCCCATTTTAAATTTGGCAAATTCTGTGGTGTTTTGAACCCTTAGGACTACACTTATCATAGTAAACCCAAATCCATAGTTCACACAACCTACCCTCTGACCCAGAGCCAATTTGCCTAGCCAAAACCCTGCAGATACTGTTTTGACCCAGAATCCTACAAACGCCACATTTTATCAAAAAAATCATTAAAAATAGTAAACAAAAATGCTTTTTGACCCGAATTTTGTTTGAGAGCTTCACAAGAGGCTGAGGAACACACTTGAAGTGACAGATTTCAATTTGGATAACATTTGAGCGACACCAGCCATGTCGCCCAACCCCTTTTGGCCCAAAGTGAAATTTCCTTCAAGGTGTTGATTTCTTGCCCTTTTGTGATGTTTTTTACCATTTTATTTGGGCAACACTAGGCGTGTCGCCCAAGCGACACCACCAGTGTCGCCTAGATCCGTACCCCCAAAATTAGCATTTTTGGCTGGAGGATATGTTAGTTATGGAAAGTTATCCTTCCCAATAGATCTGTGACCCTTATAAAATCACTTTTTCGTGCCACTCAAAGGAACCCCTTTGAGAGAAACTTAGGAAGGAAGATTGAAACCCTAAAGAGACTTCCTCAGAGAGAAAAACCATAACTTTGAACCCTAAGCCTAAAAACCCTAAAACTTTAAATCTATAGGGCACAACAACCCTAATCCTAAGAAACCCTGACCATTTTCAGTCATCTTTAGGGCACAACAAACCTTTGTCCCACGTTCTCTATCACTTC
Organism: Amborella trichopoda; assembly: GCF_054954075.1. Classification (NCBI taxonomy): domain Eukaryota; kingdom Viridiplantae; phylum Streptophyta; class Magnoliopsida; order Amborellales; family Amborellaceae; genus Amborella; species Amborella trichopoda. The sequence goes on from NC_142343.1 coordinate 31,958,332, forward strand.
TTTTTCATCAGTTGAAGGTGTCAAGATCCGAGAGATCTTCGTCAGAAGATTTGTCAAATTTTGCATCGTAAACAGTTTTGTGCTCACCATGGGGCGTTTCGAGCTTGATTCAAGCCCCAAAATACGATTTTTATTTGTTTTGGGCGACACCAGCAGTGTCACCCTTGCCTGCGCGACACCCCAGTGTCGCCTAGATCCAAGGCGACTACCCCATGTCGCACAAATTTAGAAGTTTCAAAATCTTCTGAAAATTTTCGATATTGTTTTAGGGACTCTTGTGACTGCTCAAAAAATTTCAGATCAAAGTAAAATTTTTAAAAATGCAAAAAAAAATATTATTCTTGATACAAGTCTATTCTATTTACACTTTTCTGTTTTGCTTTATTTTAATTTTTTTCATTAGAAATATTGTTTTCGCTGCTTATGCAAGTCTACTGTAACCTTATTTCATCAAAATTCATAAGAAAAAAATTAAATAAAAATATAAAAAAATAAATTTTGTAGTGTCGCCCAGCCTGCAAGGGCGACACCACCCTTGTCGCCCAGTTGCAGTTGTCCCAGAAATTTTCTGGGACCCCACATACCTCTTTAAGAGGGTTTTTGCTTCCTGTTCACTAATTTTGAACTTAAAATAAATTTTTTAAAAATACAAAAACAATGTTTTGCTTCAGATAGGTATGTTCTGCTTCTGGCTTTCTGATTTTATTTGGGTTTGTTAATATTGATTGAAATCATGTTTTCCCTGCTTTCACCATGCTTAATTTAACTGTGTTTTATCAAAATTAAAAAGATAAAAAAAAATTAAAAAATACATTGAGGGTATCTTGCACCCCCCCTGAACTGTGTCCCGTTCGAGTCACCCTCGACTAGGGCTGTGCTCGACTTAGCACGAACTGTACCTGGTCTCATTGTGGTTGCTATACCTTCTTAGGGGTTTCTTACCCCTCCATCTATAATGTGCTTCGAGCGAGAGAGCTTCGCCTCAAAGCGCGCATCGCTGGGCACGATTAGTGCCAAGCACTCGTTTTATTTCTTTCTTGCATTGTGTGCTTGCCTGCTTGCCACTTTATTTTTTATTGCGTGCTTCTTTACACATTCCAGCACACACCGGACAGGGAATGCTCAGGAAACCAACAAATGATATTTCGAAAACCCCCAAAATCCGCTTTAATGGTGTGAGGGGAACCTAGCGTTGAGAGTCGAGGCGGTGGGATTCGCGTAACTTTAACTGTGAGCGCCCCTCTGTAATCCTTTGCCTCAAAGCAACTCCGCGTATAGTAGGACCTGGTGAAAATCCTATAACAGGAGGGTAGGACCTATGTGGGGACCTATACCAGCCTAGTCGCATTTCAATAGTTACAAACCCACTCTCAAGCCAAGCCTACTTATAATATTAGGTCAAAAGTTTTCATGTGTTGTGTTTGCTTTTTTTTTTCTGCTGGTTAATCTTAGATCTCAGTTCGGACCCGCTTTTGGTCCGAGCTGAACCTTCTGGGTCCAAGTACAGGCTTGTACCCAGCTTAGCTCATGTTTGAACCAGGTTTCGCCTCGGTCCGAACTTAGGCTCCCCCTCGGTCCGAGTCGAAGGCTTGTTCCTAGTTCATCTTTGATTCAGTCCGGGTCCATACCTGGTTTGATCATCAAAACTCTCTAGGTCCAAGTTCAGGCTTATACCCAGCCTAACCCAGGTCGGAACCAGGTTCACACCCAGGTTCGAACCTGGGCCCCCTCTTGGTCCAAGCCTATGGCTCGCGCCTAACCCAACCTTGATCCAGTTTCGGTCCACACCCCGTCTGATCTTCAAAACTCTCTTGGTTCAAGCCCAAGCTTGCACTCAGCTCAGTCCAGTTCCGAACCAAGCTCACACCCATGTCCGAACCCATACCCACTCTTGGTCCGAGCCGAGACTCGTACCCATCTAGTCCAGGCTCACACCTAGGTCCAAACCTAGATCCACTCTTAATTCGAGCCGAGACTCGTACCTATTTAGTCTAGATCTTAGTCTAGGTTCTAGCATAGGTCTAAGCATAAAGTTGCCTCTAGAGCTAGGCTAGGCTTACCCTAGTTTAGGGTCTGAACCAAAACCGATTGAGTCTAGCAAGTCTAGGTTCCAATCTAGTCTTAGCCTAGGTCTTAGTTAAGGTTTTGCCACTAGAGTCAGGCTAGGTCTGCCCTAAGCCGTCAAGTCTAGATCTCACCCTAAGTCTAAATTCTAGAACCCCACCAAAAGCAATCACCATGTCAATCACTCAAGGTGACTATGATGATCGCTCCACGGCAGACTCTAAGCCTAACCTGCCAAAACCTAGGAACCAGTATGCTGCGATCCCTTGGGATTATCGACAGAACTCAGGTCAATCCATTATTCGACGCTTAGGCCTTCAATTAGAGGTAGAATCCCTAGGATCCACTCATAATTCAGAAATCTACGTGGCCCAAAAAGTCGGCTCCACCTGAAAAACTTTGAATAGTCAAGGGTCCTACCAAGTGTCGTCCTACAGGGGCTTTTAAGAAACCAAAGTAGGAGTCGAGTAAGGGAAGATGTTCATGCAATATCAAACGCCAATTCTCGTCATTCGAACCAAGATAACCCCGAGGTACAGCAACCTCAAAACCAAGACCCACTAGGTCTAGAGGATCTAACCCGACCTCGAGCCACCATAGTATAGCTCATGATGTCTTGAACACTGTACGAAACAGAGGTGTCAGTCTAGACCAACCCTTAGGCAAGATAGGCGTCCATGTTGGCCTTAAAAGTCTAGTTGACCTAGGTTACACCATTCATGCCCGAGCCTATGGGTCGATCCCAAACCAACTCAGTGGTATAGGTCAACCCCTAGCACAATCGAGTCAGCCGATTCTTCAATCGGTCCCTCTAGGTCATCCGGTCCAACAAACAGTGCAATTTCTGCAACTGGTGGCGACACCTAAGGGTCAGTACGCCCCTCAGGTACAAATCTTTCAAACCGCCCCGGTGACTTCAACTCATCAATCTCAGGCCCATGCTGGCCAACATATACCCCAAGTCTCAACTCATCAGTCTATGCTTGGGGAACCCACCGACCGGTGGGCCTACTGTCATGGCAAATGCTCAACAAGAATGTACCATAAAAGCAATGTAGGATATACTTGTAAGAATGGGCATGCATGAAATTCTACCCCCAAAGGCCTATGTTCATGAGATCCTTGGAGGCATGAAAGACCTTCCCCTGGGATTTGTTGTCTCATAATTTAGAAATAAGTTCAATGGGAAAAGCGATTTACGTACTCACGTCAACGCGTACCTCCTCTCTGTTCGAGCTTTACAAGGCAAGCCTAGCCAACTGAAGGCCATATTTTCGCAAACATTGACCAGCAAGGCGTTAAACTGACATCGGAGAACAATATCCGCTCAACCACGCATCACTCCTGAGGAAATGTTCAACCTATTCATCTCTCACTACCGCAGGTTGACACCAAGATCTCTCTCCCTAAGCAAGGAAACAAAACCCAAGAGAATCCTTCGAGGATTTCATCTGTCGATTCTGCGAGGCAGCGATGCGGGTCATAAAATGTCCACTTACAGACCCAGCCAAAATCTCCATAGCCTTAGAGAATGCCGCTCCCGAATGCAGGACTTTCTTCAGCCAAGGTCTTATCCCCCACTCTTTCGACTTCACGATTGAGCGGGTGGCGCGACATGAGAGGGCCAGAGGGACACCCCTCACCACCAGGCCTGACAATAAACCGATAATAACTCCTCAAAATAAGAACAAAAACAATAACAAGGGGAATGCTTCTGGTCAGGCTAATGAGATTGTTGTTAACGGACCGGCTCGAGGTTCAGCTTCTTGACGCAACAATCAATACCAAAACTGAAGGGGTCTGCCTAGAGCCAACGCTCAAAATAATAACCAAAGGCGAGAGTATAATTTCACCCCTCTCAAAGACCCATTAGAAAAAATGCTGAAATTATTCCTGACTAGAAACATGGTTTATCTCCCGCCATCATCTGAACCACCATTTCAAGTAGCTGATAAGAGTAAGTGGTGAAAATGGCATTAAAACCATGCTCATGATACTCAAAACTGCTTATATTTGAAATAGGTGATTCAAGGACTAATTAATAGGGGGACATCACTCTGTCGCCCCTAGAAATGAACCTGTCGAACAATCTAACCAAAAGATGGGTATCTTCACAAATCCTCTCCCTTAAAATATGGTCACAACGACCGAATTTTGAGAGCCCAATACGACTCAAAAGAGAACGTCGTCATTCACATAATTGAGAGTGGAGACGAAGAAGATGATCCCAGTCAGTTCATATTTGCTTGTGATCAACACTTTCAAGAGTCTGAAGAAGATATTTTGAGCCTTCTAAGAGGAAACCCTTCATCTCCGAACTTCGATAACCTTCTCAAGTGGGACTGATATGACGAAAATGACATACTAGAGATCGATATGGTTAGGATCAACGAAAATGGATCACCTTCCAAACAAGGCGCCAACACCCCAAAGCTTCCCATTACTCTTTCTATGACTGACCCTATCGAGCTTCAGGCGGGTGAGGTTGATTCCCTAACCCGAAGAGGCCGAGTCTTCAAATCCATTCAATTGATGACTGATACTCTTGATGAAAGAATGAGAAATACCTCAAAAGCCAGACAACCATCAAGGGTCACAGATTATGAACCGAATAAAAAAATTCAAAGATCCGCAACCACCTACGATCTATGGGCTCATCTTGAGAAGATCCAAGCTCAGATCTCCATCTTAGAGCTACTTGCCAATTCACCAGCACACAAAGCTCAGATTGAAAAGTCATCGTCAACGCACACATCCGGAGCAACACACAACCGAATGAGTTGTGCGAAATGATCAACCAACTGATGGCACCAACGCCAATCATGTTCACGGACGATGACATCTCAATCAGCTTCAACCGCTTTCATGTCCAACCTCTGCATATCACTGTTTTCATGTAAGAATATGAGATACGGATAGTGCTTGTTGATAATAGAGCATCCTTAAACATATGCCCTATGAAAACAATGAAACAGTTAGGCAAAAACTCGGATGACTTCGAGCCATGTCAACTAACTATCGCTGAATACGATGGGAGCAAGAGACAAGCTGAAGACATACTGCCTCGCACACTCAAGATTAGCCCTATCGGCCAAGTGATAAAGTTTTATGTCTTGGACATAAAACCTTCGTTCAACATGCTACTAGGAAGACCGTGGCTGCATGAAAACCTCGTGGTTGCCTCTACACTCCATCAATGTCTCAAATTTTCGACTAAAAACAACGTCGCTAAGGTATGTGCTGAAACCCCTTCTTTTCTCAATCCTAGTATAGGTAGCGGGAAGCTAGCCGTAGAAGTTGAGTTTGGAGAAATCACATTCGCTTCCTTCGAGCAAGCTGCTTGTGCCACCTTACACCTAGAGGCTGGGGACCCTGCTCCCTAAATTGTGCAAACTTTCGCATCGATGGAGGACATCATCTAATGTCAACATCGATACGGTTTCGGGTCCCTCGAGGCTTGGCACATGCTCTTCTCCTAATGGTTCCAACCAAGCCAAGGCTTGAGGAGTCAAGGGCAAAACGTAATGGACGCAAATTTTGAATCATCCCAAGCTAAAACTGAAAATGGGGATCGAAGAGGATTCAGGTGTTCTCTCACCTTATTGCAAAGCCATATGAAGCCTTCTTGCCATCCGGGCTTTGTATATGGAGGCATTCAAAGCCTCGATCATCTCGATGCCCATCCTTCAAAATGGCCAAAGGTGATCCTTGAATCCCCAATGGGGAATAATACCTCTTCCACACACAAGAACTAGGGATTGAAGACATTTTCGTTGACCTGGATTTGAAGGTATGCCCAATCGGCTCTAACACAGCCAAGCGTGCTCATTCAATGATACAAACCCAAGAACGGAATTGGTCGATCATCCCTCTATCTCGAGAATCGTTGGAAGCATACCAGCGGTACATTCAAGTCTTGGTGCCAAAAAAAGGATAAGCGCAGGGTGGCCATCTAACCTCCTCTGGGTCTAGTCCCCAACATTTCTCTCGTGAGTCCCTTAAGGGACACCTCTTGTGTTATTTCAAAATCCGTTGAAAATTCAAAACATGATAAGACTAATAATAATGAAAAAGAATTTTAAAAAATGGCGAACACTCAAGATAACTCAATAACGGTGCAAAATACCCAAGACGACGAATTGGACGACCAAGACGAAGATCAAGAGAGCTAAGAGTTTAAAGAAATCCCTCAACCTGAGGAACTCACTTCCCATGTTGAGCAATTCAAGAAGAGGTTCGAAAGTGACCCAACGGCTTTCATCGACGAGAAGATCGACGTAAACCTAGGAACTGAGAAGGACCCAAGGTTGACCAAAATTGGAACATCCCTATCTGCTGAAGAGCGGGAAAATATGATTTCATTTCTCAAGGAATGTCATGCTGTCTTCGCCTGGTCATACGATGATATACCAAGGTTAGATCCCACATTGGTGCAACATCACCTACTATTCAACGAAGGAGCAAAGCCGGTAAGGCAAAAACTCTGACGTCAAAAGACCCACCTTGAGCTCAAAATCAAATAAGATATCGATAAACTGCTCAAGGCGAAGTTCATTACCCCCGTCGTTTACTCAAAATGGTTGGCCAACATAGTGGTCGTACCCAAGAAAGACAAGATGATTTGAGTGTGTGTCGACTACAGAGACCTCAACAAGGCATGCTCCGAGGACAAATTTCCATTACCAAAACATAGATGCCTTGGTCGATAACACTACGGGGCACTAGATGTTGTCATTCATGGACGGCTACTTAGGTTACAACCAGATCTTCATGGCAGAAGAAGACCAGACCAAGACTTCGTTCATAATGCAATGGGGAACTTACTGCTACAAAGTCATGCCCTTCGACCTAAAAAATGCAGGGGCAACTTATCGGCAGGCAGTGACTAGCATCTTTCATGACTTAATGCACACCATCATGGAAGACTAAGTTGACGACATTCTGGTCAAGTCGAAGACCAAGCTTGATCATCTCACCAACCTGAGGACCATTTCGAAAGACTCCAGAAACATCAACTCAACTCAATCCACAAAAATGTGCCTTTAGGATTGAATCCGACAAATTATTAAGCTTTATAGTAAGCCAAAGAGGCATTGAGATGGACCCGTCCAAAATACAAGCCATCACTTAAATGCCCTCTCCCCGGAACATCAGAGAAAGTCATGGGCTGCAAGGTCACATACAAGCCATAAGACGTTTCATCTCACAACTAGCAAACAAGTGCACGCCGTTTAATAGACTACTCAAGAAAGATACCCCATTCCTATGGGATAATGAGTGCCAATAAGCATTTGATCAAATCAAGGAGTACCTCACAAAACCTCCCCTCCATAGTCCTCCTAGTCCGGACAAACCCATGTTCTTATGTATGTCAGTGAGAGACAAGACCTTGGGGGCAATGTTAGGACAATGCGAAGACCATGGAAAAGAACAAACGATTTACTACATCAGCAAAACCATGGTCGACTATGGGACAAGATACACGGACGTGGAGAAGCACTGCTTGTCACACCTCAAAGTTTTTAACATTCCCGAGGTGCGACAGACTATTCTTATACTATCTATATATATAGCAAATTTAAAATTTCTACTAGTATATTCACATTACAACAGATTTTTCCATTTCTTTTTAATTTGTGCAAAGTCTACTCGCAACAATTATTATCATGAAGGACTAGATATATACATCTCTGGATAAAACAAAAATTACAATGGTACATTTGATTATAAGTTACAAGGGGAAGGTCAATCATGCCTACAAATTCTTCAAAGATGGTCCTGCTGCATTCGAACTATGAGATTGCAATTACCCTGAAAAAATATTTACCATAGTTTGATGAGTTTGACTACTTAGTAAGTGATCATCATGGTCCTAAAATATAATCATGGTTGGAAGATATAAACAATTTCAAAAGGGATATCTATTAAAAACAATGCAAACAAAAGCATTTATGGATAATAATTTCTCCTTCAGAATTACACAATTTAACATAATCCAAAAGATTGAAATGCATATAAACATTTTAACAACAATGCATAACTCAAAAGATTTCATAAAATACCCTACTAGCGTCTCAAGTAGGTCACCTATATACCCCACCAACATCCTGGATGGGTCCAAACAATCCTCACCGGCGTCCCGGATGAGTCCAAATAGTCTCCACCGACATAATTGGATAGGTCCTAATAATCCTTGCGGGTCTAAACATAGCTCATCGGCATCCCAGAAAAGTCCAAATAGTCCCTAACGGCATAACCGGATAGGTCGTAACAATCCTTGTAGGTCCAAACATACCTCACAGGCATCCCGGATGAGTCCAAATAGTCCCTACCGGCATAACCAGATAGGTCATAACAATCCTTGCAGGTCTAAACGTACACCACCGGTGCCCCAGATGAGTCCAAATAGTCCATACCGACATAACCAGATGGGCCCTAACAATCCCTGCAAGTCCACTTATACTCAAATTATCTCAGAAACTCTTTTAACATCAGAAAGCAGCAACATCATATATACAAAGTATCATTGAATCATTAACAGGAATTCACTTGAAGCAATTTAAACAATCACTTTCAATGAAATATTTGTAAGTAACCAGTTAAACATTTTGACAATAATTTCTTAAAGGTAGCAGTTCTGAAGGACATTCGTGAAATGTAACATGATAAACAGTCTAGTATCAATAGAAGAACTCTTATGGAAATCCAAAATTAAATACGAAATTATCACAATTTATGGAATTGCCAATTCACAAGTAGTCATTTCATAGGCAATACTACGATCAATTGCAGAAATATCAGTTTTTTAAATAATGAGGAAGTCATTTGCACATGAATTTTATAATATCTAAATATTCAAAACTGTAGAAGGATATTTCACAATTTTACTAAAAGCGAAAATATCACATTTATTTCTAATAATTTACAGTATCTAAATTCTCAACAATAGACAGGAAAAAGAAACTTATTTCTAAGAATTTACAGCATTTAAAACTTCTAAAAATAGATAAAATATCACAATTTTACTAAAAAGATTATTTTTCAAGACAATGAGGTCACTTACTTTGAGGATGCCGATATGCCCATGGGATGATCATCCACGTATCATGATGCATAAATACATGGTCGAAGCTTGAGATTAGAGAGATCCAAGAGACTATGTCTCTCTTAGGCATTGTGTCGAACATTTTGGGCGTGGTGCTGAAAAGGTCACATCGTGCATACAGATTGATGAGGTGATTGGAGACGAAAAAGTCGTTTAGAGAGAGAAGTAGCCATCTTTTGTGGAGAACAGTGCCAAAGAGTGGGAGCTTGAGATTGGTGCAGGCTTGAAAGAGAGCAGAGTAAGTCTAAAGGTGGTGCATAGTTGGAGCATCTAAGAGAGAGAAAGATTGAGCTCTACACACTACTAAGTGTGAATTCATTGGGTTGTTAGAAGAGAGAGAAATTGCAAAGAGTGGGTGGAGAGTACAAAGTGCAATTTGTGTCCGTGAATGTGCCTCGTATAAAATCATCAAGGACATACCTAGAGAGAGAGTTTCGTTGGCATACCTAGAGAGAGAGTCTCGTTGGTTGTTAATGGTGTTAAAGAGAATGGGGTTGCGAGTTCCTTCCTCATCTCTCGTGTGGTTCCGGCTTGCCTGCTCGTGGAGCTGTTTCATGTTGATTCCTGGAGAACGAAAGTCGCTGCCTTCAGATGAACTTTATCTCTACGTCTCACCTGCACACATTATCTGTGGCGAGGATGGATTCGTGAAGGTTGCAGTGAGATGGCGATTTGTCTGTGAAATCTGCTGCCTCCTCTTCCATAATGCGTTGATGGGGGATTTGTTGATTCAAGGAGAAACCAGGAGCTGTTGTAACCATTCCTCTTGTTGAGCTATGAATTTGTTACTTTAAGAGAGAGGTGGAGAGGGTTAAAATGGTAGGGCCGGAGGGTAAGGCATGAGAAAGGGCTAATAAAATTATAACACCTAATACTATATGTGCCCATAACACATGAATTAAGATGGCAAAACAAAACGCTTAGCGTACACATCATAGGGCAACGTCAAAAAGAGGAACGACTGGTCCTCTTGGGCCATATTATAAAAGTGGTCTCCTATAGAAATGGTTCACAAGACAATCAAATGAAATTACTGTCAGAAAAGCTAACACTCCTAACCTAAACATATCCATGGTGCATTTTGACACAGCGAATTTTATTTATTTATTTTGTATTTATTTTTATCAACACTATTAAAGATATTTTTCAGTTCCAAAAAGTTTAAGTTTGTCACACTGCTTGACGCTTGTGTGGGCTATGAAGAATTTAAGACATTGTCTTATCTCATACAGTCAAGCTCATCTCAAAAATAGACCCATTCAAGTACCTATTGGAGAGACCAGTCCATAATGGACGTTTGGCAAAGTGGAGAATGCTGAGTTCGAGATCGAATATGTCACTCAAAAATTGATCAAATGACAAGCCATTGATGACCACTTAGCTGAACACGTATTGCTAGATAACACTCCCGTTAACACGGATCTCCCTGACGAGAACCTCTTCACAATTGAGGACTCAATTTGGGAGCTATGCATCGATGATGCAAGGAATGAATACGGGTCAGGTGTATGCATCATACTACGCCCACCAGAGAAGATTTTAATGCCAACAACCATCAGATTGAATTTCCCATATACCAATAACATTGCTAAATATGAATCCTTGATAGCCGAGCTCAATAACATTATGGGAATGAAAATCCAGCAAATACGAGTGATTGATTACTCCTTACTAGTCATAAACCAAGTTCAAGGGATTTAGAAGGTGCAAGAAGAAAAGCTCAAACCCTATCAAGAGAAGGTGGAAAAGATGATCCCATATTTTAATAAAATCACCTTTCTGCATGTAACTAGGGAAAATAATATGTTCGCTGACACCCTTGCAACCCTTGCTTCAATAGTTGATATTCCTTCAGAATCACCATGCTATCATTATACATCAGGAACAAACATGACTCTTCCCCACCAAGGATCGAAAAAGAAATAGAGCAACAAAATGAAAACGATGGGGAAGGGTCTCTCGAGGCTTCAGATGCGCTAGTTAAGGCAAAACCATGGTTCCAAGATTTCTGTCCCTGCTAAAAGATGGTTTATATCCCAAAAGAGCCACCGAAAAGGATAAAGAAGCCCTTCGAAGGTTTTCTATGGGATTCTTAGTAAGAGGAAATTTCATGTTAAAGAAATCCTTCGATGGCATCATTCTACGGTGTCTCGATCAACCAGAAATCGACCAAGTACTGACAGAGTTACACAATGAAGGAGGTTATTCTGGGGGCAGCCGCTTTAGCTCAAAAAATCAAGCGCCAAGGCTATTACTGGACCACCATGGCAGAAGATTATTGGAAGTTCATTAAGAGGTATCCCAAATGTCAACTTTATGCAGACCTCATCCATGCACTGTCTGTATCACTCAACTCAACACTGCCCGTATGGCCCTTTGCCATGTGGGGTCTTGATATCATCAGAATGATCTCTCGGAAAGCCTCAAACGACCACTGTTTTATACTAATGGTTATAGAGTACTTCACCAAATGGGTAGAGGGTGTGTCCTTTGTCAAAATTGAGCGATAACATGTTCCCTGTTTCATAAAGAACAACATTGTATTCAGATTCGGTGTTCTTAAGTCAATCATAAAGGGTCACTAAGCCATGCAAAAAGTTTGGGATAATGCAAAAATTCTCCACACCTTACTACCCTCAAGGAAATGGACAAGCAAAGGCCACGAACAAAGGACTTCTCAAAATTATAGACATAATAATAGAAGGTGGCAAAGATTGGTACGAAAAGCTAAATGACGCGCTATGGGCTTACCGGACAACCGATGAGACTCCTACTGGCATGACCCCATACTCATTGGTGTACGGTATGGAAGCGGTGTTACCCATTGAAGTTGAGATACCATCTCTCCTAGTGCTTATTCACAAAAAATTCAGATGAGGAACGAAAGATCGAAGCACAAATCGCTGCCCTCGTTACTTTGGATGAAAGACGACTATGAGCAACAAAAAATATCGTTGCTTACCAACGTAGAATCGAGAGCACATGCCAAAGAAAAGTTGTTCCTCGACAATTCAGAGAAGGGGATGTGATACTTAATAAAATCTTCCACTCCTGCAAATCCACACCCTTTATGCAAATTCAAACCTAACTAGGAGGGGCCATTCGTGGTTACCCGAGTGCGCGCAGGCAATTCTTTTAAGATAAAAAATCAGGAGGGGTACGAACTCAATGACCCCATTAATGTGATGTATCTCAGAAAATACTACCCGTAACGGGCTCAAAAGAGCGTCAAAAGCATGAAAAAGCATCACAAAGAAAAACAAAAAAAGAAAAATGGACGTAGTGAAAGCCTTAAAAGGCATCACAGGTAAAAAAAAAAAGAATAAAAGATCTCCAAGAATGAGCTTTCGATTTGAAAGAATCAAGTATAAACAAGTACTTGCAAGTTCTAACAATACTGCACAAGTAGACCCTGAGGATGAACACTCCTCTTAAACCCTATAGGTTCCCAACAGAACCAACTCAAAAAGATACGGGAGGGTGACATAAATGGCAAATCGAAGTGACTTTGACGACTCTGGAAGAACGTCGAGACTTCTCCAAGATGGAAGCCCGGCAAGAATCCAGAGAACTCTTCATGGACCTGTGAAGCACAAGATGAAAGCTCCAAAGGTAAAATGACAACTTCGAGGCCTTTGAGTTCTCATGATCCCACAAGGAAATCCTTTCATCATCTTTGGGTAAAACATAATAAAGAAAATAACCACCAAAGGGGCCATAGGTGGTAAAACTGTAAGGCCCATCCCTTTCGAAAATTCTTTTTCAATTTGATTGTTAAAACCATCCATTTCCAAAACTCTTTTTAGAAAGGACTTCCTCCATCACTACAAGAGGTTAAACTGTTAGTCAATCTGGCCTCATTCTCGAAGCCAACTTCCTACGCTTGCTATGAAGGGTAGAAACTAGCCAAGCACTTCATGGTTGTATGAGTATAACTATCAACTACCACATATCAGAGATGGGTGAACCTCGCCAATGACGATATTGGCTAGTCTTGGAGCGTTTTTCTCTCGACTAGATCCCTTGAGGCAAAATGAAGCAAGCTCATCCCTGTGTGTGTGTACGATCCAATAGCCGGGAGTTCGAGACAAATACCCTACAATTAGGGAACTGAATGTGTAGGAATTCAGTTTGAAAAGTGTGTGAAAAAAAAAGAGGGTTCCACTATGCTTCGGTGAATAAAATCGCACACTTATTGATGAACAAGAACCCCCCAACAGGGGCAAGTTGAACAAGGACCCTCAACAGGGGCAATAAAAAAAAAAAAAGTTTTTAAACTCCCCATAATAGGGGCAAGTTGAAAAAGACCTCCCAACTGGGGGCAGCAACAAACACGGGTTAAAAAAAAAAAATATTATATGGGCGATACGCCTAGTGTCGCCTAGCCTGTGGGGGCGACACCACTCATGTTGCCCAAATTCTTTTTGCCAAAATTTTTTTTTTTTAACTCCCAGCTAACACTTAAAAAAAAAAAAATTCATGGGCGACACGCCCAGTGTCGCCCAACCTATGAGGGCGACACTCCTTGTGCCGCCCAGGCTACACCACTGGTGTCGCCCATATCTTTTTGCCAAAAAACGTTTCTTTCAATTCCCCATTTTTCCACATAAAAAAAACAATAATAAAAGTTTTTGGGGGCGACACCACTAGTGTTGCCCAAAATTTTTTTTCAAAAATGTCCCCACTCAATTTTGGGGTCTTCCGGGGATCAAATTTGATTTTATCATGTGTTCTTACGATTGTTTTCAAACATATTAATTTTCAAAAAAATTCAAACGCTCCTCGGTGGCACGAGCCTAAAGTGCCAACCAATTTTCAAAAAATAAAAAGTAATAAAAAATTCAAAAAATTCAAAAAGAAAATGCTCCTCGGTGGCATGAGCCTAAACTGCCAACCAAAGTCCAATTCAAAAAACGTCAAACTCATGCGATGTACAAGATCCAAGACAGGAAAAAAGTCAAATTCATTCGAAGTAAAAGAGCCAAGACAGGTATACCGTCTATCGCCATATGACGATAAAGTTTTGGTGTATCCAGTTCAACGTCAAACTCGTGCAACATAAAAGAGCCGAGGCAGGTAACGTCTAGCCCCGTATGACGTTAAAGGTCGAGTGTATTCCGTCTATCCCCGTGTGACATAAAAAGTCGGGTGTATCCAGTTCAACATCAAACTCGTGCGACGTAAAAGATCCAAGGCAGGTAACGTCTAGTCCCGTATGACGTAAAAAATCAGGTGTATTCTATCTAGCCTCGTATGACATAAAAGGTCGGGTGTATTCCGTCTATCCCTGTATGATAGAAAAGGGTCGGGTGTATTCTGTCTATCCTCGTATGATGTAAAAGGGTTGGGTGTATGGTCCATCGCTTCATGACACTAAACTGCTTAGAGGGCTGTATGGTTGCAACTGTTAACCAACCTTGTTTTTCGAAATATATTTCTTTTTTCAAAATTTTCACTATATGTCTTGTGTTTTCAAAAACTTAATTTTTTTTGTTAAAATTGTAACATGTTCTTGCTCCGGATTCTATTTCAAATCTCCCCCTATTTTCAAAATTTCTAAAAAGTCTTTCAAAATGAATGAGCTTGGACACCCATACATGATGATTACCGCATTACCGCGATTACCTTGTTGCTGCCTCGTCTCTCTCTTCGAAATCGGCCAAACAAGTCTCTTCCTATAGAAAGCCTTAGGAAACCCTAAGGAAATCAAGGAAGATGCCAAGGTTAAAAATTTTCAAACTATGAAACCCCTTAAGTTAAATCCAACTCGAGTTTCAAGTTTATGTAACTCGACGACATCTCATACCGAAAACCCTTGGAGGAAAATACCCTAGGTGGGTGAGCTTGATGAGCGCAATGACTTGGAGGGATTAGTTGGTGTGCCCTCTGACCACGTAAGGTCAAGAAAAATTTAAAATGTCTGCATTATCTTTGACGTTCACCTGCCGCTTGAAAGACAGGGAACGCCAAAGTGTCTACTTCTTTGCCACTCACCCGTCCCTCGAAGGACAGGCAGTGCCAAAAAGGGGCAACTGTAGACACCCCATTTTAAATATGGTAAATTATGTGATTTTTTGAACCTTTAGAACCACACTTATCCTAGTACACCCAAATCCATAGTTCACACAACCTACCATGTGACCCAAAACCAATCTGCCTACCCAAAACCCTGCAAATACCCTGTTTTGACTAAGAATCCTACAAACACCATATTTTATCAAAAAAATAATTAAAAACAGTAAAAAAAAATCATTTTTGACCAAACTTTTCTCCGAGAGCTTCACAAGAGGCTGAGGAACACACCTGAAGTGAAAGATTTCAATTTGGACAACATATGATTTGGGCGACACTAAGAGTGTCGCCCAGTCACCCCCCGCCTTTTGGCCCAAAGTGAAATTTCCTTCCAGGTGCCGATTTCTTGCCCTTTTGTGATGTTTTTTACCATTTTATTTGGGCAACACTAGGCATGTCGCCCAAGTAACACCATCAGTGTCGCCCAAATCTGTATCCCCAAAATTGACATTTTTGGCTAGAGGATCTGTTAGTTATGGAAATTTATACTTCCCAACACATCTGTGGCCCTTATAAAATCTTTTTTTCGTGACCACTCAAAGGAACCCCTTTGAGAGAAACTTAGGAAGGAAGATTGAAACCCTAAAGAGACTTCCTCAGAGAGACAAACTCTAACTTTGAACCCTAAGCCTGAAAACCCTAAAACCTTAGATCTCTAGGGCACAACAACCCTAATCCTAAGAAACCCTGACCATTTTCAGTCATCCTTAGGGACCATTTTCAGTCATCCTTAGGGCACAACAACCATTTTTTCAATTAGAGATCTGCTGGTCTACATCTGAATCAAAGAGGTAAAGAGGATGCCGGTTCTGATACGGGTGAGCCTTGAAGGCTCGGGAGTTCCGAACCATCCGGCCCGATTTTGTATTATTTCCTTCCCTTTTCTTTCTTCTCCTGTCACTATTCCTGATTTTATTTTGATTTGTTCTATTTTGATATTTTGGATCATGCTGACTTTGTCACAGATCTAAGAGCAGATCTGCTCATTTTTTGGCAGATCTGGCCTCATATCTGAATTCGATTTGTCTCATGTTCTCTATCACTTCTTTTTCATCAGTTTAAGGTGTCAAGATCCGAGAGATCTTCGTCGAAAGATCTGTCAGATTTTGCATCGTAAACAACTAAGTTTTCTTTTTTTCCTTAAATCCCTCAGGTTGAGTCATGTAACTTTCTTCTTCTAAATCCTCATTTAGAAAGGTTGTTTTAGCATCCATCTAATGGACATCAAAGTCAAAATGGGCTGCTATAGCTATAAGGATACTGATAGGTGGGAATTTGGCAACGGGGGAAAAGGTTTCCTCATAATCTATCCCTTCCTTTTGGGTGAAACCCTTTGCAACTAACCTAGCTTTGTATTTTTCTATTTTCCCTTCTGAATTCAACTCTTTCTTGAAAATCCATTTACAACCAATGGCCTTATGTTTCCGAGGTAGAGGTATTAATTCTCACACATGGTTTTGGTTAATTGAAGCATATTCATCTTTCATGACTTCTACCCAATATTCCCTTTCAGGATAAGTCAAGGCTTCATAGTAAGTTTTAGGCTCAGAATCTGGATCTTCCCCAACTCTATCATAATGTTCTCCAAGGTAGACAAATTCTTTTAGGTATAGAGGTGGTCTACTGATTCAGTTACTTTATCTTGGTTCAGATAGAGGTTCACTTTCTTTAAAGAGTTCAGGTTCAGGCTGGGACTGTTTTGAAGTTTCAGTTTCAGGTTCGGGTTCTTGAATCACGTCTTTGTTTTTCGCCTTATCATAAAAGTCGGCTTGTTTTCTACTCACCTTGCTTCAAATAATTCTTCCTCAAAGAAGTGAGCATTGCGGCTCTCAATAACCGCTCTTGTTTCAAGGTTGTAGAATCGATACCCCTTACCATGATCTATGTAGCTAATGAAAATATATTTGACAGTTTTGAGTTGTAGTTTGGTCAGCTTTTCGTGTGGGATAAGAACATGGGCTGAGCAACCCCAAATTCTCAAATGATCAAGGGAGGGAGTACGACCTATGAAGATATCGTAAGGAGTAAGTGGGGCCGCTTTTGTGGGAGTCCGCTTAAGGATATAACATGCCGTTAACACGGCTTCTCCCCAAAAGTCTAGGGAAATATTGGCATGCCCCATCATACTCCTTACCATTTCAACCAAGGTCATATTTCGTCTCTCGGCTATACCATTTTGTTCGGGAGTATAAGGCATGGTGTATTGATGGATGATCTCATTTTCAACACAAAGTTCTTTGAATAGTTCAAAAGAATATCCTTTCCCTCTATCGGTTCTAAGGACTTTGATTTTCAAGTTGGTTTGATTATCTACCGCGCCTTTATATACTTTGAATTTTTTTAGGGCTTCAGATTTTGTGTGAATAAGGTACACATGGCCATATCGATAGTGGACATTTATAAAAGTGATGAAATATCTTTTACCACTTTTGGTGGTCACATTCATAAGTCCACATATGTCACTATGAATGATTTCTAAAACGCTAGTAGATATTTTTGCCTCAGTGGTATTTTTCCTTATTAATTTTTCTTGCACACAAAACTCTCACACTTTCAATAAATCTCCCTTATAATTTTGAAAAATGCCATCCTTTTTTAATCTTTCCATTCGTTTGAGATTAATGTATCCTAATCTCATATGTCATAGGGCTGCATCTAATTCATTAGGGGATGAGACATAAGCAACGCTCTCTTTTATTTCAATAGTAAATAGTCCTACAAGTCGTTCAATCATGATAACATCTTTTTCCTTCTTGACCATCATTTTCTCTCCAATGAAAGTGGTCATGAATGTAGCCATAGATATCTTAGGAACTGAAACCAAGCATTTCCTCGTATCAGGAGGTTAAAGTGCTTGTTTTAGGATCATGGTGCTCCCACTCTTCAATTTCAACTCAAAATCTCCAACTCCAAGGATATCAATTTTTTTATTTCCTCCCATATAAATATGTTGTTGTCCTGATCCTATGGGAGTAAAAGAACGAAAACCATCCTTGGTGTTCGTAGCATGAGTCGTAGCCCACGAGTCAAAACACCAAGAAACTCCCTTGGGGTCAGTCAGTATAGACTCAAAAACCACACATGCCAATTCCTTGTTAGCTCTCCCAGATTTGTTGAACCGATAGTTATTGGCTATGTGACCCACCTTCATGCAAATAAAGCAAGTTCAGGTTTCTCTTTTTCCTCCCTTATTTCCAAAATCTATCTTTATGAATTCTCTTGTCTTCCCAAACTTATTTCTTCTCTTTTCTTTATCATAGTTAAAAGAGGGTGTAGATTTTACCTTATGCACAACTTCCTTTGGAGTTATTGTCAGTGCTTATCTTGAGTTCCTCCTTTCTTCTTCTCCCCTGATTGTGGTGATAAGCTTATCCAGTTTTGGTGCTTTCTTTTAGGTCGAGAGTGAAGATACGAAAGTCTCCCATGAATTAGGAAGTGAATTCATAAGATGAATCACTTGCATGGGTTTAGTTGTTTCATGCATGTGTCATCCAACTCTTTGACTAGTGCACAAAAAGTGTGCACATGATCTGCAAACTTAGTTCCTTCTGTCATCTTTAAATCATTATAATTTTTCATGGCTATAGCTTGCTTTATGAGAGGGTTCATCATACTCTCTTTCAAATTTATCAAAAATTCCACTTGCAGTAGAAATTGACTCATACTAGGAAGCATATGAGTCAGTCATGGCGCATAAAAGAATATTCTTGCATCTCAAGTTCCTCTTCTTCCAAGTGGAATACTCATATTTGATTGTTTGAAACGAGTCGTCACTTGGACGATAAGGACGGCGCTCATAGAGCATCTCATGCAAATTTTCCTCCTCAAGCACACATCGAATCTTTCTTCTCCAAGAAATATAATTTGTCCCATCAAACCTTACGGCTTTTAGGATCTCAAAGAGGAAGATACGTGCGGCCATATCTTTAATTCTCAAGCAAAACTTAGAAAAGACTCCTAATGGAAACCAAGTAACTTTACTCTGATACCAATAAAAGAAAAACCTATGTGATATTTTACCAGGGAATAATTTATTTTTATTTTTTTTACCCTTTTTTTTTTGGCAAAAAATCACTTACAGGTAGTCTTTATTACAACAAGATAAATTTCAAAATGAAATCAACATAACAATAAAACCAAGATCTTAACAACTTGATGCTATTGAAGCAACTATCCACTATGATATGCTTGATAATATAAAGATAAAATTGCATGAAACAAAAATAGAGGATGTAAGAGATTACCTTAACCGGGCTTATTACACCCCACACCGAGTCATTAACATCCGATGGCGCGGGATCAACAATTTAGCTTCAATCTCGAACCGAAAAAGCAAATTTCGGCCAAACTGAGTACGCACCCTTAAATCTCTTCAAACTCCAACCCTTAAAATTTTCTTGGTTTAACCCTAATTTCCCAACCCTTAGTATTTTAAGGGCATGAGAGAGAAAGTGGGGGACCTAGGGTTGAGGCGTGCTGTAACAATCCTAAAATTTCAAAAAAAAAAAGAAGAGAAAAGATACTTTTAAATAAGTGATGGTCTGTTTGAGTATGATGGTCCTTGAGGACCATCACTATTTTCAAAAGTTTTACTTGGTTTAAACTTTTGCTTGCTGCTTGCTACGTCCTTTAGTGGATGTGGTTTTCATATGTTAACAGACTCTTAACGCGACACCTCAGGTATGAGGTAGAGCCTAATAAAATAATATAATAATACGTTATAAGAATTTAAATAGGAGAGGTGAGCACTCCCACCCTAGAAAATTTTGAGATCTCTCTCTCTCTTTGGTCGAAACACAGTGAACTCCTCTCTCGAACCGAATTTTTTATCGGAAGCTCCCTCTCAAATATTTGTGGGTAAGTGACATCGTCTTCCTGAAAAATAGTCTGTTTTTAATAAATAGTGATATTTCCATCTAGGATCTTTATTTTATAAGTTTTGTGTGTAAGTGACCTCATTGTTTCGAAAAATAATCCATTCTTTTTAAAAATAAAATGAAATAATTATTTCTGCTTATTATCATGAATTTTCGGTGCGATAAATTTTATGCGCACGTGACCTCATTATCTTGAAAAATAATCTTTTTAATAAAAATTGTGATATTTTATCTATGTTAGAAATTTTGAATGCTGTAAATTAGAAAAATAAATTTATTTATTTTTCTTGTCTATGGTTAGAAATAAATGTGATATTTCTGCTTTTAGTAAAACTGTGATATTTCTTTCTACTGTTTTGAATATTTAGACATTGTAAAATTCATGTGCAAATGACTGCCTTATTATTTAAAAATTGACATTTTTGCAATTGATTATAGTATTGTTGTTAAATGTTTATTTGTGGATTGATATCCCATAAATTGTTATAATTCCGTATTCTTGAATTTCTATAAGAGTTTTTCTATACATATTAAATTGGCAATTATGCTAGAATGCATTTACAAACTGTTACCTTTCTAAATTTGAGCCCAAAATATTTGATTGGTTATTTTTTAAATGTTATAGAGAGTGACTGTTATTAATGGTTTAAGTGAAATTCATATTAATGATTTCAGTGATATGTTGAGTACATGATATTGCTGCTTCGAATGCTTAAAGAGATTTAGAAATAATTTAAGTATGCAAGTGGACTCATCCGGTTCGCCTGTGAGGTATAAGTGGACCTATCTGGGACGCCGGTAGGGATTAAGTGGACTCATCCGGTACGCCGGTGCGGTATAAGTGGACCTGCAGGGATTAAGTGGACCTATCTGAGACGCCGATAGGGATTAAGTGGACCCATCAGGACGCTGATGGGGTATATAGGTGACCTACTTGGGACGCCAATAGGGTATTTTGTGAAATCCTTTGAATTATGCATTGTCGTTAAAAGTGTTATAAGCATTTCAATTACTTGGATTATACTTAATTATGCATTTATTGAAAGTGAAACTGTTGATGCATTTCTGTTAATAGATCTCATTTTGGAAAATATTGATATCTTTCAATCATGATTATTTTTAGGATTATAATGATCACTTACTGAGTAGCCAAACTCATCAAACAATGACAAACATTTTTTTGGATAACTTCGGTTTCATTTGAGTGCTCGTCAGGATCAACTTTAGGAAGATATTGTTGTTGTGCTAGCTTTCTTTTGTTACTTTGTAAGACCTCGCCACTGTAAATTTGTCCTAAAAAGAGATGTATGTATATGTTTTGACTGCCACATCTCAGGAATATCAGTATTGTAAATTCTTGGGGTGTGACAATTATGGTATCAAAGCAATAGGTTTAAGATTCTTAAGAATGGAAATTTAAAAAGAATGTACTTAAAATCACCTTTACTGTGTGTACAGACCGGGACAAAGTCAAGATCCAGAATAGCTGAGGCTAATATGGAAGGAATTCACAAAGCCTTGGAAAATATGGTTACTATAATGCAACATCAGATGGAAAACAACAATCCACCCAGGCAGTCAGTTACAGGAAATGGTGGGAGTAATATCGAACAATTTAAGAAATTGAACCAACCTTCTTTTAAGGGTGCTCTAAACCCACTGGAAGCCGAGGGATGGATTATGCAATTGGAAAAATATTCAAGGTTATGGAATGTCCTGATGATAGGAAGGAGGCCTTGACAGTTTTTATGTTAGAAGGTGAGGCACAACACTGGTGGCCAATGGCAAAAGGAGTATTGGTCAAAGAAAATAAAACCTTGACCTGGGAAGTATTTCTAGAGGCATTTAATGAAAAGTATTTCTCAGATTTTATTTGAGACAAAAAAGAAATGGAATTTCTAGAATTAATCTAAGGAAATAGGACAGTAGCACAGTACGAGGCCAAGTTTACTGAATTGGCCAGGTTTGCACCACATATGATTAACAATGAGGCAAGAAAGGTGAAGAAATTTGAAAGGGGTCACAGGTCAGCTATTAGAAGTAGAATATCAGTCTTGAAATTGAGAACTTATGCTGAAATAGTAAATCGAGCCCAAATTATTGAAAAAGATTTTGAAGATTACCAAAAGACGAAAAATCAGAATAATCATGTTAGACCTACATCATCTAATCGACAACAGTTTGAAAGGCCAAACAAGAAGCCAAGGCCCTTGCCATTTCAAAACCCAATAGAACCATGTAGAAAATGTGAGAAAAATCATGGATCAAGCCCTTGTTATTGGAATACCGGAGCCTGTTTTAAGTGTGAAAAATTGGGACACCAGATTAGACAATGTCCTAGCTTACAGACACAACAGCTTCCAAAGCAGGGAGAGATAGCTCCAAAGCCTCAGATGAAGGGAAGAGTATTTGCGATTACCGAGCAAGACGCTCAGGCCTCAAAATCAGTGATCCAAAGTACTCTTACTATTTTCCAAAAAGTACTCATGTTTTGATTGATCCTAGATCTACTCATTCATTTGTGTCACAACACTTTGCATGCCACTTAAAGGTAGAACCAGAACAATTAGAATACATTCTAGAGGTAGCCACACCGATGGGAGATTCAATTAACACCAATATAGTGTACAAATCATGTGTAATAAAGATAGAACAAAATGAACTGTTGGTTGATTTAATACTCCTGGAAATTCAAGATTTTGATGTAATCTTAGGCATGGATTGGCTTTCTGCATACCATGCAAGTATTGATTGTTATAAGAAAATTGTTACCTTTAGTATTCCGAATCAACCAGTATTTTACTTCAATGGTGTCAAAGAAGACTCCCCATCATATTTAATCTCTTGTATTCGAGCTAATCGCCTCCTTCGAAAAGGGTGTCAAGGCTTTCTTGCATATATCAAAGAAGATAGGAATGAAGAAATAAATTTGGATACCACTCCGGTTATCCGAGAATTTCCCGACATTTTTCCAGAAGAATTGCCAGGATTACCGCTTGACAGGGAAATTGAATTCTCCATTGAATTATTGCCAGGGGTAGCACCAATTTCTAAGGCACCTTACAGAATGACTCCTGCAGAACTTAAAGAACTGAAACAACAATTGGAAGAATTATTAGATAAAGGTTTTTTTGGGCCCAGTGTGTCACCTTGGGGTGCTCGAGTACTGTTTGTCAAAAAGAAAGATGGGACTATGAGATTGTGTATTGATTATAGACAGTTGAACGAAGTGACAGTGAAAAATAAGTATCCATTACCTAGAATTGATGATTTATTTGATCAATTACAAGGATCACAAGTGTTTTAAAAAATTGATCTTAGATCTGGATACCATCAGCTTAAGATTAAAAGTGAAGATGTTCCCAAGACAGCTTTCAGAACAAGGTATGGCCATTATGAATTTTTAGTCATGCCTTTTGGATTAATTAATGCACCGGCTGCATTTATGGATTTGATGAATCGAATCTTTAGGCCCTTTTTGGATAAATTTATTGTGGTATTCATCGATGATATTTTATTTTATTCCAAGAATCAGAAGGAACATGAGCAGCATGTAAGAATGGTATTGCAAATATTAAAAGAAAAGAAATTATATGCCAAACTTAGTAAATGTGAATTTTGGCTTGAACAAGTGACATTTTTAGGACATGTTATATCAAAGGAAAGTCTATCAGTTGATCCTTCAAAGGTTGAAGTCGTTGTTAATTGGAAACAACCAAGTAATGTGACTGAAGTTCGAAGCTTTTTGGGATTGGCAGGATATTACAGAAAATTTGTAGAAGGATTTTCTTTAATCGCAACCCCATTGACTCGATTGACACAGAAAAATGTCAAATTTGAGTGGACAAGTGAATGTGAGGAGAGTTTTCAAGAACTAAAAGTTCGATTAACTTCAGCACCTATTTTAACTATTCTTGAGGGGAATGGGGGATTTGTGATTTATAGTGATGCTTCACATAAAGGTTTGGGCTGTGTATTAATGCAATATGGGAAAGTAGTGACATAAGCATCCAGACAGTTGAAAGAATATGAGAAAAAATATCCAATTCATGATTTGGAGCTAGCTACAATAGTATTCGCTTTGAAAATATGGAGGCATTATCTATATGGTGAGCAATTCGTAATATATACGGATCATAAGAGTTTGAAATACCTTTTCTCTCAGAAGGATTTAAATATGCGGCAGATAAGATGGATGGATTTCTTAAAAGATTATGATTGTACAATCCATTATCATTCAGGAAAAGCTAACGTTGTGGCCGACGCTCTATGTAGAAAATCTACGTGAGTCTTAGCTCATCTAATGATCCAAGAAATGCGATTGTTAGAGGAAATAGTGGATTGGCATCCAACTCCGTCAATTAATGGTGTGGTAAGTATAATTGACAACATTAAGGCGGAATCCCAATTAATCCAACATATTCGATTGGTACAAAAGAAAGACCTTCAGCTTATAACAATTATAGAAGAGGTGAAGCAAGGAAAGAGAGATGAATTCTCTATATGTAGCGAGGATTTGCTAAGATTCAAAGGTCGGGTTTGTGTCCCAAATGATGAGAGTGTAAAGAAAGCTATCTTAGAAGAAGCACATCATTCTCGTTATACGATACATCCCGTAAGTATTAAAATGTATCAGGACCTGAAGAAAACCTTTTGGTGGAATAATATGAAAAAAGAGGTAGCACTATTTGTGTCTAAATGCCTAACATGCCAGCAAGTAAAAGCTGAACATCAAAGGCCCATTGGGTTGTTGCAGCATTTACCCGTGCCAGAATGGAAGTGGGAGCACATCTCTATGGATTTTGTCTCTGGCTTGCCTAGAACAAATTCAGGACATGATAGCATTTGGGTCATTGTGGACCGGTTGACCAAAGCTGCCCACTTTCTACCGATTCGAACAACGTACACTTTGGATCGACTGGCTCAGTTGTACATTAAGGAAATAGTGTGGTTGCATGGCGTTCCTGTCAATATTGTATCGGACAGGGATACTCAGTTTACTTCTAAATTTTGGGCTAGACTACAGTCAGCCATGGGGACTAGACTCACCTTTAGTACTGCCTTTCACCCCCAAACTGATGGACATTCGGAGAGGACCATCCAAACCTTGGAAGATATGCTGAGGGCCTATGTTATTGACCTTACAGGAAGCTGGGATGACCATTTACCCCTGATTGAGTTTGCTTATAATAATAGCTTCCAAGCCGGTATTCAGATGGCACCATATGAAGCCCTGTATGGAAGGAAATACAGGTCACTCATATGTTAGGACGAGGTTGGTGAAAGAAAGCTTTTGGGGCCAGAAATTGTCCAGATAACCACAGATAAAATAGCATTAATTCGTGAAAGGCTTAGGACAGCTCAGTGTCGGCAAAAGAGTTATGCCGATAACTGAAGGAGAGATCTTGAATTTGAGGAAGGTGATCGAGTTTTCCTAAAAATCTCAGTAATAAAAGGCATTATGAGATTCGGCAAGAAAGGAAAGTTGAGCCCACGTTACATCGAACCATTTGAAATCCTGGAAAGAATCGGAGGTGTCGCTTATAGACTTTCCTTACCACCCGAATTGGCAAGCGTCCATAATGTCTTTCATGTATCTTCACTACGAAAATATCAGCCCGACCCATCCCATATCTTAAAATATGAACCTTTACCGATCAGGAAGGACCTATTCTTCATTGAGCAGCCAATTTTGATACTGGATAGAAGGGTGCAAGTGTTGCGTAACAAGGAGATTCCTTTGGTCCGTGTATTATGGCAGTACCATTCAAGAGAAGAGTCGACTTGGGAACGAGAAGACGAAATCAGAGAAAAATACCCCTATCTTTTTCAGTAATCAGGTACACAAATTTAGACTAAATTTCTTTAAGGGGGGAAGAATGTAACAATCCTAAAATTTCAAAAAAAAAAAAAAAAAAAAGAGAAAAG
The DNA here is from genome assembly GCF_054954075.1 of Amborella trichopoda. Taxonomy (NCBI): domain Eukaryota; kingdom Viridiplantae; phylum Streptophyta; class Magnoliopsida; order Amborellales; family Amborellaceae; genus Amborella; species Amborella trichopoda. Next base: position 31,984,378 of record NC_142343.1, read on the forward strand.
ATACTTTTAAATAGGTGATGGTCTGTTTGAGTATGATGGTCCTTAAGGACCATCACTATTTTCAAAAGTTTTTACTTGGTTTAAACTTTTGCTTGCTGCTTGCCACGTCCTTTAGTGGACGTGGTTTTCATATGTTAAAAACAGACTCTTAACGCGACACCTCAGGTATGAGGTAGAGCCTAATAAAATAATATAATAATGCGTTATAAGAATTTAAATAGGGGAGGTGAGCACTCCCACCCTAGAAAATTTTGAGATTTCCCTCTCTCTTTGGTCGAAACACAGTGAACTCCTCTCTCGAACCGAATTTTTTATCGGAAGCTCCCTGTCAAATATTTGTGGGTAAGTGACATCGTCTTCCTGAAAACTAGTATGTTTTTAATAAATAGTGATATTTCCGTCTAAGATCTTTATTTTATAAATTTTGTGTGTAAGTGACCTCATTGTCTCGAAAAATAATCCATTCTTTTTAAAAATAAAATGAAATAATTATTTCTGCTTATTATCATGAATTTTAGGCGCGATAAATTTTATGCGCACGTTACCTCATTATCTTGAAAAATAATATTTTTAATAAAAATTGTGATATTTTATCTATGTTAGAAATTTTGAATGCTGTAAATTAAAAAAATAAATTTATTTATTTTTCTTGTCTATTGTTAGAAATAAATGTGATATTTCTGCTTTTAGTAAAATTGTGATATTTCTTTCTACTATTTTGAATATTTAGACATTGTAAAATTCATGTGCAAATGACTGCCTTATTATTTAAAAATGGACATTTTTGCAATTGATTATAGTATTGTTGTGAAATGTTTATTTGTGGATTGATATCCCATAAATTGTGATAATTCTGTATTCTTGAATTTCTATAAGAGTTTTTCTATACATATTAAATTAGCAATTATGCTAGAATGCCTTTACAAACTGCTACCTTTCTAAATTTAAGCCCAAAATATTTGATTGGTTATTTTTTAAATGTTATAGAGAGTGACTGTCATTAATGGTTTAAGTGAAATTCATATTAATGATTTCAGTGATATGTTGAGTACATGATATTGCTGCTTTAGAATGTTTAAAGAGATTTAGAAATAATTTAGGTATGCAAGTGGACTCATCCGGTTCGCCGGTGAGGTATAAGTGGACCTATCTGGGACGCCGGTAGGGATTAAGTGGACTCATCCGGTACACCGGTGAGGTATAAGTGGACCTGCAGGGATTAAGTGGACCTATCTGAGACGCCGATAGGGATTAAGTGGACCCATCAGGACGCTGATGGGGTATATAGGTGACCTACTTGGGAAGCCAGTAGGGTATGTTGTGAAATCCTTTGAATTATGCACTGCCGTTAAAAGTGTTATAAGCATTTCAATTACTTGGATTATACTTAATTATGTATTTATTGAAAGTGAAACTGTTGATGCATTTCTGTTAATAGATCTCATTTTGGAAAATATTGATATCTTTCAATCATGATTATTTTTAAGATTATGACGATCACTTACTGAGTAGCCAAACTCATCAAACTATGATAAACATTTTTCAGGATAACTGCGGTTTCATTTGAGTGCTCGTCAGGATCAACTTTAGGAAGATATTGTTGTTGTGCTAGTTTTCTTTTGTTACTTTGTAAGACCTCGCCATTGTAAATTTGTCCTAAAAAGAGATGTATATATATGTTTTGACTGCCACATCTCAGGAATATCAGTATTGTAAATTCTTGGGGTGTGACACGTACCCTTCTAGAGGCTTAAGAGAGAGAGGGTTAGAGAGAGAAAGTTGGAGAGAGAGAGACTAAGAGGAGAGAGAGTGGGGCATACCCTTATGGGAGAGAGAGGAGAGAGAAAGTTGTAGGAGAGAAAAAGGTGTAGAGAATAGGTGGGGTTACACCCCTATTTATAGTGTAAAATTACGTTTAGGGTTTCTCACAGTTTGCCTTTTTTTTTAGATTGAATATTGACCATTGATCAAGGTGACTTGTGGAGTGAGAGATCTGAGTTATCCAATGCATAGATGGGCCACCAACATTATGGAATGTGCATGGGTCATTATCCCCATTTCTTTAACCATTTTTCCATCATTGGAAAATAAATAAAATATATCTAATTAAAATATTATACTTTCCAATCCATAGCATAACCTTTCACAAAATATTCCAAAGATATATCAAGTCAATATTCTCTTTCAATCTTTGGTCAATATATGGTCAAAATATTCTCATATCTCTATTTGACCACATGCCATATAATATCTTACCAAATCTTTGAGAAAACTTGATAAAAAAGCAATCAACCAAGAGGTAGGGCGTGCCACCCATGTGTGGCACTTGTGGGCCCCCACCCACATAGTACATGGTGGGCCCATGTGCACTATGGGCCCCCATGATATTTTATGTAATTTTAAAATTAATAAAATGACTTCTAAAATATTATTTGAATTTTATAGTTTTGTAAAATCGATATCTTTATTTTTATAAGTCCAAAAATTACAAATAAAATATCAAAAGACTCATAAAAATTCAAATAATAATTTTCATTTTTTACGTTTATATGTTTTATTTTAATTATATTTTATGTTTTATCATTGAATGTGAATTTATTTTTTTTCCCTCTAACCAAATTTAGAATTAGCTAAGATCTATTTAAAGAGAAATTAGTTGTTTTTCTTTATTTATTTAAACAAATTGCTTTACGTATTGATTTTTATAACTCTCAGAATTTGTCTAAGTAAAAAATTTTAACTTACTGGGAAGAGAAGAAACAACATTAATATTTTCTAATTTTTTACTTATACGAAAGAGAAGAAGGAAGATTAATATTTTCTACTACAGTGACGTCTAATTGGTGTGTTGTGCCATACTTTTCTCTCTGGATGGCAGGCATCGTCGAGCTTCCATGTTGGCAAATTTGAACAGTCTGCCACATTTTTTATTGGCTCCTTTCCACTCCCCACTTTGGCAAACTCCACTCTTCCTCTTGATATAGTTTTCTGTGGATGCCAGCCGCCTCTTGGTATAGTTTTCTGTGCCAGCCGTATAGTGGTACATTACTGCTCTTCATTTTCACCAGATCGAGCGCTTTTCCCTTCGAATCCCAAATGGCAGACTCCCACTTATAATGTATGTTCCATACATTAACGCGGTTTATAGATCATTGATTGCGGATATGAACTAAATATTAATTTTCTTTTCATTGAATTTATAGGTTTTTGAAATGAAATTCAAAATTTTCTATTTTCTACAGGTGAAGTAAAAACTAAAAAACAGATATCTCCTTATGCAAACGACAACCTCATACGTCTCGCGACAAACTTCTTCTGTCACCTTCTTTCGCGATAATTGTTACCTTTCATCACCACAATTCAAAAACTTCTTCTGTCACCATTACTTTTCATACACAACACGGAAAGAAAATACGTTGAAAATGAGTCGCATTCCTCAACAGGTGAGAAGATTTCGTAAAAAAAATTAGGTTAAAATAACCTATAATTTAGACATTGCTTCATGTGTTAATCTATGAATTCCCTCATTTCTTTAAGTGACCTAAAGAGCTTTGAGTCCGATTCATAATATGAAGAATTGAGAGGGAGTGTTGACCCGCAAGAGTTAGAGAGCAATGGTATCGGGAGGAATGTAACTAAAAACATTTAGACAGCATTTGGTATATAGGTTGCAATCTTAAAATGTAGAATTAAGGTAAGTAAATAAATTTTTTTAAAGCATCTAAAAAAGGAAAAAGTTTATATAAAAATATAGAATTAAGATAACTAAAAACATTCACAAAGCATTTAGAAAAGGAAAATGTTTATGTAGGGTTGCAACCTTAACATTTAGAATTAAGATCCGCCTCACAAATTCATCGGAAAATGCTGATTTATGTTGGAAAATCCTTTAACTAATGATCATCTCGACATTAAGATATATGAGTATGAAAAAAAACGAAGATTTCGAGGCCAAAATAGGGCATCTCTTAACACTCTGGACCATCCAATTTCAAAATTTCTATGTATTTATAGATCTACTTAATTTGAACTATTATCGGTGTTTAAAGTTTTATAATTAGAGGTGAAAATGGATTTTTGGGCGGCCCTAAGAATTTTTTACACCAAAATTGTATTTTATGATAAAATTTGGAGGTGTGCTTTACTTTGATTGTTTAAAGTTGCAACCTTATAAAAACTGCATCTAAAAAGTAAAAAGCGAGGTTTGTGTAAGGCTGCAACCTTAAACAACCTCCAAACTTTGTTATAAAATGCAATTTTGGTGTTGAAAAGTTTTAGGATGGCCCACAATCTATTTTCATCTCTAATTCATCATCGTCAAAGCCTTTTCCCACCTAATTGGGGTCGGCTAAACGAATCCGAGTCCGCTATTTTACTTTTTCGCCGCAACTGGGCGGCACATCGTTTTTGGGGAACTCCTTAGCTAACACCGGCTCATTTCTCACTGTGCCCAGGTTCCACTATAGCATGTCGCTACTGGGGAATGCCCTAGTATAAACAGCTATTGTAGGTTCAGGATTCAATCTAAGTTTTGTTAAAGTTTATATTAGCTACCTACCTAACACAACCCAGCCCTTTTACCTGGATATGGGACGGGTTGGGGAAAAGTTTGAGGTCCTCACGGCAATATTTTCATCTCTAATTATAAAATTTTAAACTTCAAAAAGTGGTTCAAATCAAGAAGATCTATAAAGATATAAAAATCAAGCCATATTTTCATCTCTAATTATAAAATTTTAAACTCCAAAAAGTGGTTCAAATCAAGAAGATCTACAAACATATAAAAATCTTGAAAATGGATGGTCTCAATAATAAATTGTAAGATGTATTATTTTTTTCCCAATATCCATAGATCTCGATTTCAAAATAATCAATTAGATGGTTTTCCAATGTCAAAATAGCCTTTTCCAATGGAGTTTAGGTGTAGCTTAATTATACAATTTAAAGTATCAACCTTATATAAACTTTTTCCAAAAGAAAATCCATACTATTTTGGCGAGGTTTAAAAAAATGGATCGGTAACCCAAATCACCGACCCCAAAAACCGTGTCAAAGAATAGACCGGATCGGCCTGTTTCGGCCTAAAACAAATTCAAAAAAGACACTATAATTTCTCAAAAATTTTGTTTTTTAGGTTTCTAAAAAAAATAGCTACAATTGCATTATGGTTTTCATTATTGTGTCAAAAATATATAAAAACCGAGCATATGTCTTTGAGTGTTTGTTGTTTATTAAATTCATTTTATAATCAAAATAAAATTTAAAATGCAACATGAAAATAAAATGAATATTTCTAACTCCATTTATTTATTTTATTGTTGTGTTAACTTTAGACTTTTGATTTTTGAAAGAAGCTATATTGAATAAATTTAAAGGAAGAGGTTGTTAGTAAAAAGAGAATTTTAGTGGAATTATTTAATTATACTACGTTACAGAGAGAGAGTGTATGAGTTTTAGTGGAATTATTAATGCAATAAACTTTGTAAAGAGAGAGTGGTGGTTAGTAGAGAGGGTAAAAAAGAGGTTTTTAGGTCCCAAGAGAGAGATGTTAATAGAGACATAGAGTTGTTAATGGAAAATTTCTAACTTTGAAATGGCCAGAACTGCGCTAATTTTATATATGCTAACAAGGGTTTAGTGTACAGAAATAATTTTATATTCTTATATTAAGGAAATATTGACTCCTCCCCATTCATAAAAGGAACTTTGACGAGCTCGCTCTTGGTCCAGGAAATGCCAAAATCAAAACTTGTGGCACTACAAAAAGAGGAATTGGCACTTGGCCCTCATATTTTTTTTTGTTCACAAAGGCGAGAATTGGATTTAGTTTCAAATAGCTTCTCTTTAGTGAATGGCTTTCCCCAAACCTGCCTTATCCAGCCGAATCCCAAATAATGCGTTTAAATTAGGCAATTGATAGATTTCAATCACCTTCACTAAGTACAAGCCCAATCATTTTTCCAAAACTTCAGAGATTGAATAACAAGTTTACTTAGTTGGCGTTTGATAAATTTCATTGTATTTTTTTTCCGAAATTCCTTGTCACTAACTTTTCTAGATTATAGGAGGCGGTAAAAAATCGGTTGCTTGACAGCTGGGAGCCTTCTCTTGATACAATGTAGCGGGTAAAAAAATGGTAGCTTGAAAGCTGGGAGTCTTCTCTTGATACAATGTAGTGCTGGCATTTTTACCTATTTGGATTTGAGAAAACTGGAAATTGTTTGTCTTAACTTCTCTTGATACAATGTAGTGCTGGCATTTTTACCTATTTGGCATTGAGAAAACTGGAAATTGTTTGTCTTAACTTCTCTTGATACAATGTAGTGCTGGCATTTTTACCTATTTGGCATTGAGAAAACTGGAAATTGTTTGTCTTAACTGTTCATTGTATATTTCATTGAACTGCTGTGTGAAATGCATATTTTGAATAAAAAAAATTTCCTATAACCCATCTAATGCATTTCTTATTAAATTCCATCCATCCAATATGACATCAAAATAAATAAATAGATTGAAGAAATATTTTATTGTGCTTGGAGACTTCACAGAGGTGTCAATCCTCTATGGTTCTACCAATATTTACATCATTAAGAAACAAAATTGGTTTCTTACTGCCATAATTTCACTAAGTGCATAAATCAACATTAAAAAACAAGCATACTACAATTATTTAATAAAAGGTGTGGTTTGTATAGAGCTAAGGCTCTAAACAATCAAAGTAAAGCCCACCTTCACATATAGTTGAGATATGTGGTTTAAATAATGGAAATCTTTGTGATAGCCTTAAAATATATCATTATCTTTAATTATAAAATTTAAAGTTTAAAAAATAGTGTAAATCAAGCAGATCTATGAAAACTTGAAAATTTTGAAAATTGAAGGTCCAAAAATGTGTTACAAGATGCACTATTTTCAAAATTTGAAATCCATTTTTTTTCATGTCCGTGCATCTTGATATCGAGATAATCAATTTGAGGATATTTGGGTATCAAAACAACCTCTTCTAGTGAAATTTTTGAGGTGTGCTCTAATTTGATTGTTTAGAGCCTCGGCTCTATATAAACTTTTTCTTTTAATAAATAGACATTTAAGGTTCAAAGCTAACCATTTCACAAAAACACTAAGCATCCCACCTCTCCTTCACAGTCTAATGCACTTCTCAAACTATAAACAAAAGATGGACAAAAACAAGTCTCGAAGAGAGAGAAGATACGAAATCCAACAAATCTTTGTAAACAAGGAAGAGAGACCAAAAATCAAGAGAGAAGCAAGTATTATGGAAGAGAAGAACAATCCCACCACATCATATCTCTAGGCAAGAAGAAAAACAAAGGCAGAACTTGAAGTGTATTGCTGCTCACTTTTTCGAGTTCAAACTTCATGGTCCAACATAGGCAGAAAGAAAGACCAATAAACCGAGAGAATCAAACACTACCTCTGATATATATATATATATATATATATATATATATATATATATATATATATATATATATATATATATATATATATATATATATATATATATATATATATATATATATATATATATATATATATGGAAAAGATGGATTAGCCCACTAGCTCATATGAATATATCAGCCCAACAGTCCAGATTGAATCTAAGCCGATCTGACGATCACAAATATCCAATAATGCCTGAATTTTATTATTATTTTTTACATATCCAAATCACTTGAAATTTTAGGTGTGTTCTTCTCATCAAGGCTATATATGGGAAAAATTGGGATTAGCCCACTAGCTCATATGAACATATGAGCCCAATGGCTCAGATTGAATCTAAGCCGATATGACGATAGGAAAAGTCTTCCCAACGCCTATAGGCGATAGGAAAGAGTGTCAATGTTGCCCCCTGCAAAAATTCACGGGTTAAAAAATCATGAAGGGAATTAGAGGAACCATAAAGGTGTTCAATAGTAAAATCAAAGGCAGAAAGGATAGCCTGTCAGCGAGCAAATATTTGTTTGGAAACAAGGTTTTGAACATCTCTTTTCAGAATGTCCTTCAGCTTTGCAATCGGTTCGAATAAAAAATGGTTGATTGAGAATATCACTTTGAAATTTGGTAACCCAATGGACAATAGCAAGTAATTCCTTTTTTACCGTAGAATAGTTTTGTTGAGTTGGATTCCAGAGTAGTTGTTTATGATCATCGACTCGTTGTTTTAATATTCCTCCTAAACCCAACTCTGAGGCATCACATTCAATTATTTTGAAAGCAATAGGATGAGGAAGAGAAAGGCAAGGGAGAGTTTTGACTTTCTTTTTAATTAATTGTACTGCTTGAGTATGCATATCTGTCCATGGTGGTGGATTCTTTTTTAATCTATCATGGAGAGACTTAGCATCTATAGCTAGATCTTGATAAAAATCAATAACATAATTAAGACATCCTAAGAACCCTTGGAGTTCTGTTTTATCTAAAATTTTATAAGGAAATTTATGAGCAAATTGTATTGATCGATCTATAGGAATAATGGTACCATGATGGATATTATGTCTTAAGAATCTAATAGTTGTTTTGACTAAAGTAATTTTTCTAGCAGATACAACTAATCTAGCACGTTGTACTGCATGGATAAATGTATTAATATGTTTTATATGTTCATCTATTGATTCAGAAAATATCAAGACATCATCAATATAGACTATCATAAATTGATAATAAGCATTGAATACATCATTCATTATTTTCTGGAATTCAGGTGGGGCATTTTTCAATCTAAATGGCATTACATTCCATTCGTATTGTCCAAATGGAACATTGAATGCTGTTTTATATTTATCTTTCTCTTGGATTTGTATTTGCCAGTATCCTGACTTCATATCAAATTTGAAAAATATACAAGCATTTGCCACTCGATCTAATAAGTCTTTTTTATTAGGAATTGGATATCTTACCCATTGTAAGACTTTATTTAATGGCTTATAATTAATTACTAGTCTTGGAACTCCTCGTTCTTTTTCAGCATTTTTATTTACATAGAAAGCTACACAACTCCATGGTGATGAGCTTGGTTTGATAAGCTTTTTTGTTTGGAGGTCAGCAATTTATTTTCTACACATTTCTAGTAAAGTAGTATTCATTTGTATTAGTCTTGCTTTAGTAGGAATATGTTTTTCATTGAATCCAGGTTAATATGGGAGACTGATACTATGTTTCTTTCTTTCCCAGAAAGCATTGGGATGTTCACTGCAGATAGAGGTTTCTATCTGTTGTTGTAGTTGTTGAATCTTTTGTAGTATTAAGGGATGTTGTAATTGTTCTTCCACATGTTTATATTTAATTTCTTGTTTTAAAGTACAGAAAAATTTTTCTTTATTTTGTAATTGGCTTTTAACATTATTTATTTCTATGAGTTTTGGTTTGTTAATGAATTCAAAATGTATAGGTACATTTTGATATGTAGAGGTTATTCCTGTATGATCTATGGATAATGGGTATGATAGTGTTAGGAATGGGACCCCAAGGATGACTGCTTGGCTGAATCCTTTGACCATGATAAATGGTGTCTGGATACATTGGTGATTATTACATACAGAGGCACTAGATAGTTTATAGTTGATAAAGAGTATACTACCATCAGCAGTATTTAGGATTTGAGTTGTTTCATCAAAATATTTTGTTGGTACTAATCCTTCATTGATGCAGTTTAAATCAGCACCTGAATCTATTAAGGCTGATGTTTGGAATTTATAATCTTCTGCAACTATGATAGTTACTTGAACATACCATTTTTGTATAATGATTTTATCCAACAGATTAACTGAAGAAGACTGTTCAGTTATCAGGAGAGGTTTATTTTCTGAGGTTTCTGGAATATCTCCAGGTGGATCAGGACTCTATGTAGTAACTAGATGATTAAATTCTACTTCATCTATGTCTGAATTATAATGGGATAGATTTTGTAATTCTAGAAGTTTAATTCTATTTTTGAGCTGATGAACTTCTTTCTTAACCTCATTTATTTCTTGTTTGAGGTCTGAGATAGAAAGTTCTTTTTGCTTATTGAGACGTTGTTCATTAACTCTCTTCATAATAGAGGCAAAATTATATTCATCTGGTGTTTTACTGATAGGAGGAGTTTTTGCTTTTGTTTTAGCTAAATTTATGAATTTAGTAATAATAGCTCTTTTTTCATTGGGATCTGTAAGTTTTTCTATGAGATCCAAAATCAGATTATCTTCTTGTGTTAGAGTATGAAGATTATGTGAGGGGATAGGACAAGTACAAGTAAATTCTTCCAATGGATGAGGTGATTCAGAATCGGTAGAAGATTCTGAAGAGTCTGATGACTCTGTCCATATAAAATCATCATCATGAATATTTTCTATAAGGGAATTGGTAGAATCTGTTGTAGAGGAGGATGTATCATAATTGATAATATTATATAATTTTGATTTTATTGACTCATCTAATTGTAAGGTATCTATTTTCTTATATATATATATATATATATATATATATATATATATATATATATATGAAGATACCACAACACGCTTATAGACGAAAATGAACAATGATTTATATATATATACTACAAAACGCCTATAGGCGAAAATGAACAGTGGTTTCGCCTACCCTCATCACCGTCTAAAGTTCATCACACGGTTACTATTGTCGAGTAATATTTTTTTTTTTTTTTACAAATTGGAATGATCTGAAATTTGGAGCGTGTGTTCATAAAAAATAGATGAATCTACGAAAAATATCAAAAACATATTTTACATGAAAAATTGGCCAAAATACCCCCAAAATGTTTTGGGAGCATTTTGGTCAATTTATTTTTTACGAATTATTTGTTTTATATTTTTATTAGGCATGCCTCACTAAGATGTACACACGCTCGAAATTTCAAGTTATTCCGATTTTTAAAAAAAAAATGAAAAATGAAACACTACTAGACAATCGTGATCGTGAGATGAACTTTGGACGGTGATGAGAGTAGGTGAAATCACTATTCATTTTCGCCTGTAGGTGTTGGGAAGACTTTTCCATATATATATATATATATATATATATATATATATATATATATATATATATATATATATATATATATATATATATCGGGTAGTGATTTCATGCAATGGTTGTATAGTAATATGATGCAACAACCTTAAAAAACTATGTTAGAGCCATTTGTTTGATCCAAATTTTAAAATATACGCTATTTTCATTTTAATGAGCAATAAAAAAAAATTATTGAAAACACCACCTAGAAAGTGTTTTTTTAGCACAATTAAAAATAGTCCATTCATTTTGGTGAGATGTTTATATCTAGGATTTAGAATAATCTTTTTTCTTTCCAAATTTTTTAGATAATTTTATTATCATTAGATTAACAATATCATAAAAGAAAATAATAATTTTTAATTCATAAAGGCCTAAATCTTGAGATTCATCAAATGGACAATCTAGATTCATTGTTTGAAAGACTCATTTTGACCATATATAGGGTGCAATTTATTTTTTTACCTATATTGATTATTGAGATAAAGTGAACATGTGTGCAAAATGCTGGGTCTACATATACCACAAATATAGTTATCTAGAAATGTAGTTGCATTATACTATGATACAACCATTACACAAAGTCCCTGCCCATATATATATGAAAAATGATATTACGTCACCATGCCATTATAATATAATAAAATCATACTTCTAGGCGGCCTATATTAATTGGGCTAAAAAAATATTTTCTAAATTGTATTTTGAACATTTTGTTTTTTGTGATTGCTCATTAGAATGAAAATAGTATATATTTAAAACTTTAGGTCCAACAAATGGGCCCCTAACATAGTTTTTAAATATTGTTTCATTATATTGCAATGCAACTATGGCATGAAATTACTCCTCATATGCATTTTTATATATAGAGAGAGAGGGGCAGTGTTTTCATGCAACGGTTGTATCATAGTATAATGCAACGACACTTCTAGAAAACTATGTTTGTAGTATTTGTATGATTCAAAATTTTAAACACACTCTCTTCTTCTCAATAATCAATCCCAAAAAAAAAATATTCAATTTGAACTCTAAATATGATCAAAATGAGTCCCCTCCAAAAACAAATCTGGACCATTGATTTGATAAATTTCAAGATCTTAGCCTTTATAAACTCAAAATTATTTTTTTATTTTTTAACATTGTTCATCTAATGATAATAAAATCATCCAAAAAAATTGAAAATTAAATATTCCTTCTAAGGTCTAGATCTAAGCATCTCACCAAAATGAACGGCCTATGTTAATTGGGCTAAAAAAATACTTTTTAGATTGTTTTTTTAAATTTTTCTTTTTTGTGATTGTTCATTAGAATGAAAAGAGTGTATATTTCAAATTTTGAATCAAACAAATAGCCATAACATGGTTTTTAAAGATTGTTGCATCACATTACTTTATAACAGTTGCATGAGATCACTGTCCGAGAGAGAACAATCCATCCAGACCCAAGACAGTAAAATAGAGGGCTATGTCAATTGAAAAAGCATCAAAATCAAGGTTTTAGGAAATTTTGCTATCAATGACCGTACTCAATGAGGTATTTCGTCTGGATTTGTTGCGCGGGGTTACCTGTGCATACAACTTTCCTTCGTGGGAAGGATGATGGAAGAGGGAGAAATTGAGTTCCTACTTTCCCCCTTTTCAAATAGTAATAGGAATCCTTTCCCTCTTTCAGGTGAAAACTACAATAACGAGAAAAGTGGTATACTTACCTCTCTGTACACGGTTATCAAACACCACATGATTAAGTTGTGGTTGACATACAGATGCATCCGTAGGATTAGGGTGCAGTTGGCATGCAGATGCACCCGTATTGTAGTTGGCATACAGATGCATCCGTAGTGTAAAAGTAAGGTGCACCTTTAAATTTTATCACGGTATATAATTTTGATGTAAAATACTTTTAATATTATCTCAAAATCTACTTTTATATCTAATTATAAAATTTTAAATTTCAAAAAAGGTTAAAATCAAGTAGATTTATAAACATATAAAAATCTTGAAAATGGACGGTATAAATAATATGCTGTAAAATACACTATTTTTGGGACTTAAATCTTTTTATTTTTCATGGTCACACATCTCGATGTTGAGATGATCAATCAAAGGGTTTTTCAACATTAAAACTACCTTTTTCCGAGGGATTTTTGAAGTGCATCCATAGTTCTACATTATAAGGTTGCATCCTTATATAAACTTTTTCCTAAAGGATAATGATTTTCCACACAGTACCGCATGACATTTAGAGCATAGTAGCATGCAAGCAAGTAAAATTAGTTAATCTCTTGCTAACAAGGGTGACAGACGAAATTTTTCCTTCCCAAATCAAGGTACTCTGGAACGGAGAAACTGTTCATAAACATACGGCTCATGTTATACAAAACAATACGCTAAGGGCACGTTTCGTTCTCGTGGGACAGTTTTCTTGTAAGAAATAGATTTTTTAGATTTAGATTTCACATTTTTTATACTAATGTCTAAATTTCTTATGAAGTTGTTTTCTTTCGTTTGCTAATCGAGTTGGGAATCTACCCTCCTAGAATCTAAAATGTAAGCTATTTTCTATCTAAAAATCCAATCTCTCTCACTCTAAAAATCCAATTGCTCTCTCTAAAACCCATCATCTCTCTCTAGAAACCCAATCTTTTTTGCCCTTTCTAAAAATCCATTATATTTCTCTCATTAAAAACCCATTCTCTCACTAAAAATCCAATCTCTCTTTTTAAAAACCTATTTTATATCTCTCTAAAAAGTCATTCTCTCTAAAAACCCAATCTCTCTCTAAAAAATCATTCTCTAAAAATTCAATCTCTCTTTCTCTCGCTAAAATTCATTCACTTTCCCTCTCTAAAACCTCATTCTCTTTCTCTCTAAAAATTGATTCTCTCTAAAATTCATTCTCTTTCCCTCTCTAAAAACTCATTATCTTTCTCTCTAAAAATTGGTTATCTAAAATTCCAATCTCTTTTTCTTTCTAAAAACACATTCTCTCTTTCTCTCTCTAAAAAACTTATTCTCTCTCTAAACACCTCTCTAAAAAACTATTTTCACTCTAGAAAACCAATCTCTCTTTCTCTCTCTAAAAACCCATTCTCGCTCTAGCCAATCTTTATTTCTCTCTAAAAACACATTTTCTCTAAAAACTCCGTCTCTCTAAATTCAATCTCTTTCTCTCTCTATGTTACTTATACACGGACATGCGTGTCTATTTATGACATTGTTACGAGTGTTAGAAACTTGAATCCCAAATATTAACATTTAGACACTCTACGTCAATACAGTATACAAATATATTTTACATCTATTAAAATACTACAAACTTTTATTAACAACTACTATCATAAACTTTTACGACTAGGAAATTGTTTATCAAGACAAGCAAAAATACAAGCTCAAAAAAAAAATTCTTAAAAATTGAGATGAGGATAAATTCTACACTTTGTATGACAAAAATACTACAAGCTTTAAATCTATTAGATACTAATACAACACTTTATATGACAAGAATACAACAAAATTTAAAGAATATCAAATATGTATCTTTCAAAACTAGTAATCAATTGGTAGGACAAGATAAGTTACAATACAATTCATACTATTAATGATAAAAAAATGGAATAATAAGGATCTTACATAGCACATGGTACAACAAGAATGATAAATAGAAAAGTTGAAGAAGAGAGATAAATATCTAGTGGTTCGCAGCTTGGAAAGAGAGAAACCAATGATCCACAGGAATTAAAGAGGAGAAACCAATAATCCACAGCTTGCAAAGGTAAAAACTAGTTGTGGAGAGAAAAACCCTAAAAAGTTTCATGATAGATGAAAATCATATATTTTATTTATGGCAACAATGACTTATGGAAATACTGCATTCTTTTTTGGGCATTCATATGCACAGTATCCTGTTTCATTGCATTGATAACATAGCACCTTCAAAAAACAATAACTTATGGAAATACTAATTTAACAAATAAAAAATATTTCTAGTTTTATTCTAAAATACTTGTTAATTTTAAAACAAAAATACCATTCAATGAAGAATGAAATTTCAAAATAAACGAAACATCACTTTCGAAAAAAGAAACGTATCTAAAAAAAGACACAGTAGTGTATATACAAAGAGGCCTCAAATGCATGTCCAAGAGCGTCGGCACGCATGTCGGTGTCTGCCAAGTATTGAGACATGGTCAGAGCCCAGGACATTGTGTGTATGTTTCATAGGCCATAACATGTACAAAATGATAGAAGTAACAATCAGCTTAGGCCATAACATGTGCAAAATGATAGAAGTAACAATCAGCTAAGTCAAAATTTCATTATATAAAAGAAAATCAAATGAACACAATTCTAGAATGCCGTTTGTGTAGGCAGATTAGATTCCAATTTTGAGATTGCGATCATGATTTATCTATCAAAACAAAAGCTCAAATTCACTGTTACAAAAGGTTCAAGCCTTATGAACCTTTTTTATTTTTCTTACCTTCACTTGTACTTTCACAAAAAACGTTAGGGCAAAATGACAAACAGTATCACATATGCATCATTCATGAGGAAATGATATCCCATGAGCATCATTAGCCATCCATGTAAAGAAAGTGGCATCGAGTCACTTTGCAATCAAAAGTAACTATATAACTTCTAAGAATCTATAGGGTACAGTTAAACAAGCAAGAGTGCACAGATTCTAGAGTCCTATGAGCTTGAGCAAGAACAAGTTACTAGTATGGTATCTACTAAGCAACTAAAAGCACTCATATTCACAGATCACTGAATATACAGAAATCAAAGTTTATCTTAATATATTAGTAACTCCTTTATTCTAATATTATATTCATCTAATATTTTAGATGTTATGATAAAAGGTTCTAGATATATACATGAATTCACATTGACTTTAAGAGGTGTTAGATTGGTTTGAGGGAAATTTGAAAGGCACTGGTGATCAGGGAGACATATTAATGTAAACAAGTTCCTACATTAGAAAAAAAATGTACCATAAACAAGACACAAGGGTTTCTCAAAGCTCTTCAAACATAACTTTATTGACTCACCACTTGTTGGTTGTTGTTAACTTGGACAAAGTACCAATTAAGTGGTCATCACTAAAACAGATCAGTTGCTTCTTAGCCTTCAGTGGTAGGAGAAGAGAATGGCTAAATCTATGTTTAGTTTGCAAATTGGTTAAATCTTTATCATAGTTATTGGTTACCCTGTCTCATTTAAGATAATATGATATCACGAGGAAGCAACCCGCGCATGAGAGTATAATGTCCGCTGGATCCAGGTCCTACAACAGAGTATTGGGATTAGCCATAATTGGATGGATTAAGAAATTCCACTCGATCCCAGGATTGGCAGTCGCACTATATATAACTGGAACACCTTTTCTGTGATGAGTAATATAACTGGAACAACTCAATTTTTAATTTGAGGGAAATTTTTTCACAAGGCTTGGTGCTTGGAGGACAAATTTAGCACCATAGCTTACAGCATAAGAAACATGGTACATGTAGAGTAAATACAACAATGCAGCCTTTCCAGGAACCTGGAGGATCATGGCTCTCTTAGGTTTTATCAAAATGAGCCCACACATAACTTGGGATGGGAGTCTCATTATCAGCTTTGACTTGGGATGGGAGTCTCATTATCAGCTTAAATGTAGATGAAAGACAAATTAAAGGACTGATAGTGCAAGGAGAACTGATTACAGAAGATTGGGAGTTTCTTGATTTGCCTAAATGGAGTTAAAAGCCAAATTTAAAGAAGCAGAATATGGGTTTACAAGAGCTGATAACAGGAGAGCAGATAACAGGCTAGTTGTTTTGCTTCAAAATAACAGGCTAGTTATTTTGCATGGTGCATAGGGAGCCTGCATAACATGTATAACAATGAGAAAGGAGGCCACCTAAACTTCAGGGCTACTTTTAAGACATTCTAAGAATAGTGGAGGAAGCTTGTCACACAACCCTGGCCTGAGGGAAGGGACTGTAATACCCATTTCTCACACGCCAAGGCTATTCCCATAAACTGTAAATATGGTCAAGGTGGAGGGGAAATAGTTGGGCTAGCGATCGGTTTTTCAAAGAAAATATACACGGCTGAAAATGGGGCTAAAGCCCTCCCTCCTAATGTAACTCAGATTTCATAAGGATGCCAGTGACCAGAGAAATCTAGGTTATAAGTGCCTTGCTCTTAATTGGTTTACAACAAGATTCTTTCAAGCATCTTTGGATATAATTAACGATGACCTCTTAGAAGTTTTCAGATAATTTCATATTCGATCTAAGATGATCTCGAGGTTGAATATCACTTCATTACCATAAGCCCAAAAAGGGAGTGAAGTAGATATAAGATATTTTTCTTTTTTTAATAATTAAGAAGGTAACATACTTTAGTCCTATTAGTCCAGTTGGGAGCTTGCAAAAAACTGATGGAAACGTGTCCCCTAGGAGGCTCAACAATGCAGTCATTCATAATTGACCAGATCCACAGGCTTTCTAATTCTACTGAGGGAAGCATATTCTAGAGAAGGCTTTCTTGTTCCTTGTTTTCTTCCAGTTTGTAGAATTACTAAGAAGTAAAGACGAAGCATGGGAGAAACTCAATGCGAACAAGTCAGAAGTAGAAAATCAATTGAATAAAAAACATAAAGATGTTTAGAAGTGATGGAGGAGTTGGAAGAATTTTTTTCAGGCAAATGGAATTATACATCAACCCAACAGTCCTGTATACCCCTTCACAAAATAGCATAGCAAGGAAAGAATTGAAATTTAGTTGACATGATCACACTTCTCACCACTTGCTAGTATTACATGGACAACGACATGCACATCAGCATTTAATATGTGTCGCGGTATCCAGTACACAAAGCCAAAAAGTCAAGACTTTACATCCTTACAAACAATATTGTGAATAAAACAATAATATATAATATAATTTATGATTATTTTTGCATATAACTTAACATAGCAAAGCAGTAGAATGTGTGGAGTGGTCGAGAACGAGCTCACCTTCAAGTGTTGACACACAATGACGCGTAACACCAAGCCAAAGGCAAGGTGTCTAGTGTAACACTGCTACTCGCATGGTCCGGATGTATTGACAGGACCCTTAAATTAAATGCATAAATGCCAGCAGTTTCACATTAAGTTCAAGGAAAGTAACAATGCACTCTTTGTCAATAAGACAAGTTAAGAGTAATGATGTCCCAGGCATACTTGTGCTAAGCAGCCATGAGGTGATAAGCAATCTGCTAGAACTGTTGTTCCAAATTAGTTAAGCTTATGCCAGTTTCATCCATGACAATAATTCCATGATTGCTACCTACTATTACCGAAGGAAACATGGCCCAGAAAATTGGCTAATAAACCAACATGAAGTGATTTACTACTGTCTAACCCAATACAAACCATTGAGTCTCTAAACCTGCATGACCGCTGAATACACTTCGAATCCAATTGTTATTTCATATCACTGATGCATACACCATGGTACTAATCAAAAACAAAAACCGGTCACCATAATCAAAATGCCACCAACATATGCTAAAACAACTTCGCCAAAAGTCCTCCCATGAAGAAACATGAAGTAATCATGATCACTCCATCAAACCTAGCATGACCTATTATTTATAAACCTCAAGAACCATGTTTATGGCATATTCTTAAGAGCATGGAAAGCCCTCAAGAGGCAAACGCGCCATTGACTTATCCTTCGCCATACCTTGTAAAGGAAGCAAACCGACCTTTTCATATAGCTCACGAGAAGAAATGCATTCTGCACATACATGAAAAATAGAGTCCACGTCTGCAGCAGCTACAATCATAGTCTGACTAGGGAATGTCTTGGTCATGGGGGCAGGCATCTTTTCAAATCAAACCTGCAATCCTAGAATACCCAAGATAGCTACTAGTTTTATACTGCTCAAGAATCCTTTTACCTTGAGGTTCACTTTGTAGATCCATCTATACTTGATTTCCTCTTTGCCTCCAATATGATTTCAATGAAAAGAAAATAAATCTTCATACAATGGGGCATCTTCTAAGAAGGATACAATGGGGCATCTTCTAAGAAGGCTAACATGAAGCATCAATGCAACATTTTGGCTCATACAATGAGTCATGCCTCATTACACCTTTTTTTCTCATACACAGAGTAACACATCATTACACCTTTTTGGCTCATATAGTCATATGCTAAGTCAAGAAGAAAGAAAAACACGATGAAGAGTAGCAAAGGGAACAGAACAGACAAACTGATTTGGAGATGCAGAAAATTGAGATGAACAATCAAACTGGTTGCCTGGTGGATCACAATCCAGGACCAGTTGGGACAACTCCCAATGGAAGACTTAATTCATTGAGTCATCCAATATCACATGAATTTTCCCTTGGCATGAAAGACCATAAAAGCTAATGAATCCTTACAAAGACAGGAAACATGTCATTCTAAAAGACTAATGCTATACCTCTTTTGAGTTTCCCCATACCCATTGATATATTTTGATACCAAACTAAACATGTGCTCCATGAATCTTTTGGAACAGCAGAAAAAAATGGCCAATTAAATTCATGCATGCAATATATCTTAAGTCAAAGAAGTCAGAGTGTCAACTGGTAAACTAGCATTAACAACCGATAACAGACATCTCAATATAAATGTTAAGCATGTTTCACCAAAAGATCATATGGGACATGATAAGATATTAAAAAATTAAGTATTTACAAAGTGTGCTTGTCATTTCTTCAGCAGATCTATTTGCTGCAGGGTGGACAGACAAGATTCTTGATAAAATAATCCTCTTGCAAGAGATACCTTAAAATTTATGAGATATGTATTCTCCTCTAAAATCAAAATGCAAAAATTACTCCTTTTCAATTCGAGTTTCCCCTAAAGCATAAAACAATCAGAAGACATCAAAGAACACAGAATGGGGCAGGTACCGAGCCTGAGTCATCAGACTCAGCCAAGTCTAAACAAGACATTGTTGAGTCTATAAAAGATTAACACAGGAATGATGAAATAAGTCAAGACTAGGGCAAGTCCGTAGCTTCTGGCTCGGGACTTGATTTGGTTTCTCATATATTCACACAACTTCGATCCATCACAAGGGAACTGGAAACTAGATCCAATTTCAACAACTTAGTATTAGTTTCAGAGTAATTATTGAAAACAAGATGGATTACTTGGCTTTCGACAACAGAGGGTGGTGAAATGGATTCCATATCATTAAAAATCATGTCCAAATGCTATGACTTTTCCAATATGAGTTTGAGAACACCAAATGGAGCATACTAATTCCAGTCAGTCTTTGCATGGCAATAACAGGCTAACAGAAAATGTTTCCACCATCATTTTGTTCAATACTCTCAATTCATCACAACTATCCCCTTATCAGAAGAGACACCTAAATAAACCAGCAACATCTACTGAAGGAATTCCTAAATTTATAGGAGTTAAGCAACTTAACACATAAAAAAGATTGGCGAATGGACTGAGTTCTTCACTGTGATAAGTATTAAAAGGCTCTCATTGCCAAAAAGAGAGTTGATCCCAAGTGTATTATAGATTTAAACACATTTCAGATTCACTTGCATATGGAGAAAATCAGTCCACAATCACAAACTAACCACAAACTGAGTAGGCAGAAAAAAGGAAAATTTTCTTCCAAATCAACAAAAAAAAGGAAACATTTACAGGATAATGCAACAACGGAACAAAATGGAAACAAAAGGAAAGCAGCTAAAACTAACCAGTCAAAAATCATACTCAGTAATGACCATTTAGAAAACAGTTCAAAGGCAACCAGAACTACTCCTGGATTTCATCTTTCTTCCTCTTCTTTTTCTTGTGGTGTTCGCAACTATCCGATAGCTCATCTTCGCCGTCTACTTTCCTCTTCTTCTTTTTCTTCTTCTTTCTCTCTCTTCCCTCAGACTGATCGACATCAGAAACCAACTCAGGTTTCTCCTCTTTCACAAAGCTCAGAACTTCACCGCTAACACCATCGGGAGCTTCATTTTTTGACTCTTTTCTCTCCACAAACTCTTCACTGTCAACACCTCTGCTTTTGGATTCCTCTCCTTCTCCAAATCTATCATTCTCTTGTTTTAGGGTTCTTCGTTTTGGGGTTTTGTTTCTATGCTTTGGTCTTGCAATGCTTTTGAGGGAAAAGGCAACGTGTTTCAGGGTTTCAGAGACGGAAGGATCCGCGCCAATATCATTGGAAAGGAAGAGATCGAGGATAGCAGAGGCCTTAGAGAGAGAGATGGGCTTGCATGACTCTATGGACCCGCTTATCGGGCCCATCTTCTCTCTCAAAGAAGTAATAGTATCAGGCAGTTGGGTTCAAATTCAACCCTCCAATGCCCTTTCCTTGAAGTCCACCATTGGAGGCAGTAGGGTTTCATTTGAGGTTTTCTTTTCTTCAGAGATAAATTAGGGTTTAAGATTTTAGAGGGTTTTATTGTTATGGAAAGCGACAAATCCAAAATTCTGGTAAACGTAACGACTCACACGAGGCAAGAAGATGAGGCAGGTTTTAAAACCGGATCGGTGACCCGGATCGGCACTTCAATAACCGGTTCTAATTGAAAATCGATTCAATCGATTGGATTAAAGCTTCAAAAAAAATTTAAAAAGATTAATAAAATTTATTATAAATGTTGGTTTTTAGAAATCTAATAAAAAATGAGGGTACTATATTATTAATTTTCATTTTTTCATCAATTTATGAATATTGAGATACTATTTCCCTGTATAAACTTAAGTATTAAATTTGCATCACATAAAAGAAAAGTCATAGAATTATCATAGATAAAATATATAATTATACATAGACTATAATAAAGAGTAGACTAAATCAATGAAAGAATAGCCATTAAAATCTCGTTTTGGCAAAAAACCCTAATCCATCAAAAAAACTCAAATTATTACGGCCAAACTAACTATAATCCAAAATTATTACAACTTAACTAATAATAATATTATATACTAAAATTATAATTATTAGTTTACATTTTATAATTATTTTATTAGATAAATAATAGCAAATTAAAAATATTTTATAATATTATCTAATTTAAAATGTATTATTGACAACTGTAAGAAAAATAGCAAATTACATGATTTATAATGTAAAAAATAATAAATAAAATAAAAAATTTGGTTATCAATGTAAAAATTAATAAAATACGTACAAATTTTGGAAATAACACTTCAATTTTTCAAAAATTTAAATTTTTAGGTTTCTATAATAAATTTAGTGAAAGAGATTGTTATTAGAAAGAGAGAGATTTCAAATAAAATAAATTTTTTATTTTTTATTTTTTTATGCCTTTCATATTATTTACAAAAATAATTATACCACTATATACAACAAAAATTAACTGCTATACAAAAAATTAGCTTTTTTTTTTTTCATTTTTTTATGCCTTTTATATTATTTACAAAAATATTTATACCACTATATACAACAAAAACTACTATACAACATATATACAACAAAAACTACAAAATATACAACAAAGACTACTATACAACATATATACAACAAACTGTAATGCCCAAGGAGATTCGACCTTGGGACAGAAAGCCAAAAACAGAAGTCATAACAATCACGTCGTCTCACTAGATGTGATTATTAGTTGCTGATTAATAGAATATATTTACATTCTTTTTTACATTTTCTCAATGTAGAAATTATTAAAATGCGTACCAATTTTCGAAATAACACTTTAATTTTTCAAAAATCTAATTTTTTCAGTTTCAAAAATCAAATTTTTTAAGGTTTCTAGAATAATCGTAGCTCAAATGCGTGCTTGAAAAGCATGATACTTGTTGTATTACTTTTTATTTATTTTTTGATAACAAATACTTGTTATATTGCCTTTTTTTCTTTTGATAGGAAAATAAGAAGACGGTACTGCCCAAGTAACTTTTATTTTTTTGCCAATGTAACTTTATTTTTTTGCCAATGTAACTTTTATTTTTTTACCAATGTAACTCTTATTTTTTTTGTCAAAACTTTTATTTTCTTGTCAGTATAACTTTTTTTTGTCAATGTAACTTTTATTTTATTTTTGTCAATGTAACTTTTATTTTATTTTTTGACAAAAATTTATTTTTTTGACAAAAATTTATTTTTTTGACAAAAAAATAAAATAAGATGGTGGCTGCCTCAAACGTCTTGAGAGGGAAACAAAAATGATAACCGACTACACCACATATCAATAGTTGTCTTATCTTGTATAATAAAAAGTTATACCATATTACGTTTTCAAGCCTACGTACCTTACTAATATCCCACATTGAAAAACCTAAAGAAGTTTGACGTCCATAAAATACTCCTTGGTACCACAATCTATCGCGTGCGTGAAAAGGTTGCCAGTCCGTCACACGTGGCGACGCTTGTACATGACTGTCACACGTGGCGACACTTGTACATGCCCGACTTACCCTTGTTGTGATGTCATAAATATATATATATATATATATATATATATATATATATATATATATATATTTGGTAATTCCTGGGGAAGATAGCCCTACACATTTTTTCAAATAGTTTGAGAGTTAGTTTTTTGGAAGGAGTTAGTAGGGTGTTGTAAGTGGGTATGCAAACCCGTTTTTTCAAATAGTTTGAGAATTAATTTTTCTGAATGTGTTAGTGGGGTGCTATGGGAATTTGAACCAAAACGTGGTGACTAGGGCATGAGGTGATACCACCACGACTCCAACCCCTTTTCCAAAAGATTTGTAAATTTGAATTTATGTTTCTATATTTGATATTCTCAATAGAGTATTTAATGAGATCATTTACCTTTGGTAGAAGAATGCCACAATTAACCTTAACCATTGAATATGAAATTATGTGGTTGTATTTATTCCATTGACCAAGCTCAAAATCCGATGAAGAATTAAGAGTCTGTACGAAATTTTTCCATAAGGAAATCCTAGAAAAGTATTCCATGCCCCAAGCAGCACAGCCTGTTGAACGGCGTTTAAAGAAATAAAAATAAAGAAAATTCATTTTGAATTCTTAGAAGGAAAAGTTTATATTAGGATGCAACCTTATAATGTAGAACTACAGATGCACCTCAAAAATCCATCGAAAATGGTAGTTTTAATATTGAAAAACCCTTTGATTAATCATCTTGATGAAATGGTAGTTTTAATATTGAAAAACCCTTTGATTGATCATCTCGACATCGAGATGTATGATCATGAAAAATAAAACAATTTTAAGTCTCATAAATAGTGCATTTTACAACATATTATCTACACCGTCCATTTTCAAGATTTTCATATGTTTATAAATCTACTTGATTTTAACTATTTTTTAAATTTAAAATTTTATAATTAGATATAAAAATAGATTTTGAGACAATCCTAAAAACATTTTACATCTAAATTATGTACCATGCTAAAATTTAGAGGTGCTTCTTACCTCTACAGCTATGGATGCATCTGCAACCTTCTTATAAAGAGTGGTTTAAAAAACATATTGGTGCCCCATATCAGGCACCCCAAAAACTCATCTGGATCGGTGAATCGACGATCTGGATTGGGAATTGACAGAATCAGTCGGATTAAACTTTAAAAAAAAATCCAAAAAAATTATTAAAATTCATTATAAATGTTGTTTTTTAGGAATTCAATAAGAAATTGGGGTACTACATTATTAACTTTTATTTTTTTAATCAATATGCGAATATTGAGATGTTCTTTATCTGTCATTAAATTTACATCACACAAAAGAAAAATCATAGAATATATAATCATACATAGACTACAATAAAGAACAGATTAAATCAATGAAAAAATGGCTACCAAAATCTCGAATCGGCATAAACCCCTAATCCACTAAAAAACCCCCAAATTATTACAACATAACTAACATTAATCCAAAATTATTACAACCAAACTAACTATAATCTTATATACTGAAATTGAAATTGATGGTTTACATTTTATAATTATTTTACTATATAAATAATAAAAAATCCAAAATATCTTATAACATCATCTAACTTAAAATATATTATTGACAACTGTAAGAAAAATTAGTAAATTACATAATTTAAAATGTAAATAAGTTTTGGTTATCAATATAGAAATTATTAGAATGCGTACCAATTTTCGAAATAACACTTTAATTTTTCAAAAATCTAATTCTTTCAGTTTCAAAAATCAAATTTTTTAAGGTTTCTAGAATAATCGTAGCTCAAATGCGTGCTTGAAAAGCATGATACTTGTTGTATTACTTTTTATTTATTTTTTGGTAACAAATACTTGTTGTATTGCCTTTTTTTTTTTACAAGAAAATAAAAAGACGGTACTGCCCAAGTAACTTTTATTTTTTTGCCAATGTAACTTTTATTTTTTTTGCCATAACTTTTATTTTCTTGTCAATATAACCTTTTTTTATCAATGTAACTTTTATTTTATTTTTGTCAATGTAACTTTTATTTTATTTTTTGACAAAAAATTAATTTATTGACAAAAAAATAAAATAGGATGGTGGCTGCCTCGAACGTCTTGAGAGGGAAACATAAATGATAACAGACTACACCACATATCAATAGTTGTTTTATCTTGTATAATAAAAAAATATATTATATTACGTTTTCAAGCCTACGTACCTTACTAATATCCCACATCGAAAAACCTAAAGAAGTTTGACGTCCATAAAATACTCCTTGGTACCACAATCTATCGCGTGCGTAAAAAGGTTGTCAGTTCGTCACACGTGGCGACACTTGTACACGCCTGTCACACGTGGCGACACTTGTACATGGCCGACTTACCCGTGTTGTGATGTCATATATATATATATATATATATTTTTGGCAATTCCTGGGGAAGATAGCCCTACCCATTTTTTCAAATAGTTGAGAGTTAGTTTTTTGGAAGGAGTTAGTAGGGTGTTGTAAGTGGGTATGCAAACCCGTTTTTTCAAATAGTTTGAGAATTAATTTTTCTGAATGTGTTAGTGGGGTGCTATGGGAATCTGAACCAGAACGTGGTGACTAGGGCATGAGGTGATACCACCACGCCTCCAACCCTTTTCCAAAAGATTTGTAAATTTGAATTTATGTTTCTATATTTGATATTCTCAATAGAGTATTTAATGAGATCATTTACCTTTGGTAGAAGAATGCCACAATTAACCTTAACCATTGAATATGAAATTATGTGGTTGTATTTATTTCATTGACCAAGTTCAAAATTTAAAAGAAATTTTTTTAAACTTTGTGACACATCCAAGCTATCTTATTTCACTTCATGTGATTATAAGTAATTGTGATCTTTTTGTACCAAAAGTAAATGGTCTCATGGCATACAATCTCTATTCTTAATCCCTAATTTTTTGGGTGGGGGTGTATGTAAATAAATAAAATTTTTTATTTAAATTCATCGACTAGTGAGCCTTTGGAACCGGTGGATGGAAGGCTTAAAGAATCAAAGTAAGGCTCAACATCCAAATTTGGGAGAAAGATAAAATTTTGGTCTCAAAAATTTATAGAAAAGCCTTAAAAAATTTATTTTTGTTTCTAATTATAAATTTTTTAAAAAAATTCAAATTGAGGGGATCTATAAATACTTGAAAATGGACGTTCCAAATAATGTTTTTAAAAATACAATAATTTTAGGACTTGACATCTTTTTTCTTTTCTTGTTTTCATATTTATATATCCATCAAAATAACTTTTTTCAATGAATTTTTGAAGCGCGCCTAACTTCTACAATTGAAGGTTGAAACCTTATATAAACTTCCCTATTTTATACTTCTTTGTTTCTACATAAATTTCTCAATTGAACTAATTTATTCCAATCTTGATTGGTTCAGCTAGTGACCTGTTCGATAGGCTAGTCATGATTTCAAAACAATAAGGTTACTAGTCACCCTCCTGAAAGATGATGACTCAAATTACACTCCTTAACAAAGTGGTCAAAGAGATGGAATTGAAATTTGCCCAAAAATATACTATCCTTTGCCTAGCAAGGGAAAAAGTAATTGGTGAAGTGGAAGTCTTCGTCTTAAAGGCATGTTGCTCCCTCATTTGTCCATTGTTTTAAAATATTGTTATAGGACATAAAAATATTTAAATTATAGAGAAAATAACATGTATAACCGTTATATTCAGCGTTATTATAGAATTTTCGTAAAGTTTATGTTTTTACATGTATACTCTTTTTTTTCACCATCATAATATTTTCTTAAAAAAGACGAAACTTTTTTTTTTGAAAAACCGAAATGTTTAAATGTTTTGGTTTTTCGAAAAACCAAAAAATAAGATTTTTCAGTTTTTAAAAAACTGAAAAGTGGATATTTTTGGTTTTTCAAAAACTGAAAACTATCTTTTATTTTTCATTAACTTACTAGAAAATTTATTGGAAAGAGACAGGCTTTTGAAAAATTGAAATTGTCATGTTCAAAAACTGAAATTAAATATTTTCGGTTTTTCAAAGACTGAAAACTTTCAGTTTTCAATAACTTATTGAAAAATTTATTAGAAAGAGACAGATTTTCAGTTTTTGAAAAATCACCCACGTGTACCAAATCGATAGAGTGCTTAAATTAATCGGTAGGATGAAACTCAACAGAGGCTCTACTCTGTTAAAGGGAAGGGATAACCCTCTTAGATCCATAAACATGAACCTTTATACTGGTATCGAAAAGAGGATTTAAAATAGATATTGCGGCTCCCTTGCATTTGTCGACTTCTAATAACAACAATCTTACCTTTTAAGACACCACATTTCCTTTTCAATGGCCATGGCCATGGCCATGATTTCAGCACCACAAAAAGCTAAAACCCCGATCTCACAATATTTACCATGCAGCCATACATTATAAGGAAATGGCCAAGATGCCCTTAACTTTTCTTAGTGCAACCATTCTAATTTTGTGAGAAAAATGAGAGACCTGTGGTGGGTAAAACTTGGAAATGTATATCACATTTATAATCCCTTATTGTGGTTTTTTGCCCTTTGGATGGCAAGGTGGGGTCCAGACCTCAATCGTTTTTTTTTGGAATCAAACTTCATAATCTTTAGTGCTAAGCTTTTCCGCCATAAGCCGAGAAGCCAAAATCGAAATTGAGTAGTTTTAGCAAAGACGGAAAGAAAGTTTGAGCAGTGTCTCTAGAAACACTTGATCGTCGGGCCCTCGATAGGAGGATGTTTTTCAATATGAAATTTTGGGAACTATTCAAGAATTATTAGATGATTATTCGTAAAAAAAAAAAAAAATGAAATTTTGGGAACTACTCGAGAATTATTAGATGATTATTCGTAAAAAAACAAATGAAATTTGAGTGTCATAACACTTGGATCTATTCAATCTCAATACATTATTTTTTTCCTGTTGGATGTGGTGATATCTAAAATCACCCACATAAAAAAAATCTCATATTATGTGGGATTGAGATTGATATTGATAAGTTTTCTAAATGAAATAAAAATCCAAAAAGATTAGGACTCTGGAATATATCTCTAGGTTCTTGAGATATATGTACACCTATATGAAGTTTCCTATTTAGTGTGTGAACTCCTAATCTTATATATATAGGATGAAAGATGAAAGAATATTTGGGTCACCATATGGGAGAGAGTATGAGATGAAAGATAAAAGAATATTTGGGTCACCATATAGAAGCAGGGGCCTCCTGTGTTTGAGAGGCAAGGTCAAGTCCTCCCCTTCAGAGAGAAGAGAACTTCCTATGTAGAAAAACCCCACGTTGTGCCTTTGAGAGGCAAGGCATCATCTTTAGAGAAAAAAGAGCTTCATATGGAGAGAAACTCCCCGTTGCGTTTCATGTAGATTGAGAGGCTGGTTTCTGGTAGCTTTCTATGGAGAGAAACTCCCCGTTGCGTCTCATGTAGATTGAGAGGCTGGTTTCTGGTAGAGAAGAGGTTCCCATGAAGATTTTGGGTGGTTTTTTCTTTAAGTAAGAGAAAGTATTGGTTGCTTTCAAGGGCATATTCTTGGACAGCAGTTTAGTTGTGGAATGGAGATGCTCTCTTCTTGAACAGTGGTTTAGTTGTGGAATAGAGATGAGAGATCGGTGAGTCATGCCGATTGGGAGAACGGGTCTAAAAATGCTTGCTTGACTGGACTTTGTCGAGGGTTAGAGAAGTGACTTTATGTCCCAAAATTTATGATGTAACTTTCATTAGTATAGTGGATTTCAGTTTGTCGTACCCATGAATGTAGCCCTCTTGGGGTCAACCACATAAATCTTTATGTTCTTGTGGCATGTGTGTATCATGCTTTATTTATCATATTATGGCTCGAGAGCACTTTTGGGGTAAACCACATAAATCTGTGTTCTTGTGGCATGTGTGTTTCATGCTTTATTTCTTGTATTATGACTCATGCTCTCTCTTATTTTTTTTATAGCTGGATAAGTACACGATCTTGGTAGGATCCAATTTTTAGGATTCTTGTTTCCGCATCTAAGGGGTTTCTTAAGGGAAAGGTTTCTATACTTCCCCTACAGCGTAGAAGTTTTATCCTTTTCCTACCATCCAGCCGTTCAATTTTGATCAAGAGACCCACTCACCGTTTGATCTTAGATCTGATGTCTCAAATTATTTTATTTTTAGTTTTTTATATATAAATTATATGAATATAAAATTTGATACGTGCCATCTTCTCATTGGGGCGCACCTATAAAAAATATTAAAATTAATTTTTCAATAAAATATAATGACCAAAATAACCCTTGAAATTTCCAAGGGTATTTTGGTTATTTTTTCATTGAAAATATTTTTTTTATATTTTTCACTAGTACGAGTTTAATAGAGGAATGGACGTACAAAATTTGGTGTCAAAATAGTTTATAGAAAAAAATTAAAAATAAAATAGTGTAAAGACATGGCAGGGGCAATCTTAATCCTCCATTCAGAATAGACAGCTGGATAAGGGGGAGGATATAACTTCTATCATGTAGGGAAAGAATAGAAAACTTGCCCGTTTCTTAAATCCTAATATTTTCAAGTGCATAGAGGGTAAAATTAGTATATCTTTTTTTAGGTTAATCTATGAGTTAAGGTGATTACATCCCAAAATTTGTGTTCTTAAAAAGAATTCTAGGTGGGATTTTAGCTGATAGAGTAAATGGACAGAAGAATATCTTTTGGCAAATGGGAACACAAGTATTTATGAATAGGGTTGGTATTGCGTTCGGAACATGTGGTTCCTTAAAAGGTGCACAAGCACCTTTTGGTGGCTTAGATTGAACCATGCTCATCTAAGGGTCAATAATGAATCTCAATTTTTATTTTTATTTTATATTTAAAATTATAGTTTTAGGTTCATTTTTTATAAGTAAGATTGAATAAAAATAATAAAATATATTTTGCAAAAAATATTAACCAAAATAAATTTAGGTGTATTTTGGTTATTTTTATTTATTTTTTTAAATATATATATTTGGTTATATTTCTAAATATCCACATATACTCCAAAATTCAGATAAGTATCTTATTTAAATAAAAATAAAATATGAGATTGACCTTCGGCATTTGGATAACCATCTCAAACTCAACCATTGGAAGTGTGCTCGTGCCCTCTTCTACCCCCACACGATGTGGACGAGTTACTTTTCCATGAAAATGGTTTGATATCACAACAATCTTATCAAAATAAGTAAAGCCTCGTATCGTAACTAATTGATCATTGTAATTCAAGTGATGGAAAACTTTTAAGTCAATTATCTTGTCTTGAACATTATGTTTGTAAAAAAAAAACAAAAGATTTCAAGCTCTAAAAATAGCATTTATTGTAACAAAAGTGATGAAAAACCTTTAAATCAATCATCTCGTCTTGAACATTATGTTTGTAAAATAAAAAATAAAAAATTTTAAGCTCTAAAAATAGCATTTATTATACCAAATTATCTAGATCATCCATTTCGCTCTAAAAATAAGTATTAATATATATCCAAGAGATCTATATCATTTTTTAGTCAAATTTCATTGTCGGTGTTGAAAATTGATTTTAGAACCATCATAGAGATTTTCGATTTCGAAACTGCTTTCTGGACAAGGATTGAGGTGAGGCTTTATTTGGCTTTCATAAAGCCTAGGCCTTATAAAAACTTCATTCAAAATGAATATAGGTAAGAAGAAGATTGTGTAAATCAATTTGATGAAAGCATAACAAAGAAATAAAAAATAAAAAAAAGAGAGTAGTGGGTACAAGACTATAGAACCTAAAAAGAAAAGAAAAAAAAAAAAAATTAAAAGAAAAGTGCTCAATGGTACCATTTTGTCATTTACCAAATGCAGTGCTCCAAAAAGCAACATTAATGAATTGAATAAGCTTGAATTGGAGATAGGACAAAAGAGTGCAGGGATCACGTGAAAAACCGCCACCCATTCATTTGTTTTCAATTTTTTACTTTAAATTATTCACATCAAGAAGGCGGACGTCCTCCAAGTCGAATGCATTCCGCCATTTCACAGTCATTTAACGGGAAAATTACAAAAATCTCCAAGACCACATTTTCTATTTAACGAACCCCCAATTTAATTTTTTTTCTCATTTTTTTTTTTAAATTTTTTTTATGCAAATACCAAAAAAAATTTTATTTTTTTGAATAAAAATACCCTTTCAATATACAAAAATCATTTTGGCCATTTGAGGTTTATTTAGACCCCATAACACATTGTTGCATACCATCACATTGCCGAAACGCATAAGTGCTAGACCGACAACTACTAGACTGAAATTGAGTATTGTCAGACTGCGCTTTACAAAGTGCCGATGCCGTAGAATCCAATAATATCTACTGTCAAACTGCGCTTTATATAGTGCCGGAACCCTAGAATCCAGTGACATATCTACTATCGGACCGCTCTTTGTAATTGACGACACTTTTACATAATGCTGGAGCCCTATTGTCGAATTGCACTTACACCGTACTGGAGCACCTAATTTGATGGTGATAGAGGAGAAATCCCTACTGTCAAATTGCATTTACACAGTGCTGGAGTACCTAGTTTGATGGCGATAGAGGAGAGATGTGGGTAAGGTAAAATTAAAATGTGGGTAAAGTAAAAAGTAAAAGTAAGAGAGAGTAGTTTAGACATTTATTTATTTTTTATTTGGTTGAGGAGTATTTGCATATAAGTATATTTTGAAGAAAAAAGTGAGAGAAAAAATTAAGGTGAGTAAGTTGAATAGAAAATATAGTCTTAGGTTTTTTTTTTTTTTTCGTAATTTTCTCTAAAATTAATGAATCACCACTAAAAAAGCAAAAAAAAAAAAGGGCGTTACGCCCATTTAAAAAAACACAGACATAATTGGTATATAATAATGGAAACCCAAACAGCCATAATTCAAAGAAGTTTCATTTCTCCCCAAAAACAGAAAAAAATTGAAAGAAGTTTTGAGGAAAGAAGCATCTTGATTTTATTGGGAAGAGAGAAAGAGATTGGACTTTGCATACCATTCTGTCCGGTTAGTTCCAAAATCTCTTACTTTTACTTTCAATTTTCAAACCCCATCTCTAGAATGTAGATCTCTCTCTCTCTATGATTCACAATTCAAGGTAAAAAACTAAGAATGTGGGTGGCAAAGGATGTGCTCCATCTCTCTCTCTGGTTCAACATTCAAGGTAAGAAACTAAGAAATGTGAGTGGCAAAGGATGTTATGCTCTCTCTCTATGGTTCAGTGTTCAAGGTATGAAACTGAGAAATGTGGATAGCAAAGGATGTGTGTTATTTTGTGCTTGAGAGAGTGATTTTTCTCTCAATTCGATGCATAATTCTTGAAGGATCTGACAGGAAAATGAGTATTGGAAAAGATGGGTTTTCTTTTGTTCGTGTGGTGAGGTTAATTCCTTACTCTTTTAAATTTTCAAACTCTCTCTAAATGATGAGCTTTGATCACTTTTCAGAATAAGAGAAACGAAACTATGGGGTTAGTAGAAAAGGAGGAAGTTTCTCGGAGATGCAGTTCACATAATGGCAGCCATTGTATAGATCTGAGTACAAGGTTTCTCCTTCTTTTCTCACACTTTTGTTGGGTGTCTTTTTTAAGAGTGCAGTGCACACTCACTTCTCTGTTGTTTGGCAGACAGAAAGGGATGGGAGGAGAGAATTCTTCAATCACCATTGTCTGTTTGAGGAAAAGGCTTCTTGCAGAAAGGGCAGCTTCTAAAGCTGCTAAAGATGATCTGAAACTCATAGAAAAGAGGGTCAGTTCCTTTCACTCTTCACTTTGGCTCTCTCTGCTCATCTCATTCTTTGTTTTTATTTCAAATTTTCAATTTCTGATAATTTGCAGTGATCCTCATGTCCTTGAATCTCTCTCTCTTTCTCTCTGGTACTCCATTTCTTTGATTTGTAAATGCCTTACAGTTGATCGAACTCGAAAAGCAGCTAAAGATTGAGACCGAACTCAGAAACAAAGCCCAATCAAAGCTGAAGCTGATGAACAGGAAACTCATCTCTGTAAAACTTTCAGTGATCACTGGACAGGCTATCCCATCAAGAGACTCACATCCTCAGATAGACCCCAAAAGCCCTTCTGCACACTTATGTGAAGGGAAGGAAAATAAACCCAATTCAATTTCTGATCATCTCAGATACTCGGAAACTTCAATAGTGACCCCTAATTCAGTATCAGAGGAAGCCTCTTCTCATGGAGATTGTTCCAGCTCAGTGGGCAACAGTAGTACTGATAATTCTTATGGCCATCAAATTCGTTCTCAAGAAGAAGAGATGGTGGTTTCTCAAACCAGAGAGAGGTATGACTGAAAAAATATGTGCATATAATCAGCTTGAATCTCCTGAAACAATTGATTGAATCCTTACCTTTCCTGTGAACAAAAGCAAACCAAATTAATCAGACTACAAATAAAAGCAACGGTTATCTTTAAGTTTTTGATAGATTATGGTACTGTTATGGTTTGAAATCTGTGTCAATTGTGTCTGAAATTCATGCATTGGAAGGGCTAGAATGACTGCAGGACATACTACTAGGGTATGGCTGCAGCTTTGTGATGAAGCGATGCTTCCAAACCCCACATGAAAATGCAGTTCTAGGTCTAGGTGCGTGGCATATCTATGAAGAATGTAAATTGATAATCTAGAAAAATGTGTTATAAGGCCGTCCACATTTAGGATTTAAAACCTACATCGCCTTTTCAGATCTATTATCTCTTATGTAGAGATGATTGATTTGCAGGCTTTTAAAAACCAAAACTGCATTTTTTGGCAAGATTTGAATTTAAATACATGGCCCTGTAAAACACTCGCACATTAGTACGTCTAAGCTGAAAATGAAATGAAAACAGTTCTGAATTTAATCTGAAAGACTCTTTCAGAAAGAGGATAAAGGTATGTAGAAGATTTTCTCAAAATCATCTCTACTGGTGTTCTAATTTGGGGCCACTCACAAATCTTTGGAACATTTTTGAAGCATGAATTATTGGGATGATTTTCTCAAATTTTTGGCCTCTATTGGGAAAACTTTTGAACGTCCTGAGTAAACCTAAAAATGAAGGAAATCTTTCCAAGGAAAAAGAAAACATTCTAAAATAACATAACTCAAGAAAGTCAATTCCCTATATTTTAAAAGGTCTAGGGTTTGGATGCATCAGCTGATGCACCTGTTCAAATGTGGTTCCGCTTCCAATTTCCATAATAGAAACTGATATTGGATCGAAAATTGAACAGGGTGACGATCTCAACCACCACAATCATGAATCTTATAAAAATTAGATTTTGAAATTTGAAAGTATCATATAACGTTTTTCCTTATAAGTGTTCATTTTAATTCTTCTCAATCATCAAATCTGCATTTTTTTAGGCCATGCATCCAGGATGAAAAAACGAACATTTCCTTTTCAAAATATGTACTCCCCCTTTTGTATTCCTCTAGATCTAATTCTAAACCAAGTTTCAGAAATCAAGGCGTTTGCAATGACGCCCTTGCAGCAAATACTTTCATGGCCAGAAATATGTAAAAAGACAGTTGAAAACACAAGTTTCTCTGTTATTGATGAAAATATGTGATTCCTTTTGAAACCGTAAAAAATGTTATTGAGAATTCACTGAGGAGAACTAACTTCAGTACGTTCCCTTATTTATGGGTTCATATTCTGCCAAAATCCATCCACTATTTCTGAATTTGTGCATTGTTTTTTTTTGCTCTTCAATTTCTCTGAGACCCCATTTTAGCTGAAAAACCAAAGATTTGAAACCTGACTCGTTCTACTGGACTCTAATGTAGTTGATTTGCTTCCAAAAATAGGGACTCTTCAAATGAGGACTACTCTCATGGCTCAATACTCGAGCTCGAATGCTTCGATTTTAGAGATGTTCTGCTTCCACTTCAGCATGCGAAAGAGCAGTTAAGCAAATCGTCCAACACGAAGGGCTGTATTTCCATGGCTTCTCATCCTTTAGCAAGTGTACCCAAAGAAAGAATTGGAATGGAGGGACAAGCCAATTTTCAAATAAAAAGCTCCTGAGGATCCACAATTTTAAAGGGGTGTTTATGCAATAAGGGATGTCTTGAATGGACTCAATTGTCTTGATGGGCACCAGTAAGTATGTTGAATGGGTGCCATGTTCATCTCTTTTTCTTTTTTTGTTTTTTGCTTTTTTCATTTTTATACAAAGAACGTCAACTTGAAAGCTAGCGGAAATATAACTCTATAGGTCAGATCATGGCACTCGCCTCCCTGACCACTTCAGCTTAAAGTCCATTCTCTGAGTCTGCATCCTGTACTTGAGAAACATATCATGTATAAAATCACATAAAATGGACAATAGATGTTACGCATAATGTATCCAATCACAAAAAGTTGATGATGGATGTAGCCCTAGGTTTTTATCTCGGGCGAGTCGACTCGGTCTCGCCCCACTTGAGACCGAGGGGCTCCGAGTCCATGGTACAATTGCTGCTGGTCCATTGGGTGAACAAGAATCGCTGAAAAAACAGAAGACTCGGTCCCAAAAACATAAAACTCATCCAATTTTGCTCTATTGGTGGATAAAACTCTTTTTTCCTTGATAAGAAACTTTTGTAAACTGAAAATATGGAATTTAGGAGCGATTTTGAAGATATCTTTGTGATAAGATTTGGGTTCATCAAAACCCGAATCGAACAACAATTTATCACAAAATTATCGGGTTTTTAGGGTTCTTCACTTATCAAAAAAAAAATCTGCCAATCTCTTCCTTTCTCTCTTATTTATTCACGAAATTGATTGAAGTTATCTACAAAAGCCCTCTTTTGAAGCTTTTGAAATCAGCTTCAAGGCCCTTATACAAATCAATGGTTTTCGTTTGCCATTATTGATTGATTTCGTACATTAAAGAGGTAACGTCGTTAGTTTGTGAAAAAATCACCAATTCTATTATTTTTCTCTAAATACTCCATTATTTTTTTTTATGATTTTTAGTTTATTTCGAAGCTTTTGAAATCATCTTTAAAAGCCCTATATAAATTCGTGGTGTTTTTTACTCCAATGTTGATTGATTTCGTGCAACATAGAGCTAATATAGACAAACAATAAAAAAATTGTAAAATCTAATATTTTTCTCTAATTTATCAACAATAATGTTCTGATTATTATTATTATTTTAATATATTGAAATAACTTGAAAACCCATATATTTCATCACAGATAATATCGATGAGCTGTGTAAAATCTAATATTTTTTTCTAGTTTAACAACAATAATATTTTGATTATTATTATTATTTTAAGATATTGAAATAAAATCTGCTCCCAATCGTACACAAGACCTCTTATAGACTCACCAGACATAAGTTTATTTTAAAGAGACTTATGGAAAATAGAGCTCCAAAATAAATCTAAGCCATTAATAAATATAAAAACTTTTGGAAAATAGAGCTCCAAAATAAATCTAAGCCATTAATAAATATAGAGTTAGAAAATATATTTTTGAAGAGAGTTATGGAAAAAAGAACTCTAAAATAAAGCCAAGCTATTAATAGAAATAGAGTTAAAGTATAAATCAAAGCTATTAAGAATATAAAGTAAAAAAATATTTTTTTTAAGAGAGTTAATGAAAAACAAAACCTCTAAAATCAATCCACTAAGAAAAATAGACCTTAGAAATGGTACTCAACCGATTTGGAGGTAAAAGGGTGTGAGGATTGGTTCCCAACGTCCTGTCGGGGATGTGCATGACTTGCGCGGGCATGCTACTACAGTACCAACAGATGTGCTTTGAATGAAAGTTACTCCTTGTTATATGTATGAGAAAATATGAGATTAACCCATTAGCTCATATGAACATATGAGTTCAACGTTTTATATTGATTTTAAGTCGATCTGACGATCACAGATGTCCGATAATATTTGAATTATAGTTTTTTTTTTACAAATTCAAATCATTTGAAATTTTAGATGTGTGTTCTTCTCATCAAGGTGCACCTAATAAAAATATAAAAAAATATATTCGCAGAGAACAAAATGATCAAAATACCCCCAAAAATTTTCAGAGGTATTTTGGTCTTTGAATGAAAGTTACTCCTTGTTATATGTATGAGAAAATAGGAGATTAACCCATTAGCTCATATGAACATATGAGTTCAACGTTTTAGATTGATTTTAAGTCGATCTGACGATCACAGATGTCCGATAATATTTGAATTATAGTTTTTTTTTTACAAATTCAAATCATTTGAAATTTTAGATGTGTGTTCTTCTCATCAAGGTGCACCTAATAAAAATATAAAAAAATATATTCGCAGAGAACAAAATGATCAAAATACCCCCAAAAATTTTCAGGGGTATTTTGGTCAATTTATTTTATGTAAAATATTTTTTTGATATTTTTTGAAGATTCACGTATTTTTGATGAACACACGCCTAAAATTTTAAGAGATTTGGATTTGTAGAAAAAAAAAACTATAATTTAAACACTACCGGACATCTGTGATGATAAGATCGACCCATAATCAATCTAGGATGTTCGGCTCATATGTTCATATGAGCTTGTGGGCTAATCTCATCTTTTTCCAGAATATGAGATTAGCCCACTAGCTCATATAAACATATGAGTCCAACGTCCCAGATTGATTCTGGGTCGATCTGATGATCACAGATGTCCGGTAGTGTTTGAATTATAGTTTTTTTTCTACAAATCCAAATCACTTGAAATTTTATGCGTGTGTTCTTCTCATCAAGGCGCACTTAATAAAAATATAAAAAAAATTATTCGAGAAGAAAAAAATGATTAAAATACCTCCAAAATTTTTCAGGGGTATTTTGATTAATTTATTTCATGTAAAATATTTTCTTGATACATTTCGAAGATTCAGTTATTTTTGATGAATACACGCCTAAAATTTCAAGTGGTTTGGATTTGTAAAAAAAAAACTAAAATTCAAATACTATTAGACCGAGTTGATTGCCTTTGACGAAGCCGATGTTTCGAACCTTAGATGTAGTACATCATGCAGCTTGTGACGACTGAGGATAGTTCCAAATGTTGGGGCAAAGCTAGCGGTTTTAACTCGATTCATAAATTTATTTATTTTTTTATTTTTTTATTTTTTTTTCAAGCGGTAGTCTAGGCAAAAGTACGGATTTTCGAAAATGTCAAAGAATCGGTTTTTAAAAAATAAATAAGGGAAGAACAATTAGAAATATAAAATATATTTTTAAAGCCAAAAGATTTCATATTCCTGCAATATTGTACTATCCATCTATTTCATCGGGCAAAACTTATATTAGGTGTATTTTTTAAATCCCAAACTTTGGGAATATGATTTCTAGAAAGAAACCAACCTCAAAGGGTAAAACATAACTCCCACTCTCATTCGCCTAAAAAAAAAAGAAAATCATCTCAAGATTGCACTAAAACCATCCAATTTTTTTAAGGAATGATCTAGATGTTCAAGAATTTAAAATCCAAATCTGTTTTTTTTTAAAAAACCATCTAGTTAATTACATGGATCCCAAATTTTCAAATAAAAAAGTACTCTCAATTATTTTGCCTGAGGGAGTAAATGTATAGTATGCTCCCAAAAGAGCATAATATACGTGCTCTATTCTAAAATAAGTTGTGATGTCTAAGTTAGCAATCATATAGAAGTTGGGGAATAACAATATATCGAAAATTAAAACATAAGTAGTAAATTAGATTTGCTCCAAAAAGTTAGAGGCAAAAAATCAGGTCAAAATGCACATTAAGTTGGTTAAGTTACAGAATCGTAGAGCAATAAAAATGGATATGTAAAAAAAAGCATTATAAGATTATGCGTTTCAGCCATTATATGGATACATTAAAGTTATTAAACTATAACTTTTATGTCCTTACTTAGTATCTTTACAATCATACTTGACAAATTTTTGTTGAAACTTTCAATAAATACAACATTTGCTTACTTTGTTGTCACATCATGAAACATACAATAGATTTATTGGGAGCATATAAGAAAACAATAATACTAAAAATATCCTTCAGTATGGGATTGTAATTAACTAAAACACTAAAACCCAAAAATATAAAATAGTGGTCCATCCAAATTACTATCTTTTACACAATAATGAAATAAAAAAATTGAAAATATGGAATTAATCAAACTTCTATAGGAATAAAAAAAGCAATAAAATTCTTAAGTAACAATTAGTCAAACTTTTATATGTAGAAAGGATTCAACAAAATGCTTAGAAAAATCCAAATATTTGAAGCTGACCCTGAACTCTTAGCTGCCTAAATCTTCAGTTGTCATTGAATCTCTCTTGTTGTTTATAATGACCCTCTGCGTTTTGAGGAAAAAATATTTTTTTATTGAGTTACTCTTCGTCTAACTTTAATTATTATTTTGAGATACATGGTTATTTTGATTATTACTCTTCCTCTAACTTGAGAAAGCTTTTGCGAGATGTAACATGATCTTGGAATTGATCCTGTGATACTGGAGGGCTCTGACAGAGATGAGAGGCACGTCCCTTGCAACTCATAATGAAGAATAAGAGAGAGAAAGAGAGCTCATGCTTGGTACCCCAGCCTACAAAAACTATTTCCATAAATATACCTACAAAAGGGAAAAATAGAGAGACACATGTAGAGAGAATTGACAAATGTTGCCTATCAATGGCCACTTGTCCATCTTTTCAGATGATTCTTTCTTATTCTCTACACAAAGCACTAGCTTATTTTTAAATACATTTAAGTTGGGTAGAAAAAAAAAAAAAAAAATTAAAATTTGGGACCTTATTTTGTAAATGTTTGGAAATACAATTTAGCCAAAGAAATGTCCTATAAGTTCTCGTTATGTTGTCGTTGGGCCCTCCATTTAATATAAGTGAGCTTTATTCCCAACACATAAAACGTTTGGTGAATGGCTTGAAATGGTTCCTAATAAGTTTTTATATAGTTGCATATATATATATATATATATATATATATATATATATATATATATATATATAGGCAAGTTTTCTATGTTTCTCTTACAGCATAGAAGTTCTATCCTCCTCCTTATCCAACCGTCCATTCTGAACGAAGGGCTAAGATTGCCCCAATCATAATGTCACGTCTCTACACTATTTTTATTTTTAATTTTTTTTCTATAAACTATTTTGACACCAAATTTTGTACCAAATTTCATGAGAAGATGGTACGTACCAAATTTCATATTCATATAATTTGTATAAAAAAAAAGTTAAAAATAAAATACTTTGAGACGTCGGATCTAAGATCAAATGGTGAGTGGCTCTCTTGATCAAAATTGGACGTCTGGATGGTAGGGGGAGGATAGAACTTCTATGCTGTAGGGGAAGCATAGAAACCTCTCTTTTTATATATATATATATATATATCGAAAAAGTCTTCCCAACACCTATAGGCGATAGGGAACAGTGATTTCACCTCTGTCTTATCCATCGTATGTTTCAAATTAACGAAATGTAGGGATGTGATGATGGAACAAAAGCCCCCTGCGCGAGCTCAAAAGCTTCAAACCCAAGTTTATTTCAACCCTTACCCCTCTCTTCTACTCGCTATCTTCTGTGCTACAAACGAACGCATACCCCTCTCTTCTGCTCATTCTCTTCTCTACCACAGATACCCCTCTCCTCTCTTGCTGCCAAAGGCACCTCCAAAACCCTCTTGATCTATCTGGCTGCCAAAGATGGCACCGAAGCCCTCTCGACCTTCTTGGCTGCCACAAATGTTGAAGCTCCACCACGAAAAGTTCTATGGCATCAATTCAAGTGAGTACACCTCAAATCTTATCCTCATTTGTGTATTTTCTTTGCTTGAATCCAACCCAAAATTTTTGAATAAACTCTCATCTCTTTCATCAGTTTCATAGCTAGATTCATCTGAAGATTTGGTTTCATCTTCAGATGAGGGATAAACTGAAGCTCTTGGTTCGTATGCTGATGTGTATGCTATGTATGAAAGAGCCAAGAGAGCAGAGGGTTTGGCTTCTGTATTTGAGAAAGGAAATTCCTATCTTTCTGCGTATGCTTATTCCCCAGTTTCTTCCTATGCACAACTCGTCTCAAGATTAGGTTGCCCTAAATTAAGAATAAGACCCAATTTTTTTTCCAAAAGCCAACCCAAAATTTTTCGTTGATCCCAAAATGATAGTTTCCAATAAAACCCTACGTTTTTTCAGAATAAATCATAAAAAACGGGAGAAGAAATCACAGTCACAGAAAATGAAAATAGAAGACAAAACTATATATGGGATAGGAAATTTTGGGTTTGGTTAAAAAATTTAGGCGATTTCAGTTTATCATAGTTTAAATCGTATTTTTATCACCAATAAATACCAATATTATTCTTTGATCTCTAAAACAAAGCCGAAGGTTGTGATTATATCCAAAAATGAAATTTGTGAATTAAACCCTTTTCTTTTATTCTTCTTTCTTGTTGATAGCAATTGATTTTTTCTCTTATCGTATTATTTTGTTAATTTTGATTTGATTTGTGCATTTTTTACTGATGGCTCATTCGCTCAAATGGGTGGTTTTAGTTCCTTTCTCTTTTGTTGTTGTTTTTTCTTTTCTTTTTTTGATTTTTGATATAGTCATGAAGTGATTGTAGAGCAAAATTTTGGAGTGGTTTTTATTTTTCTTTTGCAATTTTTTTTAGAAAATTTGAGTACCATTCTAACGCAAGTTTTTTGTTTTTTGTTTTTAGAACATCCACAATGAGTTTTATGATTTAATGATGCTGGGGTTGAGTTCTCAATAGCCAGCAAGTTGGTTGGTCATCACGATTGTGTCATCAAAGTATTCTAACATCGATTGATTCTCTCTTATGCTTCTTAGTGAGTTGAGTATAGGGACGTGCCTCTCAACTCTATAAGAACCCTATAATGATCATAAGATAGTCAAAATACGATGTTTCTATTGCTCTTTTTTTTATCTTTTTACTGTATCTCCTAATTTCAGTTTGCAGCAAGCTTCTCTTCTCTCACACACTCCATTCATGGTCTCTAGGTAGCAACAAAACATGCATGCAAGCCTCTACAAAATCAGTGTGTCTTCTATGACTTTGTTCCATTTTATTTATTGCAAATATTATTTGAAATTGGAAAAATGTTCCATGAGCAAGGAGAGAATTGGGGTCATCTCATTTGGCTCGAAATCCATTTGATGAAAGAGTTCTCTGGCTTTATGGGTAGTTTGTTCTGTGCATAACCGAATATCATTGAATTCCATGAGCATAGATTTCTTTGATTAGGGATACTACCAAATATAAGCTCTGCGCTTTTGATATCCTTGCATTTGCAGTACATAGATGGTAATGCATTGATTAGATGGAAATTGAATTTCAGTCCAGTTTTGAGTACATATACATGAACCCATATGCCTCGGTTTAGAAGTTTGAGCTCCCCACAAGCACTAGAAACACTCACAAGGGTAATTGGGTCAGGATTTACAGGCATAAGAAGCATTTGGTCAAAGGTCTCCAAGGCTTCCTTGCAAAATCCAGTTTGTGCACATCCAACTATAACCGTGTTCCATGTAACCACATCTCGCATAGAAATGTCGTCGAACACTTACAGCCCAGATTCTTAATCTCCACAGTTTCATGAAGACGGTGGCATTTTGGGTAGCTACATTTTGTAAAAAACCCAAGTTGATTTCCCAAGAGTGGATTAATCTCCCAAATGCAAATGACTCTAAACAATCACAAGAGGAAAGAACAACTATTAGAGTAGCTAGGTTACATCTTTGACTTGAATTCAGCAAATCTCGAAAAAGAATCATGGCATCTCTTGAAAATCTATTATTTGAATATCCCGCAATCATGGTGTTCCATGTGATCAAATCTATCTCATCCATCTTTTCAAGAAGCAACCTCGTTGATCTTACATCAGAGCATTTTGTACATGTCTATCAAACTATTAATCACAGTTAAATCCAAACCTAATTCTCGTCGAATCACATATCCATGTATAAACTTGCCATGCTCCAATAGTTTTGATTTTGAGCAAGCTGAAATTAGAGTCACCACAATAACCGAATCAGGCTTGAAACCATCTGATTCCATCTTCTCCAAAAGGCCAAAAGCTTTTGAAACTCTTTCATTCTCTATGAAAGCATTGATCATTGAATTCCAAGAGAC
This sequence comes from Amborella trichopoda, assembly GCF_054954075.1. NCBI lineage: Eukaryota > Viridiplantae > Streptophyta > Magnoliopsida > Amborellales > Amborellaceae > Amborella > Amborella trichopoda. Next base: position 32,028,009 of record NC_142343.1, read on the forward strand.
CAACTCCCTAGAAACCAGTCCTTCAAAGACCTTACAAGCATATTCGATATCATTGATTTTTAAGTAAAATGAAATGAGCGAATTACACATAGAAATATGAGCATTCCCAATCCCTCTTTTGAATCCCCAACAATGAACAGACTTTCCAATGTTTGGGTTCCCTAAATCATGGCAGGCTGAAATTATAATTGATAGAGTTCTTGAATCTGGCATTTTTCTGAAATACCCAATGGAATTTTCAGGTTTTTGGCAATGCAAACACCCCCAAATCATCATATTCCAAGCTTCAGTTTCTCTAAAATGCATTGATGGGGAACATTTGTAATTCTTAGTTGATGTTGTTATTACTATCATTAGTACTATTTTATTCCTTTTTTGTTCCTCTCTCTCTCTCTCTCTCTCTCTCTCTCTCTCTCTCTCTCACAAATAGTACACTCTTTGTTGGTTCCTCAAAAAAAATACACTATTTATTTGTATGCATATGATACTTTTTTCTTTCCCTAAATTTAGAAATTTTGACTTCAGTAAATAGTTTCTAGGTTTTCATTGCCATAATTAGTTTCATTTGTAAGCTTTTAGCTACTTTTTGAACGGATGATCTTGGATTTATTTCTAATGTATATTACAATTGTTAGGCAATTTACTTTCTCAAAAAAAATAATTTAGGCAAATTTACTTGGATTTAGAATAACATGATTTTCTGGTCTCATTTTATGTATAAAAGTAAAATGAACTTTTTTTTTTTTTTTTTTAATGTTGCACTTTTTGAAGTGCAACCTCCCAATATAGAGGAACTCTATTATCTTCTGGTGAGATTAGGAGGGTTGGACATGACTCTTACTCATGCCTTTAGGAAGGTTGGGCAGGACCAACCAAGGACTCCAAAATACAAGCCTTGAGGTTACCAGGGTGAAGACAATGTGGTAGGCCACCTACACCGCATCCCATCATTAATGCTTAATTGATGTAGTATTCATTGCTGTGTTATTTTTGCCAATTAACATTCGGTTTTATAATGTAGTGGCACAAAGTTCTTGAAAGATGGTATCAGATCCAATGATTGGGATTTGGCCATTGAGGCATTCGACTACCTATCAAAGTATTGTCCAATCCCATTAAAGGAGCCCTAAGATGACAATGCTAATGATGATGTCCTTGGGGATATTAGAGAGAGTAGCTCCCGATCAGCGAATCAGATCCCGACATAGCCCACTCCTACTCTAGCGCTAACGGAGGAGGTTGGATGGGTGTTGCGCCATTGAAGATGCCTAGATCATGGAGTTAAGAGCAGCGATCCAAATAGTGGCCGGAGCAATGTAGATGGTCCCCTTGAGAAAGGCAAGGGGATATTATGAAGCAGGGTGCAGAAACTTAAGCCAATATGTAGGGGCCACAATTAGTGTAGCATTGTACATGTCGAGCAGCGTTACTAATTTTTTTAAGTCGCCTTTTTGTAAATTTGGAGCTAGTAGTAAATTTGGAGCTAGTAGTAAATTTGGCAAGTTTTTATGAACTAGTAATTGTACTTTTGCAGCAATCTGATGTGTATATGGTGTTTGTTGGTTCTTTTGATAATGAAAGAGTGGTTGTTTTTGTATTACTTTTGAGCTTTAATTTGTTTGTGAAGGCAATGAATACTAGATCTTTAGGTTTGACATTTGCTTATTTCTATATGGTATCAGGTTGGGTTGGTTACATTGATACCACATTATGTTTTGGTGTTGCTCTCGTTTCATGTCTTGATATGGATATGGCCCTAGGAAGGTAGAGAGTTTTCAGTGAGGCTTTTTCCTTTGCTTTATAATGAGATGCATTGTGCGCACAGCCTATCTCGCTAGCAAAGTTGCATAAATATGCTTGGCTGCTCTATGTCCGTGATGTATGGAAACCCTCCAGGAGGGTTTTGGTCGGTGTCGAGAGTGCCAAAAGAGAGGGCAAGGGCCGTCACAGACCTTCTATTTTGGAAACCCTCCAAGAAGGTTCTAGTAAGTGCTAAGAGTGCCGAAGAGAGGGCAAAGTTTGTCACGGCTCTGGCACTGTCACAAACCTGCTATCAAACACTCGACATACAAAATGAAGTAAAGTGGGAATTATCTGGATATAAATACATTTCACTATCAATATAAACCCACATTGCATATTTAAATGTCATACATGAAACAATAAGGCCTTTACAAAAAAGTATTTTACATCACATTTCATTATAAATGAATTCCACTATCCATAAAGAGCTCCTTTACATGACCCCAAAAATAGGTCCTTTACATGACCCCAAAATAGGTCCTTTACATGCCCCCATAATTAGGTCCTTTACATGCCCTTATAAATAGGTCCTTTACATGCCCCCAAAATTATATGACTATTCAATAGTCGTATAACCCCGAAAGTCAATTTCAAAAAGGGGTATTTACATATCTCCAAAATTTCAAAAATTAGTCAATACAAAAAATATTTATGTATACGTGCAACTAAAGCCCGCAAGTTGCAATATCCCATTATTTTATGATTTTCTTTCTTGGCTTGTGGTCTTAAGGCCGTCATCCCTTTTGCACGATTTGAATTTGCAAAGTGCTTGATGAAGGTAGCCTCGACCCTTTCCACAAGTCTGATAACCTGGAAGAAGAGAAGGTGAATTAGTCCACATACCAGGGACAAGTTTAAGTACAAAGATAATTTGAGAAACACTAATGAAAGAAAATTATGATAAAAAAGAAAAAAATAGAAAGATAAGCTATAAGTTCATTAGAAAATTTTAGTGACATCTCCAAGAGTAAAAGTAAATTTGTATTATCTTTGTATCTCTCAAAATATGAAACCAAACCTCCTCAAAACTGCCAAGGTAAGACCTATCCGCCATCACCAAGTAAGACTGTGGCATGTGCTTTTCTGCTTTCTGTAGTGAAACAAAATCATATAGTTTAGTTGCAGTATTTTAAGGTTAAACTCTCTTAGACAATTTGCATTACCAAAGCATGAATTCCATGTGGAAAAAGATCAGTCAGAGTTTCCAAGAACAATAGGACATATTAATTACTTAATAAAATTCATTTCATAGAGAAGCTAACTTAACCGACCCCAAGTACTTAGGATGAGGCTCTGATGGTGATGAGAGTAGCTAACTCTAGGTTTTACTTTCATTCAGCCAAATGTTAGAACAAGAAATCAATGTGGCAAATCATCCATCAAATGTATTATTCTTTATTTCTACAGGTTTATTGCTTGGCATTGCATAGTGTGATTTTTTTTTTTGCTTTTTTTTAAAAATTTTGGGTTCTTTTTTTTTTGGGGGGAGGGGGGGGGGGGGGGGGGGGGGGGGGGGTTTCTACATATGGTTGTGTTTGTATGGCTCTGGGTGAGTGAGTATCATTTTCCTTTGTTTAGATATTAACTCCTTTTCTAAATGAGTCATGCATAGAGTTAATAAAACTTATGTCTTATGTTGATTAAATGGATCTTAGGATCCAAAATCAGAAATCATAAAATTTTTAGGTATTTGATTGACCTTGTCATATTTCTTCATGATCTTGGAGAATGCCACAAGATTCAAGGCACTGTTACAGCCATTGCCAGAGATTAGATACATTAAATTAAAGTATCTAAATTTAATAAAATTCTAATAGTAATACAAAAGCAAACACATACTCTTATGAATTTATTCACAAACCAACAAAAATGGAAGAATGATATAAAAAAAAGAGTGCAGATCTAGTCAATTATTTTATCAACAAAAGATAAAAAATACAGATATACTAAAAACTTTAGGAAGAAAGTAAATATTTCCCGGTAATTTTTCAAAATGAGGAGTTTCAAATGAAATTCTATAAATACCCTTCTTAGTAATTTTTCCATTTTCTTTAGGCCTTGCCGGATTAAATGTAGGTCTTTGGTTTTGAGGTCCATCAGAAAAGCCTTTATAGTGGAGCGTGGAGGGTGATATTGATCTTCACTTTTTTAAAATTTTCCATGGGTACCTTTTCAATGACTAGTCCATTCAACTTTTCTGACAGAGCTCTTCTATTATATTTCTTTGGTCCAGCCAACATGGAATTAGGGTTCTCAGTTATCTAATCACTCTTAGCATCTTCAATTATTACAGCCATGTAGTAATTCCTTATACATCAGGAAGAAAACCCTCATAAAAAGATATATAATAATACATTGTTCTAAAATCAAAACATATTAGATAATCCTTCAAATGTCTAATAGACATGATGGTAAGATAGAAATGAAAAAGAACCAATGGTGCCCATTGTTGAAGAATAGCAAACAAACCAATGGAGCCCATTGTAGAAGATTAGTAAAGATTATGATCATTTCTAAACAATGCATAAGCATCACCTTTTCAGTACAAGGGTTGTGGACAATCCAATTTAACAGAACATAGATAGGATCTTTTGGTTAATTCATCCTACGTCAAGATTATCATGACAAAATCAATTTTACGATCTAATGAATTGGAATAAATAATTACCAACTCAATCTATAGAACTAGACTCACATCAATCTCAAAAGGAAAAAACTTAATCAACAGTAGAGGATTGTAGGTGGATGTTAAGAGTAGAGGATTGTAGGTGGATGTTAAAGAGTCTCTCTGTGTGTAATGCTAGCTAGCTAGACGATTCTTCAAAAAAGGTGGCAAGGGATTCTGTGATTGATCTCTACAACATGCAATTTGAAAAAAAACAGAAGTACCAATATGGTTAGGGCTTCAGAGCACAAAGTAAAATTAGTTAAGAATACAATTCAGAAACATTACCATGTAATAATGAGCATTCAATGAAACAGAATATGCATATCTTGACATGATTAGTACTTTGTTATTTTTCTAATTTCAAAAACATTGAATGCTCTACAAACAATCGATCTACAAAAGAAAAATAAAAAACCACTCCAAAATTTTTTCCTACAATCACTTCAGGACTATATAAAAAATGACAAAAAACAAAAAAAAAAAAAAAAAAAAAAAAACAAAAACAAAAACAAAAGAGAAAGGAACAAAAACCACCCATTTGACCCAATGAACCATCATTAAAAAAGTCACAAATCAAATCAAAATTAACAAAATAATACCATAAGAGAAAAAATCAATTTCTATTAACAAGAAAGGAGAATAAAAGAAAGGGCTTAATTCACAAATTTCATTTTTGGATATAATCATAAACTTTGGCTGTGTTTTAGACATCAAAGAATAATATTGGTCTTTATTGGTGATAAAGATACGATTTAAACTATGATTAATTGAAATCACCTAATTTTTTTTTAATCAAACCCAAAATTTCCTATCCCATATATAGTTTTGTCTTCTATTTTCTTTTTTTTTTATTGTGATTTCTTATCCCGTTTTTGGTGATTTATTTTGAAAAAAATGTCGGGTTTTATAGGAATATATCATTTTGGGATCTACAAACATTTTTGGGTTGGCTTTTGGATAAAAAAAAAGGGTTTTGTTCTTAATTTAGGGCAACCTAATCTTGAGACGAGTTGAGCGTAGGAAGCAATTGGAGAATAAGCATACGCAGAAAGATAGGAATTTCCTTTCTCAAATCCAGAAGCCAAACCCTCTGCTCTCTCTGCTCTTTCATATATAGCATACGCATCAAAACCCACATAAGCATATGAACCAAGAGCTTCAGTTTATCCGTCATCTGAAGATGAAACCAAATCTTCAGATGAATCTGGATCTGAAACTGATGAAAGAGATGAGAGTTTATTCAGAAATTGTGGGTTGGATTCAAGCAAAAAAAAATACACAAATGATGATAAGATTTGAGGTGTGCTCACCTAAATTGATGCCAAAGAACTTTTCGTGGCGGAGCTCCAACTTTTGTGGCAGCCAGGAAGGTCCACAGGGCTTTGGTGCCATCTTTGGCAACCAAGAAGATCGAGAGGGCTTTGGGAGTGCCTTTGGCAGTAGGAGAGAAGACGGGCATCTGTGGCAGAGAAGAGAGCAAGCAGAATCGTCTATAGCAAATAAGAGAGTGAGCGGAAGAGATGCGTACAGGTTGAAATAAACTTGGGTTTGAAGCTTTTGAGCTCGCGCGGGGGGTTTTGTTCCATCTTCACAGCTCTACATTTCATTAATTTGAAACAGACAGTGGATAAAACAGAGGCGAAATCACTGTTCCCTATCACCTATAGGTGTTGGGAAGAGTTTTCCATATATATATATATATATATATATATATATATATATATATATATATATATATATATATATATATATATATATATATATATATATATCTAACCCTATATATAGGAAAAATCTTCCCAACGCCTATAGGCGAAAATGAACATTGATTTCGTCTACCCTCATCACCGTCCAAAGTTCATTGCATGGTCGCAATTGTCCGGTAGTGTTTCATTTTTCATTTTGTTTTTACAAATCGGAATCATCTGAAATTTGGAGCTTGTGTACATCTTAGTAAGGCACACCTAATAAAAAAAAAGAAAAAAATTTGTGATATATATATATATATATATATATATATATATATATATATATATATATAGGAAAAATCTTCCCAATGCCTATAGGCGAAAATGAACAGTGATTTCGTCTACCCTCATCACCGTCCAAGTTCATTGCATGGTCGCGATTGTCCGGTAGTATTTCATTTTTCATTTTGTTTTTACAAATCGGAATCATCTGAAATTTGGAGCGTGTGTACATCTTAGTAAGGCACACCTAATAAAAAAAAAAAAAAAATTGTGATATATATATATATATATATATATAGCGTTGGAATACACTACGCAACGCCTATAGGCAAAAAATGAATAGTGATTTTGCCTATACTCATCACCGTCTACAGTTCATCACACGGTCACAGTTGTCCAGTAGTGTTTTAATTTTCATTTTGTTTTTAAAAATCGAAATGATCTGAAATTTGGAGCCTGTATTCATCAAAAATAGGAGAATTTAATATAAATATAAATATAAATAAAATAATTTAAAAAACATAAATTGACCAAAATATTCTTGAAAATGTATGGGGGCATTTTGGTTAATTTATATTTTACGAAATATTGTTTTCATGTTTTTATTAAGTGCTCCTCACTAATATATACACATGTTTCAAATTTTAGATCATTTCGATTTATAAAAAAAATAAAAATAAAACACTATCGGACAATCGTGACCATTCGATAAACTTTGAACGGTATGAGCATAGGCAAAATCACTGTTCATTTTTGCCTATAGGCGTTGGGAAGAATTTTCCTATATTTTTTCTATTTTAACATTGTTCATCTAATGATAATAAAGCCATCAAAAAAATTTGAAAATGAAAAAAAATCCTTCTAAGGCCTAGATCTAAGCATCTCACCAAAATGAACGGCCTATGTTAATTGGGCTAAAAAAATACTTTCTAAGTTGTGTTTTCCATTATTTTTTTGTGATTGTTCATTAGAATGAAAAGGGTGTATATTTTAAAATTTAGATCAAATAAATGGCTATAAGATGGTTTTTTAACGTTGTTGCATCATATTACTATACAGCAGTTGCATGATATCATTGCTATATATATATATATATATATATATATATATATATATGTGTGTGTGTGTGTGTGTGTGTGTGTGTGTGTGTGTGTGTGTGTGTGTGTGTGTGTGTGTGTGTGTGTGTGTGTGTGTGTGTGTGTGTGGAAGATACTATAAAACGTTTATAGGCGAAAATGAATAGTGATTTCACCTACCCTTATCACCATTCAAACTTCATCCTACGGTCACAGTTATCTGGTAGTGTTTCAATTTTTATATTATTTTTAATAATTAGAATGATTCGAAATTTGGAGTATGTGAGTGAGGTACATCTAATAAAAATATGAAAAACATAATTCGTAAAATATATATTGATCAAAATACCCCTATAAATTTTCGGAGGCATTTTGGTCAATTTATATTTTACGAATTTTTTTTTTTTCATATTTTTAATTGGTGCGCCACACTAAATATGTACACACGCTTCAAATTTCAAGTAATTTGGATTTGTAGAAAAAAAAAATGAAAATTAAAACACTACCGAACAACTGTGACGGTGAGATGACGTTTGGATGGAGATAAGGGTAGGCGAAATTAATGTTCATTTTCGCCTATAGGCGTTGGGAAGAGTTTTCTTAGATATATATATATGGGCAATGATTTCATGCAACCATTGTAAAGTAATATGATGCAACGACCTTAAAAAACCATCTTATGGCCATTTGTTTGATCCAAAATTTGAAATATATACACTTTTAATTCTAATAAACAATCATAAAAAAAAAATAAAAAAATAAAATAAAATGAAAACACAACCTAGAACTATTTTTTTAGCCTAATTAACATAGGCCGTTCATTTTGATGATATGCTTAGATCTAGGCCTTAAAAGGATTTTTTCATTTCCAAATATTTTGGATGTTTTTATAATTATTAGATAAACAATATTAAAAAAGAAAAAATTGATTTTGAGTTTATAATGGCTAAGATATTGAAATTCACAAAATGAATGGTCTAGATTCGTTTTTGTAGGGGACTCATTTTGATCATATTTAGGGTTCAAATTGAACTTTTTTTTTTTTGAAAGATTGATTATTGAGATGAAAAGAGTGTGTGTGCAAAATTTGGGGCCATAAAAATACCACAAACATAGTTTTCTATAAGTGTCGTTGCATTATACCATGATATAGCAGTTGCATTGGATCATTGCTCTCTTTCTCTCTATATATATATATATATATATATATATATATATATATATATATATATATATATGAGTAATGATCCTATGGGACCCTCACACACCTATGTGTGTAGGACCCCAAAGGATCAGCATTAAATTTAGCACATATCTCTAGAAAAGTCAAGTCCCACAGCCTATATATATATAAGGTGGTGAATTCATGCAACGGTTGTATCATAATATAATGCAAGACACTTCTAGAAAACCATGTTTGTGGTATTTGTATGACCCAAAAATTTTCACACACACTCTCTTCATCTCAATAATCAATCCAATAAAAGAAAAAAGTTCAATTTGAACCCTAGATATGTTAAAATGAGTCCCCACAAAAAATGAATCTAAACCATTCATTTTGTAAATTTCAAAATTTTAACATTTATAAACTCAAATTTATTATTTTATTTTTAACATTGTTCATCTAATGATAATAAATCTATCCAAAAAAATTGGAAATGAAAAAATATTTCTAAGGCTTAGATCTAAGCATCTCAGCAAAATGAACGGCCTATGTTAATTGGGCTAAAAAAATACTTTCTAGGTTGTATTTTTAAATTTTTCTTTTTTGTTATTGTTTATTTAATGAAAATAGTTTATATTTCAAATTTTGGATCAAACAAATGGCCATACCATAGTTTTTGAAAGTTGTTGCATCATATTACTATATAACCGTTACATGCATATATATATATATATATATATATATATATTTGGGTGAGTCACAAAGTCCGAGAATTTGTTTTGGAACTTTATTTCTATTGAATGACACTCTTACAACCACCCATTTTGAAATATAAGAGACAAAAAAGATTGTGACCTTAATGCACACAAGATAAATGGTCTCCCCAACATTGTATTACCTCTCCCTGAAGTTTTACTGTTATAAATTATACTCATGGCACACTATAAAACTTTGAATGAGCCTTAAAAAGCTTCCATTATAAAGAGTACAAAGATGTGCCTTAACATGTCACATCTTTTGATTTGGCGGAGAATAAAAAATGAGCATTTTATGATAAAATTATAATATCTCTCAAATCACAATGAGTTTATCTTTGAAACTTTTTGAGTATAAAAATAGACTCAAGAGTACAAAACAAAATGCAATGTCATCCCCAAATCATACTATTTAGTGAGTCTAAGAACTAGTGACATTTACGTCACAATTCCGTTTTTTTTTTTTCGAGAAAGGGGCTGGGTCGTAGTAATAGCACTCCCACGATCCAGTCACCACGTTGTAGTTTTCATTCCCATTGATACCACCTTAATAACACTTCCAAAAAAATTAACTCCTAAACTATTTGAAAAAAAAGGCTCTGCCTCATATGAGATAAATATGCTTACCGAAGTTATCTCCCTAAACATTATACCCCATGAAGCTCTCTCACTCCAAGATTTCCCCATAAATCGTTCTCACCATAGAAACGTGCTCTCCTACTGCATGTCTATTTTTCAAAGCCCTCCCTCATACATCTATCTTTTAAGTCTCGGACAAAGGGCCGTTCATGAACGTCCCTCACATGGCTTATCTGCATGTCATGCAAGTGAAACCGACTAAAGGGTTCGGTTTGTATAGAGCCGAGGCTCTAAACAATCAAAGTAAAACATATCTTCAAATAGTATCGAAAATTGTGGTTTCAATATTAGAAATCTTTGTGATAGAGTGATTTAAAAATCAGCGAGTCGCAACGGACTCGTCCGAGTTGGTACCGAAATCGGTATCCTCGTGTGTTGCGACTCGCCCGAGTTGGCATGGGAATTGGTATCTTCGTGCCGATTACTTCGCAAAATCGAGAATCACTCGGTTCTAGATCAAATCAGTGATTTAAAAATCGACGATTCGCAAAACCGAGAATCACTCTGTTCTAGATCAAAACCGATCTGAACAATAAACCACCGCCTATATGACATCATACACCGATGAGAACCGATCACATCACCTCACGTTTCACCAGTGGCAAGCCTTCAACCCAACAGCATCACAGCCCCCCGTTTTCACACGTGCGTTTAATTAGGTACAACAAAACTATTGATAACACTAAATTTGATACTCATTCTTGGATGTGGGATAATTCCCACAAGGTGCATTAAATTAAAATAGACGTTGAAAAAGTATCATTAATATGAAAAGTTAATACACTTGCCACAATGTGGCTTTATGGTTATATCACCTCCTCTTGAAGGACATCTCAAGTTTGAACCCCAGCTCGGGTCCTCCACATTATTTTATTTTGTTGTAAAAAAAATAAAAAATAAGCAGAAAATAATATTGTTAAAAAAAAAATTTATTCCATTTAAAATTCGATGTTTCTATTAACAATCTTTTTTACTAAATTTATTCTAGAATCTAAAAAATTAAAATTTAGAAAAATTAAGGTGTTGTTTCAAAAATTGGTATGCATTCATATCATTTCTATAGTGATAACCAAATTTATATTTTATTTATTAATTTTTGCATTATAAATCATGTAATGTACTATTTTTGTTGTAAAAAAAATTAAAAATAAGTAGAAAATAATGTTGTTAAAAAAAAATTTTATTCCATTTGAAATTCTATCTTTCTATTAACAATCTTTTTTACTAAATTTATTATAGAGTCTAAAAAATTAAAGTGTTATTTCAAAAATTGATACACATTCAAATAATTTCTATATTGATAATCAAATTTTTATTTTATTTATTAATTTTTGCAATATAAATCATATAATGTACTATTTTTCTTATAGTTGTGAATAATACATTTTAAATTAGATGATATTATAAAAATTTTTGGATTTGTTATTGTTTTTATAATAAAATAATTATAAAATATTAACCAACAATTTTAATTTCAGTATATAACATTATAGTTAATTAAGTTGTAATAATTTGGGGGTTTTTAACGGATTAGGGTTTTCCACTAATTCGAGATTTTAGTGGCCACTTTTTCATCGATTTAGTTTACTCTTTATTGTAGTCCATGTATGATTAATATACTTTATCCATGATAATTCTATGATTTTTCTTTTGTATAATGTAAATTTAATGGTTAATGTAAGTTTATACAGGAAAAGAACGTCTCAATATTCACAAATTGATGAAAAAATGAAAGTTAACAATGTAGTACCCTCGTTTCTTATTGGATTCCTAAAAGACAACATTTCTAATGAATTTTAATATTTTATTTTTATTTTTATAAAGCTTAATCCGACCGAGTCGGACGATTCCCTATCTGGATGGGTTTTTGGAGGGCACTGATCCATTTTTTAAACCACTGCTTAAAATATATTTTCATCTTTAATTATAAAATTTAAAGCTTGAAAATTAGTGTAGATGGAGTAGATCAACGAAAACTTGAAAATCTTGAAAATTGATGGTCCAAAAATACATTACAAGATGCACTATTTCCAAACCTGAAATCCATTTTTTTATTCTCATGTCCATGCATCATGTTGCCGAGATGATCAAATTGAGGATATTTGGGCATCAAAACGACCTCTTCTGGTGAATTTTTTGAGCCGGGCTCTAATTTGATTGTTTAAAGCCTCGGTTCTATATAAACTTTTTCCTTGACTGAAAGACCAATTCATTTTTTCAGTAAATTAGGTATGGACCTGAAATTTAAAGGAAAAAGATTATATAAGGTTACGACCCTATACTGTTGAAGTAAGATGCACCTAAAAAATCCTACAGTTGAGAGTGTTTCAGCATAGGAGAACCCTCGAACTGATAATCTCGACCTTGATATGAATGGACATGAAGAAAAAAAAAGAATTACAAGTCTAAAAAATAGTACATCTTGTTACAAATTATTTGGACAGTCTATTTTAAGATTTTTTAAATGTTTCTTTGCTTGATCTGTACCATTTTCAAAATTTTAAATTTTATAACTAAGGATAAAAAGAGATTTTGAAGCCATCATAAGGTTTTCAATACTGAAATTACATCTCTAAGTAAATTTTATAGATGTGCCTTACTTCTACAATATAAGGAGGTAACCTTATGCAAACCTCACGCTTACTTAAAATACGTAATGGTTCAATTATAGGTGGAAATTATAAGGAAGGTCGATCAACCTATATTTTTTTATTTTTTTCCATAATTGCCCCAAAGTCTGAGGATTCCATCCTCAGACTGCATTTTAATTTTTAAATAGGGCAATGCCCAGGCGGTCTGAAATTAGAATTCTAAGACCGCCCTGCAAACACAACAAAACCTCAGTAGAGCTGTATTTCTCAAAAAACAAGAACTAAAACGCGGTCCGAGGATGGGAATCTCGGATCACCTAGGAACTGAGTTCTACTCAGTCTAGAGAGCGGTTTGCGGTCCCTATCCTTGGACTGCTATTTTTCTCAAAAAAAAGAAATAAAGAGTGGCCCAAGGATGGGGACCTCGGACTACTGTTATTTTTATATATATATATATATATATATATATATATATATATATATATATATATATATATATATATATATATATATATATATATATATATATATATATATATATAACTCTTCCCAACGCCTATAAGCAAAAATGAACAGTGATTTCGCCTACCCTCATCACCATCAAAACTTCATTGTACGGTTACAGTTGTCTAGTAGTCTTTCAATTTTCATTTTTTTTTTACAAATCCAAATTACTTGAAATTTGGAGCGTGTGTACATCTTAGTGAGGCGCACCTAATAAAAATATGAAAAACATAATTCGTAAAATATAAATGGATCAAAATACCCCCAAAAATTTGTAGGGGTATTTTGGTCAATTTATATTTTACGAATTATTGTTTTCATATTTTTATTAGATGCACCGCACTAAGATGTATATATGCTCCAAATTTCATATCATTCTGATTGGTAAAAAGCACTACTTGATCTTCCTATATAAAGAAATATACTACAAAACGCTTATAGACGAAAATGAACAGTGATTTCTCCTACCCTCATCACTGTTCAAACTTCATGGAACGGTCACAATTATTTAGTAGCGTTTTCTGTTCCTTTTTTTCTTTACAAAACGGAATGATCTGAAATTTGGAGCGTATGTACATCTTAGTGAGGCGCACCTAATAAAAATACAAAAAAAAAATTAATTTGAAAAAAAATATTAACTAAAATACCCCTGAATCAGTTCATAGGTACTTTCATTAATTTATTTTATATAAAATATTTCAGATCAGCCCATATTTAATCTAGGTCATTGAGTTCATATGTTCATATCAGCTAGTGGGCTAATCCCAACTTTATATATATATATATATATATATATATATATATATATATATATATATATATATATATATATATATGATAGAGTATAGTGTAAGCACGACAGTCAAGATTGAATCTGGACAAATCAAATGGTCACAACTACATTTTGTATTTGAATTTTAAGGTTTTTAATAAATTTAAATCACATGAAATTTAAGGCATCCACTCTTCTCACCAAGGTCCACCTAATAAAAATATTAAAGTAGTTATTCGTGAAAAATAAATTGACCAAAATACTCCTAAAATTTTCAAGGCTATTTTGGTCTATTTAACTCTTGTGAATTATTTTTTGATATTTTTATTTGATTTGTATATCTTTTTAAGAATAGATTCTCTAAATTTCACGTGATTTGGATTTACAGAAAAAATTAACTTAAATATGAAATACAATCGTGATCATTAGATTAGCTCATATTCAATTTGGGCCATTGGGCATTTACTGTAGCTGTCAGTTAGCATACTCAATATATATGAGTCAATTTGGAGATCATTGATGAGCATTGAATTTTGAAGTCTCTACTCGTGCATTGCACGAAACACTTATTTATGAAATTTTATTTTAATTTTTATATTTAAGTTATAAATTGCAAATCTATTTTTACCTATTTTAACTAAAATAAGAAAAAATTGGATTATTTAACTATGGTTAGAAATCAACCTATTTGTAAAATCTATTTATATGATTTTTTGTTGTATTTTAAATTACAAATACTTGTAAATTCTATTTATATGATTTTTTCATATTTTAAATTACAAATACTCTATGTTCAATTAATACCAATCTGTATAACCCAAAGAGCACGATTCTTGAATTCCTTGCCAAATCGACTTTTTCCCTTTGATTTCTTTAAAATTTTAGGAAATAAATGAGATGATAGTCTTGTGTATCCTATTTATTTATTTTCTAAATATAATTTTATTTTAAAATAAGTTTATATAAAGTCGACACCATAAAATATAGAACTAAAGTGCACCTCTGAAATGCTTCGAAAAAAGTTGTTTTAATGATAGAAAATCATCCAATTGATCATATGATGTAATGATATTAGGAAAAAAAGTGATTTTAAGTCCTAAAAACAGTAACATCTTGCAAAAAATGGACACTATTGAAAAATAGAAACTTCAAAAAAATGGAAACTACTGAAAAAGGGCAGCACCTTGAACAAAAGAACTGGAAGGAAAATCTTATGAGCTTCCAAGAGAAGAAATACTCACTTTTCATTCATTTCTCGGGAAAGAGAAAATTCTTGAATGGTAGAGGAAACCAATAAAGAAAACATAAGAATCAAGAGAGAAGAAATACTCATTTTTTGTTTCTTGGGAGATTCCTGGATGTGGTACAGGAAACCAATAAAGAAAACAGAAGAAATCAAGAGAGAATAGTCTTTTGGCCTAAAATCCGACTCGTGAATTGTCTCCTCACTGTTAAAACCAAACTGCCGATGAGAGAGGAGAGAAATGGATACTATGAATTTTCTCTTCACTGTGGAGAGGAGATAGATATTATGAATTTTCTCGTGTTAATATTACAATTGACTTTAATTTCTTGTAGATGCATATGTTTCTCTTGCTTGACCAACAGCCCAATTTATTTTTATCATGGTCATAATATCAGAGCCAGTTCTGAGACTCGGCCGAGTAATTCGGGGCGAGACGAGTTTTGCACGAGCCAGTTGTACAATATTTTCTTTAATTTAATTATATTACCTCCAGGTTAAATCCCCATAGTAGCCACTTTTGAAAACCTCCTTTTTGAGGTCAAGACTCAAGACCTCTTGCAAAGCTCCCTATTTAGGCAGCAATAACCATCACAACAATTGTCGCTTGGTAATAAAAATGTCCTTTTTGATGTCAAGACCTCTTGCAAAGCTCCCTATTTAGGCAGCAATAACCATCACAACAATTGTCGCTTGGTAATAAAAATGTCCTTTTTGAGGTCAAGACCTCTTGCAAAGCTGGCTTTGGCTATTTAACCAACACAGCAACTGTCGCTTGGTGAAAAAAATGTCCTTTTTGAGGTCAAGACCTCTTGCAAAGCTGTTTATTTAGGCGATAGCAATAACCAACACAACAACTAACGCTTGGTGATAAAAATGTGGGACTAGTAAATCGAGGACTAGTATCTTGACTGAGTCAATTTTTTGAACCTTGATATGAGGTATACATGGTTTTGTGTCTATGAGTCAATTGATTCATATATTTCCGTGTTGGTTTTCAAGGAATTAAGACCAGAAAGAAAATCGTATCACTTCAAATCCATTTCCACCTTATGTTAATGAATTTGGAGGTTCGCAAACTGTGTAAACTAGACCTTTGAAGAATTGAAATTAATGGTCCAAAAGAAAGTGCAAAAACTAATCATTTTTAAGGCTAATTTTTTTTATTTTCAAAATCGTGATCTTGGTGGTTGAGATAATCAACCTGAAAATTTTTGGATCTGAAAATTTTCTCAAAGGTGGATGTTGGTAGCGTGGAGTCATTGTAATAGGCGCGCTCTCCACGGTATTGGGTGGAGTCATTTTCCTTAGTGTACTTTAATCTCTAAACATCCACATTTGGAAGTGTTAAAAGATGGCAGAAATGGTGGAATTGTTAACAGATTATATATATACGTTAGACTATCATACACCATGGTTGATTGAATCGGTAAGGAGTCCAAATCAGTTTAAGTGTAAGTTGAATCAGTTGGACTAGATTTTAAAAAATAAGAATAAAATTAAAAAACATTAAATATATTACAAAAAAATCTCAACTTTATTTGATTAGTCTGATTAATTGACCAATTTGACTTACTAAAACCAGTTAAACATTGGTTTTTTACTGATGTCGACCAAATCTAATTTTTACTTTGGATCAGACTGGAGAAGACACTATTTAGCGAACTTTGAGTTTGGATTGGGTGGACTGATCTGAATGTAAAATGCAAGGCTTCCCTATGTGTGTGGTTTATGGTGTTGGGCAATGCAAAAAGTAGGCACATCGTTTGTTATACCTAGTTCGATCTCAAGTTTTGTGTCCCAGTTGAAATTGTTCGATGTCCCAAAATTGACTCTTTGTTTTGGGACATATTTCGTGCGGCTATCATTTGGGAACTTTGGCGTGAAAGGAATAGAAGAACTTTTGAGGGGGTTGCTATGACAGTGGAAGAGTTGAAAAGAAAATTTTTGTTTAGAGTTTGGAGCTGATTTGACATCACTAAGGAGCGGTGGGGAGTTTCTAGGGTGGACATCTATCATAATTTTGCACACTTGGTTCATTCACGATTTATTTATTGAAGTTTGACCAAGGAATGTCTGGTTAAGCCATCTAAGGGAAGTTTTAAACGCAATTTTGATGGATTATCGTATGGGAATCTTAGGAGGGCAGGGGTGGGGGGTGTGTGTCGCGATGATCGGGGAATTGTGGTCTTTTGTTATGCTGCCCCTTGTAGTGAGGTTATTGCTAATCATGCAGAATTGACTACTTTACTTCAAGGACTAATCATATGGAAGGATAAGAATTTGGGGAGTTCCTTGGTATTAGAAGGAGATTCATCCAATGTTATCAACTGGTGTCGTAGAACTGCCAGACCGCCTTGACGCCTAAGGTATCTATGGTTGCAAGTGATAGATCTATCTTCGACTGGCGTTGACTTTTAGCCAAGTCCACAGAGAGGCCAATAATGTTGTGGATGATCTTGCAAGGAAAGGAGTTCTTCTAGATTCACTAATTATTTATCAATTCCTCTTTTAATTGCATACTGGCTATGTAACACATCTTTGACTTAATAATATTTAGTACTCTTGTCAAAATAAAATAAAATAAAATGCAAGGTTGTTTTTCCTGAAATCCCTTTCCTCTAAGTCGAATAGGACAGCCATAACTCAACTCCCCAGTCCTCTCATTTTTCTTAATTTCAACTTAGTTATATCTATACTATATGAGTTCTAGCTAGGAGCAGGAGACTTTCACTCAATCAGCATACCCTTGCTTTGCATAATTATGATATGAATCAAAACCAAGGTTTTCAAATATTTACAAAATAGAGGCCCAATTTTTTTTTTTTTTTTTTTTTCTGCCCAATTAAAATGTATTTTAAAATAAGCTAGTGCTTTGTATAAAGAATAAGAAAGACCCATGTGAAGAGAGAGACAAGTGGCCGTTGAGAGGCATCACTTGTCAATTTTCTCTCTACACGTATCTCTCTATTTTTCTCTTTTGAAGCTATATTTATGAAAATGGTGTTGGGAGGCTACGGTACCAAGCACGCGCTCTTTTTCTCTCCCTAAAACCTATTTCTCTCTTATCCTTTATTGTGCTCCCTAAAACCTATTTCTCTCTTATCCTTTATTGTGAGCTGGATGCAAGCGATGTGCCTCTCATCTCTGTGAGAACTTCAAATGTCATAGGATCAATTCCAGTATCATGTTACATCTCGCATAAACTTTCACTCTCTAGATTATTTGCTAACGACTGTTTTATAGGAACCTTGTGTTTTATTTTATGTTATATATTGCTAAAAAACCCATTCTCAATCATTTTCTCTCTCTAGAAAAGCTATCAAACAGTGCCTGCAAATTCATACGAATTTTGTGAGTTCGTTCCAACTTTCCTCTTTATCTTTTGCATCTGAAAATAGTACTTGAATGTTAAGAAAGCTTATATGAGCCACGGAAAAGTTAGTGGGCATCATCTTATATTATTGGAATAATTTATGATGGGTTTTTAATGGGTGCATGCTTGCTAGAAATTCTATTGGGATTGCTTAGAAGAGTTTATCAATAGTTGCAATTGATTTTTGGTTGAGATTCTTTAGTGGATAATAAAGTTAGTGATATTTGTACATAGTTCCAAAGAATTTACACAACTTTTTATGGGTATTTTGATAAGATTTGCATACCAAATGTTTGTGGATATTTCTGATTGAGTTCAAAACCCAATTTGCATGTTGATATAGCTCTATTTACTTCTTAAAATCTTAAAAATCCATTGGATTTGGGTCAAGAGTTGCCAGCAAGGAGGTTTCTTAGCATTCACTTTGAAGGCTGCAATGGCTGAATTGGCTCAGCATATAGGATACCATGATACAAAGCATAGGGCATGTTTTCTTTGGTAGTCGCGATTCTTCTCTCCTCCATGGAATCCATCATCAGTTTCCAAAAATGTTGGTCCCTAGGCTCCTGTGGAGGAAATATCAATCCCAAGATCGACAACTAGTGGTGACAAAAATAAAGGCTGCATAGAGTCATTATAATGATAATCCTGGTAATGGGGGGAGGAAGGAAATTTCGGCTGCCTTGGCCAGCCCTCCATATCACCCTCTACCATAGTGATCCCCCTCTGCCTAGTAGAGCTCTTCTCCACTTCCGTAGACATGATGCCATCTCCACGAGGGGGAGGGGCCCTGTTAGGCATATCTACCAAGGTAGTTGAATAAGACTACTATTAAATGAGGGAGTATCTCTCTGAGGGTCCATCACCTCTCCAGGTAGGTATGAAGAGAGGATGGGAGATGAGGATGATTTTGTGTTGATATGGCTTCTTTACCCATTTCTAATTTTGCAAAAGATGCTAAATCAAGGGCTTTGTACTTTACCAGCCTTGTAATGGTTCTCCCCCAGACCAATTGAATGGAACCTAAAGGAGAGGAGGAGGGACGGGCATCCTCTCCGGCCAAATTCTTACTATCGGCTTGCCTCCGGCAGTCCCTTGATTTACATGTGGTATCCATCGACGAGTTATCTTCAAATTTTGTTTATGCCACATTCTAAGTTTGGAACAGACCTTTTAGTATAGGATTTTGTCAATGTTTCATTTGAGTTCTGCCACCTATGGCTTCTTCCTCCCTTTCGAATTTTGCACCTTTCTGATCCCTTCTGTCATTTTTCTTTGTCATAATTGGTCTATAGTTCTCTTAGTTAGGACCCCTATGCCATGTGGTCCTCCCCTTCTCTGTGTTCCATTGTCATGGCCTGCAAATACCAAAAACTCCTGTCCTTTCTCTCTGTTCCAGTGCCATGACTTGCGAAAACTAGGTCAGTTTTCTATTGTTTTGTTCATTCATCTTGTTAAATGACCTTAATGGTATCATGGGAAAAGGTATATTTTCTCAATCAAATTTTCTTTTCCTTCCTCCTCCAAAGTGATCTCATAATAATTAGCACCCACTCACAGTATGCATGCTTCAGGGACTTCCATGATATTCTTATGGAATTTAGCTCTACATGTCTCATAGGATTCTAATCCTGAGAAGTCTCAATCTATGTAAGAGTACAGCAAATTTCTGCAATTTGCTTAAATACAGTGTGTGACTAGGAACATTAGCGTGACTCCATACACTTTAATTTATACGGTTTGTTTGCATGTGATGAAAGAATATTCCAAAAGGGAGCAAGGAGAAATAATAAGGAATGCATATGTGAGCCTCCAATGTCTTTATTTAGGGAAAAAACCGCAGTGCACAAACTCCTCTCTCTAAAATGCCTTACGCGGTCGTATATTTCCTGGTGAGATGGTTATAGGAATGTCGCTCTCAACTCTGTGAGAGCCCTACAGCGCTCCCTGATCCACTTCTTGCTCTCTCTCTCTCTCTAGTCTAAACATTTACTTTGCAACATGCTTCTCTTCTCCCCCATGTACGGTACTTATGGCAAGCTTGTTCCCAAATGTTTTCTCTCACTAGAAAGGCAAAAAACAGGGCCTGCAAATATCTATAAAGCCAGTGAGTTTGTTCTATTTTTTTGCTCCCTTAATGTACTACTTGAAGTTGGAAAAAATGCATTAGGTATGAGAGACCTATAGGATATCATTCCTAGTTGCTTGAATAAATTTAGATGGAGTTTTAATTTATAACTCTTGGATGATGTACACAACAATCATAATTTTTGGATTTTGATTCTTTAATGCATGACAAAGTTGTGGTCTTAATACATCATTTTTAGAGTGTTAATGAAATTTACAGCAAATCATAGTAACTGATTTTTTATATCAAAAGAAAGCTTGAATCCAATTATACGTTGAATTTCTTGGTTGAGCTGAAATATTGTTTATGATGCTAATATAGCTCTATTTGCTCTTCAAAAACCAAAAGATCCACTATAATCGAGCCAACACTTGGTATCAAAGCTTAAGGGTTTTTCAATTTATATCAAAGATGGCTAATCCTGGAGCTGTATTGATTAATTTAGTAAATTGATAAGCGCGATGGCTATAATTTCTCACTTTGGAAGAGTAAAGTATCTTGTTTGCTTATACTACAGATTTCTTGTATGTTTTTGAAGAAGAAATCGCACCAAAACCTGATGATGATTCTATATTTAGAGAAAGGAAAAGATAAATTAAATGGAAAAATGATGGTTTTATATGTAGAGCTGTTATATAGAATTGCCTTGGTGATAGATTGCATAAGGTCTTTAAACCATACGCTAATGTTAAAGATTTTTAGGAGGCCATAGAGAAAAGGTACACATAAGATAATTACATGGAAAAGTAAGAGCTATATGAAAGGTATAACCACCACAAAATGAGATAGAATGAATCGGTATGGAATTTTTTGATGACATGATTGTAATGGTAAACCAACTTGCTAGTTATCCAGGACCCCTATCCGAGCACCATCATGAAAAGTATAGAAAAAGTCCCTAATTCGTAAAAAGACCTTAAGAAAAATTTACGTCATAATGGTACCATCCACCCCTTAATGATCTAAGAAGGGTATTTTAGGATAGAAGAGAATGATAGGGCCGAAGAGAAAAATGAAAGAGCCCAATGATAAGCTTATTTGGTCACTCAAAAAGGGGCCAACTAAATATATAATAATAAGAAGAAGGGGAAGATGGAAAACATGGAAGATACAAAGAACGAAGAAAAGAAATAAGGAAAATACTTTAAAAATTTGAGAAGTTACATTAATTAAAACAACTAGGGCCAAACCAATTAAGATAGAGAAAGGAGACCATAGTCACCTAATAGATATTGCGTTAATGGTAGAAGAGTCCCTTACTGCAGCCCCATCTGATAGTCAGTGGATTGACTCAAGTGCAACAAGGCATATCACCACAAGTGAGGAGCACATGGTGGAATTTAGAGAGAAGGATTTTTCCTTTAAGCGGATATATATTGGAATAATTTTTTTAGGGGAAAAAGTACCTTACACGAGCTCCTTTCCAAACATGTGCCAGTCTCATGTTTGGAAAGGAATTCTTCACAATAAGTTGTTTATGAAACAATATGTTCAATGGGAGATTGGTGAGGGGTTAAGGGTTCTTTTCTGGCATGATAGATGGGAGGGAGGCGCTCCATTAAACTTAACATTCCCTTTGGTGTATAACTCTAAAGTAAACCCTAGGAATTCAGTTAGAGAGATGTATGATGGGGTTCAGAGAGGATGGAACATTGAGTGTGGGTATAATAAAGTAAAAGATGATTTTATTAATCAGTACTCAAATTTGTTACATCGGCTGGAGGGTAAGGTGATCTTCAATGGGGTGAGTGATGAAGTAGTTTAAGAAGCCCAACCGGATGGATGTTTCTTGGTTAAATCAGCTTATACTTTTCTATTTCATGAAAGAATAAGACGGAATAGATAAGCCCTTAGATAGGTATGGTATTGGAAAATTCCCCACAAGGTTAAGCTTTTCTTATTGGTGTTGTTTCAAGGTAAATCTCTTACTATAGATAATCTTGTGAAGAGACGTAGAACCATTAGATATGTTTGTTTATTATGTAAAGAAAATGATGAGAATGGGGATCACATGTTCCTTCATTGTCCTTTTACCTATGACATTTGGTGTTGCTTTTTCAATAAGATAGGGAGTGTTGGATCCATACCCCAAAGCCATGTAAACTTCATTGATCAATTGAGCTTCATGGGGTTACCTAAGGTGGGGAATATCATTTTGAATATTGGAAGAGAAGCAATGCTTTGGGAGGTTATAGCAGAGAGGAATAAGCGCGTTTTTTAAGGGATTTCTATGAACAAAGAGTTGGTGGAAAAGAGGATTACACATATGATATGGAGATGGTTCTCAATAACTAAAGAAGGTTTTGGGATTACAAAGGTGAATGTGGAAGTTAATTTGGGGATTCTCATGCAGCAGAGAAGTATTAAGATAAGACTAAGAGGTAGATGGGAGGCACCGGATATGGGAGGTATAAAGATTAATACTGATGGGAGTTCCTACGGTAATCCGGGACCAACAGGTATTCGAGGAGTAGCGAGAGATCATAATGGTGAGATTATCTTCTCCTTTGTTGGTCCGTGTGGTGAGAAAACAGCTAATGAGGCGGAATTGTTGGCAGTTCTCCAAGGATTTAAAATTATGAGGGAGAATATGAGGATTCCATGTGTTACAGAAGGGAACTCTTTGAATGTAATAAGTTGGTGTTCTAAGATTTGGAAACCACTATGGAAGTTAAGATCTCTTTAGATAGAAGCTATGATTATTGGAGATTCATTGGAAGTATCATTCAGACATGTGCGTAGGGAGGCAAATGATCTAGTAGATTCTTATACGAAGAGGGGTGTTTCTCTTCAATCTTTATATGTTTTCGACTTTGCTTTAATTTAGTTTGTTGTAATTTCTTTCCTTTCTATCAATAAAAACTTGAACATTGTCAAAAAAAAAAAGAGTACTACTTAAAGTTCGGGAAAATTCCATGAGCAAAGAGAAGACCTTAGGATATCATTCCTAGTTGCTTGAATTAATCTAAGGAAAATTATTTCATGAGGCGGGGACCACATTCTATATTTGCGGTCCCCGAGATATAAAGCATCCATCTTAAAGATGGATGCAAATAAGTAGTCCTTCTAAAAATAATTGAAACTAACGGTCCAAATGTTTTTTTAATAGAATTATTATTTTTAATTTTCAAAATTTATTTTTTCATATTCAAGATCTCCATGTTAGAAATTACATGTCCTTAAAAATTAGGTCCAAATATTCATCTCAAAAATAGATTTTTAAGAGTTGTCTCATTTCCACACGGACTCATAGAAACCGTGTCCTTAATTTAAATGGAAGTTTCATTTAGATATGCTTGCTAGAAATTTGTTTTGGTTGATTAAAACTCATGAGTGATGTAGACATCCAAATTGATTTTGGATTTTTGGTTTTTTACCTTTCCTGTTTGAGCTGAAATACTATTTATATGCTAATACAGGTAACTCTCTTTTCTTTTCCAAAATCAAAAGATCCGCTACAATTGGGCCAACAAAATGTTCCTCTCTTTTTTTTTTGTTTCTGGTTCTTATGATGCCGAGCAACCAGTGTCTTATAGTGCTCTTGCGCAAAAGACTCGGTATAAACCAGGAATATATAAAGTAAGTGCCCCTAGCTTCATTTTCATTGTTCATCACTTCCCTTTGTTGTCCCAAATACAGTGGATCTTTAAGATTTTCAAAAGTAAATAGAGCTATATCAACATGCAAGATGGGTTTTGAACTCAATCAAAAATATCCACAAACATATGGCATGCTATGCTTATAAAAAATTGTTGTAAATTCTTTGGAACTCAAGAGGATGTACAAATATCCCTAAGCTTGTAATCCACTAAAGGATCTTCAAGCAAAAATCAATTGCAGCTATTGATAAACTCTTCTAAGCAATCTAAAGAAATTTCCAGCAAGCATACACCCATTAAAAAGCATTCCAATGATATAAGAAAATACCCAATAACTATTTTTCTTGCTTATAGAATACTTCCCAACCTTCTTATAGTATTTCTAGATGCATAAGATAAAGAAGAAAGTTGGAACAAACTCACCAATTCCTATGAATTTGTAGGCACAATTTGATAGCCTTTTAGAGGGAGAAAGTGGCTGAAAATGAGTTTTCCGGCAAGATATAACCCAAGATGAAACACAACTTTCCTGCAAACATTTGTTAGCAATAATATATATAGAGAGAGCTTATTCAGGATGCTGCAACACGGTGCTTGCGTTGATCCTGTGATTCTGGAGGGCTCTCACAGAGATGAGAGGCACATCCCTGCACCCAGTTCACCAAGAAGCATGAGAGAGAGAAAAAGATTTTAGGGAGAGAAGAAGAGCTCATACATGGTGCCCCAGCCTCCCAAAACCCTTTCCTTAAATATAGCTACAAAATAACAAAATTGATAGACACATGTAGAGAGAGAAATGACAAGTGGTGGTGCTTCTCAATGGCCACTTGTCCCTCTCTTCACTTGAGACTTTCTTTCTCTCTCTACACAAAACACTAACTTATCTAAAAAAAGTTTTAAGTGGGGTATTAAAGAAAATAAATAAATCAAAAATTTTTAGGCCTAATTTTGTAAATATTTGGAAACACAATTTTCTCTAACATTCCCCCACTTGTTTCAAAATATTTATAAAACCATCATACAAACTTTTTGTAGCTATATAGAAGTTGCTTGAGTTATACATCCTCAAACAACAAATCCATCTACACATATGATCCATCCACTCAATGGCATCAACCACACACATTCCCACGCTCATCAATTGTCATGACGTATTGCATGATCATCAACCATATCATGAACTTCACCGACATGCATCTAGATTAGTGGACTTTCTCTCTCTCGCTAGTGTCCTCCGAAAAGCATCGAACACTCACGCCATGATACATACATCGCCAAAAGGATTATCTGCCACCTGAAAATGTGAATAACCATTAATACAGCGAATCATGTCATGATCCCATAAGGATCAAACTGTCCAAACTAGCTATCGCAAAGTGGAAAACGATGTCTTTAGGACATGCCAACCGGAGGTCATGCTCAGTGAGTCATGCCAAATACAACTGTCCAATTTGGCCATCATAATGCGGATAATAGAGTCAAAAGACTGCTAGTCAAGGGTCATGTTCAACTGTCCAGATATCCAAGCTAGCCATCACAGTGCAGAAACACGGAGTCAAAAGACTACTAGTTGGAGGTTATGCTCAATAAGTCATGCCAAGTGTAACTGTCCAGTCTAATCTCGCAATGTGGAAAACAGAGTCAAAAGACTGCTAGCTGGTGGTGGTTCGTGACACATACCCCTTCGAAGGATTTCACCACAAACGAACCATTAAATGTCCGAAGACATATCATAACCACCTGCGGAGGGCGCTTACACATGCCACATAGGCATATCGCCATAAGGCGGATATGCCATACATGCGTCATCGCCACAAAGGCGGATATGCCACACATGCGTCATCACCACAAAGGCGGATATGCCACACAAGCGAAGGGTAATCACATAACATTCCACATGCTCAATAGTTGTGCCACTAACGTTCATCACAGGTGTATCACAAGAAACCTGTGGATCTCAATCCCATACCCCTTACACACTTTTCATGTGTGTTTCTGTTGACACCTTTAGTCAACGGGTCAGCTATCATGAAATCTGTGTGGAGATACATTACCTCTATATCCTTTCGTCCCACAAACTCTCTCACAGAATGATACTTTCTATCAATCTGTTTTGCAATATTGTGGTACATAGGATATTTAGAAATGGCTATGGCAGCTTGGTTGTCACAATAAATAACTGTTGGAGTGCTCTCAAATATAGCCAATGGTATCTCACTAAGCAATTTTCTTAAATATATTGCTTCATTGACCGCCTCATATAAGGCAACATACTCTGCCTCCATTGTTGATTGTGATATACTCTTTTGTATATGGCTGCCCCATGATATACATGCTCTTCCATAAGTGAAAAGCCATCCAGATGTAGATAAATTCATCCTCTCTACCAGCCCAGTTAGCATCACTATAGCCTTGCAATTCTAATTTACCATTTTCATAGCGTAAGGTGGTCTTTTCGAGATATCTAAATATTCTCTTTACAAGTTTCCAATACTCTATGCCTGGGTTACTCATATAACGGCTAGCAACCCCCATTGCATATGCTATGTCAGGACGTGTGCATTTCATTAAATAGTTTAATGATCCTACTGCTTGTGAATAAGGGATCTTTTCCATAATTTCTTTTTCCTTATCAGTTTTAGGACACATGTCCTTAGACAGTTTACACATTTTCTCATATGGGGTTCCCATTGGTTTAGATTCAATCATTCTAAACTTTTTTAGTATCTTTGCAGTATATAATTATTGGCTTAAGTAGAGTAATATTCTCTTCTTATCTCTTATAATTTGTATACCAAGAACCTGCTCTAGTTCTTCTAAGTCTTTTATCTCAAATTGTAAAGATAACCACTCTTTGGTATCTTTAATAACCTTACAATCACTGCCTGTAATGATAATGTCATCTACATATAACACTAAAATGATATGATTACCCCCACTACTTCGAATGTATACACAATAGTTAGCACTGGTATTAACAATGCCATAGTTCTTTAGTGCCTCATCAAACTTTAAATATCATTGTCTTGATGACTGTTTAAGTCCATAAATAGATTTATTTAACTTGCACATTTTGCATTCTTGTTCTTTAGACTCGAAACCCTCGGGTTGCCTCATAAATATCTCTTCCTCTGATTCACTACTGAAGAGTGTTGTCTTTACATCCATTTGATGTATGTCATAATTATAATTGTTTGCTATTGTTAGTACAATTCTAATGGATGACTTTCTAGCAACAGGGAAGAAAATTTCTTAATAATCTTCCCCTTCTACTTGGGTAAAACCCCTAGTAACAAGTTTAGCTTTATACCTATCAATTGTTCCATCTGGATTCAGTTTTTTATTAAAAATCCATTTATATCTAATGGCTCTATGGCCTTCTGGTAGGTCTACTAAGGCCCATGTCTCATTCCTCATTAATGAGTTATATTCATCTTGCATTGCCTCCATCCAATTAGATGCCTCTGATGAACTTATGGCTTCTTTAAAGCTTATGGATTCATCATCAAGTTCTACATCATACCCATAGTAGTCATCCAATGAACTAGGTCTTTTAGTTTCCCTAGTACCTTTTCTAGGCTCTACCATAATCGGAATACGATTAATACACCCAGGGTTCTCATAGGAATCACTAGGTTGTCCCATTTGTTCTTCTTCTTCCTCTATAATTTTAGGTTGTTTTCCCTTTGGAATTACTTTATCCTCAAAGAAATGAGCATCTCTACTTTCTATGATAGTCTTAATCTCATGATCATAAAATCTATAACCCTTAAAATGACTAGAGTACCTAACAAAAATACATTTAATTGTTTTAGGTCCTAGTTTTTCTCTATTTGGGTTAAGGACGTGAGCTACACAACCCCAAACTCTAATGTGATCTAAATAAGGCTTTCTATGAAACCATAACTCAAAAGGGGTTCTATTTGTAGATTTGTTAGGAACTTTATTTAAACTATAAGTTGAGGCTAACTAAGCTTCTCTCCAAAATTGGTAAGATATATTAGCTTCTTGTATCATACTATTAACCATCTCTAATAAAGTCCTAGTTTTTCTTTCAGCCATACCATTCTCTTGGGGTGCAATGCCATGTTCCTTACAAAAACTTTCAAACTCAAGTGAAATATATTCTTCTCCTCTATCACTTCACAAAATTTTAATCCTTTTACCTAGTTGATTTTCTACTTCCATTTTATACTCTTTAACTTTTTCTAAAGCTTTAGTTTTATGAGAAATCAAATATGTATATGTATATCGTGAATAATCATCAATCAAAGTGATAAAATATTCATGTCCTTTAAAGGTTTTAGCATTTATTTTTCCACAAATATCAGTATGGACTATATGTAGAACACTTTCAGCCCTTAATCCCTTTGGGAATGGTTTTCTATGCATCTTTCCTTTTAAACAGTTCTCACATTTAAATTTATCGTTTTCTTCATAAGGAATTAATTTTTCTTTCATCATTCCAGACAATTTTTCATACCCAATATGTCATAATCTTCTGTGCCATACATTGAAGCTTTATTGGACAGAAGAATCAACAATATAAGAGGAAGATCATTTCATTTCATTAATTTCAAGTTTGTACAAACTGCCACAAAGAGAAGCCTTAGCCATTTCTACACCATCCTTAAGAAAAGTCATATTCCCCCCCTTTTACATTCACTTGGACCCCATTTTTATCTACCTTAGACAAGAAAATGAGGTTACATGTCATATCGGGGGCATATAGGACATCATTAAGGGTAAGAGTATCCCCATTAGGAAGAGAAAGCTTCACGGTCGCCTCGCCAACATTGTGGACCCAAGAGGAGTTTCCCATATAGAGCTTCCAATCACCAACCTTCTTCTCCCTGAAGACCAACACGCGTTCCTTGCCTGTGGTGATATGCCTTATTGTACCCGTTTCAATCCAACATCCATCAGATGGGGTAACCATGAGATACTCTTCTACTACGACTGCAACATCCTTTGGGTGATTGGCTTCTCCTCTCCATCTTCTTTGGTGGGGCCCTACAAACTTTGGCAATATGACCAAATTTGTTACAATTAAAACATCTTAACATTTTAAAGAATTTTTCCTTTCTCTTGTCTTCTTTCTTTGTCTCCTCATTATTTTCGTTATTTTCTTTTCTCTTCTTATGATTGGGTCTAGCATACCCTTTTTGAGTAGCCAAATAAGCCTGCCGATGGGCTCTTTCATTTTTCTCTTTAGCCCTATCATTTTCTTCCATCCTAAGATATCCTCTTAAATCATCAAGGGTGTGGATGGTACCATTGTGACGCAAGTTTTTCTTAAAGTCTTTTCATGAAAAAGGGAGATTTTCAATTATCTTCATGATTTGATAACGCACGGATATGGGTTCTCCATGACCAGCAAGTTAGTTAGCCATAACAATTATGTCATTAAAAAATTCCAGCTCCTATTGGTTCTCTCTGATTTTTTGTTGGTTATCTCTTTCATAAAGTTCATGTTTTGCCATATAATTGTCCTCAATGTGCCTTTTCTCAATAGCCTCCCATAAGTCTTTAAAATTAGTGGAGGGTTCAAAGACCTCATGCAATCTATCACTAAGGCAATTCAAAATAGCACCTTAGAATGTAAAATTAGCATTTTTCCATTTCAAGTATCTTTGTCTCTCTCAAATTGTAGAGTCATCATCAGGTTCAGTTATGACTTCTTCTTCAATAACATACAACAAAACCATAGTATGAAGCAAATAAAATACTTTATTTTTCCAAAGTGAGAAATTATAGCCATCAAGCTTATCAATCTTTACCAAATCAGTCAATACAGCTCTAGGATTAGCCATTTTCGATGCAATTTGAAAACCGCTAAGCTCCGATACCAATTGTTGGCCCAAATACAGTGGATCTTTAAATTTTCAGAAGTAAATAGAGCTATATCAACATGCAAGATGAATTTTGAACTCAATCAGAATTCTCCACAAACATATGGCATGCTATTCTTATCAAAATACCCACAACAAGTTGCTGTAAATTTTTTGGAACTCAAGAGGATGTACAAATATCCCTAAGCTTGTAATCCACTAAAAGATCTTTAAGCAAAAATCAATTGCAGCTATTGATAAACTCTTCTAAGCAATCTAAAAGAAATTTCCAACAAGCATGCACCCATTAAAAATCATTCCAATGATATAAGAAAATACCAAATAACTATTTTCCTTGCTCATAGAATACTTCCCAACCTTCTTGCAAGCACAGTTTGATAGCCTTTTAGAGAGAGAAAGTGGCTGAAAATGAGTTTTCCAACAAGATTTAACCTAAGATGAAACACAACTTTCCTACAAACATTTGTTAACAATAATATATATATATATATAGAGAGAGAGAGAGAGAGCTCCTTCGAGATGCAACACGGTGCTTGGGTTGATCTTGTGATTCTTGAACGCTCTCATAAATATGAGAGGCACGTCCCCGCATCCAGCTCACCATGAAGCATAAGAGAGAGAAAGAGATTTTTGGGAGAGAAGGAGAGCTCGTGCATGGTGCCCCAGCCTCCCAAAACCCTTTCCATAAAGATAACTACAAAAATAGAGAATTGATAGACACATGTAGAGAGAGAAATGACAAGTGCTGCCTCCCAATAGCCCCTTGTCCCTCGCTTCACATGGGTCTTTCTTTCTCTCTCTACACAAAACACTAACTTATCTAAAAAAAAGTTTTAAGTGGAGTAGTAAAGAAAATAAATAAATCAGAATTTTTTGGGCTCTGATTTTGTAAATATTTGGACAGACAATTTTCTCTAACACCTTTCTATGACAAAAGCCGGCTCTAAATTGATTCATTTGGAAGGATGCCAATGCATCAAAAGATATCGGGCACTGTTTGGAGCCTTGTATCTGCTTGCTCCATCAGTGTCTAGTCTTATGTATATCCATCAAAAGGAAAATGACAAGATTCCTTCAATAACTAAGATGATGTTTTCCAAACACAATAATACAAAAATGCCATTGCCTTTTACAAGGAGGAGACCATGGTGCCTTTGTGTAATGCCATGTAAACTGGAACATGAGGAAACAGAGCAGCTTAATTGATAATCATTCAAAAATTCCTTCTTAAATAACATATATTAAGCTCCATACTTTGTGAGAAAAAGTAAAACCACTCCTCAAATCTCAATGGGAAGTAATTAAGGTACTTTGTGATAAAAACTAAAACCGCTCCTCAAATCTCAATCAAAATTATAGTTCCAGCACCAGAAAACCCTCAAATTAATCATCTAGACTTGACAACTATGAATCTGAAAAGAAAATGTATTTCAAACCCTAGAAATAGTGTGTTTAGCAAGACACTATCTAGACCTTGTCAATTTTAAAGTTATCATAGATCTGCACTATTTTTGGAGTTTCAAATTTTATAATCAGGACAAGATTTTCACGCTATACAAGGATTTTTGGGGTCTGAACTGCATTTCCCTGTGGGGTTTTGAGGCACAACTTCCCTTTTTATGATAAAGCTTGGGGCCTATGCAAATCGCGCCCTCATAAAAAATGTAAAACAACTCAAATAATCATAAAAAATGTAAAGCAAGACAAAAGAATTTGAAATAATTAACCACCATCCAGTTGCAACTTAAAGAAAGCAAGCCAGGACAATGTTTCTTGATTCTCAGACATCGGGCAGCATATCATTGATGCTAAAAATAGAACCATCCATCGGCGAGTTGAAGTACTAAAGCTTGAAAGGTTCTTATTGAATATCAACAATCAGAAATCATATTACAAAGGAAACAATGTAATGTCGTAATGGTTGCAGTCTCCACATTTTTTATGCGCTGGAATCGAAAAAGCTCTGTTATCTACAAACAAGCAGATTTCCTGTAGATATTGGGCTTACGATGCTGAAAGGACAAACAATTAGCCTCATCAGCTAAAATATATTTTGCAATTTGGGGCTTACAATGCTGGAGAAAAAGATTACCATAAAAACAAATATATTTTGTAATGTACATGCAAGTGTGTGAGGAAGTACTAAATTCTCTACAAGATAAGACCCACAAGAGGGTGGACTACCTCAGATATTGGCATTTTCATCCGCACTGAATCTAACATGGACAAGTCAATTTCAGCTATTGCGATTCCAGTTGACAGTCGATCTGAGATAGCAGATTACAATTCGTTAGATATGACAAGCTGATTCAATAAGAAAGTTTACCCTTAGCCCTCCAGCAAGCGAATATTGGAGCAACTCTCCTTCTTTCCCCAACACTTTAGTTTCATTCAAACAAAAGAATATAAGATAAATGACTTAAAAAGTGTTGAAATAAGGTTAGACAACCAGACAAGGAAATCACTGACATCCCAGATTTGTGTTCAGTCAGACAGTTAAATAAGGTAGCGACCCTTGACAGTTCATTTCTGTTTTACATGCACCCCATTTCAATTCTTACTTAATTCATGCTCGTTAATTTTGGCTAAAGCTCTTTATCTTTCCCACCTCTACAAATGCTAAATCATTCTCCAAAAGTCCATATATATTCCCTTTTTTTCATACTTCCTTTTTTGATAAAAGCTTAGCCAATGCAAATTATAACCAAAAATCATTTAGCTAGAGTAAATTCTTCCACAGTAGGTTTATCGGCAAATTCTGAATTCTGCTATGCTAAGGGATGAGTTCAATCAGGCTGCTTTGATGCTCATTTTGCTCTATTTGCCAACGAAAATATTCACTGAACATTTTCATGATATCAGAAGCAGTTTTGAAGTCTTAACTGTTATTATTTTGTTAACAACCAATAGTTTGGAACACAATGAATCAACTTGGAACTTGCCCAAGTTGACAATTCTGGCAGACCAAGAATCAAAAGTGAAAACAATTTTCAGGACTCTCCTGACTTGGTCAGTAAAGGTAGAATCAGACATGAGTTAGCCCTAGCTTATCCTGGCTCAGACCAGATGATTCAGAGATTGAAGCTGATTCAGATTATGGGTTTATAGAGCAGACAAGCAATATTGACTCAAATGTAAAGCAGAAAGTTCAAAAGATCAAACCAACCTGGAAGCCTAGCAATAACAGTTCCCCATGGATCAATAACCAAGGCATCGCCAAAGCTTTCTCTTTTTGTGTCATGCCACCCAGCTTGTGTTGGTGCAATAACCTATTAACATAAGGAGGTATGCCAAATCATCATCAAGCATTCCAGCCCTATATATACATATGGAAAACTCTTAAAAACACCTATAGGAAAAAATTAATAGTATTTCGCCCAGGATCTACAGGAGCCGTGGCGGTTTCCCATTTTTTTGCGTGAAAAAATACTGCCACGGACATGCTATGTCCAATGTAGGTCTATTGCGGTCTTTTAATCCATGCCGTCCAAAAAACTCAATCGGCGCGGAACCTATGGGCGAAAACACTGCTCATTTTCGCCTGTAGGCGTTGCATAGTAGCTTCCTATATATATATATGAAAAACTCTTCCCAACTCCTATAGGCGAAAATGAACAGTGATTCACCTACCATCATCGCCATCCAAGCTTCATCACACAGTCACAGTTGTCCGGTAGTGTTTCAATTTTTATTTTTTTCTACAAATACAAATTACTTGAAATTTGGAACGTATGTACATCTTAGTGAAGCGCACTTAATAAAAATATAAAAAAATAATTCACAAAATATAAATCAACCAAAATACCCCCGAAATTTTTCGAGGATATTTTGGTCATTTTTTGTTTCGCGAATTATTTTTTTATATTTTTATTAGGTGCGCCTCACTAAGATGTACGCACACTCCAAATTTCAGATCATTCTGATTTGTAGAAAAAAAATGAAAAATAAAACACTACCGGACAATCATGACCGTGCGATAAACTTTGGACGGTGATGAGGGTAGGTGAAATCACTGTTCATTTTCGCCTATAGGCGATGGGAAGAATTTTCCTATATATATATATACACACACATACACTTTATGTTTAGAACTGATGAGGAAATATCATAAAAAGAAGAGCATAAGGAAAAACCAATACGCCACACAAGCTTTAGACAAAAATTTGTTCACTTAGGGTTTCCATCACCTGGCATGTATTGTCGACACCCATAAAGGATAGGAAAAATCACATAAAAGACATAGAAGACAAACAGATACAATGAAGTACCATCTGCGCTTCTTAATATTACTATAAATAGAATCAGATTATAAAAACAAATCCATGACCATGATCAGAAACTCCAATGGAAAACACACCAGCAATTTGTAATAATATCATTTCGAGAATCGGAAAAATATCATAAAAGACATACAAGACATAGACATACAATAAAGTACCATCTGGCCTTAATAATATTATGATCTAAAAGAATCAGGTTACAAAAACAAAACCATGACCATGATCTGAAATTTTGATGGTAAAGACAACGGTGACTTATAGATAGAATACTAGTAATACACAACCAAAACAGATTGCATTTATGACTGAATCAATCTCACAGTACCAAAAACTCCAATATTCTCATGTCAGTGCAATGAATGTAAGGTCTTTCTACCATTAGGGCATAATGAACTTACACAGTATGCACATTTAAATTTTAATCCTCACAGTCTTACATAAAGCATTTATTCCAGAACTAAGAAAACTTGAATGCAGACCAGAGTGATAGAAGTTCTATAGGTTTTATCCCAAACATTTTAGAACTGACCATGTTCCTATGACAACTTTAAAAATGATATCATCCAGGAAACTTTCACAAAACTAAAATGGAACAACTCATCATAAACTTTTTCCAGGTTCACAAAGAACATCAAGAAAATACAGGCATACTCATATTGTTCACGTACATAACATTGTGTTTCGATTGCCCGTGCTCGAAGAAGAATCTCCCAATGTGCCTCACCAGTTACCCTGGTAAAAGCTGAAGGCACCAACAACACCTGGTCATAAATTTCATATCAAAATCTAAAGCTGTAGATCTCAAAAACCAGAAATTCCGAAGAAACACAAGTACTTATATACAAGAATTTACAGGGGTAGAAGAAATAAATAAATACCTCAGAGCTAATGGCCTTTAAATGCCCATAAAATGCAACAAAAGGATCACGTGAGTATTTACTATCTTATACAAATAATCTAATAGAACTGGAGAACATTAAGCTCAACAACAACACATACTTGTGCCAGGTGTTGAAATCTTAGCTCCTGGTAAAGCTCAGGGAACCTCAAGTCATAGCAAACTGTTAGACCAAGACGTCCAAAAGGGCTCTCCACCACAACAATATTGTCCCCTGAAAACCCCACTAGCTTTAATTATGTGTACACTGAAATTATATATATAGCCATTTTGAGATAGAGAACCAAATTCCAGAAGATTATTTGAAAGTATTACATTATGTTAATAAGACTGGACAGACAAATATTATGAAGATGACTTGAATTTAACACACAAATCAGTTCTACCAATAATACAGAAGACAATTAAGAAAAAATAAACATCATGTATGGAGCAACAAAATGGTACAAGGAAAGCAGACCTATTCCTACAAGTATGAAAGTCAAATTTCACCCAAAATGAGAAGAGAAGGAGAAATCAGAACCAAAATGTGCATATTGAATATTTAACAGCAAGTCACGCTTCCTAAAGACTTTTAGAAACCCTGGATACAAACCAGGAAGGAATGAAGTAATATATTCCAAAAGTAGATTTGACATATAACAAGTTTCACAAGCTCCAAAGATCCTATGTCATCATGATAGGGATGCTGCAAAAGTTTTTCACTAGCTACAAACCTCCTCCTTTCTCATGTGGGCATGGGACTGGCAATGGCTTCAGAGATCCTACATCAAGCTTATTTAAGTAATCCATATTTATGTCTTGTAGGACGGTAAAAATAAAAATTAGTACAGAAGAGTTCTCTCAAAAAAAAATTTAGTACAGAAGACAACAATGGGAGAGAAACAACCTAAAGAAAGAACTGTTTCTCAAATACCCCACAACTGGATCACTTAAAAATCTATAATTTGATAACATACCTACTCATTAGTCAAAGGAGATTCAGTTTTAAAGAGATGACTGTCCCGATTACAAGTTCTTGAAAACACACTGCCTCCATTAAGTGTATCCCTTGACCTGATCATGAGTGTTGTTAACTTGTACTAAAAATAGAATTAAATTCCTTCTTTTAATGATGAGAATATAATTTCTTACTAGTCTACAGTCTGTATGTTCCATGGACGGACGCAAAGGAGAGGGAGGATCATTGGTCCTTTTTTTTTTTTTTGGTGGGAATCTGTATAGATAGATGGAGTTGAGGAGATACCAAATCCCTTTTCATGTGGCATTTAGACTAAGAGGAAATGAGGAATAGAGAGGAATAGAGAAAGGCAAGAGAGGATCATGAATCCTTATCTTGTGGGAGACTCTAGAGAGAGATTAAGATGGGTATGAGAAGATAATAATCCCCTCCTTTTTATGGTTATAGATTTACAAAGAGGCATACAAATAATGGTATCAAGAGAGATATGGCGAGCTCTGATTCCTTATAGAAAAAACAACCAATGGGTTTGAGGAAATAACAAATTCACTGTTCTGTGGAAAACAACCATTTTTTGTGGCACTAGATTTACCTAGAGGCATAGAAATACAGATGGGCAGGGGGAGAGAAACTATAGTTAGCTATTTCCTTATAGAAAATCAAATGCTGAGATGCATCTTTTGATGCAAATTCATCTAACACAAAAGAAATCAATGAAATAATGTATTGATTGAAAGTTAATCGAAGCTAAGATGCCTAGCTTCAATGGTTCCGTGAATTCAATAAAATTCTTAAGAACAATTTTCTGAAATAACAATAATCAACCCTAAAGAAAAACCCTACGATAACCCCTCTTCTAATAAAACACCTTACTTAGAACCCAAGAAATCCTAATTCTAATTGAATCAAAAGTCCTAATTAAAATTCATAATGACATTTTTTGTCCCAGATAAAATAAATAATTATAGGACTCTAACTAGTTTTTCTAACAATGCTAAAATCCTAAAAACCAAACTAAAATCCCTAAAAACTTAAAAAGCCTAATATAAAATCTGAAAATCCCAAAAAATACATCCCTAACATTTAATGTGAAAATTCAATGTAAAAAGCATCCTATCCTGCATCATATTTCTCTTAATAGGATAGATAGATGACAGCTGTCATTGTCGTGTGTAAACCACACAAGACAATTAAAAAGTAGTATGAATATGTATGTCATATGCATTCAATGACTAGATATTCTTTATAAGAAATATAGACATGACTTAGACAAAAAATATATATATACTTTTGACAAAATATAAACATATAACAAGGGAAAAGTTTATATAAGGTTGCAACCTTAAAATGTAGAATCACAGATGCACCTCAAAAATCTATCGGAAAGGCTGTTTTAATGTTGAAAAATCTCTAATTGATCATCTCGAAATCGAGATGTATGAATATTAAAAAAAAAAAAGTTTTTGAGTCCCAAAAATAGTGCATCTTGCAACACATCATCTAGACCGTCCATTTTCAAGATTTTCATATGTTTGATTTTAGCCATTTTGGAGTTTAAAATTTCCTAATTAGATATGCAAATAGTTTTTAAGATAACCCTAAAAACAATTTACAACAAAATTACATGCGACGATAAAATTTGGAGGTGCGCCTTAATTGGATTGTTTAAGGTTGCAACCTTATAGAAACCGCACCCTAACAAAAATACTCTAAGATGTGTAATCTGCATAGACAAGGTGATACATGGAAGAGAAATAACACCACCAAGCAAATCTTTTCAAGCAAAACAACAATCCATCTAAACATGTTTCATCCTATCAAGGAATGCCATGTCAGAAACAACCAACATAGCACTAAGATTACCTCAACAGTGAACAGATTATATGAGTTTCTTACATCTGAATGTGGCAATAATGCACAAACATTATCACATTGTTGGTTAATGACATAGCTCTATGAGTTTCAAGTACCATAGAGCTGTTTATTGTGCCAAGAAACAAGTCTCCAAGAAATATTTGATAGCCATCCTAGGGTATCATGTATCTGGATCAATGTTGTTAGATTTACTTCGGAGTCTTCTTCGGTTTGGTGAGAAAAATGAAGCAATTTGGTTCTTTGGCCAATTCGGGGGAAGACTTGAGACTTTGTTTTAATTTAATATAAATAAATTAGATATTTAAATATAAAATATATAAAATAATAGAAAAAATTTAAAATTTAAAATCAAAAAAATACTTTTATATAGATATTCCTTTTATGATCGAAGCAGCCCGAAGCTTCGGCCAAAGCAGACCGAAGCGGCCGAATCTGACCGAAGCGGCAGCACCACGCTTCTCTTCACTTCAGTTTATGTTTAAAATCCAAAGGCTTTAGCCTCTTCAGCCGAAGCGAAGCGAATTTAATAACATTGATCTGGACCACATCCCATACTGAATTCAAGCTGAAGATTTGAACATGATGATAAAATCCAATTCTCCTCCAAAAGTCAACTAAGCATAGCTTATAATTGATGCACCAGTAGTCTATCACATCCTGCTGGTCTAAACAAAATGTGTTGGTATCTAAACTAAATGAGATAATCAAGTCATAGATCCATGTGAGGATCATTGCCATTGGTAGAAATTTTTAATACTATGCTAAAATGGTTTATGTGATAATGAATCTAAAGAGATCTATGTGGTCGATGTTCCATGTATATTGGGGGTTGTGGCCTTTGAAGGATGTGAGAGCTTGTATATATCATTTATAGTGGAGTTATGTACTTCAGTGAGATTGTGCATTAACTGACCATGGGTTAGGCGATCTGTGGCCCTAGTAATGTCTAAAACCCTTGTCCTAGGCATATGGCACTATCAAATAAAGGGTTATCCCTTGTTGAGGTTGGAGAGATGTCCATGGATAGATTGCAGATCAAGAAAATTGTGTGGTCTCCTGTGTGCGGACGTAGGCCTGTGAGAGAAAGGACTAAATCCTCAACAAACTTCCACACGACCTGTACACATGACAGCATCATTTATGGAAAGCAACACTGGAAAGAGATAGTGTACATATGCATAAAAAGAATCCCCCTTGCACTATAGTGATGTGTGCTTGACTTGCTCTTAAGAAGGGAATTGTAATCCACATTCCGAGATAGTAGTTCCACTATTTATTGGCCAGCTTAACGACTTAACGAGCCAATCATGAGTCCCTACATGAGTCTCATTGGATCATTTTGATAAGACAGTTGTGGATCACGGTTATCAAGTCGGGTGAGGTTCCACTTCTAGAAATTTTATTTTCAGTGTTAGAAATGTTTCTGTGAATTTTCGAAATTTTTAATAATTTTTAAAAATTAATTGCAGTAGTCAAATATTGACAAAAGTTGTTCTGTAATTTTAGTAAGTATGGAGGGGCACATGTGGGGCACTTGGATCTAGCCCCACATGTGTGCTACACCACATGGGTGGGGCATGGAGCCCGTGGTGGGCCCACACCTCCCACATGGGGTGGCACGCTCCCCTCCCCTCCCCTCTGATCTCTATGTTATATTTTAATTAAAAAAAAAATTTAGTTTGGTTAAGGTAATCTTTTAAAATAAAGTTGTCCTTGTTTATGGCTTTTTTTAAAAAAAAAAAAAATTAGATTTGATCAAAATATTTTATTTTGACTTCCTAAAATTTCAAAGATATAAAAAAGGGAAGTTTAAGAAGGCTTTTAGTTTGGTCTTATCCTAATTAGACTAGAAGTGGATATGAGTCAAAGAATAAAGAGATAATGTTCCTAATATTCCTCCCTAAATCATGATGGTTGATTGATGGGATAGATGGCTCAGATATAATTCTCTCACACATCACATAATTCCTAGTGGTCAAGATGAGTCATAATTGGCTAGGCATACTTGGGGGATTGAGGTATATATTGGAGGGGATCCCGTCCCCCTCCAATCTCTACACAATTCCCAAGCGTCTCTCTCTATCTTGATCTCTCTCTCTCTTGATTTCTCTCTCCCATGCCCCACCCTCTCTCATCTCACTTCTATCTCTCTCCCCTCTCTCTCTATCTCTAGGTGGCATGACATCCATGAGAAAAAGGAGTCGCACGCCTAACTCAAGTTATAGTTTGAAGCAGTGTTTAAAAAGGCGGCGAGTCGAACAGGAGTCGCCCGGTTCGACTCGAGAACCAGCACAACCCGTGCCGGTTCCCATACAAAACCGGGAAAATCTCGGTTCTAGAGAAGAACCGTCGATTCCAATCCCGTTTTGTCCGGTTCTACCCGGTTTAGATTGGTTCCCGTTTCCCTCGAC
Source organism: Amborella trichopoda (assembly GCF_054954075.1). Lineage (NCBI taxonomy): Eukaryota > Viridiplantae > Streptophyta > Magnoliopsida > Amborellales > Amborellaceae > Amborella > Amborella trichopoda. Next base: position 32,068,575 of record NC_142343.1, read on the forward strand.
ACGTACGTGCATGCGTGCTACACGTGTGAAGTTACCCTAATATTTCTACACAAACATTTTAATCTATATTACATAGGTTTTATATACCAAAGTGGAATACCCATCTTTCGATGTGGGATAATTCTCAAACATCATTAAATGAAAAGGGAATTTAAATATATTTTATTAATCATCAAGTTATAACCACATATGGTGAGGTGGCGTGGTGGTTAAGACCTTTGCTTCTTTATGTGACGTCTCAAGGTCGAGTCTCCCCGTGGGCGTTACTTTTTTATGTTGTATAGTTTTTGTTGTATATATTGTATAAATATTTTTGTAAATAATATAAAAAGCATAAAAAAATGAAAAATAAAAAAGTTAACTTTTTGTATAGCAATTAATTTTTGTTGTATATAGTGGTATAATTATTTTTTTAAATAATATGAAAGGCATAAAAAAATAAAACATAAAAAGTTTATTCTATTTGAAATCTTCACCTTTCTACTAACAATCTCTTTCACTAAATTTATTATAGAAACCTAAAAAAATAAATTTTTGAAAAATTGAAGAGTTATTTCCAAAACGCATTTTATTAATTTTTACATTAATAACCAAATCTTTTATTTTATTTATTAATTTTTACATTATAAATCATGTAATGTACTATTTTTCTTACAGTTGTCAATAATACATTTTAAATTAGATAATATTATAAAATATTTTTAATTTGTTATTATTTGTCTAATAAAATAATTATAAAATGTAAACTAATAATTATAATTTCAGTATATAATATTATAATTAGTTAGGTTTTAATAATTTTGGATTATAGTTAGTTAGGCTGTAATAATTTGGATTTTTTTAGCGGATTAGGGTTTTTCGCCAAAACGAGATTTTAATGCCCATTCTTTCATTGATTAGTCTACTCTTTATAATAGTCCATGTATAATTATATATTTTATCTATGATAATTCTATGATTTTTCTTTTATGTGATGCAAATTTAATGGTTAACATAAGTTTATACAGGGAAAGAGCATCTCAATATTCACAAATTGATGAAAAAAATGAAAGTTAATAATGTAGTACCTTCATTTCTTATTGGATTCCTAAAAAACAATATTTATAATGAATTTTAATAATTTTTTTGGATTTTTTTGAAGCTTTAATCAGACCGATTCAGTCGATTCCCAATCCGGATCGCCGATTCACCGATCCGGATCGATTTTTGAGATGCCCGATCAGGGTCACCGATCCGCTTTTTAAACCATTGGTTTGAAGATAGGGGGCACACCAAGCCTTAGAAAAGGGAGGTGCCTTTTTGGCATGCCCTAATTGTTCTAAAAGGGGTTCCAATAAACCCTACTTGTGTTTTATGCTCTCTAAAACCATAATTTAAGAAGCATTGCCTAAGGAAGCTTCCTGGCTCTGAAAATTCAGCAAGACCAATAAGATTGAAGTATGTCATCGGTCAAGAAATCAAGTGTGGGTGTACTAAGTCCTATAGGGGTAACCCTAGGCAAGTTCGCGTAAGTCATCCTGGCTTTTAGCTTTTATTTTTTTAGTCATATTTGCATTTTTTCTTAAATTTCCATGAACATTATTTGTATTGAAATTGTTAGTGGAAGCTTGAATTTAATTCCTAGATTGTGTCTATTCAATGTCGCAGTAAATGGAAAAGGTCTTAGGCTGTATTCAAGGTTTTGTTTCTTATTTACAGCAGTGTTTTGTAGCACTTGTAAGTGGAATTCGGATTGACTAATAAAAGAAAAACAATTTTTTTTTATTTTATTGCCTTGAATTCCACATTATCACTTCTTTTAGTAGGCACATGAAGTTGATATTGAACATGAGATAGGAATCAACAAACTAGGAGTGTCGACATGGATGTAAAGTCCCATTTCAAACCAGCCTACCCTCGGTCTAGTTCAGATTTCTTCACTTGTGTAAATTATGAAGGAAATAAATAGGAGAACAATAATAAACCACGCTTTCCAAAAGTGATTATTACACTATCTTGGGCGTGGTAGTTTCACATAGCTAACTGACATAATATAATAAAGGAATAATGACTATGATCATAAAAATGCATTCCCATTAAAGTTCATATCCAGATCAATAAAAAAAAACGTACCTGGCGTGGTAAAATCACTCTCTTTGTATACCATGCCACCAGGAACATCAACATCAAACCTTACATATTGTCAAGAAAAGTCACATACTGCCAAGTAATACATTTAATACTTCTCCACAAGTATATCGATATATTCTTGTTTATACCATGTTATATGTACAATATAATATACACTATACAGTATACACACTGCATACGCATACACACATGCATAAATACATAAGCAATTCTTATGGGACACCAAAATACCTTCAGTTATGCATGCCCATGTGAATACTTACAACGATAGAAACAGTATGCAACTCAAACACTACCCCACAGTGAAAGAACATTATTGGAACAAAAAAATTTAACAAGCTCAGAGATATCTAAAAATTGGGTTGCTACTTTAGGGGACAAAAAGCTTCCAATTTGAGCATCTTGAGGTTCATGGAGAAATATTGAAACTAGTTCTCAAGTTGACTTTCTGCTTTCAATGTAAGATATGTGATTTTGTCACATATCATTACGCTTACCCAGACTTCCTTCTGATAAATGGATTTATCCATACTTTTATGAATGACAGATTTGATCGCAGAATAATGGAGATGAAGGTGAAATTCACTAAATCATAAGAGAACAGAAAAAATGTGTTATTGCTTATATACATCTTACCCATGAGGGAACATTACCAAAATATCAGCCAAGTACAAGAGATGAAAAAACCCTTCATGTATATAACAAATTACATTATCGCACATACACATATGCCATTGACACTTCCTCATAATTCAATATGGAAGATCACCATTATGATGAGAGAGTGTGACCAGCAGGATCAGAAGCAATGGCTTTCCTTAATATTTGTTTGGTCATGAGAATATGGAGAAGTGTGACAATGCAAGTAACAACTTCTGCCTACGAAAATGAAATTCAATGCCTAATGCCACATTTTCTATAAAACTAAAGCAAACCAAATGAGCAATTGCTGTTACCATATATAGAAGATGGTGAATTTCAAGTCAACATCTTGAAGTAGGTTTAGAAGCCAACTGGCCCACTACATGTCACAAGCACAATGATGAATGCTGCTTCTGCACTGCATTGGACAGCAATATTATCTTACATCTCCAAGAGCTTAATGATGGGATAAAAGATAGACAAAAGCTAGTCATTCCCCATTAAGAGTCGGACCAACCAGCCCAAGGAGAATAAGACCCTGCAAGGATATGTTCCAAATCATAATAATCAAATGCAGCCACATAACGCTTTATGCCCCCTCATCAAAGCTGATGTGCCCTTGAGCACACCACATATCCCCACCTATGTGGGCCGGTATTATGCCCCCGCATAGCACGTCTCTCACATAGGTGGGAGTCTGGCCGGGCCCGGATCAAGCCAAAGTGGCAATGGCCAGGCTGGGCCTATTAGATTCCAAAAAAAAAAAACAAATGAGGGAAAACAAAGGGCAGAGCAGTATCAAAGCGAGTTCAAAAACCCTAGATCTTCAAGGCCCTCAAGAATATTCTGCCAACATATTCTTCATTCTTCTCTCAACAAACAGCTACCACTTTCTTCAAAGTTCTCTCAGCAAACAACAGTCATTCTGACTCTTAGACAAGGTTAAACATCTCCTCCTCTCAACCCCAATTTTATCTTTATGCACCCCTTTTCTTCTATTGCTCCGATTTTCTTTTTCAAAACCCTATATATCTTTGAAGCCCTAGTTATCCTTTCTTTTAGTGTTTCATAATCAAAATCCCAAAATCCTCCCTCTGAATGCTAGATTTACATGATTTAGTCTACAAATTCTCTCTTAGGAATAAATCCTCCCTCAAGGAGAAAAGATTTATTAGATTTAGTGCGAGAAAAGATTTATTAGATTTAGTGCACATATCTTCCGTTAGAGTAGACCGATTAAGATTTAGTCCATGACATCCCTATCGGGTATCATGTGCCCAATTTTCTTCCTCTGGGGCACCACGTGCTCATTTTTCTTTCTATAGGCCATGACACACCTGAAATTCCAGCAACCATTCCTGAAATTCCAGCAATCTTCTCCTTTCTTCTCAATTTCTAGCCGAATATAGAGCCTCCTTCCAACCCATTTTTATGGTCACTACAAAGTTGAATTCGTCCAAATTCACAACATGCAAAGCCATCATCAAACCATCGTGGTCAGAAACTTATGGGACATTTAGATGGTTCTTCAAAACCCCCTTCTAAACTACTTATCAAAAGTGAGCTTGATGAGACTGGAAAAACAAAAGAAGTCTCATTCACAAAACCCGCATATGAAGAATTGGTTGCTACAGATAAACAACTCATCAGATGGATCAATGCATCTCTATCTGAATGAATCCTATAAGTCATTAGAATGCCCATAGCTGCAGGCTCTACAGGAACCTTCTCACAGGAATCAGTGGCACGATTGATGCACTTGAAGCTTGTACTTTAGCATCGTGGGCAAGAAAAGATAATGATCATGGAATGTAATAACAAAATTAAAGGACTTTGCAATTAGCTTGTCATGACCCAACAAGCTGTCAGTGATAAAGAGAAAGTAGACTATGTCATTGCTGGCCTGAACAATGAATGCAAAATGTTTTTTTTTTTAATGCTGTTAACTGTTATGAATACAAAATGTTCATCACCCAGTCACTGCCATTCCAATATTTCCCACATTTTCAGAGGTACAACCAATCTTACTACAACATGAGCCTCTTCCATAGCCAACCTACACCGAACACACCCAAAATCAACGTTCTCATGACGTGCTAATCACAGCTAACAACCCTGTAACATTTAATGGCAGACGTGGTCGGTAGCTATAGAGGTCGTCAAAGAGCAGCCACTTACAGCCCACAGAATACAGACCAAGGTATAACAGGGTGGCATATCAAATATATGGTCATTGAGATCATCCTATAGTAGAGACTGTTACAATCGATAAAATCATAAGCGATAAAGCTCAAATAATAATGAAGACAAAGGTATCATTCTTATGAAATGTTCTTGTAAATTGCTCCAAAGGTACCATTCTTTTGAATAATGTATTTTTAGTCCCTAAAATCAAGCATGGCCTCATTTCTGTCTCTCTATTGACTCAAGAAAATAGGTCAAACTTTGTTTTTACACCGTTCTTAAGTTTTTTTAAAGGATCTATTTATTGAGGACAACATTCATTTAGATCATTCCACAAGGACGACCACACGTCTTGAATGATGAATTGAGGATGCTCTCATTATTAGTATCTTCATTTTAAACAAATGAGGATGCCAATGTTAGCCATCACATCAAGGTCATTGCAGCCATGAGTCAGTCATGAGGTTATGTAAAGAGAGTTTGATCCCATCATTATCTAAGAGCCAGAACTTGTTTTTATGTCATGCTTGTCAGTTGGGTAAACATTCCCAAATTCCCTTTTACTATTCAAATAAAAGAGCTTCCTCGCCTTTTGAATTAACCCATTATGATGTGCAGGGACATGCACCCATCGCTTCTTCTTTCATACCAAGTGTTATCTGATCTTTATGGATGTTTTCACGGTATACTTGGATTTCTTTCCTCAAAAGAAAAATCTCAAGTAGTTGAAACATTTCTACAACTTAAAAATTTGTTAAGAACCATTTTTGTGGAGCAATCTTATTTTTCACAATGATGGGGGATGTGACTTCTCATATCATGCATTTAAGAACTACTTAAAGAACAATGAGATTGAGCAACAAATTTTCTGCCGACAAATTCCACAATAAAACAGAGTAGCAGAACAAAAGCACTGCCATATTGGCGAGGTTACCCTTTCCTTGATATTCACTAAAATACCTACGGACTGAAGCTTAACACACGGCTGTTTATGTCAAATAGATTGCCCTCTAATATTTTGAATGGCCGAAATCCTTATGAAATGTTTTATAGAAAGCAAGTAGATTTCTCATTTCCTCGATCATTTGGATGCCATGCTTATGTTCGTATAGATCAGAGTCAAAGGACAATAACTTTTTTGTAAAATGGAAGCATGAATTTTTGTTGGATAGGAAAACAGTTATAAACTGTGTTTGAAAATTCGTCTGCCTGGACGCCTAGGCGGCTGGGATTCCAAACCACAATGGGCTTGGCGGGGTGCCTAGATGTAGAGGTGCCAAGGAATCCACCTAAGTGCTCCACCACGTACCTAGGTGCCCGCCTTTGCCAAGGTAGCGCCTCAAAGCCCTTGGCGAGAGAGCAGGAAAATGCCCCTGCCAAGTCATTTTTTGTTATTTCCCCCCCTCTTTGAGGGGGGAAGGGCTTTCAGGGGTGTGAAATATTTTTTTCAACATGAGAGGGTTTCATTGTAGGGTAATCCCTCATTGAGGTCAGAGAAATTCCTAAGGAATTTTTTTTTTTTTTCCAAAGCCAAGAGGTTGGTGATCTCCTGCATGCAGTTAGAGGTTTGTGAGGGCAAGGGCCACATCCTCAACAACCACCACTTGGCAAGCACACATGATAGCCGCATTATGGGAAGCGATCTGATGATGCAGGGCAAAATTACTCTTATTGTTAATGTTCGTATAAATTCAAAGGATGTATATTTTAGTTTTAGTTTTAGGTTTTAGCGTTTATTTTTAGGGATTCTAGATTTTTTTTATTTTTTTATTTGCGTCATGAGTACTATTCACGGGTTGCTATTAATAGAGGTCAAATTGATATTACAAATTTTGTGTTTAAGTTACGACTTCTTGGATTAGTTTAATTATTGTATAGACATTTAGGGTCTATTTGACAAAACAGAATCTGAATATTCACAATTTTAAAAATCTAAATAAAGAGATTGCCATATATGAATTATAAATTATCTGTACATGTGTTTTTCTGTACATGTTTGACTGTCTTGGACTACTGATAACTTTGGAAAGAATAATGAATGAGTCCCTTGCAAAAAAAGCCCGGTTTTTTAGTGAAAATCCAACCCTCCTTCAAGAAATTGGGCAAAGGTAAGATACTGGCTAACTAAATGTCTCATCTTTCTCTCTATCTATGCTATCTTGATCGCTTTTACAAGTAGCTCCATCCCTGGTTCTTCTGCCTCTATCGATGATACTTGCACTGTGCAACAACAATTTTTCTTTTTTTTTTGACGAAGAATAAAAAAAAAAAATTCTTGTGATTTGCCCAAGATTTCAAGCAGTTCATGTGATGCTTCTTGTTGCAAGTATTGCACGATAGCATCCGGGCCGCTCTACTACTCCCTTCACTTTCAGTAGAGAAGCACATCTGACACATAACCATGACTGCAAAACGATCACAATCATCTCCATTTTGATCTTTGACAAAAGCCCTAGAAACATCTGCAAAATTGATGGTTTCAAACCTCCGAGCAAGGTCTTCAGCAGCAATTGAAGCAGCAATGGCCTTCTATTGCAATGAAACACACTTTGTTTGAACGGATTCAAGCTGCTCATCTTCTCCATCAACACCCGTAACCAAATCCCCTTGTTTCTTGGATAACTCATCGCCTTTTTTGAGGTGAGAGAGAAAGAGAGCATCAAGAAAAAAGGTCGAGGTGAGAGAGAGAGAGAGCGTCAACTACATGGAATGATGCTCGTTAAAAATTTTAGTATCCCCAAAAATTCAAGTCAGAGTAGAATTTTTGAGGATTCAGATATATGGGGTTTGTTTGGATATATCTTAATAGGATACGAGCCTACCAAACATGTCTACGAACTTTTAGAATTAAAATCATATTAGATTCTATAATATCCTGGAATATCAGGATATTTGATTGCTATCAAACAGACCCTTAATGTCTTTTAATATCGAATTATAATATCTAAGAGGTGTGTCCTTAAGAGGGTCATCCACATGATTTTCAAAATTGAAAGAGACATAAAACCTTAAGCTTTTGGAACCCTAGCTTGGAATGAGGAGAAAACTCTGGGTTTCTCCTAGTTATTGCTTATGCTTGGCATGTTTCCTTGCTGACTTTACTGCTTTCCTTCAATTTTCCTTATATCAATTTGGTATCATAACTCAACTTTTCTTCAACAATAAAGCCTGGAAACTACAGCCAAGACTAGGTTTTGCTGACTTTGGGCCAAGTTTTGTCAAATTAACCTAAATCTTGTTCTTTTCAATGAGTTTTTGTTGATTATCTATCTAGGGTTTGTGATTGATAGCGAGAAGAGGCCATGGAAGGGGGATTTTAGCAGATCCACTTCGTGATCCCAAAGATGAAGAAATTGAGTAACTTAAAAAGCAAGTTCAGCTGCTAGCTTAGCAGTTTGCGAGCATAGTTCATGAGCAAACAGTGATCTTTCTGCCAAGAAGATGTTGAGTACCACCATTTTCATCTCCATGATCCGTGTGAAGAGTCGCGTGAAGCGGAAAGCAATAGAACATCTAGACATGGGGAACATCACTCTAGGGTTTTCGATTTGAACGACATTTTTAATTTGGCGTAGTTTGTATTGAAAATCAGCAAGTTGTAGATTGGGATCTGCCACCAATCTTTGACACATACATAGATGAAAAATAGATCTTGTAGGAAATCCAATCTAAGATGATGATCAAGATTTTGTGGTTAAAACCTATCTTTGATGAAGAAAAAGATGAAGAACTCCAAGGAGAATCAATAGGTGAAGTTGTCGGTTCAGTCATTGAATCCATTAATCATCTCGGAGTTGCTCCATGGGTCTATTCTAGGGCTGAACCAAGGCCATTTCAGCAAGGTTATAGAGCTGAAGTGATGCAATCTCAATAAATTCATTCGGTTGAAAGGACTTTTATCGACATACAGTGACCCTTTCCTTGAGGGTTTCTCGACAGTATTTATAGATATATCAACTGATTGCAAATACTCATTTTCAATGCACAATCATTGTGTTTTGATAACCAACAAGTCCCAAGATCGTGTTTGCAAATACTCAGGTTTAAGAAGGTTGCAGGACATGTAAATTTCCTCTTATCAAAACTCGAGGATGAGTTTTCTCCAACCAAAGGAGAATGATGCAAGGCAAATTTATTTTTATTTTTGAAATGTATTTGATTTCAAATAATGTATATTTTAGTTTTAGTTTTAGGGTTTATTTTTAGGGCTACTGAGTTTTTTAGGGTTTTTTTAGGGATTGTAGCATTTTTTTATTTGTTATTTACTTCATGAGTATTGTAAATAGGTTACTGTTCATAGGGGTAAAATCGTCATTATAAATTTTTTGTTTAAGTTTGAATTTTCAAGTCATTTTAATTATTGTATCGACATTTAATATCTTTAAACATTGAATTCTAACGTATAAGAGGTGCGTGGGGCCTTGAGAGGGCCATGCATATGATTTTCAGAATTGAAAAAAATAAAAAAGCTTAAGCTTTGGAACTAGCTTGGGGGCAGAGGAAACTGTAGGTTTCTCCTAGTTATTGCTTTTGTTTGGTATATTTTCTTGCTTATTTTTACTGCTTTCTCATATTTCCCTACATCGAACTAAGAGTTTCTGAAATGCGAAACCAGCATATACTGGCTATGAAAAGCCTTAGAAAATGTGGAATAGGCTTTGTAGAATGGTAATTTGATCTGGGTCAAACACATTTTCGTAACAAATTAAGTCTAAGAGATCATTGAATTGTAGTGAATGGAATTGAGGTGCCAAACATGCTATGTATACGTACATGAATCTGCAGTCTTCTATACATAAATTACAATATAGCTCGCGTGTTACGTTGCAATCAAGAATTGCCTCACACGTTTAACGTCGTGTCTAGATAAGGTACAGAGATCTATCTTTTCTCTAGGCAATTTGGCTCTTTTCAAAACTATATACGCAACCTTTTTAAGGGAACTTAAGGAGAGGTGATGAACACCACTAAAGTTATAATACAACTACCATGAGAAAGTTCATTGATCATAGGTTCCCTAAGGTACACAATTTGTTGGCTTTTAGAAATTTAAAAATGTACTGCTTTTTTTTCTAAATACTCATGTAATTCAAAAGAGAATATTTAAATTTTTTATTTATAAATTGCTAATAAATAGGTTTTTATTAATGAGATTTAGTATTCTCCTTTGGGAACATTTTAATCTATACTTTGTTTCACTCATGAAAATGCCGAGCCCACTTTTATACACACATGTCTAGCATTAAATGCATCATAAATGATACGTTTTACTTTTTCTAAAATACCCAATTCTTTATATAAAAAGGCAATATAATCCCTTATGAATTTAATAAAGTATTTTATAAATTTTGTAATTTCTTAAAATATATCATTTTACTAAAAAACTTTAAATCAGATAAAGAAGCAAAATATCCAATTTATATAATGTATTATTTCCCATTATTTTAAAAAAATAAAATTTTATATAAAAGGACAAAAAATTTGTAAATTTAATTTGTAGTTATAATAACTATCAATTAAAATTTATAATTGAAAATATCTTTAATTAATAAACAAAATAAATTTAAATAATAAATAATTTCCATAAGGGTATGGTTTGTACAAGGCCGAGGCCCTAAACAATCAAAGTAAGGCGCACCTTCAAATAGTATTACAAGATGTTGTTTCAATACTAGAAATCTTTGTGATGGCCTGAAAATTTATTTTCATCCGTAACTATAAAATTTAAAGCTTCAAAACTAGTGTATATTAAGCAGATCTATGAATACTTGAAAATCTTGAAAATTGACGGTCTAAAAATGCATTACAAGATGCTCTATTTCCAAAACTTGAAATCCATTTTTTGTCAATTCATACATCTTGAAGTCGAGATGATCAATTTGAGGATTTTTGGGTATCAAAACAACCTCTTCTAGTGAAATTTTGGAGGTGTGCCTTAATTTGATTGTTTAGGGCATCGCACTTATATAAACTTTTTCCTTTCCATAATACGGGAAGTATATAACATTTTTGTCTACAAGTTTGTCATAAATATTATTTCAAATTAACGTAATTGCACTCAAGAAAGGCACTTAGAGGTTAGGTTCATAAAAGGCAAAATTTGGACAAGCTATTTTCATATCATTAAACCCTATTTTTTCTAAGAAACCAATTGATAGTCCAACATATCATATATTGTATTTAATAATCTAATATATACTATGGATGCTCCTTGAGGTATATAATCCCTCAGGTGAAAGTCATGCACAAAAGTATTTTTTGGATCCCAATTTCATAACTTCCTCAACCAGACACAAAAGTATTTTTTGGATCCCAATTTCATAACTTCCTCAACCAGACAATACTCAAAATCAAAAAGTGTATACTAATTTTATATATACCAAAAGAATTTGATAGTAATATCTGAGTATTTAGAATATCGAACAAAAAAAAAATCTTTTACACTCATTTGGTTATTTTAAAGTGAATTCCAAAATTTTGTATTCAAAAAGTACTCCTAAATAGATTTTTTATCAGATTAAATATGGAGAGTAAATCTAACTTAATTTAACATTAAGTACAAATTAAAAATTGTAACAGAGGAACGTTATTATTTAAGTCAACAAATTATATTTAAATTATACCTATTTTTTTATTGAGTGAGTAAATAGGGTAATTCGCGTTTACGATAATGTACTAAGCACGTTAGGTTTTTGTGGTAGTAAGTCATATTCCCAGATATGATCCCATAATCAAAAGCAACAACCAGAAAGAGTGGCTAGAAGAACTCACATCAATATAATGTTAAATTTTTATCCTAATTAACATTTTTTTTTTGACAGCTTATCTTAATTAATAATTTTAATAACATTAATATCACTTTTTAAATTTAATAATAAATTGTTCATTCTTTATTTTAAAATTGTAATTATTCACTAAAATAATATAATTATGCTTTTTGGTATAATTGTCAAATACTTTATGCATTATGCTTTTAGGTATAATTGTCAAATGCTTTATGATTTTAGGTATTTCTATTAGTTTAAAATTGTAATCATGAACCTAACAATATAATTATGTAATATCATTAATTCATCAATAAAAATGAATTTTAAATGATAATTATTTGTAATTGTTAAGGGAGAACATAGGGTCACTCGCATTTTCAATTGTCTACCCACCACTTTTAAGTAGTCAAATTAGTAGTTTCGTTTGTATTTGCCATTTGGAATGGAAATAAATATTAAAATAATGAGCGGCTATCATTATTTTAATTAGTAAAATGTTAATTTTTGTTTGTGCTTTAATGTTTCTTTGTAATTTACAATATAATGATAATTAAACATTGAATCCAGTAAAGTTGACTAAGAGCATTTAGTTAAAAAAATGGGCATTAATTTTGTTTTAAATTAAATTCAACTAATTTTATATATCAATAAAAATGCCAAAATCAGATGAAAATTTAAAATTTTCTTTTGGAAATTATAATGGGTCGTTATTTTATTATATTGTTTTGAATGGAAAACATGGTATGTTACACTATAAGATGCATGAAATGATTTGATCATAAAGGCCTAATTTACTATATCTCACAAGAACTCCAATAAGTCTCTTAATTATCATATAGTACAACGGGTCTTTTAACAAATTTTATTTATGATTTTATTAATTATGTATATTTTATTGCTTTTTCATTCTCCCATCAATCTAAAGTTTTACTTGTGTGAACTTGGATCTAACTTGCATTCATGTTAACTAAATTTATAAAGCTCTATTTATGTGTAAACTTACATTTCACTTGCTTTTATATTAATTAATATTTTAATCTTTTAAATTTCAAGTATATAAGTCGATGCTTGTGTCTATGTATATATATATATACATAGATAGATAGATCGATAGAGAAAGAGAGAGAGAGAGAGAGAGAGATTGTGTCAGTAATGAATTTCCTCGAGTATAGCTTTCATCAAAGAAATGAAGAATATAATTTCACCTCCTAGGATGGACTCGGGCGACAGAGAGAGAGAGAGTATGGGCTTAAGGGGGAAAGACAGAGAGAGCCGGGGTTTAGAGCAAGAGAGAGCTTAAATTTCCCTTTTTAAAGAGAGATAGGGTTTAAGAGAGAGAGAGAGAGAGAAGCAAATATGGTTATTGTTTTTTCGATGGATTCTATTCCTATGGTTTCTTAGGGTTGTAGTTCGCTTGGCTAACACCTTACGACCATATTTTAGGCTTAACCTACTGTACTATATCCACATAAGAAACGCTGTAAATTATTGTTTTTTCTTGGCTGTGCGTAATATCAACTTCATGGCCATTTATATGTCTATTTATGTAAATCAATTCCATGCTCAATGATCAAAACCTGGATGGTTTATATTCCATATTAGATTGTTATTGTTTTCATACACATACACAACATGTTTGATTTTGTTATCTTACACACATAAAAACACAAGCAAAGTTTAAATTCTACCTTAAATGTACTCTCGATTTCGCATGTAACTCCCTAAGTTATCAAAAAAATGACTACGATGCTCTGTCAACATGTTACCAAATAAATAAGGCTTTTAGTAATTGATTTCTCTAGAATAGTTATGAAACTTCTCTTTGTATAAAAAAAAAAGGTAGCTCTTTTAGGTAACCTTAAAAAAATGCAGAGAGAGAGAGAGAGAGAAAGAGAGAGAGAAAATAAAAAAACAAAGCACAAAAAGAGAAATGAAAGAAAATCTATTGTTCGTTTCATTGGGATTTCACCATTGAAGAGAGGGGTAAAAAAGAAAACATAAAAAGAGAGAGAGGATCTTTTAAGAGAAAAGAGAGGGAATTAGAGTCCAAAATTATCTTTACCTTCACTAACTTATTAGTTTGCATTAAGAACTTCAAATTTGTATAATATTGGCAGGTATATTTAAATGTCTATGTAAAAGTGCACAAGAAATGAAACAAACTAAAGAAATATGAATCACACTTTAACAATAGTTTCTTAACAGTATCTTACTTATGACAATAACACGTGGATTAAACGTGCAACACACATTTTGTTACTAGTATAACAAGCCCACCTCTTTGGGTAGTATATGACAGAGACAAAGAAAACGACAGAAATACACAGTAGATATTGTCAGATATTGCCAGTGTTGGTAATGTCAAATAGGCATGCAAGCATTCTAAAACAAACAAATTTTACTGACATGGGAAAAAAGCTACCACTTCCTAGACCATAATGCAAGTTCAACTCACAATGATACTTGCAGAAAGACCTCACAAAATGAAAAAAAGAGTGAAGTGAAGAAATATGACTTGAAAAGCGTACTTGTTTTTAGTAATCAAATATAAAGAACCATGAAATTGCTTGCTTTGCCTATCAGATGAATTGGTAGATTATGGTTTCAAAAAACAAAGTTTTGATGCGATGTAAAGGGTTGGCTCGATGATTAGGCCATTTGGGAACCACAACGCAATGTCCAAGGATCAAATTCCACTGCCGACCAATCCAAAGTTAAAACAAACCATATTTTGATGGCTCCAACACCATGTTAATCTGAATGAGAACAAAGAAACAAGAGAACTGTATTGTATACTATTTAAACCTTAATTGTATGGATATATCCATACAAGTGCATACACACACGAATACATGCATACATGCACATCCAAATAGACCTCAAGAGTAGGGGAAAAGACACTAAAGTCCTTGACATAGACAAATATAGCATCCCACTAGAACTCCATCACAAAACTACGACACGAATCACAACCTAATACACATTGTTAACAAATGCTTGTATGACAAACGCATATGTCATAAAAGAAAAACATATGGATTCTAATGTCAAAAAATAATAAGTTACTTGTAAAACAAAAAAGGAAAGAAAACTCATTCACTCCCTTTGAAGGAGTTTGTTCCCACCTTTTTTCTCATTCTGGGAGTCTATAGGTATCTATTACACCGATGAGCACCCTACCCCACCATTTTTGTTATTGTGGGAATGTAAAGTCCCCACCTTTTGTTGTTTATGACTCTGACTGAGCACCCAGGTTGTGGGTTGCCATTTTTTTGTAGTTGTGTAAACTTTCTTATTTTGTGGTTGTGGGCTGCCATTTTCTGTAATTGTGTAGATTTTCTTCTTTTATTTAATACAAAGTCAACCATTCTTGAAAGAGAGAGAGAATTATGCACAAAATAGTCCCGCACTGAGAAACAAAAACACCACGCATTCAACATACAACGAGACATTTATCCCCAGTTGACCATTTTTAAGCTATACTCTCATCTATTCCCAAATAGGTCAACGAATGGTTGAGTATCTATTTTAAAAAAGTATTAAATGACGAACGCAATGAGAATATAGTGGTAGAAGGGATTGTTGGTACAAATCACTGCAGAAGTCATAGATACATTCATAGGATTAGGATGTCGGAAGTGAAAGAAGCTTTTACAAGGATGAAGATAGGAAAAGCTTTAGGACTAAATGGTATCCCGATAAACGTTTGGAAGTGCATGGGGGAAATTGGCATTGACTGGCTGACGAAGTTGTTCAACAAGGTGTTGAGAACAAAGAAAATGCCAGATGAATGGAAGAAAAGTATTGTAGTATCTATTTACAAGAACAAAGGAGATGTACAGAAATGTGCAAACTATCGAAGGATCAAGCTTACGAGCCATATTATGAAGCTCTTGGAGAAAGTCATTGAGCAACGACTAAGGCATGAAACGAGTGTATCTGAAAATCAATTTGGTTTTATGCCATGAAGGTCAACGACGGAGGCTATTTTCCAATTTAGGCAACTGATTGAGAAATTTAGGGTGAAGGGAAAAGACCTCTACATGGTCTTTATTGATCTAGAGAAAGCTTATGATAAAGTACATCGAGATTTGATTTGACGAGTGTTGGAAAAGAAAGGCATCTCTAAACACTACATTGACTTGGTGAGAGATATGGACAATGGAGCGCTAACTAGTGTATGATGAACTAGTGAGAGTTTTCAGTAACAATAGGTCTACAACAAAGGTCAGGTCAACATTGAGCCCGTACCTCTTTGTTTTAGTTATGGATGAATTAACTAGGCACCTACAGGATAAGGTACCATGGTGCATGTTGTTCGCAGATGACATAGTTTTGATTGATAAGACCCAAAACAACGTCAACACAAAGTTAGAACTTAGGATGGATGCTCTAGAATTCAAAGGTTTTAAAATTAGTCGGACTAAGACAGAGTATATGGAGTACAAGTTTAGTAATAATAAGCGTAGAGATGAGGAAGTAGTCAAGATTGACAGCCAAGAAGTACAAAAAAGACCGCACTTTCGATATCTTGGATTGATACTCCAGAAAAATGGAGAGATCGAGGAAGACGACACACACAGAATTAGAGCAGGGTGGGCGAAATAGAGATGTGCAACTAGAATTTTTTGTGATCACCGCATACCAATGAGGCTGAAAGGCAAGTTCTATAGGAGACAGTGGTGAGACCAGCTTTGCTCTAAGAGGCGGAATGTTTGACGGACAAAAAACAATATACCCATAGAATGAGTGTGGTGGAGATGAGAATGTTGAGATGGATGAGTTGCAAGAAAAGAAGGGACAAAATTCAAAAATGAATCTATTCGAGAGAATTAGGCATGGCACCAATAGGCGATAACATGAGAGAGAACAGACTTAGGTGGGATGGCCATGTGTGGCGCCGACCAAGTATAGCACCTATTAAGAGGTGCGAATTAGTTCAAGTGGAAAGACTGAAAAGGATATGGGGTAGGCCCAAAAGGACATGGTTGGAAGTAGTCCGAAAATATATGGGGACTTATGGCCTCACTGAGGATATGGCCTTTGATAGAGCATAAATGAGAATCAGGATTCATGTAGCCGACCCCAATTAAGTGAGAAAAGGTTAAAATGATGATGATGACTTTCATGCATTCCTAAATAGAATGGTCACCTCACTTTTCCTCATATTTTTCATGCATATAAAAAATCTCTAATGCACAAATAATTACCAACCAACCTGACCAACACTTTAAGTTCCTCGAAAAGCCAAATTTTCCTATAGGCTCACATGGCTAAAATCCAACAATCAGGTTCAACAAGTTCAGACTTCAAAAACTTGAATTTTCAAATAAAACCCTCTCCTTCTCAGTTCTCTAAACTCTCACAAACAAAGTTCCAGAGTCTTATAACTGTATCCTCAACTATTTCAACTCTTATAACAGTGCCACATGACAAACTAATCTTATGAGTTTTTTTCAAAGAGAATCTTATAACTGATCTTCGAAAGAACAAAAAATCAAATTATACAAATAGTATAGTTTGTCTTCCTTTATGCATTTATGTACACATGCTTTTGTAGGTTTGTGTGTCTACAACTCTCCATAAGTGAGTTGGATGGGTTAAATAGGTGGAGCTAAACAAGTGCAGATTAAACAATGCATGCTTTTGTTGCAAGGATGTATATGCTACATATAGTTTCCCTTCTTTTTTATTTTCTTTTTTTGGTTTTTTTCCATATAGTTTTGTTCACAATCGACACAAAATATGACTATGAGCCAAGATTTTAACTTACAGATGTATCTTTCGGTATGTGCTTATGATATTTCCCGCTTCATCTAGTAAAACATGAGTGTTACACAAGTGCTTATCATCTGGTCCTTTCTCTTGGAAACCACCTAGTGACAACCAAATATGGTGGTCCCTGCTCAATCATGAAAACTAAAACATATTAAACTGTATGCAGAGAAGAAATTATTGCCAAAATTCAAAGCTTTGTCCACTCTACTAGCACAATATATTATCAAAACAAAAAAAACAGAAGAGGGAATTTTTTTTATAATAATATATTATTTACAAACAACCATATACGTGACATAAATACAACAGCAGACAATCATCATCAGATTAACAGGGAAAAAAAACAATGTAAAAAAATAAAACTATCTTTGTATGCATGTAATATCATGAAAACAAAAAAAACAAAAAGTAAACCTTACTGATTTTTTTGAGAGAATGCAACCAAAATACAAACTAAAAAATAACTTGATTTGTATTCCTCCAAAAAAATTGTTTATAAGAATTTAAATTGAAAACATGGAACCCAATTTTGCTCACCCCAAATGTTGAAGATGACCTCCAATCTTTGCACTTGGTACCAATCGAAGCCCCCTAATCTCTATGAAAGGTCCTCAAATCCACAAATCGAAACCCCTAGGGGCCATTTGGATCTCTGGAAAAATATTTCGCGAAATAGTTTTCAAGGAAGATTGCTCATTACCGCTGTTTGGATCTAAAATCTGTGTCGATGATGTTTTATGTTAGAAATTCTTCTCTATTTTGAGCCCAAAACAGAGAAATTGTTTCTCCTCCCTACTACAAGCTAAAAAAATAATTTCCCTGTCTGATTTCCTTGAAAAGCTGAATAAAATAATTAAAAACAGGGGTATAGCAAGTTGGGGCTGGAACAAAAGGGGCAATATGTTCCCATCTCTCTCCTGCACCCTTTCACTCTCTCATCGCTAACCCAACTCTCTCTCTCAAAAAAAAAAAACCTTATATCTTTGTTTCTCGTTTCTCTCAATCTCTCCCCATTCATAGAAATATCTACTTCTATCTTGCTCTACCCATTTCCTTCTCTCTCTATCTCTACTATACTTTCCTTTCTAGAGATTCATTACATTTTAGCCTCTTTTCATGGTAGAAATGTATCTTTCAGGTTGCATCCATATACCATCCAAATAGCAAAATTTTATTTTACAGGAAATGTTCTTCACAAGAGATCAGTGTTTTAGAATGCGGCCGCATCATGCGGTATGTGGTGGGCTCCGCATCAGACTGACCGCATATGTGCTTTTGACCTATGCGGCCGCTTCAGACCGCATCGTAGCCGCATCTTGCATTACACCGCATCCCCTTCTGCCAAAAAAGTTTTTGATTTTGCCCCTTAGGGAGGGGCAAAATGGTCTTTTTGACCATCCAAAAATGGGGGAAACTGTTTTGGAGGGGGTTATTAAACCCCCTGAATGATGATTTCCAGCCACTTTTGTGGCTTTTTTTGCATCAAATCAAGGAAAAAAATTTGGCAAAAATTTATTTTTCATTCAAATCTTCGATTTGGCAGTTGTTTGATATTTCGATGTTGATTTGATGCTTTTGATTGTTAATTTGGGGATGTTAGGGTGAATTTGTGATAAGAAATTGGGGGGCAAAATTTGACTTCAAATTTCAAAATTAACTCTCAAAATGGATGATTGTATTGAATTATTAACTATTAACTCTTCTTGAGCTTGACTTTTGTTTTGTAATATCACTATTCTGTGCTTATGGTTGTTTATAGTTGTGCTTATGGTTGTACTTATGGTTGTTGATGGTTGTACTTATGGTGCAAATTTGTGCTTATGGTTGTTGATTGTTGAATGTTTTATGAAGCTAGTTTCAAGTTTCTAGTTTCTATCAAGGGATAGTGGATAACTGGATACAGAATCTCCGACAGCTAATAATTTTGAAGTTAATCATTAAACTAAAATACCTACTATCACATATATCACCTCCATATTTTTTTCTATGCATTAACCTATTTTTTTACATTTATTGACTGCATCGTCGCAATGCACCCGCATCCGGGCCACATCTCCCCCCCCCCCAACCGTTTTTGGCCGCATCCCGCATTTTAAAACACTGCAAGAGATTTCTCATGAAATAGTTTTTCAAGACAATTTTTTCTAAGGATCCAAACGGGGCCCTAAACTAGATACCGATTCAGGTTCACATCTACTTGCCGCTCTTGGTGTTTCAATATTCAAGAATCTCACAAATCCAAAATCCTGAGCGTGTTTTGTGGAAACTAAGCCTTTGATTCAATAGAGATTCAAAATTAGGATTAGGGAAGAAATTTCATCCAAGATTAACCCAAGGCTACAAAGAAATGCGAGTTTTCAAACTTCAGCCAAACCCTTGTTTGAAATCAGAATCTCACAAATCCATGATTTCCATTTTTGTCTCAAATCCAATTTTTTCAAAAGCTGGGGATGCAAAATTATGGGAAAGAGTGAAATTTCAGAGCAAGTGGATTACTGATTGAAGACAAAATGCAAGTCCACCCACTTTTTTACTGAAATGCGTTGGATTCAACAAGTTCCGACATACTCACCGCATCTATCAAAAAAGTCATTATGCCTGATGAAACTCACCCAAGTTACTACAATAACTCGAGTGACTGTGTACAGTAACCCCTGGGCAAGTACAAGGGCTTCCCGGCTTGGAGGTTAGGCAAATCTGAGTCGGACTCACCAAGAACACCAATTTAAGCCTTACATGTCATTAGAAAACATAGGGACAGAAACTCTTCTTGCATGCATGAAGAAGATAAACCAAGACTAAATTATTTAATAATTCTTTTCACTAGAACAAACTCATTTTTCAATCATATATTGATCCATAAAGTTCATGAAATAAACACCAAAGGAAGATATCACTCACATACCTTGCAAGAGAACGATATTGTTGCATTATGGGCCCATCTAACATCTCAGCTATCTCAAGGGACTCCCCAAGTTTGGCACCCATAAAAGAGAAGTTCTCAGGAAAACAAAGTAAGTTCACACCAGCCGCAACAGCCTCCTGCACCAATCCCACATGGCAAGTATTCGATGACTGGAACTTATAAAAAAGAAATATGCAAAGCTCCCTACAGCGCATTTAATGATAAATATGAATTCTATGTGAAAACATGCAAGTAATTCAAACAAATAAAAAAATGAATTACTGAATGCCAATAACAATATATATATATAAATAAATAAATAATAAAAATAAAAAATAAAAAATAAAAAAAACGTGATGCCAATAATACATTATCCATTGGGTCAATTGATATACCAAGTAAAGTCTAACCTATTAAGTATCTTGCCAATAAGGAAAGATCATTTCATTTAGCGAGCTTACTGGTATGCAGCCAACATCTTTCCATTAAAACTTTCACCTGAAGCCGAGAAAAAACTAATTCTATATTAAGGCCTAACCTTTGCCCTCTATGAAGCTATAATCATGGGCCAATATACCAATAGTTAAGAAGGTTTAAAGGAATTCATAGAGCTTAACTGGTAAAAATATCCTGCTCATTTGCAATCTTTTAGAGAACAATCATTTGAAAATTCATGTGATCAAGCCAAGGTGATCAAGCACAATATTGCATGGCATGATACAACTATACAAAGCATCAGGGATGCCTTCATTATGTTCATAGAGACATTGTTTGTCATAAACCTATGAACAACAGGTTTGACGGTATCTTATATCTAGATAACTAAGGAGACCACACTCAGTTCCAGCATCAACCCCTTGGATTATCTTTTGCTCGAATAACTTCCTATGTTGTAGAGGCCCTTTCACAACCTCAACCGGAGGCTGCCATGGGTGATGAGATGCACGATGTTGCGCAAAAGAATACATGGGAAATCACCAACCTTCCTAAAGGGAAGAAGGTCGTAGGATATTGGTGAGTCCACATTGTGAAGTACAAGGCTGATGGCACCATTGAAAGGTACAAGGCTAGATTGATTGCAAAGGGTTTCGCTCAGACTCCTAGTATAGTCTACCAAGAAACATTTGCTCATGTGGCCAACTTGAACATTGTGAGGATCATTCATTCTCTACTTGCTAATAAATCTTGGCCTCTCCACCAACTAGATGTAAAGAACGCTTTCTAGCATGGAGACCTCCAATAAGAAATCTTTATAGCTATGCCTCCAGGTTTTCAGAATAAGGAGGATACAAGAAAGGTGTGAGTTAAAGAAGGTGATTTATGGACTTAAACAGTCTCTTGGAGCATGGTTTGAAAAATTCATTAAGGCACTGTTGAACTTTGGGTTTAGAAGAAGTCAAGCTGATCATATGCTCTTTTGTAAAGAAGAAAAGTGTTGGGATTACAGCCCTAATAGTATCAATAATATTGCTATGATAGGGGATAATGTGAAGGATATCGAGGATCTTAAATCATAAGATAATTGATCCAAATGCTCCTATCGAAAATGGTTGTAAATCAAAATGTCATCAAAGAATACTAAAATAAATTTTCTTAGATAGAATCAGAATACCTCATTCATCAAGCTTTAAATGGTTGATGGTGCATTGGTGAGGCCAAAGGGCATTACTAATATCTCATATCACCCTCATGGGTTCGGAATGCCATCTTAGGAACATCTTTTTCTTTTACTAGGATCTGGTGATAGCCTAATGACATATGAAGTTTAGAAAAGTACATTGCCCCATGCACTCATCTAACATATTCTCATCAATTATAGGTATAGGCAATTTGTCCTTAACTGTAAGATACGTTAAAGCCCTATGATTTATGCACATTCTCCATGAACCATTCTATTGCATACTAGAAGAACAAGCGAGAAGTAAGAATTGGTGCAAGAATAAACGATACCCACTTCCATCAGTTCTTGAGTAAGCTTCTCTATTTTTGTCTTCTACACATATGGGTACCGATAAGGTTCCAACAGTTGGTGGTTGACTTCCTGCCTAATGTAAGTGGAATACAAAGATCATGAGATCGTTCAGGTGGTACCTCCTTGGGTTCCTCAAACACATCACTATATTGTTCTACCAAATACGTGCCTCAGGATCTTCTAGAGATTCTGCCGTTGCTGACAAGGAGAATATTTGCAGCACAATGCCATGAGAGCCCTCATGAACCAATTTCTCCATGCGATGCAAACTAATAATCGTTCTTGGGACAGCCTGCGCTGCCTTTAGTGCATATTAATGTTCCTTGACCGTGAAATGCATCCACAAATCAAAGAAATCCCATTACATTGGTCCCTATGTTCTGAGCCACTAAGCTCCTAAAACCATGTCACATCCTCCCAAGGGCAAACATAGTGATCAAGTTTTGATTAATAAAACCCATGGTTATAGATATATTTCTAGCTTCCCTCAATTAGCCACTGTAACCACAATTTTCACAAGGGTAAATATAAAGGGCGCCTTGCTTTGTGACTTTATGGTCTACAAAGTTATGGCACTACCGAAATGGTTGAGAATGATGACAAGACGCTTCTTTAAATACCCTTGCACTTGCATAGTTTCAGAAGAGATTACCCTGGGCTAAAGCATGCTTCAAGATTTTTTAGTTCGCCTTAATGACTTGTGAAGGTTGGCCATCCTCATTCTTATCATCTTCAAGTGATTCCTCAAAAATGTTCCCACCTAAAAAATATAACTTTTGCATATCACGACCATGCTCAGGTAGTACTGCTCATGAGAATTGTAATGGAGGCCCTTCCCTCGACATTCACGCATCTCATCTAGTGAACTTTTTAACAAGGGGTTCCAAAGGTCGTGTGCTTTTGCCACTATGTTGGTGGAGTTGTTTTGGTGAGACAACAAATTCATTTCGTCGTTGTTGAGCTACTAACTTATCTTCTTGCAAGTGTATCAAGCACACCGCTTGCAGCATTGATGTTAGCTTAAACATTTGCATCGTCATGACATCAGAGCCTTCTATTTGGGCTATGTGAATCATATTTCGCTATTCTGCTCTATCAAGGGCCATACCCTCAGTAAGACCATAAGTCTCCATCTCTTTTCTCACTACTTTCATCCATATCCTTTTGGGGCTTCTCCTTGACCTTTTAAAGCCTTCCACTTGAACCACGTCGCACCTCCTAACCGGTGTTGTATTGTGTCAGCCCACCTAACTCTACCTTCCCTTATCTTGTAGCCTTTAGCCACCCCTAAGTTCCCTCGCATACACTCATTCCAAATTCTATCATTTTCTTGTCTTGCCACTCATCCATCATAACATTCTCATCTCTGCTACACTCATCTTACAAGTATGTTGTTTCTTGACCGCTTAATATTCCGTTTTATAAAGCAAAGTTGGTCTCACAACTGTCCTTTAGAACTTTCCCTTCAACTTCATTGGTATGCAACGATCGCACGACACTCTGGTTACACATCTTCACTTCGCCCACCTAACTCTAATTCTATGTGCAATATCTTCTTCAATCTCTCATTTTCCTAGATTATTGACAAAAGTTATCAAAAATACTCCCTTTTAGGTATTTCTTGGCCATCAATCTCAACTACTTCCTCTTTTCTACTCCTACTATTACTAAAATTGCACTCCAAATATTTTATCTTAGTCCAGATAATTTTAAAACCTTTAGATTCTAGTTTTGACTTTGCATTGACACCTTTCCAGTCTCATTGATCAAAACTATGTCATTCGTAAATAACATACACCACAATACCTCATCTTGTAGAGCTTAAACATTTGCATATCATGGCTAATTTCTTCCTTGAGCCCACTAAAGAAACGATAGGTACCAAAGGCATCTGACAATCCAATTGTCCAATTAGCCAATTTCTGAAATTGGTGTTGGCACTCGAAGAACTTTGACAAAACTTACTTTATGGCTCATCATCATCATCATCATCATCATCATAGCCTTTTCCAAACTATTTGGGATCGGCTACAAGAATCCTAGTGTGTCATTCTGCTATATTAAAGGCCATTTACCCTCAATGAGACCATAACATAGATTCAGGATTCATCAAAAGTTTTGGCAAAGTTTTATATTGGTTGTCTACCTAACACAACCTACCTCTTTTATTCGAGCTTGGGATAGGTTAAGGGAAAGTTTAAGGGATAGGTTAAGGGAAAGTTTAAGGTCCTCACCCAGACCTACTTCATAGCTATAAAATCCTCAATTGGCTCGGGCCAAACCATACATATAGAGATTTCAATGGGGAATCCATTGATCTTCTTGAACCATTGGTACCATTGTACAACTTCCTATTATAAACAAAATGGGGCGAGACATACCTTATTCTCCTTAAGGACTTGATTAAATGCAAAATATGCTCAGCGCTATAAATCCAGCTGGTTGGACCCTCTATGTGAGGGAAGTTTAACTTAGTTGTTCACGGAAGCATGAAGCATGGAAGACTACCAGATGGAGCACCCCTTTTTAGGGGAGGATTCTAATGAAGGAGAAAGTTGCAAATGGTATGAGGAACCAGTATAGTATTGTTTAACCGACATAACTCACATTGAACATGGTCCAGGGAAGAAGACATGGCATCAAGTTCGCAGTCTACAGAAGCAACTAACGCCAGCATGTCTTTAAGTGTACTAGAATCCTCTTAGGTACTTGGATTAGCTCTTGCTCTAGTTCTTCACTCTCTGAAAGGGAAACAATGCGAAGTAGGTGGTCAAGTGTCTGTCTCTCCTTACAGAACTCAATGTCAATTTCGATCTTCTAGCGACTAACCAATACCAACAAATACCAGCATAAAAGAAAATACAGAAAACACAACCCGTAATTGACCGCCTGCACGTTTTATTCTTGGAATATCAATTAGCATATACGCCTTCCTAATTACTGAACCTAATTTGATATTGTCCATAATCCTCATAAAATGATTTGACATACTACACTTTCTTTATTAGTTGATTTGGCATGCCTCTCTTTATGCCATTACAGTACATGAAAGTCGAGAGAGAGAGAGAGACTAAGAGTGAGAAAATGGCGAGACAGAGAGAAACAGTTAAATGTTGTACCATGATAAAACGAGGAAAAAGTTGAGGGAGAGAGGAGACACCTTGACCAAGCTGGAACAAGTGGTGAAATTGGCGTGGAGATCATTAATGGAAGTCATCTGCACAGCTCCCACTTTAAAGGTGCGGCTGGTCGCCATGTTTGTAGAGGAGCAAAAGCAACGACCACGACGAGAACAATAAAAAGAAACTGAAATTGCGGGTCGCCAAAGTCGTGATGACTTCAGGGCAACAATCGCAGCCATGGTTGCTGCACAACAAACCCTAGAAATAAGCCGCCCATCTCCTCACAGACTGAAATTCAATGTCCGATTGAGAGAGAAGCTAAGAAATTCATCAAGAAACACGCTCGGAGAGGAGAGAAACGAAGTTAAGGCGAATTCTCGATGAAAACAGCCCTATCAGACAACGGTGGTGCGTATGATACACCGCTGCTATCGTTGTATTGTTTTCTATGTATATAACAGAGGATCAAAATTGTGGTATAATCGAGGGCTTATATTTTGCTCCAGTGGGAGCAAGTTTTTTTTTTTTTTTTTAACAATCTTATGAAATTTCATTAATATAAAGATAAGGATTACAAAGCGTTGGTACATGGATTAATTCAGCATCTCCAAACCCACTCCAAGCTTAGTAAGTCCATCCGCAATTGAATTAGCATCAAATAGACATGTCAAAAAGAAAATGTCATATAATCATTCAAAGAGTCTCCTTCTACAATGCAAGTCATATTTGTAAACATCTCTTATATAAGCTTTAAACCTTGCAGCATTGCATGAAACTCAACCTCATTAAAAGTTGTATTCCCAAGAGGACCCACGACACAAAGAAGAACATCAGAATAAGAGTTTCGAATTAAACCTCGTACTCATATCAATCTTGGGTTTCCAAAAGAACTCCCATCAAAATTAAACTTAATGCAATTATGCACAAGCAGGTACCATCTACCTTTGGGTCGCAAACACCAATTGACATTGTTGACAATGTTTTTTAGATTCATCCATACTTCTACATTCGAAAAATTAGTACCTTCCTTAGATATAGAGAACCAAGCCCACAAATCATTTAGAATTTTACATTTCACCTCCTCCATATTAAGAACACTATCAAATGTTTTTCTATTCCTCTCCTTCCAAAGTTCCCACCAAATAGCTGCCCTAAAAAGCCTCCGAACAATTTGACCACACCGTGGTAATCCCATGACATCCAAATGTTCAAAGATTAGAGCTTGTTCTTGAGGTAACATCACATGAAACCCTATTAAACCAAAGGCCCATCTTCGAATGGCACTAGTAAAATGACAATGTAAAAAAATATGATTATCATTTTCCTCGTACTTTTTACACGATAAGCAAATATTTATGAAGATCTTGCCTCTTTTTCTCAAGTTATCAATAGTAAGTGATATACCTTGAAGAAGCATCCACAATAAAGCTTGGATTTTAGGTGGTACTGGAAACCTCCAAACCACATTCATTGAACTATGTTCTTCTCTATTTTGGTCATGATAAAGAAGTCCATAGGTAGATTTGACCGAAAAACTCCATCTTGCTCACATTCCCACACCACCTCATCCTCTCCCATTTCTAGAGATATAAATAGAATTAAGATCATGCAACAATGATGATAACTGATTAAAAACCATATCTGGTAATCTATTATATATACAACCAACGTTCCAATAAAAGTTTTGCTCTTGTCTAACCAAGTTATCAACCATTGATGTTGCCTGATTAGCAACCCTATCAAACAACTGAGGATAACAAAGCTTGAGATGATAGTTTCTCAAGCACTTGTGGTGCCAAAAACTTATTTTACCACCTTTGCCAACAACCTATCTCACATTCCTATGCACAATGTCTTTCACTGCCAAAATGCCTTTCCAAATATGAGAACCCCCCCCCCCCCCCCCCCCCCCCCCTCCTCTCCCTTACTCCATCCTTCTCAACCAAGCATGATGGAATTTAAGCTAAATTGTATTTAGCTTCAATAATTTGCTGCTATAATTGGCCCTCACAATGCATAGCCTGCTACTACCATTTCGTCAATAGTGATAAATTCACGAGTTTAAGTTTCCTAATTGCCAAACCTCCTTCCATTTCTTGAGCCCACACCTTAATCCAACTCACAAAATGATATGTCATCTTAAGGTCTACATTTCTCCATATGAAATTCCTCATCAACATCTCAAGTTCTTGGTTAGTAGGTAGGTTTGCCAAATATGACATATCAAAGTGATTCGACCACCCAAAGAAAGAATGTTAGTTTTCCATAAATCAAGCTTAACATGAACTCTCTTCGCTACCAAATTCCGTACCGATCGAGGAAGCCTTGAATCTGAGATGGCATCCCTAGATAAGTAATAGGAAAAGAATACACTTGCACCCAAAATTTGAAGCAAACTCTTCTAAAACCTCATTTCCACAATTCACCCCGACTGTTAAAGTCTTTTTTAAAATTAACCCTTAATCCCAATAAAATCTTACTTCTAAGGAACTTTGTGAAATAAACCAAAAGTTGAGTATTGGAGCCACAAAAAATCAAAATGTCGTCTGCATACTATAAATGTGAGACATAAGGACCATCTCTAGCAACCTTAAAGCAAATCTTACCCATCAAACTAAAATCTTCCTCACCAAAATGAAAAGAAAATGCGACAAGGGATTACCTTGCCTAATTCCTCTAGTAACAGCAAAGAATCCATTTGGGGAACCATTAACAGTGACACAAAAATGCGCACTAGAAAGGCAACCCCAAAT
The DNA here is from genome assembly GCF_054954075.1 of Amborella trichopoda. Lineage (NCBI taxonomy): Eukaryota > Viridiplantae > Streptophyta > Magnoliopsida > Amborellales > Amborellaceae > Amborella > Amborella trichopoda. The sequence continues at coordinate 32,096,828 of NC_142343.1, forward strand.
CCACCTATGTCATTTGTCACCAAACCCATATACCTTGTTATCTCATGCAAAATTTGTCACTCCACTCTATCATATGTCTTCTCTATATCAAGTTTTAACAAAACTCTTAGTTCCCTTTCTACAACTTTTGAGCAGATGCACTCTTGAGCAACAAAAGTATTGTCGGCTATGATCATGTTCCTAACAAATGCTAACTGAGGCCCCTTGATAATTGAACGAAGCACCACCTTTAGTCTTTCCTCTAATATTTTAGCAATAATCTTATAAAGGCTACCAAACAAGCTCATACGCCACACATCACCAATATTCGAAATGACATCTTTTTTAGGAAAAAGGGCAAGTATGTAGAATTTAGACCTCTATCCACAATCCCTCTTTCCATTAACTTTTCCACCATCCAAAGCAAGTCAAATTTAAGCAACTTCCAAAATTTATGAAAGAAAGCAAGACAAATTCATCTTGACCCATGATTTGCCTCCTGACAAAGAAAAAATAGCTAACCACAATTCCTCCAAAGAAATAGGTGCCTCCAAGAAATTAGCAAGATGTTGTGGTAGCACATTAAAAGGAATTCCACCCAAGGAAACTTCAAAGGATTGCTCAGACCATCTGAAAATATCTAACAAAAGCATTCTTCCATCTTGCTATATCCCCCTCCTCTATACTTGAAAAGCAATATCAGAAAGGTCATTTTGACGATGACGAGAGCTAGCAATAACGTAAAAGAACTTTGTGTTCTGATCACCTTCTCTTAACCATTTCACACACGACCTTTGGTGCCAATAGATCTCGTTAAACTCAGCAGTTCATGTAAAGTGGCTTGCAACTCCCTTCTCTCATGTTGTTGTTGCAGAATAACAACGTCAGATTATTCTATCGCTTGATCAGTTTGTTGCATGCTACATATCTCCAGCGTCTCCACATAGTGTTATCCAGGTTTTCTTTAACATAAAACCCATTGTTCTTCTTCCAACCGAATAGCTTATGCTTAACATTCAAACGTTTCTTGTGCACTGTATAACCAGCCCAGGCATGAACCATCCTATTCTCCCATATCCGCTTCTTAACTTCAATGACCTCTTTTGTCCTCAAGCCATGTTAACTCCATACAAAAAGGCCTTGGGCCCAACATAGTGTTGTCATTGTTTAGTGGAATGGGAGTATGGTCTAAGGATAATTTGGATAAAACAGAAACGCTAACCAAAATAAAAAGAGTTGTCTCACTCTTGAGAAATAAGGAGCCTGTCGAATTTGCTCTTTATGGTTTAGGGTTTAGGGTAATGAGATTTGCAATGCTGTTATTTCTCCAAGTATAGTGAGTGCCACTGATGGGGATGTTTACTAAACCATGGTTCATTATAAAATTATTGAAAGTTCTCATACTAGAATTAACAATGTCGTGCATTGATGTAGACATCCTATAGAAATTATAGCTAAGGGAATTCCTATAAACTTTGATTCCAAGTCCTAAGGACCACAATCCCTAGTGAGTCATACGTGTTGTATCAAAAATGTCCAAAGCCTATATTAAGCTGTAGTAGACCTTGAAAGCTTTCCAATGGTCTAAGAATCACTAAAATTGGACGTGCCACTGAGAAGTTAGAGACTTAAGGAGTTGTCATGAAAAATTACTAAAATGCCCCTGGGAGCGACTCAAACAGTGTCGCACACGGGTCACGTGCCACGCGGTGAGTCGGGCCATGCGACATGCTATATTTAACACAACCCGATAGGATCACCAAGTCCTCTTTAAACTAGGATTTCAAAGTTGATTTTAATTCAAAATATTCCAAAAAAAAAGTATCCTATTCCGAATCGAACTAGAACTATAAGATTCAATTAATTTCAAGCCTAACCCTAGCTTAAACCTATAAATACCTCCTCATATTCCCTGGAAAAAGCATTAAAAACATAATAAAAAAGTAGTTAGAAAAATCCCTAGAAATATAAAAAAATAACCTAAAAAATCCTAAAAAATTAGAAAAACCTTTAAAAATTAGGAAAAAACTGAGAAAAATAGAAAAAATCCTAAAAAGTCTAAACAAAATAGGAAACTCATCCAAAAAAACCCTAAGAAATTTGGAAAAATCTTAAAACCCCTATAAAATTAGGGAAAACTTTTAGAAAAACAGGAAAAATTCCTAAAAAACTTAGACTAAAGCTTGTAAGTCCATATCCTCTCAAAATTCCTCTAAACATCAAAATCTTATGAACAAGATCTCCTAGATCTGAACCAAAAACCTTAAATCCATGCTTCAAGCAAGCAAAAGAAGGCATCCAAAGGTGAAAATCAAACCACGATCCTGGTATACGCCGCAAGTCGGGATCTTTCGGGTTTGTAATCTCTCTCTCTCTCTCTCTCTCTCTCTCTCTCTCTTATTTATTTACTTATTTCTTTATGTTTTTGGTTTTTTTATTTACTTATTTCTTAGATTTAGTTAGAATTTAAGCTTTTTAAGGTACAACAAATGGATTATGAAGTTAGCGCTGCCAGTAGATTTAAATGAGAACCGGATCTATGAAAATCTACGATGCCCCTAAATCTATAATTTGAGTGACCCCTCTCTCTTTACAGATTTTTAAAAAAAAAAAAAAAAAAAAAACACTGGTTTCACAAGAGATTTGAGTTGATCTTATTCAGAGAGCGATCCGAATTCAAGTGTAAACAATTTGATGCCCACTAAGGGGCCATCGAGCTCTAGATCCTTCTATTTGGACTGTAAAATGCTATGTAAAATTTAAGTTATATTTTTCATAAAAAAATAAAACACAAAAGCTAGCAAACATAAAAAAATATCCCAAAGTCCGATCTGGGGCTTGTGCAACACGACTCGAACCGAGTTGTGCAGCACAACTATCGAAATTTTTTCCATCAATCCTGATTTCGGCCCTGTTCAAGCTCCCTATGATTGCTAAGTTTTCTATTTTCAGTGATCTTTAATTTTGGAAAAAAAAAAGGGACTTAGGTTTAGATTAAGGTTTCTTTGGCTTATTTGTTTAGAGTAGATTTGATCTTTTCAATCTTATCCTATCTGCTTATATTAGAATTCTTGATCGTATCTTATAACTTAGATTTCCTTGAGATCCTTGTCTTTTTGTTCCATCTCTACCTTTTGCACTAGTAGAATAGGCTGAGTGCATGTGGCCCGCTTGATAACACCACTTGCACCGACCACTAAATTGTTGATTTTATACACAACACCACACATGTTCAGACCCACCCAACAAAGTTTTCATATTTTTTAAAACCCCCCTATACCGATATTTAAGTCATGGGGGAACTCAGTTTTGTGCACAGGATATTGAATGTGCCAACAATGAAACGAGCACCCCTCCAAGGAAATGCTGACCACAAACCAAATCCACAATAGTAAAGCGCACCCTCCGCAGTTGAATTATACCTGGGCCTTACGTGGGCACCCAATCAAACCTATACGCGTTTCGAACATTTTTTTAGTTACGAACCCTTGACTAGACCTAGCTTACCCATAGTGAAGTAGGTAAAATTGTCATCAAATCATTTTCGTGTGCTTTGATCCAGTTTTGAGCCTATGACTAAGCTAGGTTCGAGTCTAGGTATAGTCAGGTTCAAGTTTAGGTCTAGCCCATTGTAAGTCTTGATTCATCCAGGCTCAAGCCTAGGTCTACCAAGGTTTAAGTCTAGGATTTAACCAAGTCCAAATCTAGATCCAAGGCCAAGTCTAGGCCTAGCCAAGTTTGGGTATAGATCTATCAAAGTCCGAGTTTAAGCTAGTGAGGTCTAAATTTAAGTTCACCTAGGTTCGAGTGTAGGTCCAGTAAGGTTCAAATTTAAGCCTAGTTAGGTCCTAGTCTTGGTTTAGGTCTACGTATCTAGCCCTAAGCCTGAATCTAAAGTCTGAACCTAGGCCCACATCAAGGTTCGCTTTTAAGGCTCAAGCTCAGCTCAGGCCCAGGCCTACTCTTGGTCCAGGCCCAAGTCCTCGACCCAAGTTGATGTCCAGTTATAGGTCTAAGTTCAATTTAAGTTCAGGTCCAGTCCAAGTTAGGCCCAACCTTTTAGTATGAGAATCATGGCTTAGGACCAAACCCAGATGCGGTCTAACCCTTTAGTCTAGCCTATGTCTAGGGAGCCAGGTCAGTATTTGGAGCATCACCAAGGTGCACCCTCAAACCACGAGACCCATGAGGGTAAATATAAGGACCCACATGGAGTCATTGCTAGTCACTTAGGTCTCAAGGCTACCAATCATCTTGCCCAACCAAGTTAGTAAAGTCTGCAACAATCCAAATGATGAACTCATCAGGCAGGCTAACCTGCAAGTCAGTAAAGTCTATCAAAGATGTATATTTGTACATTTTGCTAAACCTCAACTAACTAAAACAAGGAACAATTCAAATAGGAAAAATGCATGTTTTATAAAAAGCTAAAAATAAAATAAAATCATATCCTCCAAATTGTAGTAGAACATGCAACAATAGATGATAAAAAATTAATGCCTACAAAAAACCCCAATATAAATTCTGTAAGAAAACAATAAGTAAAAACTTATTATAAAAATATATACAACTGAAAATATAGTGAACTCGTTCAAAAAGCCTACATAAAATTAAAAATAATGAGAAAACAGAATAATGAGGAGAATAACATGTACTTGGATAGATATTTAAAATTTAAGGCTTTAAGTAATTTAAAATAAGGATATAACTATCAAAAGTGAGAAACCATAATGAGGTTTCAAAGTATTTTTTTTAGAAAGTTTTTTAGAAAGACACATTATTAATTGGAAAAGTTTTATAAGGTTGCAAGCTTTACTATAGAAGTAAGGTGTACATCAAAAATGCATTAGAAAATAGTGTTTTGAAGTTGAAAAAGCAACCAATTGATCATCTTGGTCTCAAGATGTTGAGAAAAAAGAACTTAAAGTCCTTCAAATAGTTCATCTTGTGACAAGTTATATGGACCGTCTATTTTTAAGATTTTCAAATGTTTATAAATGCTTGATCTGCATCATTTTTAGAACTTTAAATTTCATGATTAAGGGTGAACATGGATTTTCAAGCCATCTTAAGCTTTTTCAACACTGTAACTACATCTTCTGACAAAATTTAGAGGTGTGCCTTACTTGTATATTATAAGATGGGCACCTTATACCCCACCCAATCTAATTAATTTTTTAAAACTCTCTATTACATAATGTCAACTATAAATAAAATTCATAAGCATAAACCTTCATAATTTAATTGTCTTTCGTACTTTATATGCAAACATCTCCAAGGAGTGTAGAAATAAAATTTTTGGACAAAATAAAAATTCATGTTGGCAAAATATGAACAGAGAATTTTTTCGAAATGCACTTAGGAGATTTCAAATATTCTATCAAAACATACCTAATTGGAATAGTTGAAAATTGGCAAAATTTATATGGTTGACAAGGTGGGTGTATTTTAATAAGTTTTCCTATAAAAAATATGACAATAGGAGTTGAGTCATAAATAAAATTTAAAAGCCTTTGAAAATTAAGATTTAGATATCAAATATTATAAAATTGCTTTGCTACATTAATAACAAAAAAAACTGCATAATTAAATTTCTCATTTAAAACTTTGAAAAGTTTACGTGTTAGTCACAATCGTATCCTCGATAGGATTACATAAACAAAACCGTGTAAATATAGGGTACATTGATAGTATGCAACAGTGGTTTAAAAATCGGATCAGTGATCCAGATCGGGCATCTCAAAAACCGATTCGGATCAGTGAATCGGCGATTCGGATTAGGAATCGGTAGGATTAAGCCTTAAAAAAAATCCAAAAAAATTATTAAAATTCATTACAAATGTTGTTTTTTAGAAATCCAATAAGAAATAGGGGTACTCCAATAAAAATTTTCATTTTTTTGCATCAATATACGAATATTGAGATGTTATTTCCCTGTACGAATTACTATTAACCCTTAAATTTATATCACACAAAAGAAGAAACATTAAATTATCATGGATGAAATATATAATCATACATGGACTAAAATAAAGTAATAATACAAACAAATTATTTTACTATTATAACAAAAATAATACATTATAATACTTTATGACACAAAGAAATTAAAAAATAAAATACAAGATTTGATTATCAATATATAATTATTATTTATAATATTATAACAACTATGATTCAAAAAATATTAAAAAACATTTCCATATCGTACGATAAAAATTAAAATAAATTCCCTTATAAATGTGAATATTATGGCATTATAAAATTATTCAAGAAAAGACTTTCACCTAATAATACAAACTAACAATGTCTAAATTCAAAAAAAATTAAAAAGAAAAAACAAATACATATCATATATCCTAGTATTTTGCAAAGTATAAGATATACACTACAATTTTTATATCAATAAGCGTTAATATGGGGAAACTGAAATTAGTCCCACATCCTTCTCATTGAGAAGTAAATCTACCTATAAAAGGTAGAGAATGCATCTCAATGGGAAGAAAATTCAACGCGGTAGAGAATCCATGGGAAGTGATGATGTGGCCCCAACATGGGTACGTTTTTATTGATGAGGATGGGAAGTTGGGAAGTACGATGAGGATGGGGGAAGTTTAATGATGAGGATGGGAAATTCGGAAGTGTTATGAGGATGGGGGAAGTTTACTGATGAGGATGGGAAGTTGGGAAGTGAATGATGATGATGGGAAGTGATGTTGGGAAGTGTGATGAGAATGGGCGAAGTTTAATGATAAGGATGGGAAGTTGGGAAGTGATGATGTGTGACGTGCTAAGTTGGGAAGTGAATGATATGAGGATGGGAAGTTGGGAAGTGAATGTTGCTAAGTTAGGAAGTGAATGATGAGGATGGAAAGTTGGGAAGTAATGACGTGTGATATGCGAGAACCGGGTGAAAATTCACTAGTGAACCCATTGAAACCACCCGTGTTACCGTAGCACGAAATTGCTAGTGAACCCATTGAAACCACCCGTGTTACCGTAGCACGAAATTGCTAGTGAACCCATTGAAACCACCCGTGTTACCGTAGGATGGGTATGGAATTTGCTAGTGAATTGAAATCACCCGTGTTACCGTAGCACGGAATTGCTATCACCCGTGTTACCGTATCACGGAATTGTTAGTGAACCCATTGAAACCACCTGTGTTACCGTAGGATGGAATTTGCTACCACCCGTGTTACTGTAGGATGGAATTTGCTAGTGATGAGAATGGGCGAAGTTTAATGATGAGGATGGGAAGTTGGGAAGTGATGATGTGTGACGTGCTAAGTTGGGAAGTGAATGATATGAGGATGGGAAGTTGGGAAGTGAATGTTGCTAAGTTAGAAAGTGAATGATGAGGATGGAAAGTTGGGAAGTAATGACGTGTGATATGCGAGAACCGGTTGAAAATTCACTAGTGAACCCATTGAAACCACCCGTGTTACCGTAGCACGGAATTGCTAGTGAACCCATTGAAACCACCCGTGTTACCGTAGCACGGAATTGCTAGTGAACTCATTGAAACCACCCGTGTTACCGTAGCACGGAATTGCTAGTGAACCCATTGAAACCACCCGTGTTACCGTAGGATGGGTATGGAATTTGCTAGTGAATTTACCGTAGCACGGAATTGCTATCACCCGTGTTACCGTATCACGGAATTGTTAGTGAACCCATTGAAACCACCCGTGTTACCGTAGGATGGAATTGCTAGTGAACCCATTGAAACCACCCGTGTTACCGTAGCACGGAATTGCTACCACCCGTGTTACCGTAGCACGGAATTGTTAGTGAACCCATTGAAACCACCCGTGTTACCGTAGCACGGAATTGCTAGTGAACCCATTGAAACCACCCAGTGTTACCGTAGCACAGAATTGCTAGTGAACCCATTGAAACCACCCGTGTTACTGTAGGATGGGCGTGTTTTCGCTTAAAACTCGACGACTCTCTTTAGATTCACTTAAAACTAGGCGACTCTCTCTAGACACGGGTGCCTCTACGTCTTTTATGTGAACCGACACAGAGTGTTCAAAAACCGTGTCGAACTGGGCGACTCAGGTTTGAATGATGAGGATGGAAAGTTGGGAAGTAATGATGTGTGATATGCGAGAACCGGTTGAAAAGTCACTAGTGAACCCATTGAAACCACCGGTGTTACCGTAACATGGAATTGCTAGTGAACCCATTGAAACCACTCGTGTTACCATAGTATGGAATTGCTAGTGAACCCATTGAAATCACCCGTGTTACCGTAGCAGGGAATTGCTATCACCCATGTTACCGTATCACGAAATTGTTAGTGAACCCATTGAAACCACCCGTGTTACCGTAGGATGGAATTGCTAGTGAACCCATTGAAACCACCCATGTTACCGTAGCAGGGAATTGCTACCAACCGTGTTACCGTAGCACGGAATTGTTAGTGAACCCATTGAAACCACCCGTGTTATCGTAGCACGGAATTGCTAGTGAACCCATTGAAACCACCCAGTGTTACCGTAGCACGGAATTACTACCACCCGTGTTACCGTAGCACGAAATTGCTAGTGAACCCATTGAAACCACCCGTGTTACCGTAGGATGGGCGTGTTTTCGCTTAAAACTCGGCGACTCTCTCTAGATTCACTTAAAACTAGGCGACTCTCTCTAGACGCGGGTGCCTCTACGTCTTTTATGTGAAGCGACACGGAGTGTTCAAAAACCGTGTCGAACCGAGCGACTCAGGTTTGACTCGACGACTTTTCAATCGCTGGTGTGCAACTTTAATTTTTATATACCTTTTCAGAAATTTTTAAAAGAAAATAGTCGTAATGCATTATATATATATATATATATCGCAAATTTTTATATAAGGGCGAGGCGCTAAACTATCAACTAAAGCGCACCTCAAAAATTCACTAAAAGAAACTGTTTCAATGCCCAAAATAAATATATATTTGTGTATGTACTAGTTGGATTATATGTATTGCACGTAATAATAGATTAAGCAATCACAATTCTTTCATATACATATCTATATATGCTTTCCGAGTCATCTCACAATCCATCAATATGCATGTATATTCTATGAAAAAAGGCAATGACTTTATTTCAACTGACTGTAATTTTTTTATTTTTTATTTGCTATTAACCTCTTGTGACCTAATCAATTTTTGAATGATAAACATAGCATTGTACCATAAGTATAAGGATGATACTTCATAGGTATTAAACGAAAACAAGCAATACCATAACAAACAACTTTGTAATAGTCAACACCATATGATTAATATGTTTTGTGTTTTCCTCTGTCAAAAGCATATTACATGCATACGATATCAACGACAAACAAACCATACTAATAACAAAAAGCTTACAATTATACAACTATAAAAGAGAATGAGAGAAAAGTAACCCAGAGAGAAGCCACAACATCATTATAATCGGGAGAATAGATAATAAACTATTTTTAAAACATGGACAATTCGCTAAATGATGAACTCAATTTTTATGGCTCTTAAAGTGGGAAAATGTGTAAACCAAGGTTTAAAGTAATAATGTAAAAATATATAAATACAAATGTCTACTTTTGTAATAAATACAATATAAAACTTTTTACTTCAAATTTGCAAATTACTATAAAATCCAAGAAATTTATACTTTTCTTTTGGAAAAAATTATGTAAATATTCGTTCATTTTTTGTTATTACCAAAATATCCAAAACTTTTTGTTATTACACATATGTCTACTTTTTCCACTCTGTAACGCTTTTTTTTTTTTAAAGACCAAATTGATGAATTTTGGTTTTTCAAAAACCAAAATGAGCTGAATTTCTGTTTTCGGGCCCATCCGTTTAACTGCTTTGAACTATGCTTGTCTCTCACCACGAACTTTTGTGGCTCATCTCTCTTCTCTCTGCAATTTTTTCTCTCTCGTACCTCTCTCACAAGAAACCCCATTCTATAGCTTTGGATTATATTTGGCGTGAAGGTTTTTGACGGATTTTAACGGCATTTGAAGGATTTTTTAAGGTATTTGACAGATTTAAGAAGGTTGTTATAGTGTTGCTTTATATTTGAAGTGAAGGTTTTTGACATATTTTTTGAAGCATTTGACGGATTTAAGAAGACTGTTATAGTATTGCTTTGATTCTTCACTTTAAACTATGTTTCTTTGCTGGTTTTATCGTCATGATCTATGACACATTTGCGGATGTTGTCTCTCGTCAGGCCTCCCATTTCGGATGGTTGAGGGTTCAAAAAAAGAGTGCATAGTATGAAGGTGGTATTAGAAAAGAAGAAAAAATTGCATGTTAGCAACTACCCTCAACCCTTCTCAGTAGAATACATAGACGTGATTTTCTCCAGCATCAATTCAGAGGGTGAACTGCGATATTCCTTGAGAGAATTTGTGATGTCTACTTCCCTCATGTTGACAATGCCCAAAGCCGCACAGGGTACCCAACTTAGAAGCACAAACATTGAAACCAAGGTAGAACTCCAGCTCAATAAACCCAGTCATAAATATCCTAGCCCCGAAACTTCTAGGAGAATACAGGCAAAAACATTCAAACAGCGCACAAATTTGTGATGTCTTATTTGAATGTAGAATACTAGTTTTAAAAAACCAAAAACATTCGAATTTTGGTTTTTCAGAAATCAAAAATATAAGATTTTTGGTTTTTCAAGGTTAATTCAAACAAAACACACCAAATTACTAGAATGCAGAATACGGTTTTTCAAAAAACCGAAAATCATGGTTAATTCAGACATAATACATCTAGTTATTGGAATGCAGAATACGGGTTTTTGAACAATCACAATAATTAAAATTTCGATTTTTAAAAATCCAAAAATTAGTGGTGGTCCTTTTTAAAAAAAACATTACAAAGTGGAAAAAATGGATGTATATGTAATAAATGAAAGTTTTCAGTATTTTAGTAATAAAAAAAATAAAACGGATATTTACGTAATTTTCCCTTTTTTTTATGGGGTGTATTTAATTTCAAATATTTAAAATTTTATAATAAAATTTAAAAGTTACTATAATTTTAGAAAGCATAGCAACACAAAAAAGCTTACTTTTTAAGAAAATTAAAATTACTAAATTACAAACAAAGCTATTTCTGGAAAGGTTAATAAAAATTTATTTATTGTGGAAAATTTTCTTTTGATAACTTTAAAAATTCTTTAAATGATTGGTCACAAATGAAATTAATGAGAATAGAAATTCAAAATTTACATTTTCAAAGAATTTTAGTTTTTAGTGATGAATCTTATATCAAAGACAGTGTTATTTATTTAAAACTTCTAAAATCTATAGGAAAAAGCTCAAAAAACATATAATTAAATCATAATATGGGATGTAAATAATAAACCATTATGTTACGAATCTACAATCATAATTAATCATTACCAATATTATTAAAAAAAATTAGAAGATAAAAAATCAAAATAGACAAACAATAAACATATGTTGCGCACGGAGTTGGAACATACCTTGTTATAGTCTTCTTACACATTTCCACACATGCTTAAATATCTACAATAAATTAAAAATCACTCATCAATCAAAAATACAAAATCATATAGTAACAAACAAATGGAGAAATTTAAAGAAAATAAAGAGATAATAGAGAAAGGTAGTAGAGAAAGGGGGTTGCGAAGAAAAAATAGAGAGAGAGGATGTCATCGAAGAGAGAAAGGGGGAAGGGAGGGAGGGAGAGAGAGGGACTCGGAGAGAGAGAGAAAGGTGGTACAGAAAAGGAGTTACGAAGAAAAGATAGAGAGAGGATATCATCGAAGAGATAAAGGGAAAGGTAGGGAGGGAGAGAGAGGTACTGTGAGAGAGAGAGAGAGACAGAGAGAGAAAGGAAGGACATATAGAGATGTTGGGAAATCAATTAGGTGAAAAGGAGGCAAAAAGATAGTATAAAGTAAGAAAATAAAAAATTGAATCTTTCTTGTTTTCGGCCACGCAGAAGTGCTATCTCAATACGATATTTGCCCCCCTCTGATATTGTAAAAGGCGTACATAAGAAGGATAACTCGTCCTTGCGATACAGAAAAATAAAAAGGTATTTTTTGTTACTCCAAAGCTCTATGCACCCATGCTTGAATCCTGATATTAGAGTCTTGAGTTGATAAGAGAGGGCAAGAGAGAAAAACGAGAATAGAGAGAGAGAGAGAGAGAGATGAGTGTTGTGTTATTATTGGGTGTATTTTTGTCATGATACAAGACTAAATACACTTGAAAAAATGCGTTGATGAGTCTAAAGGCGTGATCATGAGAAAAGTATTGAATGTACACTAATTTGATACATCTTGTCAGCCGGTGGATAATTAAGCAAATCCAATGGATATGATTCTTGAAGACATTTGCAAGACATACTTATGATATGAGAAATAGAGTATGATGTACCTGACACTCATTATGTGAAGGCCCTAATATGCCTTAAGAGTTTTGGTCATTGGTCAACTCATACATCCTAGCTAGCGACCAATGATAGCAAAAGGTATCAAACCATCTCAATTCCAGACAAAATCTAAGACATATACTCCTGAGGCCATGATACGTATTATCGAAAAGTTTGGGTACAATACTATACACTTTCAAGTCCGTTGTCGATCAAATATATATATCTTGGTTAACGACTAATCATAAAAAGGTATTAAGCTATTTCAATTCTAGACAAGCTCTGGGATACGTCTCCCCACATAATATCAGAAGAACTTGGATATGATACGACACGATACACTTTCAAATATGTTGGTGGTCAAATATGTGCATCTTTGGCTAATGATCGATTCTAAAAGACCATTAAACCATCTCAATTCGAGAAAAGCTATGGGACATATGCTCCTGAAGCCATGATATGCCTCTCCACATAATATTGGAAGAGTTTGATGTGGTACGATGTGTCTTTTGGATCCATCGTCTGTTAAAGGAGTATTTGATAGATGGAGCACAAGGAAACCTCATTTTATGATATAAAAATGAGGCGTGTCCTTGCAAATGTGTTCAATGAGACCTTATATGCCTCTAGTCCAAGAATCATACAAGTTACGCATCAATTGGCACTCTGGCCTTGATTCACCAACGGACAAGATATGCCCTGATCGACAGCCCGAACTTGATTTTATTGGGATTGATTTGAAACTCTTCGAAAGTCATATTTGAAGCTCTGCATTCCTTATTCAAAAGCTTTAGGTCATTCGAAGATGGCTTAACCCATCATCTGGATTAATTGGCAGTCAGATTTTGATGAGTCGTATGCCAGGCAGATTACTATGATGACCTCTGATCACTAAAATTGAGATTTCTCTCAATCTATAAGGATTTTCTCATGGGACCTAAACCATTGGATTTTTTACTAAATGCCCTATCAGTCATGATAATGCGACATCGTATCATTAGTGCATAAGAAAGTGGCAAGCTCTACAACAGTGGCTATGAAAACTGTGTGAGAGTTTGACCACCGCCAGATGATTGTTCCCAAGATATGGAAAAACTTGAGCCTGAATTTCTTAAAAATTTGTGTCATAGTCCCCTCCACAAGATTGCCCTAGCTCAGGTATCGAAACCCAAGAAATGAATGCCTTATAAAAAATCCCAATTGAGGTTAAAGATGTATGCCTACAGGGGATCCAAGCACTCCTCATTATACAGAACACCACAAATGTGAAGGGCTCGATTTTCCAGGTGGATGTGGTAGAAAGTGAACCCAATCCATAGGATTTTGACGTATCTCTCTCTCTCATGATCAATTAATGAAAGCGCATATGAAAGAATGGGAAAGAAACGTGAGCCTAAAAGAAGATAACTTCTCTCGAGAAGAGGTCGAAGAACTCACTCCTCTAGAAATTCCATGGGGAGCTCCTGAGCCACCTTCGCAAGATTTCTTAGATGATCCACCTATTTGGGATAAAGAGCTAGACATTCAAAATCAATCCATGTTACATCATCAAAAGGAAATGTTTTTAAAAGTTTTTAACAACAAGGGCTTGATCCTAATTACTAGGGCACCCCCAAGTTAAGAAACTTCATTTAAAGAAGAAAAAGTTGGTGCTGATGCAGAAGACCCTATGGGGGTAATCCCATCAAACCAGTCAATGAGGGCACCCTCTCCCGGTGCTGAAAGCATTATAGGTGCAATTGACGAAATTGAACCCCTATTTATTAACTCCCAACCTGCCATAAGGTCATCAAATGTTAACCTAGTTACCCTTCTTATGTGAGCGTATCACCTGAATTTAAGCACTAAGAGAGAGAAAGCCGACTACGGAATTAACTCTCGAAGAGCAACACAAAATCTTAACTGAAAAAGACAATTGAAATGTATGGTGATCACTCACCCCTTGCAAAAACCAAGTAGGGCATTTACGCCTCATACTTCAAAAAACATTATAACCTAATGAATAACATAAGTTATCTCATTGACGAGAAAAACCTAATGAGCTTATCAAGGGTTCAAGTGGAGTAATTCAAAGGAAAAGTACAATGGGAATTCGACAAGCATTATCAAAGAGATATTGGATATCAACCTTAAAAAAAATTATAGTCTCCTTGCCACCTAGAGAATGGGAGAATAATTGAGTATCAATCTCGTTCTGAGGGCAAAAAAGAAAAGAAAAAAAAAAAAAACACAATAAGCATCACTGACTCTGCATCTTCTCCTCATCCTTCTTCGTCATCTTCTTCTTCTTCTTTTTCAAAAAAGAAGAGAGACAAAGGAAAAACTTTGAAAAAAAGGGATAAAAAAGAAAGAGAAGAAAAAAAGATATATGTTGGGCAGAAAATTCGAAAAAAACCCTGAAAGTTAAAAAAATACCACTAGGCTGAACACTCAAAAGGGACCCAAGTCGATAGAATAAAAGAAGTTATCTCTCCTTTCTGTTTCTTCTCTAAAGTCTTTTCTCTCTAAATATCTTCTCCTTCGTTTTCCTTAGTCATTATGGTATCAAAAGAAAAGTCAATGAGTATTAGCGTGATGGATCATAGTTAAAGACATTCGAAAGATTGGTGGGGGAGGAACAAAATTGGAATTCCAAGGAGATTCCGAGCACCCAAGGGCAGTATTTCGTATTTTCTAAGCCTCCAGTTTACTTGAAAACTTTAGAGAACTCTCTTCAAATTGCAACATAAGAGCCGAGATTACAAGATGAAAATATACTTGATGATTCCTCATCCAGAGGATCCCAACAAGGATCCGATAAGCTCATATAGGGTTCACCAATGGGGTCACAAGTGGTTAAACTGTCAGGACCCCACAATTTTAAAATCTTTTCTAAAATTTCTTTCAAAACCTATTTTTGAAAATTTTTAAATATTTTTTGATAAAAGAAAATTTCAATTGTATTTTGTTTTTTCAAAAACTTTAATTTCTTTATCAAAATCGTACACTCGATTCCTAGTTCTATTTCCAAAAAATTTCTTTATTTACAAAACTTCTAAAATATTTTCTAAAACAAAGGAGTTGGATGCCCATAAATAATGTTATCACATTAGTCACCTTTTCTATTCTCTTGGAAATAAGTTGAAATCTTTTCAAGAAGTGACCTGAAATTTAGGATAACCTTCCTAGCCTTAAGCCATTCCAAACCTTAAGCCAAACACATAGTTATAGGAAAATAGTTATAGGAAAACCCGGAAAGGGAGAATAAAATATGGAAGAATAACCAAATTCAAATTTCATAATTTAAAAGTTCAACAATCGAAAGATTGTCAAGTCTAAGACCGAGTGTCATGATTCGAAAATCCAGCTCAGGAGTTCGGACTAGCGTGAGAAAGCATCTTAAGAAAACCTCATCTAAAAATACTAATATCAAAATACCCGATGCGACTTCGCGTGTTATAGCTCTACTAAATAGATTGGTATGCCTTCTGACCAGTTAATATTAGGTGAAGAGATTAAGAGAGATTGTCTGCAAGTATTTACTTCTTTGCCGCCCGCCTATCCTTCGAAGGACAATGAGTGCCACAGAGGGCAATTGTAGACGCCCAATTTTGAAATTGACAACTTTTCTTAAGTTCTTCAATCCTAGGAACCACATCAAACTAGTAGACTTAAAACCTGAACTTTAAGCTTTGGGGTAGTCTTGCTAGATAGTTTTGAGCCTAATAAATACAGGAAACCAACTTTAACATCAATCCCCCCCTAAAACTTGAAATCGGTACGTAAATTTCATACAAATTGGCCCAAATTTGATTTTTAATTGAATAGGATATCAAGATCTTTCCATTGGTTCAAGTCATGCCTGAATCCAATTTATGAGTTGAAAGTTATGATCCGAATAAAATTGTTTACCATAAATTTCAGAATGGTCCTTATAGAAATTCCAGAACCACCTAGAATCTTATGGAATCTTCTGGAAGCTGTTGTGACAGGTTTTGGCTTTTTAATAAGCATGATTTTGACCTAAATTTACCTAGGACAAGTAAAAATATGTTTAGGACAAATATAACCATTTTTTAGATTTTTTTTTTAATTATCCTTAACTTACTTCTATTTAAACACCCTTAGCAAATCTCAAGTCATCTCATAAAATGTACTTAAAAATAAATCCGAAAATTCCAAAAAAAAATCAGAAAAATCTTAATTCCGGCAAACCGTAGTTTAGGAAAACCTTAAACCCTAGTCCCAAGTCCTTCAACCTTAGAAATCTAGTAGCATATACACTAATCCCAAGATCTGGGCCATTAATCCCTAGAAAAGCCAATATCAAAATTAAACATTTCTTAGTCAAATTTAAGTTAATTTCAAGTATCAAATTTCAGCTAATTTCAAATGTGAAGAGAGAAGGCAATGATGTAAACAACTCGATGTCTTGATACCGGTCCCAATTCCGGGTTTCAGGTGATCCAGGGTGACTGGCCTGGGCAAGTGAGTTCTCCATCTCCCTCTCTCTTTTGGTTTTCAGTTATTTTTATATCGGTTTACATTAGTTTAGAAGTTTATTTGGTATAGAAAATCAATTGGTGCTACCAGCAATCTGAGGAGGAAATTGATCTATCAAGAATAACTTTTCTCAATCTATTAAGAATGACTTTTCTTTTTTAGATTGTAATTTGTCTGACTCTGCAATCTCTACTAACTTTAATATTTTTACTAATTCGGAGCTCAGATTAAAGAGGGTCTCTCGATTGGAAACTCTCTCGGATTTGGCTTAAACAAATTGATATACACCCATTTCTATTTTTGTGAGTGATAGAGAGATAGAGAGACAAGAAGAGCGATTCTTCATTGCAACGTCTGTCAAGAGATAGGCTCTTGATATCATCATCTTCTGTTATGTGGTGTAAAAATTATTTAGAGAGAGAAATTTGTTGATGTAGATTCACTTGAAGCCATAGCTCGAAGAGGAGCAGACTCATGGACAATACCCTGCACATAGTTAGTATAATGATACCACACGCCCTTGGTATTGATGTTTTATCCACTTTCTTGTATATTTGTCTTTTTAGAACTGTGAATGTATAAGCTTAAAGACTCGAATCAAGGGTGTTCAATCCCATATAGAGGGTTGATGCAAACTGTAACAAGAATTGTAAGTTCCTGAAACTCCCCACGTACCTAACATATATGTAAAAAACCCTTGTTGTTTCCATGATATGAAATTTAAGGGCATCTTTGGCCCTGTTTGTGATAGTCATCTGGTTATTTCTCTGATATGGAGTCATAATGTCTTAAGCATATTCCCCTAATGCATTTTCGGAACAATCAATTATGCTCTCTAGAATTTCACAGAGAATGGTATGAGAAAAGAGTTGTTCAATTGTATTTTGTATGGAAAAAATGACTCATTTTATTATTGTAGGAGTGGTTAGATGCCTTGCCAACAGTCATAAGTTCTATGCATGCCCTTAGCTCGATGTCTATTGTTACAAGCCTCCATTTCTAGCATCTATTTCTTTAACGGCTAGTGACTGTTGGATGACACACACATGTCACTCTCACAAAAAGATATTGAGCCTCAAGCCCTACCCGTACATGTGCCCGAGTGGGGGTCGTTTCATGTGCTGATGCGAGTACATTGGAAGTGCGCAATTAAGTGCCCTTGCCCCAAGCACTCATGCGCGTGCACCTCGCATGTTTCGCGTGCTCCGCACAAGCATCATCATTCTCTTTATTATTCTAAGTGTTTATAAGGCATGATAATGCTTAGACTTAAATATCACTCAATCTATACTCTCCTCTTGAATGTGGGGCTAAAAACCCACAACTTTCTCCCTCTATAAAATATTATTTAGAAAAAACCATAAAAACCACATTGTTATTTTGAAATACACACAAGTATTTATCAAAATAAAAAATACTAATAAGAGAGATATGAGAGAAGGTAGGAAGAAAAGGTATACTAACTTCTCCTTATCTTACCTAAAAAATTGCCTAAAAATGGGGAAAAGGAAAGAGAAAGAGAATTTTTCCAACATTTTATTTTATTTCAGGCTAATTCTCTAAAACCTCTTGCCTTCACTATCTATAAAATTTCCTTCTCTATCCATAAATTCACTTCTAAAAATCTCTCCCACTTATCATTCTCTCTGTCTCTCTCTCTCTGTCTACCACTCTCATCCCATATATCTCTCTCCCTCTCTCTCTCTCTCCATGTTACACGTGTATATCTAACTCAATCTCTTTCTAAAAATTATATTTTTTATTTTTTTGATTTCCTAATTTGTATAGAGGGAAAAAAAAAAAAAAAATCAATTTTGTCTCTAATGATTATCTCTATTGTAATTTGGATAAAGATGGTAGGATTTAAAGAGAAGAAAAGAATTGTGGATATATTTCTCAAATAAAATTTCCTTTTCTTTTTTTGAGTGAATTATGACTATCTTCTCTATCTATAAATTCTCCTCCAAAAATCTCTCCCTTATATCAATCACTCTCTCTTTTATATTCTCCTATCCCTCTCTCTGTGTGTGTCCCCCCCCCCAACGTATCTCTCACTCTCTTATCTACATAGATGGACATCCAAATCTCTCAAATAAAATTTCTTCTTCTTTTTTTGGGTGAATTAAGACACACTTCTCTATCCATAAATTATCCTCCAAAAATTCCTCCATCATATTATTCACTTTCTCTCGTATCTACTCTCTCTCTTCCCCTTGTATCTTTCTCTCCCACCTAACAATAGGTATACCTCTCTCCTCCTAAAGACATACACAATAAAGTTGCCTATTCTACAATCTATTTCAATAGGGTCCCCTCCTATTATTGTGACATCGTCCAACCCTTAACTCTAGCTTAAAAATGTAGTATAGATAATGTGAAGTATGGAACGGTTCAAATATGCTATGCTATCATAGAATAGGTCCATATTTATCAAACTTATCTAAAGTAAAATGGAGTAGGGGAGTGGTTGGAAGATGCTAATGTAGAGAAAGTCCATATTAAGATTTCTAAGTATGGAACATTTCAAAGTTGCTAACGTTATTCCGTGGAGCACTTCGATGTTTCTAACATAGAAGCATTCCATTATCGGCCCAAAATTACTTGTGGGGGTGGTTCGAAATTGCTAGTTGCACCGCCCTAGACATGCAATGATTCAGTTATAATG
This sequence comes from Amborella trichopoda, assembly GCF_054954075.1. Taxonomy (NCBI): domain Eukaryota; kingdom Viridiplantae; phylum Streptophyta; class Magnoliopsida; order Amborellales; family Amborellaceae; genus Amborella; species Amborella trichopoda. Next base: position 32,116,355 of record NC_142343.1, read on the forward strand.
GTTTCATATTGCCATATTAATAATAAATTATGAAAAAATGAATAAAAATAATTGTGATTCAATATTGCTAACATCAAATTAGGGGCAAACTTAAGATACAACACTACAAGAAAATAAGACCCTAGTGCAAAATTAGTTATAAATTGGATAAAGCGATAATACGTAAAATAATTTTCAAAAATTTGTAGATAAATTCTTCGTATTTTTGTTAGGGGTGAGGTTTATTTAAGGCATCCAACTTGAATAACAAAAATAAGGCACACTTACAAACTCTACCAGAAGATACAGTTCCAAAGCCAAAACTCTTATGACGACCTAAAAATATATTTCTATGCCTAACTATATAATGTAAAGTTCATAAAAGGATGCACATCAAGTAGATCATAAACACTTCGGAATCTTGGAAATGGATGGTCCTAATAATGTATTTATGACTTTAAAACTTTTTTTTCCTCTCTCTCTCTCTTTATATATATATATATATATATATATATATATATATATATATATATATATATATATATATATATATATATATATATATATATATATATATATATATATATATATATATATATATATATATCCCCCCTCTCCCTCTCTCTCTCGTATTTATACATTCAAAATGATCAATTAGAGAGTTTTTCGACATCATAATGAACTTTTTCAAGTGGGTTAAAAAGTAATTTATTAAGGCGCACCATACTAGTGTTTTAAGATGCACCATACTTCTACCATACGTTGCATTGTTTCCCTTTTATCTTTGATAACTGCCAAAGAGATACAATAACACATATACCCATATACGCATATGCCTATCGAAAATAAAAATCCCAAATAACCCTCAGGTTCATGGAAGGACCATAGTTCCCTTACATGTTAAAATGAATCACGTTTAAACCCATTATGTACATTTTCCATCATCGAAGTTACAACATTTATCATTTTTATTTTTCTAATGACTATTTCATGAAAGCCCTATAAAACCTTATCCATTCCTTCTCTTTCTTTCTCACCCGCGAACCTCTCCGTACCTCTCTCTTTTGCAACCTCCCCTTAGACCCTCATATCTCTCACTCGTCAAGTAAATCTCACAAGTTGGTTGAAGGAGGTATTCAAATTCTATTTATACGATGGGGGTAAAAAAACATAAAAGATAGTTGTTGTAATTTTGACAATAGCAAAGATAAACAGTGTTTTAAATGTCATTTTTTCACTTGGAAGATATATTACATAGAAATGGGTACGTATGCCTATTTGTAGAACATATGTGCGTAAAAAATGCTAACCCCAAAAAATGCCATGTAGACACGACACATCCGTAAAATATATAGGTGTTCACATATATGCACACATTTATGAATACATATATGGAAATTTATTTTTAGTTTACATATGAATTTACATATTCAATCATTCATACGTCACAACAATAGTAAAATGTAAAAACATAAATTAAATTAATAATACAAAATGTGTTACTTTGTGAATCTTTATTTTATTCATAAAAAATTTATCATATTCTAATCTAGGGTTGCGTCACAACAACATGGAAAAAGTTAAAATTGTTAGCTAATAAATTCAAAATATGGCACCCTTTTTTGAATAGGGTCCTAATATATTTATCTAAAATCATATAAACATTACCCCTTGCACCCTCTATAGATCCATTGTTTTTTAAACTAGTTCATTAGGCACTATATTTTCGATATTAATTTCAATAGGTCCATCTATGTTGTCTTCATTGATGCTCACATCTAAATATTTGTATGTACCGGATTTATAAGCATCTTGCCTCATTGTGAGCAATCCTATACTGCTGCAAATAAATACAAGCTATCAAAAGAATTAATGCCAAAAATTTGAGACAAGGGCAAGTACTGCACTTTATAAGCAAAAGTATAACAAACTTTGTGCATCTATAAATACACGTATTAAAATTTATTTGTAGTTTTCATTTGCATTTGCATATTCAATGATTCATATGTTATAACAATAAGAACACATCACAAAAAATAAATTAGTAATCCAAAATATGTCACTTCGTTAACCATAATTTTATTCATTAAAGTTTTCTTATATTCTAATATAAGGTTATAACAACATATAAAACTCTAAAAACTTATTAGTTAATAAATTCAAAAAATGTAGCACCCTTTTTGCACGTGTCTTTATCTAAAATCATATGATCAATTCCACTTGCATGTTGGTGGTATAAGACCAATAGGCTAGAAACACATTATTTTAAAAAATTTCTATTGTTTTAAAACTCAATGGTTTAAATGTATGGATATCTCAATACAAAACCATAATTCATATATTTCAGCCTACAAATATAGTTTATACACATTTAAATAATAAAAAATCAACTTAATAGGTCTCTTACAAATCCCTTACAAAAAAAAAAAAAAAAAAACTCAATACAATGTCCGAATACTCACAATATACATCTCTATGACATATTACATGACTTGCACTCAAATTTCCTAATTATATCAAAATTACATGATAATTTTATCTTCATTCTTCATTCTCATCATATATCACAATGTCTCATACACATCATACACTTGATCATAATAATCAAATGAGATTTCAACTCACATAAACAATAAACCGCAACATTAAAGCTCATACCGTAAGATTAAACAATAATATCAATATTCACATAACATACTCAATTTGATCAATCCTGTATCACTCGATAATTGTAAATACGTAAAATCAACATGCAAACATATGTGGGGGAGGCTATGATTCGAACTCCTTGAGCCCGGGCCACAAAAGGGCCTTTTGAGGACTTAATTTGTCTCGTTGTCTAAAGCACGGGTGATAATAATAACTGAAGAAGATTAATCCAATGAGAAGTAAATGATTACTTTTATTTCACTTAATGTGGATCAAATCATAAGCGATGCATGTATCAAAACATGCCTTCAAAGTTTGAGAGAGGTACTACACAAAATAAGGAAGTTGTGGTGAAACGATACTATATAGTCCATAAGGCACCATACGAACTTTTCAACATTAAAAAAGAACTCAATGGACTATTTCATATGCTCAAATATGATGAAATAAATCTCTCATCAGTTGTATATTTTCAGTAAAAATTTCAGAAAAATAAGATCAAGAAAATCAATGTGAAATTACTCAAATCATGAAGTAAGGAAGTTAGTCTATATATATCATGTGTATGGACTACAATATTGCCTTGAGACTCTTCAAATATCAAGTTTTTATGACCAAAAGATGAAGAAAGCTATGGTAAATTAAGAATTACAGTAACTTTTGATAATAGAAATGAGGTAGAAAATGAAATATATGAAAACAAATCGATACATTGGTGAAGCAGTATTATGGGCTTAATCTCACATATGAGGGACTACCCCATCAAAATGTTTCAACTTAAGTTTAAAAAATAAAGAAAACAAGAATGAGGTGTTGATCTCAAGAGGGCCATGGTGGCCACCTTTTTGTTAAGGAGGCTCTCTCTCTCTTTTAAGAGAAACTTATATTTAGGGTATAATTGATCTCATAAGTTGTTTTTATACTTAAATCATAAAGGTGAATTTGATCATGATCATTGATGCCTTAGATTAATCGCACGTAATAGGCCCTTATCCAAGTCACTCATCCATATCTTATTACTAAGATCAATGCATGAACTGTTGATACCCTTCACTCCTTAAAACCTAGGTTATTGTCATTTTCCCTTAAAGTCGTTGGCTCTATCTTTTATTTTCCATGAAACCAAAATTCATATTTACACTTATGCCCATGGTTTTTAAATAATTTGTGAGAGTAAATAAAAAACAAGGACATAGACATAAAGGTAATATGAGACATCCACACATATTACTAAAATATCTTATGATACCATCAATAGGATTTCAACAACGCTAAAGTTTTACATGGGTCAAGCCCATACGGTGGTACCACATAAGATGCACACACATGCCTTGAATCATATGTGGATATTAATATTTAAATCATATTAATTTTCAAAATCTCATGACTTCACACATGCCAAATAAATCACATGTGTGAACAAAACACCATGTGACAAAATGACTCACTTAAGTCACAACATTATAAAACATAATATAACTAAATAACAAAAGACAACATTGTCCCCTACGCATAGGCATGATGTCAACACGACATTAGCACCCAAGGGGGTGTGGGGGTACCACGTAGCATCCCTATGGCCACTTGGGACCCACTTGGCATCCCCATGGCTTGTCTTCAATTGTTATTTTGGCGAAGAAATTTTGAAAAAAATAATTTTTAGTGTTTTAAAAATTCTGAAAAATTATCCAAACATCCCAAAAAATCTCCAAATCACTTTTCAACATTATTACACATTTTTTCATCAATACAAATCTTTTTTCATCAATTTTATATTAATTTGGACTAAAGGTAAATAAGATTTCTAGACTTATAACATTAGTCAGAGTCTTTTATTGGGCTAACCCGAATGATGTCCCATTGGCATCTCAAGCTGACCCAACAGACCTATAGTCCACATTTTATGACAATGACATATAATTAGTCACATTAAAGTCGTTGAGCCAGAGCTTCCTGTCACCTGAGATTCATTGGATTACTAGTGCACCCCTGTAGGACGTGTTCCTACTCAAATACATGGGTCACCTCAAAACACATGTGCACTAGATCTTTTAAATCAGACAATACTATAAAAGAGTGGCTTCCCCATACGATTGTAGGTGCACATGCCATAGAACGGTCTCGTGTTAAGATACGGGCACAAGTCCCATGAGCCAACCATTCTATACAAGGTGAATACTTTTTAAATAGTTGGTTTCTATAATTCTGGATTGGATTTTTCAAACCCTGGCTTATCACATAAACTATGAGGCATTTTAATCGATATAGTCCTGACTGGCAGGTGACCCTCACACCTCCCTCAGAGTTTACACTCTCAAAACACATATTCTCAATGCTTCAAATGCTCAGGGTATATGAATCTGGGCTCCAGTGCGTCAAGCACGCAGATTCAGTATCTCTTTAACTCTCACTGAGCGAAAGACTCATAGCTTTAAGGCTATGAAAAACCACATAGCCAACATTGCACCCTCAATAGATTGGTTTATCATACACCATATTCTCGATGTTAATTTTAGTAAGTCCATCTATATTGATTTCATTAATCCCCAGATCCCAATATTTGCATGGATGGGATTTACAAGTATCTTGCCTCCTTGTGAACAATCGTAGATTGTTATGCATGAATGCAAGCTATTAAAAAAATTTAATGTTAAAAAATGGATACTAGGGCAAGTTCTGTACTTTTGAGGCAAAAGTACTACAAATTTTAAAGGCTATCATATAACTATGGGCATCCAAAACTCATAAACTCAAGTGCTAAGATAATGCAATCAAAATGATCTAAATGCTACATTAAAAAACTAGGGTAGAATATGATTCATGCCATCAATGACAAAAAAAATAAAGTTAGTCAACTAAAAAGATCTTACATGACAAATGAGAAGGGAAGAGGTAAACTTTGGAGAAGGTGTGAGATAAAGTTCCATGGATCTATGACATGGAGAAGGAGAAATCTTAAATGCTTCATTAGTACTTGAAATACAATCATACTTTTATTAATAGGGATAGTGATTTATGTAAATCTTAGGTAAGCGAAAAAAAATAATTTATAGTTACATTCTTTATTGATTTCTCGATAACCATGATCTCGTTGGCGAGATGATTAATTGAAAGGTTTTCTAATTTCAAAGCACTATTTTCTACTGGATTTCGAAGTGCATCTTACTCTAATAATACTATTTAAGGTATTGCATATAATGAGGCCATTTACCTTTAATACAATGAAGTCACAATTATTTATAACCATTTGATTTGAAATCTAATGGATTGGGTGTGCCACATAGTTTGAAATTTTTTTTCATTTGAAGTTGGAGCTTGGTTAATAGAATAAATGCAACTATCCAATTTCACATCCAATATTTAATTGTATATTTCTTCATTGGGTGCGGTTTGTATAGAGCAGAGCTGTAAACGATCAAATTGGAGCTCACCTTCAAATAGTGTCAAGAAATATTGTCTCTATAATGGAAATCTTTGTGATAACCTTAAAATATAGTTTTATCTCTAATTATAAAATTTAAAGCTTCAAAAATTGTAAAGATCGAGCAGATCTATAAAAACTTAAAAATCTTGAAAATGACAATAAAAAAATACATTACAAGATGCACTATTTCCAAAACTCAAAATCCATTTTTTTCTCATGTCCATACACTTAATGTCGAGATGATCAATTTGAGGATATTTGGGCATCAAAACCTCTTCTAGTGAAATTTTGGAGGTGTGCTTTAATTTGATTGTTTAAAGCCTCAGCTCTATGTAAAGTTTTTCCTTGTTTAATTATCCCATTACACCCTATTACTTATTTTTGTCATGGGATGGTGTACGATGATACCATTTACATTTTATACTGAAAGGTCATAATTATTTACGTCTAAGTGATATCTCTAGCTTGGATGTACCATAAAGTTAGAAAATTTTTCTTGTGAATTTTAAATTTGATCAATAAAATAAATCTAACCACCCAATTTTATATCTAAAGGTCAAGATCAATACCACCCAATTTTATATCTAGAGGTCAAGATCAATTGTGACCACCTTGTAGAAAAATAAAAATAAATATCGTTATGTACTTTCCCTTCAACTTTATTCGTGGGGTTCTTAGTTCTTACCGGAGGGAGCGAGTCTACCGTATGCCCCTCGGCAGCACCGCAAAAGAAAAACGAGACTCGTGCGGGAAATCCCGCCAAATAACTCATTCACAATTTAGGGTTTATCCCGTTATAGGATTTTACAGCGTACCTTATTGTGATAACAGGGTTTAGCTTTTCAAGATACAGGGGTAGTATTCTCTTTGTAATTCTGTAGGGTTTTTCTCTCTGACAGTAAATCTGCAACATGGATTCCGAGAAGGAAGCATTCAACTTCACAAAAAAGCCCTTTGTCGAAGACATCGGACCACGAAAAATGTTGGTGTTTGGAGTTTACTTTCATTACCTTTCTCTTTTTCTTTTATTGTAAAGAGTTGCTGTATTTTCAAGGATTGTTTGAACTCACTATATTCGAAACTGCAACATTTATTATGTTTTTGTTCCTAATTTTGCAGAAAGAGCGTCCAGTTTTGCATGCTATCTGGACCTGAAATTGTGAAAGCTGCAGAAACGCAGGTTTATAAGCGTGATTACTATAATAGGACCGATCTTAAGCCTGCCGAACATGGTGTACTTGACACTCGTATGGTACGGTGCCAATCTGTTTATCTTTTTAATATTTTGAATTTATTTTTAGTATTGCTTTGTTGAATTTTATTTAGAGCAATTATATCATGCAACCGTTGTATAGTAATATGATGCAACAACGTAAAAAACATCTTATGGGCATTTGTTTGATCCAATTTTTGAAATATACACTCTTTTCATTTTAATGAATAATCACAAAACAAGAAAAAATTGAAAATACAATCTAGAAAGTATTTTTTTAGCCCAAATAACATAGGCCGTTCATTTTGGTGAGATGCTTAGATCTAGGCCTTAGAAGGATTTTTTTCATTTCCAATTTTTTTGGATGGCTTTATTATCATTAGATGAACAATGTTAAAAAATAAAAAAATGATTTTGAGTTTATAAAGGCTAAGATCTTGAAATTCACAAAATGAATGGTCTAGATTCGTTTTTGGAGATGACTCATTTTGACCATATCTAGGGTTCAAATTGAACTTTTTTTTGTTTGGGGATTGATTATTGAGATGAAGAGAGTGTGTGTGCAAAATTTAGGGTCATACAAATACCACAAACATGGTTTTCTAAAAACGTCATTGCATTATACTATGATACAACCGTTGCATTGGATCATTGCTCTTTTATTTATTATGATTTGAGTTTCCTTTCAGTGGTGTCTTGGTATAATTTGGTTTTGGACCCAGTTTCTATGCGGCCAAGCCCGCATATGTAGAAATGCGGGCTTCTTAATAAATCTATTGATGAGATGGATTTTAAGATTTAATTTTTAAGGACATGTAATTTCTAATATGGAGATCATGAATATGAACAAATAAATAAATTTTAAAAACTAAAAATAATAATTCTAGTAAGAAAACATTTGGACCGTTAGTTTCCATTGTTTTTAGATGGAACACTTACTTGCATCCATCTTTAAGATGGATGTGTTTTACATGTAATAATAAGGATTGTGTTTCAAGCTGAATTGTTATAAGTGAGCTTATAAGTGAGCTGCCTTTCTTGTGCTTTTCAACTGGTTTGTTCTCTAATTAAGCATATTCGTTTGCTAATTACAGGGTTTTTCAACTAAATCTGGTTCATGTGCCACCTGTTTTGGTGATTTCCAAACCTGTCCAGGCCATTTTGGATACTTGAAGCTTGCTCTACCAGTTTTTCATGTTGGCTACTTTAGGACCACGATAATCGTTTTGCAATGCATTTGCAAGGTATGGAAAACATTTACTTGTCATTCAATGGTAAATAGGTGAAATATGCAGATATGGTCTGTAAATGTTTTATTTGTAATAGAGAGTTATCCAGGCCATTTGGGTTTATCTAGATCGGAAACTTTGGAGGTCATTATAAATTATAATGAGTTTTTTTGGTCTATGATTTTTAGTGGAATATAATAAATTTTTATGGAACGGGGCTGTGGCACAATGGTCAGCGTGGTGATGCCACAAAGTGTTATCAAAAGTTCCAATACTACCTTGTTAGCATTAAAAAAAGAAAAAGAAGAATATATTAGAATTTTATGGGTTTTGATCCAAAAAGGAAAAAAAAAGAAGAATATATTAGAATTTTATGGGTTTTGATCTTTGACTATAAGTAAACGGGGCTGTGGCACAATGGTCAGCATGGCGATGCCACAAAGTGTTATCAAAAGTTCCAATACTACCTTGTTAGCATTAAAAAAGAAAAAGAAGAATATATTAGAATTTTATGGGTTTTGATCCAAAAAGAAAAAAAAAAGAAGAACATATTAGAATTTTATGGGTTTTGATCTTTGACTATAAGTAAAATTATAATAGTTATGTGGGTCTTGATCTATGATTATGAGTAGAATTACGATAAATTCATGGTTTTGGTCTATGATTGTTCCTAAAATTATAATAATTTGAAATGCGTTTTGGTTGTGATTGCTAGTTGACCAACTTGTTTTCAGATATTAACACTTTGCACTTGCAGTCATGTGCACGTATACTTCTATTTGAGGAAGAACGCAAACAATTTCTGAAGAAGATACGGAATCCTAGAGCAGAGCTGCATCAAAAGAATGACTTTGTGAAAAAAGTAATTGATAAATGTAAACGTGTGCGCATCTGCCCTCGTTGTGGAGATTATAATGGTTTGTCGTCTTATGACCCAAATAATTCTCTGAACTTTTCTGTCCCATATGGAAATCATTATTTCTCATGAATAATGTGGGAGAATTTGAACCATGTTTGCCTCTTGTCGTCCACGTTTAAGTTTAGCTAGTGTTCAACCTCCACATTCTGCAACATTAAAAGCGCAGTGTTAAACATGTTTATTTCTTTTGTAGGACAACTTGAATTGTCTTGGTTGAAACTGAAATCTATGCAACTTTATCTTGTGCTGGCATCATTTATAACTGCTTTCCTTCAACATCAAAGTAATGGTAGTAGACGTGTTCGCTTTTGTGTAGGATGACTTAAATTGTTTCGGTTGCAACTGAAATTCATTATAAGCTATTCTATTCGTGCTAACGCCATTCATTAATACCTCTTATGCATGCTAAATGTGTGGGTTCATCGTCCTTAGAAAAGGTGGCCTCTCTACATATTGCTTAAAGTTATAGCTTGTAGTTCTGTGCAAATTCGAAGCCAACTCATGCTTCACTGAAGTCAGTTTAACTCGTTCCAATATTGAGTTGATTGATATGTGCTACTTGCTTGGACAGATGCATGTCCTGATTTGGCCTAATCAACTGTGCCATCTTGGCTTGGGTTAGTCAATGGTCGAACTTGATCAACAAATGTGATTCAGACTAAGTTCATGTGTTTTGTACAATGAGTTTGTGATCAAGGAAGTTGGATTTTGGAGTTTATGTAAGGGTTTGTAAGGTCTACAATATGGTTCAATGGTCGTTCTTATAAATTTGCTTCTTATGAGCTTTTGCATGGTTAGGTGGGCCTTATAAACGATCTTTGCCTTTTTTTTAAATTCCTTTTTATGCACTCATTGCTTTGAACACCTAGCACCCCCCCCCTTTCACGAAAAAAGAAAAAAAAAAAAGAGTAAAAGATTTTAATTCCAGAATAGCTCCTATTTTCAAGCAGTAATTTATTTCCATAAATGCCCTTGTTCTGAAAACTAAATTTACTATACACAATCAAAGTGGTTAATTTAAGAAAATAAAGCATAGTTTATTTCTTGCGAAACTCTTGAAAACCTTTGGAAACTACTATCAGAAGAATGTGAATGTTATGGGATAAAACCTTAACTAGAGGCTCCATGACTAAGCCTATAATTTTCCCTAAACCTCGAATCATCCCAAAGGGCCATGACCCACACGTCTTCCATGCAAGGGGCTAATGGTTAGCTTGTCAAAGCTGGCTAAGGCACATAGAAACCATAAGATAGGCAGAGAGCCACAAATTCCAGGTGTCTCTCCAAGGACATGCATGTTCCATCCCAGAGATTGTGTGGACTTGCTCCTGATCCATCACTGGTGCAAAACAAAGCAACACTCATGCTTTGTAGGATGTTTTATTGAGAATTTTCGGCTCTTGTTCTCTCAGATCATCATCCTATCGCATATAGAAGCTTGTTGCATCTCCTAGCTAAATCCACTATTGGGTCGATCTGAACCCTGACAAAATGGCAAATGCATAATCTCCCTTAGTGATGCATTCCAGAAATAAGATATATCCGACCCAGGGTGCGGGTTCCATTCTATCGAGCCAAGGCCTAGACCGCGAACCAATACAAGAGTGATAGAGTGCTAAGTCCCATTATAGAGTCCGCTCTCAGAGCCCTCTCAAATATGGCACTTGTGCCATGCCGCTCTAAATCATGTACAACCCACTTACATGGCCTGTCTCATCCTTACAGTGCAGCACGCTCACTCAAACAGAGTAATATTTATTACTATAAATAACAGAATACATAATTACATGGGGCATAGGCAAAAACTATGAACAGAAAACCAAGTGCTAAGGCCTTTAAAGGGCACAAATCACAACACTGATGTTTAGTTGAAGAGACTAATCTGCGTGTATCCGGACAAATGTTTATTGGGTTATTATGCTTGGTCTATTATCATCTGTTTTTCCTTGCAAGAGTCCCCTTTTCCCTGTGCCTGCCATATTTTATGGAAGGGTTTTATTCTTTAGTGGATCCATTAGGTGCACCTTCCACTACATTTACTGAGAGATGATGACATTTAGCCCCTCCTAGGAAGGATAGGGGATGAGCTCTTTACATATTGAGAATCCATAGCTTCTACAATATCCTTACATTCATCCTTGTTTGTGCTGTCTTCCCTTTTCCCAGTTATCCTTTTGGCTCTTTGTTCTTGTCTATATTTTCTTCTTCTGTTGTTGTATGTGTTGTATATACTCGACTGATTACCATTTGATGTATACTTCTTTCTCTTAATGCATAATTGATTAAAAAGATGAAAGTATGCATGCGGTTCTTTCGTTTGACATGCATGATATTAATATTATTTCTATGACTTCTTATGAGAGAACTTGTCGGGGGTTATATTTAGTCTTCATATTATATCTATTTGGACTTTTTTTTAAAGTAGGGGTGTATATGCAATACTAATAAAATCTAATAGGAAAACATTTTAGTGCCTGCTTTTGTGATCCAAAATATCCATTAAAGAATGGAGTTATTTGGAAACAAGTGAAAGCAATAGTCCCATGCCCCCATCTGCGTGTGCAGGGACAAGGACCGAGGGGGAGGGCGGGTGTTTGGTTAAATTTTGCAGTATTTTCGAGTAGGGGATGGAAAGGGCTAATACCCTTGAATGGAGGAGCGGACCAACCCTTTCCTTCTACACTTCTAAATGGGCAAGGGTAGAATGGAGCTAGGGTTAGATGCCTTATTTATTAATACCTGGTCCCCATCAAATTAGGCCTTTGAAGTAACATTGTTTGATACTGCTGAAATCGGGGGGATAGTATGCATGTTTGTGTTCTATTCACACTTCTTGGTTTGCCCATATTGGTTTGCCCATATGATCCTATGATTGAGTGAAACACAGGCATGTGGAGCACAATTCCTTGAGTTTGTCTTGGGTTTCTAGAATCTTTATTGTGAGGAAATGTTTGAAGTTTTTGTAATTATTTTTTTGAAGAATCCAACATTATATATTCTTAATAATATAGATTTTACAAAATCTCAGGAGCTGTGAGTTACGACATCCCACAAGTTGGGTGCTCGTACACTCACATAAAAGACAAGAGGATGTGAAGGCAAAGTTCAGATAACCAATCTCGTATGATCGCTTAAAAGACAAGAGGGTGTGAAGGCAAAGTTCATATAACCATGAAAGATAGTAGAGTAATATGGAAGTTGGAGGGAGAGATGATGTAGATAAGAGCATAAAGTGAGAAAATAGAAATGTTGGGACATAGATGAGAGAGAATAGAGGAGAGACGTACATGAGAGAGAAGAAAGGGGGGTGTTTTTCATTGTTGTGTGTGGGTTGTAGTAGTCTCGACCCCTTGCTTGGTGAGCACATTAGTGGCCCAGTTCTTCTCCTGCCAAATATGCTGGAAAACGACTCGTAGTTGCTTGCAAAGAAAGTGGACATGGTCGAAAATGTGGATTAGTTGCCAAGGAGGTTCAGAAGATTGTGATGCCCATGTCGGAACTTTTGAGTAATTTGTAGGTAGAGGCCCAGAAGATAGTGATTGTTTTCGCCTTTTCTGCTATTTCTATTGCACTACTCCTTGTTCATGGTGGACACAAAAGTTTTGCTACTTCCAAATTGACCATAGGCTTCACTTGGATGGATGCCCTCCAAAGGAAAATCCCCATGGAGGAAAAAGTTGGGGAGAAGTAGGCTGAGAACAAAAGTTCGATATTCAGAGGAGTGACTAACCAGTAATTAAAATCCTTACATTTTGCTCCAAACCTGTTATGAGAAGTGGTAGTGTATGAAATGGTGGGAGTGAGACTCCTCATCCTCACACATATGCCGATTGGTAAGGTTAAAACCTCTTCTTTGGAGTTGTTCTAAAGTGAGATTTCTTTGAGAAATAAATAGTGAAGAGAACGCTTGAATCCTGTGAGGGTTTCAATGATCCAAGCTTTGTGGTGGATAGAGGAGGTAGAAGGTTGGTGTGGAGGAATGGCTTTATAAAGGAAGCGACTGAGAAGGTCCCAGAATGTTCTTTAAACCAGAAGGGTTTGTCGGACTATTTCCTTTGATTTCAGAAATTGGAGTGAAGTTGAGGAGGTTGAGCAAGTGGTTAAATTTGTCCTGAAAGGCTTTTCTAAAGATGGGTGCCCACATTTATTGGTTCTTGTTTAATGGGAAGTAGGTATCAATGGTGGCATCTGTATCAGTGGCTAGGGAGTATAGGTTGGAGCAGAGGTCTTTTAGTGTCGAGTGCTCGATCCACAGGTGTTTTCAGAACATGACTTTATTACCTGAGTTAACTCTGTATCGATTAGCAGCATAAAGGTATCTTGGCAAGAGTAGAGGCATTTGAAAAAGTAGAAGATGCCGCTATCTTAAGGTTGTCTGCGCGAAATCAGTCCACATTATCAGAGCCATATTTGTTGTTGAGAACACGACATCAGAGAGAGTTGTGGTTGGTGGAAAAGCGCCATCACCATTTACTAAGCAAGGCTTTTTGTTGGTAAGCTTGAGGTCATGAATACTAAGACCACCCACTCTTTTGGGTTGGTAGACCTTGTCCCAGGAGATGAGAGGAGTTTTTTTTCTTAGAACTATCAGAGAACCACAGGGAAGTTCACATCATTTTGTTGAGAAGGTTGATATTGGAAGAAAGCATGATGAAAAGGGAATGGTATGGATTGGGATATTGGATAAGATGGAATTGATGAGGCAATCCTACCTCCAAGGGAGAGAAACCAGCCTTGCAAAGAAACCAGTTTTCTCTGAAATTTCTCCACTATAGAATCCTAGAGGGCTGGCCTAGGTTCCCTGCACTAAGCTGAAGGCCTAGATACTTGGTCGAGAAGTTGTCTACGATACAATCTAAGCCTATTTGCTTAAAGATGGAGATGATCTTTTGGGACATGGATGCCTATGAGTTTGGATTTGGACATGTTGATTTTTATATCGGTGGCGAGTTCAAAGCATCTAAAGAATATCCATAGATTGTCACTCTATTCAGTCGAAGCATCAAAGAAGACAAGGGTGTCATCTACGTACTGTAAGTGACAAATGTCTTCTTTGAGTTTGGAGGTCTTAAACCCTTCCAAGGTACCTATGTGGTACAAGATCTACCAAAGACCTCAGCTTTAGTGGCAAAAAGAAAGGATGACAAGGGGTTTCGATAGTGGGGGCCTCTAGTAGGAGAGAAGTGACCTTTGGGTGTGCCATTGATGAGGATAGAGGTAGACGTGGTGGAGATACAAGCATGGATCCACCGGATCCACTTTTGGTGGAAGTCTGTCTTAGAGAGGACCAGGAGAAGTATGGAGATGGACCAATCAACATGGTCGTAAGCTTTCTCCCAGTCGAGCTTGAGAATGAGACCGAATTTCTTGGAATGGTGATGGTAGTGAATGGATTTATGGAAAACAGCCGCACTATCAAGAATTTGTCTGTTGTGGATGAAGCCACCGTAGTGAAGAGGATGGGTTGTTATCAGAGTTTATTTATTGGCTGCTATGGGAGGGAGCACCCGAACAGATAGAGTTGCACTATCATTCCATAGCCATGGAGCTTCGACCTTTTCGTCATTTTCTATTTCATTCATCTTTATACAAATAAACAGAATTCAAAAGAAGGATTTCCATTATGAATAGCAATTGTATGGCCAATCATTGTGGATATAATGGTAGATACGCGGGACCAATTTACTAGAATTTCTTTTTCCTCTCTCATGTTAAGCTTATGAATTTTTAATAATAAATGATTAGCTACAAAAGGATTTTTTTTACGTGAACGAGACATAGTTAAGAACTCCTTTTTTTTTTAGTACTGTCGGGGAGATTATAGTTGGGGGCTCTTCTCTTAGGGTATCGAATCAGAACCTCTAGTCTCAGTCTTGTCTCAGAACCTGCTGCCATTTCTTAGGGGGCTCTTCTCTTAGGGTATCGAATTAGAACCTGCTGCCATTTCTTTATTACGAACCAAGCGAAGCGCATGGTGGCCTTCTTCACTACAATGCTTTAAGAAAAGAACCGCCACGCTTTCTTAGCTTAGCCGCGCTAAGCGTGTGGTCATGCCAGGCCGGTTAGTAAGCGTATATAAGCTGCCTAGGTTGTTCTACGGCCACCAAGACTTAGATCCATGGACCAAATTTGATTTAGTGGGATCTTTCACTCACATTTTTTTCAACAAAGAACGTTTTATGGAACTCTTTGACCCCCGAATTTGGAGTATCCTACTTTCATGCTTTTCGCAGAGTTCAACAAGCAATCGATATTTCACGACCAAAGGTGCAGTACTGCTTTTTGGAAGATGACTTGGTCTAAAACCATCATAAGTCTGGAGGCCAGGATTTTGGAAAGAATTTTGTAAGAGGAGTTCAGAAGATCGATGGACCAGAAATCTTTGATGTCGTCAACTCCCTCAACTTTAGAGATAAGGGCAATAAAGGTGCTGTTCATGTCTTTGTCTATGATGCTTTATGGTAAAATTCGTAGAGAAAGGTAAGATGTCGGGGAAAAGAATCCGTAAAAAATGACGGTAAAAGGAAATTGGGAAGCTGTCAGGGCCTGGGGCTTTGTCTTTGCCAAGAGAAGTCATAGCTGCCCTAATCTCATTTGATTGGAAGGGCTTAACCGGTGAAGTGGCATAGTGAGGACTGAGAGTCAAGGCTCTGAAGTTTGTATTATTACTCTTCCTTATCATGTTCATTATGCCGACTTGGTGTATCATGACCTTTTGCTATTAAAATTTGAGATTCCTTCATCATGAATGTCTACTGAATATGAATCTTTTTTTGTATGCAGGTGTTGTGAAGAAGGCCGGTCCAACTTTTCGCATATCTCATGATAGATCCAAGGCAAATTATGATAAACTAACTAAAGAGTGTAAAACGGCAATCTCACAAACTAAATATTCAAATTCAGACTTTAATATGGTTGAAAATCTTACCCCTCAACGTGCTCTTGCTCTTTTTGAAAGAATGGTGGATGAGGTATATTCTTTTTCTAGTAGTCTTAGCTTTAGTTTCCTGCTTAAATTTTGAAAGCTGGTGTAGGCTTCTAATTTAGATGACTTGTGGTTGCTTTTGTTTCTTTTATTCTACTGTAGGATTGTGATTTGCTGTATCTATATGATCGGCCTGAGAAACTCATCATAACACACATTGCAGTGCCACCTGCAGGCATTCGTCCTACTTATCAATCAGGTTCTAGACTGTAGGTTCCTTTTTGTCCTTAACAGCGCATTTGGAGTCTATATGCTTCATAAATTGATTGTATTTTTTATGTTTGTATGTTTGATCTTGTATTAGCTCTTTTCTTCAGTTAAGAATATTTTTTGTCAGAGCTAAGGCTTGTGTTTTGATTTTCTGGTTTTGCAGCAATGAAAATGAACTTACTACTAAATTATGGGAAATCGTTCAGATAAATCATACTTTGATTGATCATGTGAACAAGGGAAATCTTCCACAGTATTATATGGTACAATATTGATCTCTCATGTTATTGATGTACTTGTGAGGCTTGTGTTTCCTTGTGGAATTTCTTGTTATGATGCTTACTAGAACAACTTTCTTAGTTGGTTGTATGTCTCAGATACATTTCTTGCTGATTGTATTGTTAATATTTAGTTGAATCTTGAATGGTATTTTTTTTTTATTAACGTGAGAGCTGTTCTCACCAGTAAGCTGTGCATTGGCTTAAAAAAGATAGGCTGTTTTATCGTTACTATTTGAGTTTATCTTGACTCTTGACACACGATATCTGATCTTGATATTTGTTATTTAAGAGAACCGTCCTGCATATTTGCAAATATTACGTTGCCTTTGATGTCTTTGATTTTCAGTTCACCTGATGCAGTAAGACATAACCTCCCCTGCATACAATTAATCTTACAAACCATATGTTGGGCTTGAATGCGGAGAGATTCAATAGGTCCCTGGCTTTGTAGGCTTGTTCTGATGCCTATATCCTCTAGCTAAGCATTTGACAGGACCCGGTGTGTCTTTTTGTTTATTATTGTTGGATTGTCATGCTCTAAGACACCTCATGTGATTATATACATGTCTGAGGATGATTCAGTCTATTGTACATTTATGTAATATATTGCGAAGGGCATGGTACGCTAACATATTATTCTCTGCGATATGTCCAACTCTTGCAGTTCATTTATACGTACTTTTATGTTAGAGCAATGCTGCTTTTGGTTTTTTTTCTCTATCTCATTTGGCACTTTGACAGTCTGCTTCCTATAATTTTGACAGAACTTTTGGAGTTGCAACTACATAAAATTGCTGTATCAAGACTATCAACCTAGGTTCCATCAAAATTTTATTTGCGTATATTGACTAGAATTTCTATTGGTTTTCGTTTTTAGCTTGGTTTTAGCATGATCTTCCGAATCTGGCTTTGCATGTGCATACTTATTTGAGTTCAATAGTGCTTTAACTTTATGTTCTCTACTGCCTATTCCCATTTTGGGTCTTGTTGCTGATTTTAATTACTTTGTTAATTCCAAGTTCTAGCGAATCAATATGTTTTCTAAATATGTGAAAACTTTCTTTTCTATGAGGTACTTATTTTGTAGATCTTTTAGTATATTGTTTGACATTTTGCAGCTGTCTTGGTGTTGTTCCTTTTTTTTTTTTTTGATGTCTTTAGTGGAACATGTGAATACCTCGGAACATGTGAATACCTCGTTTCTGTCTACCTGCGTGAACGTTTTTCCAATTATCGTCATCTTTGAACTTTACTGTCATCAGTATGCACTATCATCCTGCTCACTTCCTTTAGGGGGCAGTTTTTGTTGGGGTTTGTGGTCTTTAAAGGCATAGAGAGCTTGTAAATATAATTATTTATAGTGATTTCTTCACTTTTGAGGGAGTGTATTGTGGCTGATTGACTTAGGGTTGGGCGGTCTATGACTCGGGTTTGTCCAAAACCCTTTCCCTAGTCATGTGGCACTACCATTGTGGGTCATCCCTTGTTGAGGTCGGGGAGATGTCAAGGGACGTTGTTTGTAAGATAGGAGAGCTGTGTGGTCTTCTACGTGTGGAGGACGAGCCTGTGATAGTGAGGGCTGAATCCTCAACAAAACTTCTACATAGCATGTACATATGACAACCGCATTTTGGGAAGCAACCCTATATAGAGGGAGTGAGGGACACCTGTACATTTGCATAGAGAGCACTACAATGATGTGTGCATTTGACTTGTTCTAGGGGGAACATGTAATCAACTTACTGGGATTATAGTTGCACTATTTCTTGACCAATTCTGACAGGCCAATCATGAGCCCTTGCACTTGACTGTGGGTCATGGGTTTTGTTGGGTTAGTTTGACATGACAGTAGTGGATCATGGATCATGGCACTGACGGAGTGCCCTGGTAGTCAGTTGTTATTTGACCTATAAGTTATTTATCCACTTGCTGACTTCAATTTGTTGGAAAAAGGTTTTGATGATGATGAAGGTATCTATCGACTTCTAAGTTGTATTTCTGTGCATTTTATGTTTTTGTGAAACTCTAGAGATATTGTTTTCAACTAAAAATGAGGTACTGTGAATTTTTGAAGTTGTCATACTTCTAAATACTGTTATTTGCTTAAAAATTCTAAGGGGTATTTCTGAAATTTTTTAAAATTGCGAGGGCATCCTGAAAATTTTATAAATTTTGTGTGGGACTCACGTGGAGGGCTAAGGGCCCAGCCCTTGCCCCACATGGGGTGTCATGTGGGGCCTACTAGGGTCACATGGCCCACTTTATGGGATGCCCCACATTATTTTGGCACATGTTATTTTTAGTTAAGGAAAATTATCCTATTGTGGTTTAGAAATAATTTCTTAACAAAGAGATTTTAGTTGGTTGAAAATATTCTTTAAAAGAAAATATTTTATTGTTTTGTTGTATTTTGTTGGCCAAATTTGGATTAATTTGAATTTCCTTATTATCCCTTTGTGAGAGAAATGGAGTTCTAGAATATTATGTTTGACTGGTCTAGATAGATTAGATGTGGATATGGGTCAAATCTCTGGGTATAAGGTTCTTGAAGATTCACTCTATATCATGATGGCTGATCTTGGATATGAATGACTCATATTAGATCTTCTCTAACCTCACATATTACCTTATAATCCTAGATAATGTCGTACTCCTAATCTGAATGAGACTCGCTATGCTCTAGAGGCCTTTAAATGTGGGTGCTCTCCCCCTTCTCTCTCCCACCTCTCCATGCTATTCTCCCTCTCTCTCTCTCTCTAAAAGGGGCATGAGACTCTTCCTAAGTGCCTATTGTTGGCACACCCAACATAAAGAGAGAGAAAAAGAGGGAGCAACCTCAGCCCTAGCTTTAGTTTTAAGGATAGGTGCATGCCCCAAGGTTGAAAAAGGGTTCTTAGTGAAACTGTAATTGTGGCCCTTGCTCTCTTGCCACATAAAATTCAAAAAGGGAGTCCTAGAAGTGTTTCCCAGTTTAGATTAGTGAATTTTGCAGGTTCTAGTATCGAGTGCGCTATTGGTCATGTAATCAGGTGTGGGGTATGCTAAGCCCTAAGGGGGTAACCGTAGGCAAAAGTTAGTAAGCCTTCCGACATTTATTTTATCTTTATTTATTGCTGTTCTTGTTTAAGTATTTCCTAAAATTGTTAATTTTATTCAGTTTAAATAAACTTCTATTTTGGCAGTAAGTTATTACGATCTTAGATTGTAGTAGGCCTATTTTATTGCAATTGTGTCACATGTAAGTCAAATTTCCGGCAATTTAGAGAAGAAAAAGAAAGAAAAATTTGAATTTACAGCCTGGAATTATACGTTGCCACTTCTTTTAGTTTCTTAATCCAGTTAGCCTCGCAACGTATGCACTAGTTGATCCCATGTTATAATACCTTGACATCATATCTGCGACTAACTTGAATACTTTGCCTTTCCCCCAAAAAATTATTTGAATCTTGCACTTGATTCTGTAGTGTTCATTATTGAGAGGAGTACCTTGGTCTTTGTATTCTTGACTTTTAGGTATCTAGGTGTTTATCTAATTTTACAGCTGATTATACAGCCGATTAGTGCATTGAGGATTGCATGATATTAGATGAGGTCGTTGCTTTGTATTGAATTATGTTTCAAGTCAGTTGTCATTTGTATTTAAAGAGTGAGAGGAGATTCTCGTACTGTGATCTGTGATTGATGAGATTCTCGTTGTGGAGGCATCTGAATGTGAATGTAGGCTCTATGGGGTCCTCATTGCAATCCCTTTGCAGGTAGCTTAGAAACTTATGATGCGTTAACCGTTAACCTGGACTGGAGACTCTAGATTGGGTCTTACTCTTGATTAGGCAAAGTTTCCATGGATGCACATGGGCAGCATTTGTGCGTCACACGTTTCCGTGATGGAAATGAATGCGAGAAGCGAAACGATACGAGAAAGCGATAAACACAGCTCAAAGAATTTAAGGAATCAAGAAGTAATAGAAGACTGACAAGCTTAAGAGAAACACATTGAGAAAAATGTGTGGAAAAAGGCTTAGGAAGTATTTAGAGTGCATCTGGGAAGCAAAGGAGAAGCAATTAAGAAATGTGTAGGGAAACTTTTTAAGATAGGTTTGCCAACGAATTAGAAGTGTTTAAATAGAATATATGAATCAAACAATATACAAGTGTAAAAATGTTTATTGTAAAATAGATTTCACTTACGGAATAGCTTACCATCTCTCTCTCTCTCCCCCCCCCCCCACATTCAAATACATATACATTGAAGGTACTAGCTCACGTGAGCTTATCATCTCTCTCGCTCTCTTGCACTATAACTTAATAGTTCTCCATATTCTTCAATGGGCAAATATGTATGAACCTAAAACATCCCATGGCGTAGAGGATTTCATGTGCTTTTCAATGCTTAGAGAATACCTCCATCAGTGACCCCTTTCGAAAGTTATGACTATAATACTAAATGACTCGAAAATACCATTCAAGTCCTTATTTTCACCATTGTTTCCCAAATTTCCACATTACATAAGTTTCACTCGCATTCCGTGCGTGTTTCATCTTGTTTCACATGTGCTTCACATACCTGTCACACATTTTGCATACAATTCGCGTGTGCTTCATGTATCTTTTGAAGTTTGAGTCGCTTCTGCTCTGGGGTCACACTTCCCACCCCCATAGGTACTTCTGGTGGCTATGATCTGTCATGCAGGAACTTGTGTTCATGTTTCTGCTACGGATGCTTGATTGAATGAGACCTTCTCCATTAGTTGTATTACTGTTACTGCTATTGTAATCACTAACTTCTTTTAGATAATATTTAAATGTTGAATATTATTTATCATTTATAGTATATATAATTTACATAAAATATAGAAGAATCTATGATTGCAAATGTCAAACAGAACAGCGTGCGATAGATTACATATTCTATTTTTATGTTGGAAAATGTTTATAGAAGGTTGAGGCCCTAAACAATTAAAAGTAGGCGCACCTCAAAAATTCACTAGAAGAAGTTTTTTCGATGCTGAAAAACCTACAAATCAGATCATCTCGACCTTGAGATACATGGATGGAAAAAAAAAACGGATTTTAAATCTTGGAAATTGTGCATCTTGTGATGTATTACTATCTAGACAGTCAATTTTCAAGATTTTAAATTGTTCATAGATCTACACTATTTTTGAAGCTTTAATTTTACAATTAGCGATGAAAATAAATTTTTAGGTCATCATAAATATTTTTGATACTGAAAAGATACTATCGATACTACTTGAAGGTGCGCCTTAGTTTGATCGTTTAGGGCCTCAGACTTATACAAACCACACACCCATTTATGTTTATTGCACATTCTTCCTTGTTTGTTGCAACTTTGGATGTACCAGTACATTCAATTTGTTACTTTGCACTTTTATAGACAAGAGCAAGACTGAGCTGTCATTTCAACATATGGATCTTGTCATGAGAAATATTGGACATTCATCAGGTTCTTTGTCTTTTTTTCTAAAAGAAATTCCTGCAAAATACGTGAGGTGGAGGGTTCGGCATGTTTTCTCCTCTGCCAGTGTTCTAAATTTGTATTATTATTTTCATTATTTTTTGTGGCGTTCTGCTGTTACCAGGACACTTGGGTGTTGCTACAAGTTCGGGTGGCTTTGTACATAAATAGCGAGCTTCCTAGTCTTCCACTTAACTATCAGCCCAGCAAATTTGAGGGTGGGCTTGTACAGCGCCTTAAGGGCAAGCAGGGGCGCTTTCGTTCTAACTTAGAAGGAAAACGTGTTGATTTTACTGGCCGGACTGTTATTTCTCCAGATCCCAATCTTAAGATTACAGAGGTTGGTTTATTCATACATGACGAGAAGCTGATTGGATACCATTCTTTTTTTATCTGTAATATATTTTAAAGTTGCTTGCCATTTTTTCATGATTGTAGGTTGCAATTCCCAGATTAATGGCTCAGATCTTAACCTATAAGGAACGTGTCACCATTCACAATATCGAGAAGCTAAGGCAATGTGTTCGTAATGGACCTGTGAAATACCCTGGGGCTAACTTTGTGATCTCTGGTGGTGACACACTGTATGTTCTATGCATTGTGTCTTCATTCAACCTAGGACATTTGACTTTATATACATGTCAACTAATCTGTGTTTCTTTTGTAGATCGCTAAGGTATGGTAACAAAAAACGTAAAGCGGATGAACTAAAATTTGGTGATTTTGTGGAGCGTCATTTAGAGGATGGAGAAATTGTTCTTTTTAATCGACAGCCCAGTCTGCACAGAATGTCTATTATGTGCCATAGGGTACCAGTTTTGTAACTTTTGTAACTGATTTTTTATTTTATTTTCCTTCTTGGAAGTCTTGGTGTCCGTGGATGCTTCCGTTTGTTCACATGTACGCACACTTATTAATGCATCAGACATGATTGTTTCTGTAGACACAGAAAAAAAAATGTTCTCTTTTGTGGTGAAAAAAGAGAAGTTTTTTTCTAATGCCATGGTGGATTTATCTGTCTTGTAGGCAAGAGTGATGCCCTGGAGAACATTGCGGTTCAATGAATCAGTGTGCAATCCATATAATGCTGATTTTGATGGTGACGAGATGAACATACATGTTCCTCAGACTGAAGAGGCTCGTACGGAAGCTCTCATGCTCATGGGGGTAATATGCTTTTGGTTTTGGCTCTATGCTGTTATTGTTGTAAAAGATCAACCTGTAAGAAAGAAAATCTTGTGGCGAAAGATACATAGACATTGTAATTCATTTTGATGGGGAGGTATTGTGGAGCTTCCAGGATTGCTTATGAAATTCACGATTTTGATCATGTTGCGGCTTTGAAAGTGATTTCAACCTTGAGCTGATGTCAGTGGAATGGAGCAATTTCAATCAACCAAAATGCTTTTGTCTTCAAAACCTATCTATTTTAGGCTTGAGGTTATATTTGAATCTTAGTTTAAGAACCTTGTACTAGGTGCATTCTCCCTGCCAATAATAATACTTCTATGGTGATCTTTAAGTGATTATTGATGGATTATCATCTATTTTCTTATTCCAAAAGCCACTTACAGGGACTGTCCTTTGATGTTTCTGGTAAATATGAGTTGGAGTTATGTATTTTATCATGGGGAACTTTAGGTTGGAGATATTTATGCTGGATAGTGTTGAAGATTTATTCTTTAGAGCATTCTCTAAAGGCAACATATATTCTACTTGACAAGTTTGAGTGGTATTCTGGAGTTTATTTGAGGGATTGTCAGGAAGTGTGTAATATATGATACAAGGAATAAATGATTCTTGTACGTTGGTATGCATGGGTTGGTGTGTTTTTTTTGGGAATATATCTCCATATCCCCTACTTTTAGGTTTCATTTCTTGATAAACCCAAGGTGTCAAAAGATATCTTCTAACCCCATGGCCAATTTAAACCTATTTTTTAACCTAAACAAGTGTGAGAAAGACATGTTATTTTTAAACCCAATCCTTTCTCTCTCTTCACTTATATATCCCAAATTTCTCTCTTTCTCTCTCTTCTTGTGTCTCTCTCAGTCTCTCTCTCCTCCCGTGTTTTTCCAAACACCCCTCTCTCCTCCCGGTAACCTCTCACCTCCATGAATCCCTTCTCTCTCTCTAGAAGTTTGGGAGGATGACTTTTAGAAAATACATGTCTTTTTAGATTTGTTTGGCCTAAAAAAACAGGTTTAAATTAACTTAGGCGGTTAGAAGAAATAAAATCTACAAGTTTTATGCCCCAATATATCTTTTAAAACCTTAGATCTATTGTGAAATGAAACTTAAAAATACCAGGTATGGAGATATTTTCCTTTTATTTTTTCATTCATTTTGATATTTTCGTGTATTATTTATTATGGTGAAACTATGCTACTAACATCTATTTCAAATGAAGCTCCACAAGTTTCACATGTACTTGACGGACGCATGCTACAAGCTAAGCCGACAAATTCTGGCTGTCAAGTTCATGTGAATTGGAACCCTTCAAAAAAAAAAAAAAAGTTCATGTAAATTGGATTGTCTTGTGAGTTTGTGAAATGTTCTTCAAATAACAAACTGGAGTATGCTTCATATTACTGGAACTTAGAAGACTTCTATATGGGTTTCTTTTATTTAATGTCATTACAATCAAAATGAAATTTGAAATTCACATGAAAATTTGCAGGTACAACACAATTTGTGCACACCAAAGAACGGAGAAATTTTGGTTGCTTCCACTCAAGATTTTCTAACGTCTTCATATCTTATAACAAGGAAGGACACTTTTTATGATCGTGCTACTTTCTCGCTTATGTGTTCCTATATGGGTGATGGCATGGAGAATATTGATTTACCAACACCGGCTTTACTGAAGGTATTCTTTTCTCCATCAGTTATCAGTATTCGTTTTATGTCTGGCTAATTTTGGAATTTTTGTCCATGTAGAATTTGTGCAATAATGTGGGAGAGTGACTTGTCACACTGTGGAATACATTAGGTTGACTATAGTTACTGGTGACAAAGGTTTCTTTATTTTTAATGAATTTAGGGTTTTTTAAACAGGGATTTGATATAATCCCATTCACTAGTTATAATTATACAATACACTTTTGTGAATAAATGGTGGCTTCTGTCCAAGCCTCTAATAGAAGTTCTCACCTAGAAAGATGCAATAAAAGCCAGAAAGCATATTTAATGCCTCATAATTCTATTTTATTACATTCATTTGCTTTTTAGTTTTTTAAATTGTTCAATTCAGAGTAAGATGTAGTTGCCTCTTGGATTTCTTCTTTCTCAACCGAACTCCACAGATCTCGCTCATCCTAGGCTTCTCTTTGTCAATATCATAGTTTTTCTTCGCTTAAGGATTTCCCGGTTTTACAGTTTGAAAAAAAGAAAAAAGGATTTCCTGGTTTTAGAATGTTTCACACCAAAAATGCAGTTTCTATTAGATTTTAATCATGGAAGGTTTATTCCGTTGCCAACTTTTAAAATAGTTCCTCCCAAGTCCCAAAGTAGTTTGATCATGTGAAACAACAAAAATAAATTGGTTTCTTTTGAGCAAGTTAACTATTTTCAAAAAGAAAAAAAAATGGTTTCTTTTAGCCCTTATATTTTTGATTCAATTGTTTGACTTATTTGAAAGCCAGAAAAAAGTTCCTTGTGAATGCTTTTAACCTTCTCTGTGGGACTAAAAAACCATCTTCAATAATTTCTTACAAAAATACCCTAAAAATCATTTGTTTTTGTTTTCTATGAGATTTCTTTCTTGTAAAAAATTGTAAGGGTGCAGTTGGCATACGGATGCATCCGTAGCTGTAGAGGTAAGGTGCACCGTCAAATTTTATCATGGTATATAATTTTGATGTAAAATGTTCTTAGGATTATCTCAAAATCTATTTTTATATCTAATTATAAAATTTTAAATTTCAAAAAATGGTTAAAATCAAGTGGATCTATAAACATATGAAAATCTTGAAAATGGATAGTGTAGATAATATGTTGTAAAATGAACAATTTCTGAGGCTTAAAATCTTTTTATTTTTCATGGTCATACATCTTGATGTCGAATGTTCAATCAAAGGGTTTTTCAACATTAAAACTACCTTTTCCGATGGATTTTTGAGGTGCATCTGTAGTTCTACATTATAAGGTTGCAACCTTATATAAACTTTTTCCATATTGTAATAATGTTTGGATTTCTCAAGCGCACAAACAAAGTTTGGGATTTTCCAAAATCATCTTAGGCAAATTTAAGGAAAATTTCTGACAAGTCTCTCAGTTTGCAATTTATGGAACTTGTCCCCAAATCTCTAAATAGCCAACTTAAGCATCTTGTCATAATCCCTTTGATGCCTTTCTTTTGGCCTGCAAATTTTCTTCGCACATTCTTACCCATTATCTAAATGTGGGTATCCTATCGCCTCTTTTGCCTGCAATCCGTGATTTGGAAATCACATGGTTTAACTTTCATTGACATGAGCTGCAGCTGATTTTGTGGTTTAGATCAGAGCAGGCATTTTCTGTTTTTATCCCACTAGTCATGGCCCTTTACATGTTGCATGCATAAAAAGGGCGCAAAAGCAGTATCCTATAAGTCACCGACCCCCAATGTGTCATGACCCAAAATGCCGCCAACCATGGTTAGTGCCGCATCTAGATGAGCCCTTTGAACATAGACATTCCCATGTACACTGACTTAATTACTCCTTTATGACTTGCAACATCCCATAACTATGGCGGCCATTACTTGGCCTTTAGTAAAACAACCTCCATTTTATCATGAATATATCTACGGTAATCTGTCAATTGTTGGATGTGAGCACTCAAGCAAATATCTAGTTTTTAAATCATGATGTTAAGTGATATGGTGAACTGGTGAAGGTCATTTTTTTTGTATAACCTGTGTGATGCCATTTTTGTATACTTGTAAAGCTCATATCTAATACAAGTCAACAATTTCCCAAAAACAAAATTTGTTAAATAATATTGTGAAGGTCTTCATGTGACTTGAGACACCATCGTTCAAGCCTGAATTGACTGTAACGTTATTATCTCTTTCTTAAGGAAAAGTGAGAAATTGTAGAGCATGTCTTATACTTGATATCTCAAAGGTTTTGTATTATTGAAGTCTTGCTTTGCCCCAAAAAATAGATATTTCAATTATTCCTTCTCATTGGTACGTGATATCTCAGCGGTGGGTTGTTGGATATTATATTTGTCTAATCATAATTTCATAATGTCATGTGATTGTTGTGAATGATGAGAAATTGCTGGGTAGTTGGTTAAAGCATGACTCAATTAATGTTAATTTCACCCAGAAATGTTATTAACTTCTGGAGAACTTAACAGGTGCGTTCATATCGATTGAACCATCTGTGCATTCGTATCCCTGAAACCCTAATTGTAACCGGGTGTTCCTGATGGAGTTTAGCCCTTGCTTATCATATCCCAAGGATGTAAACCGCCAAATATATATCGTACTTAATACAAAATAGCACATGTGTACCCTAACGGGAAGAACATTCTTTTATGTATTGGCAAGAAGTCTGTTACGGGGTAAATAGGCTGCTGTTATGGGATTCATCTTTGTTGAAGGAAGAGGAAAATGACAGTTCCTAGCGTTTAGTGGATTTTTATTGATGTCAAAATATAAATGAGATTCGTACTATGTTCAAAAAGTACCTGCCCTGGTGGCTGGGAGGCCTCACCACCCTGCGCTGGGACTATGGGGTGGAGTGTGGGATGGTGGCCTTGGGCGGCTGATATGGCCCTTTTAGCGAGGCCTGAAAATAGGC
Organism: Amborella trichopoda; assembly: GCF_054954075.1. NCBI lineage: Eukaryota > Viridiplantae > Streptophyta > Magnoliopsida > Amborellales > Amborellaceae > Amborella > Amborella trichopoda. The sequence continues at coordinate 32,144,512 of NC_142343.1, forward strand.
GTTGCTAGAAAATTTCAAGGGGGAAACTGCATTTGCGGGGCATTTTGGCCCCCAAAACCCTAAACAACCTTATTTTATCCAAAAAAAAAAGAACACAATTTTTTTATTCTAAAATGTATTCTGTTAAGGGTTGAAACCGAATTTGTAGTTTCTGATCCTTGCGGAATCGAAAGGCTTTCCACTGGAAACTTTTTAGGGATTGAAAAGGTTGCGAAATAGAGCTTTTTTGGCAACCAAAAGTGACCAATTGAAGCTTTTTTCTATTGGTTTTTTGAAAGATTAGTAAATTCAATTGTTCATGTTTAGGGTTTCATATTTATTGTAACTATTGAGTGCTTTTTTGGCAACTGAAAGTGACCAATTCAAGCTTACTTATATTGGTTTTTTGAAAGGTTTGTAAATTCAATTGTTCATATTTAGGGTTTCATATTTATTGTACGTATTGTGTTACGTTATGCTTTTTTTTTTTCATTTTCATATATTATTTTTGAAGTTTGGCTTTACATTTATGATGAAACTTCATGTGTGGTTTTCTTTCTTTTTCGTTTTTTTTTTCTTAGTTTGCTAATTTGTTGTGATTGTAATATATTTAGGGAAAAGTTTCCATGCTTCCCCTACACCATAAAAGATATATACTTCTCGCTTCATCCTGCCGTCCAATTTAATAAACCCTAACACCCCCCCCCTTCCCGTCTCTCTCTTCCCCCCTTCTCTCTTCTTTTCTGCGTGCCCCGTGGCGGTTGTTGGGCATCCCAACCACTGGGGCACCCGTTTCCGTTTTCTTAAACATTGGGTCCTTTAGTGATTGTTTGTATGACGTGAAGTTTGTTTTGTCTTAAAGACTTGTGTGACTTACATGATTATCATTTGGTACAAATATATGTCAAATGATAATTTTCTTCTATGCTCCAAAGAGAAATAAATGTACAATCTTATTTTTAGGTATCTGATTTTCTCGCTTTACTTTATTTAAAATTTATTTTTTGGTGTCTCCTTAGTTTTTGCTTATTTTCATTGGTTGGTTTTGATTCTCTCATTTTGCTTTTGAGAGGTGGTCATGCGGGATTTGCTAAATAGTTTTTCGGGCAATCATAAACGTGTAACAATTTTTGGAATTCTCTTTCCAAGTTTTCTAGTTCCTTATTCAATTCTCCTTTTTTAATAGGGAAATTATTAGAAATATACCCTAATTTTTACATAATTAGTAAAAAACCTCAAACTTTCGTAAAGCTTGTCCATACCTTTTTCCCTCAATTTTAGACGTTTTTGGACTAAAATAGCCTTCACCGTAGTCGTATGACCGTGAAGGTCGTCTGTAGCATCACGGTACTCTTAAGTACCGTGATTAATTAATCATCAACGACGGCATTTAAAGTATGGTAATTATATTTTTCCCTTGTTTGAATGCGGAAGAATCGGGAGGGTGACCAGAGAAACATTGCAACCAAATCCATCGTAGGGATAACCCATCCTTTTCCTCTTGATTTGTATCATTATATTTAGAATCACAACATCTGTTCCTCATCTTTATCTCTACACCTAGAGAGAATTGCTAGGGGATTTCTTATATATTTATTTCCTTTATTGCATGAAGGAGATAAAGGTACGGAGAGGTATGTGAGAGGAGAGAGAAGGATTTTCCTTTTCAAAAGCCCTAAATTCTTTAGTGCCTTTTAAATAGGATAGGAGAAGATTCTTAAAAATAATGCTTAAGAGATAGGGAGAGATATGTAAGAGTGTAAGGGAGAGAGTTACGTGAGAGAGAGGGAGTTTCCATTTTTTAAAATCCCCTAAAATTTTGAGAAAGAAAGATTTAAGAAGATATCTTCTAAAATTTAAAAAGATAAAGACATGATAAATGAAAAATAGTATAAAGATATATCCCCATATGATCCAATAAGAGATAGAAAGAAAAGAGTGGTGCAATGAGAGATAAAATATAGGAAGAATATCTTTGTAATTATTTGTAAAAAAACAGATAGAATATCTTTCTAATTTGTAAGATAGACATGAAAGAGAAGATAAATGAAAATATTATAGGGGCATTCTATTCATCTTTTATTTGTTTTCACATTGGTGGGGGATGCCATGGGAGGCGCCTCCTTCAATCCCACGCGCCCCTTAGCTCATTACAGCATTTTAAGTGCCGTATAAGATGTCTTATGAATAACGGCACTTAAAGTACCGTAATGTCCTCAAGACATTACCTTCCAATAACCTGTCAAAATATAAGCTTTAGTCATCACGGTACTTTAAGTACTGTGATGCATAGGCTTCACGGTAATACAGATACCGTGAAGGTTATTTTTGTCAAAAAAAAAAGCCAAAATTAAGGAAAAGGGGTATGGACGAGCTTTATGAAAGTTCAGGGTTTTTTTCTAGTTAGGCCCAAACTAAGGTATATTTCTGATAATTTCCCTTTTTAATATTCTGTTGTGTATATCAAGTAAAGTCTGCCTTATCATTTGCCATCCTTTCTCATTTGATAGCGATCTTCGTATAATTGTTGAAATAACTAAATTTCATGTTGTTTGGCTGGTTCTGCTTCCTTGTGTCTTTTCTAAATCGGTTCTCTTTTTATGTGGCATTATGGAATTGAAAGATATACACTTGTCCTCTAGGTATGTGTAAGTTACATATCTCTGTTTATATATATTTTGCAGCCAGTGGAGCTTTGGACTGGGAAACAACTGTTTAGTGTTCTGATTCGTCCACATGCACACATGAAGGTTTATGTAAATCTTAGCCTCATGGAGAAAAATTACAGTAAGGGAGGTGAAACAATGTGCGCTAATGATGGATTTGTTTATATTCGCAATAGTGAGCTCATTTCTGGTCAACTTGGAAAAGCTACCTTAGGTACACATGCTTTCTCTTTTTGATGTGTGATCTCTGTTAGAGTTTGCATAATTTGTGCGTTTTAGCCAACGGCTAAGTTAGCTTTATGCATTTACATTTGATGCCCGAAAGAGAGTTTCTTGTCAAAGCAAAGAAAGGAATCTGTATCTAAGGGCATAGTACTATAAGTAAATAGAAACTCGTCGTTCCTGTGTTTTACTTTAAGTCGCCTTATACAACTGTAACATATAATTCTACACAATGTAGGAACATGGTTCTGCTCAGTTTAATTCCTGTCAATTGATAAGCTGGTTGTATTACATTCATGTTTTCAATTATGTTGTCATAGAATTCATATATACCTTTCTGAAGCCTCTTGCCTTTTGTGGGTTTCACATAGTGAATCCTGTTAATGGCTCTTCTGAGTAATTGTCCGTTGGGATGTTTGACTGAGATATCTTAAGGCTGTAATAAAGGCTGCATGGTCTTGTCGTGTTGCGGAACTTGTGCACATTCTTTTCTAGCATGTATAGATAGGAAAGAATGTTTTAAGCAGCTTTGAGATCTAGTATGCGAATTATGTCATGTTGAGGAGTTGAGGAATAATCAATTTTTACATCTGGCAGTTCCTGTGCTTTGAGCGGTTCCTGCTGTTATTTCATGCGTTTCAAATGGGTCACCTCATTCATTTATTATTTGCATCCTCAGTGATGCGCAATAGTTTACATGATCTCATTTATCTTATCAAACTGGCTGATGCATGTTCCTGCAGTCTTGTTGCAAGGATTCCTTGTATGGAGAGGTTTCTTGAGTGATAGGATACAAAGCTTATGTCTTTCTCTTTATATGAATTGGAGATGATCCTTCTGATTTATGGATTCTATTGAGGTTAATTGTCAGCAACAGAGCCAGGATCATTTGAGTACTAAAGAGCAGGACTAGGTTTGGATGCACCCAATTTTTCTGTAGTGCCTGGTATGGAACCACCCAATATTGCAATATCTTCATGACTTTAAGCAATCCAAAAACTTTGGTGAGTCCCAACAAAGGTTTGAGTTTGGGTGCATGAAATGGTGGGGGCAATGATTGCAGTAGCCAGTATTATGATGGCAAATGTTCATTTTGGACTTTATTTATACCCATCGAAATAGTTGGCAACCCTGCAGGCAGCCATTTTGTATTAAGTGATCAGTATCTCTCACGGCTCTCTCACATAAGTCCCCCTTCATTGATGATCCTCTTTTCTCCCTCACCTGGGGCAGCATGGGGATATAAGCAGCAACAGGTGGTGACAAGGTTAAGTGTAGATGCATAAGATTTTGGCTCACACATCATGGGAGCTCAGTTGGCTTGAGAGCTTTGTGACAGATTTGAATTAAGGTTTCATCATTTTGATGGGATTGTGTTGTGATAACTGGGTTGCTATTCCTATAGCTTCAAATGTAGTAGTCACGAGGCAACCACCCATATTGAGGTTGGCTGTAACTTTATTAGAGTGAAAGCTGGTGCGAAAAAAAATTGAAATGCATATGTGAAGTCATAAACCAATTTTCTAACATGCTTACTATGGCTCCTGGAAGGAAAAGGTCGCATGACTTATTAGACAAGCTGGGCTTGGTTGACAGCCAAGCTCCAGCTGTAAGGGAATGTTGAAACTGTTTGATTGTGGGAATACTTTGGCTGTTCTTCATTTCTTGGAGTCGTATGTAACTTGTGTAATATCCCCATATGTTTAAGGGCATTTTTGTCTGGTTGTATATCGTTATTACTTCATAAAATATAAATGCCTATCTAAGATAGTGAATGGCCTATAAGGGCTTTAACTTCTCATTCTTTCCTGTAGTATCACCCATTTTTAGGAGAGTTGTAGTCGTCCATTTGGATGATATCCTGAATTATATCTTTCGTATGAGGGATATCTATCTGATTGTCGACAAGATCTACTTTTTAGTTGAGCTTATGTTGCCCCTATGAGCTCCAAGCTTTTAATCTTTTTTTTTTACCTCTTTTCTTTTTGAGGTGATTGTTTCCATGATTTACTGTTGACTGCTGACCGTGGAATTGGTTTGAGTATATTGCCGTTGTTCTCCTTCTTCCTTTAGTAGCAATTATCTTCTTGATCATGTCAGGCTTCTTGGTCTTTTAACTGCTATGGCTGGTCTACATGGGCGGGGACAAGGTTGACAAGTTAAGATTAGAATATTGATTGTTTGGCAATCAACTTTGATAATACCCAACAACATTGAGGATGCCTCTTGGTGATTTTAGATGGATAACGATGGACACTTGAGGTCCCAGGAAATTTGTTGTCTCCATTGTGAGGTCTTGTGGTATATATGAGTATTATGTGCCTAGGTAGAAAAACTCCATTGGCACATGGTCTGGCTCATGTAGGTGCATGGCTGTGGTAGTCATTTGGGGATGATTTGTTGCCTTTGATTTTTTTTTCCCTATTTTCGTACTTTACTTTTAATAGAAGTTTATTAATATTTGAGAGTGAAAAATCCAAGTATGGAAAGAGGGAAGCATCTGCCAAAACTTAATATATATAGGGGATAGAAGGCTTAGGCACTAGTTCAGACAATAGCTTCTCCGTGCCATATAGTTTCACTTTTGATCTCCTTGGATGTAGCTAAATATTGGACGGGTTGGCCCTTTCACCTTTTTGAGGCATCTTTCTGAAGTGTAGTTCTCACAACCAGGCTGTATTTAGTCAACACAATATGACTTCTAGGTGCGAGACACTCAGACTTGAGTTCTCAACAAAAAAAATCTAGCAAATGTGACTTCACAAAAATCGATGAACAATCTTCAGAATTGGGGATCAATGGAAAAAGGGGGACTCAGTAATGTAATCTGGTGGGGTAGCAAAAGGATGGATAAAACCCATGGGATCTTCAGATGTCTTTTGTTGGGGTTTGTGGCCTTTAAAGGCCGTGAGAGCATGTAACTAAGTCGATTATTACAGTGTTAAAAAATTCTGCTGCCACCTAGGTGGGCTGCCTAGGCAGCCAAAGGCCTTTCCCGCCTGCATAAGGGTCTATGCAGGTTCCTAGGGAGGCGGGTGCCTAGGCGGTGCCCAGTGCCCTTCGGCGAGAGGGTGTGAATATGCCCTTCGCTGAGGGCAAAAAATGTCATTTCCCCCCTCAAAGAAGGGGGGCATTGTGACCCCTCAAAACCTACTTTGCGTGCATTTGGGAGGGAAGAACTACTAATAAACAAGATTTTTTGGAGCCAAGTACGACTGGCGGCTGGAAGTCAATTAAGCCCCAAGAGGGCCATAAGATCTCAATCTCAAGGGGAGAGATTTGAAAGGGAGAGGAGGAGGAGGAGGAGGAGGAGGAGGAGGAGGAGGATGAGGCAGAGTCACAGGAGACTGGGGAAGAGGAAGATTATATAGAGGAGGGAGACAACTCTGATGATGATGGCATGACATCATTGTGATCTGAGTTCATCATGATCACATCTAATGTAATGTTGAGTGTATGGAGTTGGACTGTTTCTTCTTTTTCTTTGTTTCACTTGGCTATGATGAACTGATATTGTTGAATGTTGATTTTGGAAAATGGGTTTCGGCCGATTGGCCATCTTTTTCTTTTGTTTATTTATTTTTATTTGACTGTTACACTTTAAGTAATTCAATGCCAAGTTCATATTTGAGATATCTATGAAATATGGTGTATCTAGGACTTAGATAGTGTATTTTACTCAATATTTCTAAAAAATTATATTCCAAGATCATTTGGAGGCAACCAAACCCCGCTAAACGGCTTCCTTGAGGCATAGACCCGTAAGTTCCTAGATGGGTTGCTTAGTGAACTAGGCGCCCGCCTGACTGCCTAGGCAGCCGATTCCATATTTTCCAACATTACATGGACTGGTGGAGGTTGAAGACTATAAAATAACACACCTCAGTGAGAGTGTGTGATATTTTTGACTGACCAAGGTTAGGCGGTCTATTGTCATGGATATGTTTAAAACTCTTACCCTGAGGCATATGGCACTACTGAAAAGGGTTTATACAAGGCCATCCCTTGTTGAGGTCAGAGAGATGCCCATTGATGGATTGTAGGCTAGGAGAGCGTGTGGTCTCCTATGTGCGGATGTATGCTTTTGAGAGTGAGGGATAAGTCCTCAACACACTTCTATATTGCATGAACATATGATAGCTGCGCTATCAGGAAGTAACCCCGAAAAGGAATACTTGTACATATGCAAAGCGATAGTCCTCCTTTTCACTATAGTGATATGTGCTTAGCTTGTTCTTGGGGGGAGGAGGGGGACTGTAAACCACATTTCGTGATCCTAGTTCCAATGTTTATTGGACAACTTTGATGAGCCAATCATGACCCCATGTATGAGACTGTGGGTTATGGATTTCGTTGGGTCGGTTTGAGAAAACAATTATAGATCACGGCCACTGGGTCAGATGGAGTGCCCTTATAGTCACTTATTTTGACCCATTGGTATCAGTCCGCTTCCTTTTTTTTATTTTTATTTATTTTTCAGTATTAGAAATATTTTTGTTAATTTTCAGAAATTTTTCAGAATTTTTAAATTCTTTTTTGTTGTGAAATTTTTCAAAAGGGTATTTTCAAAATTTTGTTGATGAGGAAGGGCGCTTATGGGGCCCTTAGATCCAACCGCACTTGTGTGCCACACGACATGGTATTATGTTTGATTATGTTTTAATTAAAAATGTTTTAAGTTGTTTAAAGATGCTCTTTTAAAAGGAAATATTATGCGTACTTATTTTGAGATATATTTGATCAAGATATTTTATTTTTGACTTCCTACAATTTTTAAAGATATAAATAAGGAAGTTCTAGTTAGGCAAGAAGTGGATATGGGCCAAATATTAAGGGGATAAAGTTCGTAATATTCCTCTCTGAATCATAATGTCTATTTTATGGGATGGATAGCTCAGATCTATCTCTCCCAACTCACAGATTTCCTAAATTCGTATTGGTCACGGTGAGTCATTGGATAGGCATAACCAAGGTTTCAAAAAACCCAAGGCATTTGGCTTGGTGCTCAGCACCCAACATCAAGGCGGGTGCCCAGAACCTCAGGTGCCTTATAGTGAAAATTCTTCAAATATATATGCTGTCCAAACACACATACATCCATAGATATATATATTTGAATAACACATATATCCATATATTTGTTTTAATTTTGCAATTGTTTTACATTTATATATAGTTCAACTTGCTTTTTCCATATAAACATATTCCATGTTAAGAATAAACATGCTCAAAACTTTAGATCATAGAAAGTTTACTAAAAAAAACTTAAAAAAGTCCATAGTGTATGATTGTATTAGTCTTCAACTCTACACATTCCATAATCACATGGACTCTAAGTCTTCAACAAACTTACAAAAGTATAAAACCAATAGTCCAAAAAGGCACAAACTCCAAAATCCAAATTTCCACACCAAGATGGTGCAATAAAGATGAAATAAAAAAGAAGGGAGAGGACATCTTCATTTGTCCAATACTTATCAATCAGAGTCATAATCATCATCACTTGCCTTAGTTAACCTTTTCCTAAAAAAAGAAAAGAAAAAGTCATCACTTGCATTTCTATTTGAATCGAGGCTGTCATCATCATAATAATACCCTCGTCATATTGCTTTTCTTCCTCAATTTCTTTTGAATCTGCCTCTTTATCCTCTATATCCCTCGCCCTCTGTGAAGTACAGCAACAATTGTTGCTCGATTAGCCCTTTTAAGATCAGAAGCTGGACGAAGCCCTCATTAACCATATCCCAGGTCAAACCTTCCCCTGCGAAGACCTCTTCAGTACCAGGCTCTTCAACTAACCACTCAGAAGCATTTTCCTTGTCTTTCGAACCGATGGGATCCCTCTTTTGCTGGTTGAACTCCTCCTTGAACCTCTGATTCTCTCTAACAAATACCAAGTCATTGAGCTTCCTTCGCTCAAGCCTATTTCTTCTCTTTGTATGCACCCATAAGAGAAAGTGCATGAGTACTACTACTAATTGACCCATCTATAAGCAATGTATTATATAGTTATATTTTCTATAATAGAAAAATGAACTTCCAAATAAGAAAAGAACATAAATACCATCTCAAACAAACTCCAATTCAAAAGAGCTAGTTGTCGAACCCAAGACCCAAATAACTTCTTTTTTGGGCAACATCTTCTAGAGGTTTGGAGCTCTAGTCTAATGCTGGCTCCTCCTTTGGGCTGCAATTTATGTGCAACCTTTATAATTAATTTAAGTATTTAATATTATCATAAAAAGTTTTAGCAAATATGAAATACAATATTAGTTTTTAGGAACTTGAAAGAAAATTTTCAAACAAAATATATTACCTGAATCTAATTTGCTCCTCTGTATTAGTGCCATTTCTGTCCCAAATGGCTTTAAAGCACACTTATACAAAATGAGTTCTTCAGTAGATACCTCATCTTGGATTTTTGGATCGGGAATTGATCTCTCAAGGCACTGATTAAAACCGTCTGTAATTTTGTCTTTTGTCTCAATATCTTGGTCAACATAAAAGAACTTGGGGTTTAAGTTGTGCCACGCTGCATGAATGGTGTATGAAGCTACCTATCCTACTTGTCATCTATAATCTTCCAAATTGGGCGGTACCCAAATTCTTTGCAATCTTCTTCTTAGCTTCTTCAAGTGTATTATAGATAAACCCCATAGAGGGCTTCTTAGCATCAACCAAGCGCAAGACCTTAACCAAGTATAGTAATACTGTTATTGCTTGCTTTACCCCACACCAAAAATATTTAGAAAAAATAATATTGTGGGCTTTCTTTCCCTTGGCATCCCTAGACCACCTACACTTGCTCCAATCCTTTGAAGCAATCTCAATGTGGCCCTCCTTTTATACTTGCTCTTAAGACTAGGTAGGTAGTGGCAAAGCTAGTAACCCCAAGCCTCACTTGGTCCCTCTTTGTAAACTTGCGCATCCTACTAAGGGTAATGGTGTGGTTGTATATGAAGATTATAGCCTCTTTAGCCTTAGAAAGAAGGGAAAAGTTTCTATACTTCCCCTACAACATAGGAGATCTATGCTTCCCCTACCATCCAGCCGTCAAATTTTGATCAAGAGAGTCACTCACCGTTTGATCTTAGATCCGATTTCTCAAAGTATTTTATTTTTAGTTATTTTTATACAAAATTTATGAATAAGAAATTTGGTATGTGCCATCTTTTCATTGGGGCGAACCTATAAAAAATAGTAAAAATAATTTTTCGATAAAATATAATGACCAAAATACTCCTTGAAAATTTCAGGGGTATTTTGGTCATTTTATTTTATTGGAAATAGTTTTTTTATATTTTTCGCTCGTGTGAGTTTAATAGAGGATTAGACATACAAAATTTGGTGTCAAAATAGTTCGTAGAAAAAAAATAAAAATAAAATAGTATGGATATGTGACATTGTGATTGGGGCAATCTTAGCCCTCCATTCAGAATGGACAGTTGGATAAGGGGAAGTATATAAGTTTTATGTTGTAGGGGAAGCATAGAAAGCTTGCCCTAGAAAAAATTCTTTTAATAATAGACATATTACCAATGGTCTCAAGCAATGGTTTAAAAACCGGATCGGTGACCCGGATCGGGCTTTTCAAAAACCGATCCGGATCGGCGAATCGGCGATCCGGATCGGAATCGGGTGAATCGGTCAGAATAAAGCTTCAAAAAAATCCGAAGAAATTATTAAAATTCATTATAAATATTAGTTTTTAGGAATTCAATAAAAAATGAGGGTACTCCATTAAGAATTTTCATGTTTTTGAATGAATATGCGAATATTGATATGTTCTTTCCCTGCATGAACCGCCATTCAACATTTAATTTACAGTATTTCGTGCTCATCCCTACACTGTTGCTGTTGGGACTCGATATGTGAATAATATGGCTGGGATAGGGTGGCCTCAGAATCATCATCTCTCTCGTTTTCTCTTTGAATTATATGGATTAAAAAAAAAAAAAAACAAATTTTCAAAAAAATCGATCATGGATTAAAAAAAAAATCACAAATTTTCAAAAAATTCTATCATGGATTACAAAAAAAAATTCGATCATGGATTAAACAAAAAAAATCACAAATTTTCAAAAAATTCAATCATGGATTACATAAAATTCGATCATGGATTACATAAAATTCGATCATGGATTACATAAAATTCGATCATGGATTACAAAAAAAAACAAACAAAAAAAACAAAAAATTCAATCGTGGATTACAAAAAAAGAAAAAAATAGTTCGATCATGGATTACAAAAAATTCAATCATGGATTACAAAAAACTCTATCATGGGTTACAAAAAAAGCAAAAAACAAAAAATTCAATCATGGATTAAAAAAAAACAAACAAACATTTCGATCATGGATTACAAAAAAAAAACAAACATTTCGATCATATATTACAAAACATTCGATCATGGATTACAAAAAATTCTATCATGGGTTACAAAAAAAAAAAAAAAAAACAAAAAAATCGATCATGGATTACAAGAAAAGAAAACAAACATTTCGATCATGGATTACAAAAAATTCTATTATGGGTTACAAAAAACCAAAAAATTCGATCATGGATTACAAAAAAATATATCATGGATTACCCAAAAAAAAAAAAAAAAAAAAAAAAAAAAAAAAAAAAAAAAAAAAAAACCGTACGGAATCGCCGATTCACTGTTCGGACTCGCCGATTCCGTACAGTGAATCGGCGATTCACTGTACAGAATCGTCCGGTTCTCTCTAGAACCGGACGATTTCCGATTTTTAGGCGATCCGGTTCCTTTTTCACTATTTCCGAGTCGAACCGGGCGAGTCCGGTTCGACTCGTCGTTTTTTAAAACGCTGGTCTCAAGCATAAGAACTATGCAGTTTGCAGCGCAAGGAGTCCAAAATATGCGAGGCCTCTTCTTGAGAAGCAAATGAGCTGCAATTAAATTGGCAACAACATTATCTGTGACCACTTGAATTATGTTCTCCTCCCAAAACTTTTCAATGCCCCTATTAATAAAAGAAAATATATAATGGGCATCATGAACCTCAACAGAAGCGTCAATAAAACACAAAAAAACTGTACCCAAGGGATTATTTACCAACAAATTCATGGTACTTCTATACTCCATAAATTGATCATTATGGAGACCCCAGGTTGAGCGACCCATCCTTATGGGTCTTGAGATATTCCTTAGCGTGCTTAACCTTTTTTTATTAGTAGTGGCTCGCTAAGCTCATATGGAGTTGTTCCTTTCAAAGCCCTTGCCCAAATTGACCACTTTCTTTCAGCATTGTATGGATGCTATTCAAGCGAGCAATACTAAAAGAAATGCTTGCATGGTATGACAACTGAGCAATATACTGAATTATCCAATCTATATTTCCTTCTTAAATCTATTTTCAAGTGTTACTTGCTTTTTTTCGTTACATTTCCCTTTCTCAATTACTATTTTGGGGTTACATGTAAAAAAGTATCAATAGGCCCTTTCGTGCGAAGCCTTTTAGACCTAAAACTCCTTTTACTCTTAGAAATTTGAGAAACTGCCTCTTGGCCTATCTCCTTTTCCCCTTTTGCATCCTTACCAGTGTCTTCATCATAAAATTTTTGACCCCCGCCCTCAATTCTGCAATATCCATTTCCTTTATTAATCTTTTGTTTTTTCTCAGTTTCTATGTACTCACAAGTCTCTTTCTTTACAAGCTCAGAAACCGTTTTACATGAGGCAACATCACCTCTAATACTGGCAAGATGTTTCTTGAATCTATTTATGCTGGCATTAGAAACATGTCCACAAAAATTGCTCATAATTTTGTTTTTGTCAGGTTTATGTGGGTTAACACAAGACGTCTATCTTAGATCCACATTCCTAGTAGTCTCAAATACCGAAAAAGAATCTCAGTTACAATAAACTAACCTTTTTGCCTGATCTTTGCTTTTCAATGTTTATGATGTCATTTGAGCTATTGCTCACCTCAAAAGTCTTCTAATATCTCTACTAGCACCTTAAAAAACTTCTAATAAGAAAAGATAAGTTTTTGGATGCTTTTTTAACCTCAGAAATTTTTTTCGGTTCATAGGAATAAGTATAATCAATTGATGTAGGGCTTATAGATTTTTTTATTTTTATTTATTTTTATTACTTTTGGGGGGTTTAAAATATTCCCCAATACTCTTTTTAAACAAATTCAGGGTCCAAATTACATAAAATGCCCTTAGGGGCTATTAGAAAGACGGAAACAGCCCACAGCCCTAGGTGCCCACTCAGAACTGTGCATTTGGCTTGTGCCTAGGCACCCACTTGGGTATTGGTGCCTAGGGAGGAATGCCCAGGCCTAAGCTGTGCCCTACGACCATTGGGTGCGTAGGCATTGGGTTTTGGGTTCTAATGAAACCCTAATTGTCTTTTCGGCTCTCGAAAACCCTAGTTTAAGCGGTATTGCCTAAGGAAGCTTTCTGGCTCTGAAAATTCAGCAAGACCATTAGGATTGAAACACGCCATCTATCAAAAAATCGGATGTCGGGTGTACTAAGTCCTATGGGGGTGACCCTAGGCATAATCCAGTAAGTCTTCTTGGCTATGTAGTTGTTTTTTCTAGTCATATTTGCATAATTTCATCAATTTCGAGGAACATTATTTGTATTAAAATTGTTAGTGGAAGTTTGAATTTCATTCTAAGATTTGTGGCTACTCGATTTGGTAATAAAAGGAAAGGTCCTAGGTTGTATTTGGGGTTTTAATTTTCATTTATAGCTGTGTATTGTGGCATTTGTATGTTGAATTAACATTCAATAATAAACAAAAGGAGAAATCGTTTTGATTTTATTGTCTTGAATTCACATTGCCAAATCTTTCATCTTTCATCTTTCAAGGGATTTTTTGAAATTTCAGATATGGATGGAGGGGGGCCAACAAGTAAGGCACTGTTTGGCTAGAGAACGAGTTTCTTATTCAAGTTTTGTTTTTTGGTTACACATTTTTGATGGTTTTTGTTCATCTCTTGGATGAAGTAATTTTGTAAAGAAACTATTTATGTAAACTCAATTTTTAATGAAAGTATAGTTTACAGGCAAAAAAAAGAAAATAATTGATCTCGAATCCTATATATCATATCATGTATTTCCTTGATCGTTAATGCTGTTTATTTTATTGTTGATTCAGATCTGGTTTCTTTCCTTGTAGTCTTTACTCTCTATTTCGTTTCTTATATAGGTGTAGAGGTAGTGGAATCCATTCCCCTGTGATTGCTAACACTTCATTTTGGAGTTTTTGTAATTTTACCATTTATTATATTTTGATGCAGGAAATGGCAATAAAGATGGACTGTTTTCTGTTCTTTTAAGAGACTACAATTCTCATGCTGCTGCTTCTTGTATGAATCGGCTTGCCAAACTAAGGTAAAGTTTCCTGCAGAAATCATCTTGGAGCCAAAACTTCTGTCAACATTAGTGAAGCTTTTTATAGATATTTCAGTTTGTCATTGAGAGAGAGAGAGTGTGTGTGTGGGTGTCGGCACGTGCGTGTGTGTCTGCATGCGTGTGTGTTTGTGTTTATGTGTGTGTGAGCCTGCATGCATGTGCATGTAAGTGAGAGCATTGTCTATACGAACATGGTAGATAAAAAATATTACTTGGGCACTAGGAACTTTGATATTAAGATAGGGAAGATTGAAAGCAACACGCTCGAGCGTGTGCATCTGTGTTTTGTCTTTGAGAACACAATGGAATGAAATTGTTGGCAGTGGGAAATAGGAACTTGTTAAACCTTTATTAGTAACGGAAAGACTGAAAGGATGCAACATAGTAACTGATCTCTTAGCTTGGAATACATTCCTACCATATTTTTTCTTCAAATGGCTTTTTAAAATGGTTTTCCCTCTGTGTTGTTTCGAGTGTTTAAAACCAGTGTTCAAAAGAAACAATTAGGCCGACTAGTCGGTCCTGTCCCGATCCGATTAGTCAGACTGATTCCGACTAAATCAGCCGATTAGTGCCCCGATTTTTCCTGAAAAATGCAATTTCGGTAAAAAATCCAAAAAAATTGTAAAAAAGGTTTAAAATTTACATTTTCTTTTATAGTTACATAAAAAAGCAAAACAAAAAAATATTATAGGCATAATTAGGTTGCATAATTAGGTTTCAGATAAAATTTTTAGGCACCTGAAGCAATACTTTTTCAGTCCCCTGCCCCAACAGTTAGAGAGAGAGAGAGTGAGAGAGAGGTAAGAGAGAGGGAGAGGGAGGTGAGAGAGAGAGGGAGAGAGAGGTGAGCGAGACGTTGGGGCAGTCCCCTGCCCCGACAATTTAAGAGAGAGAAAGAGTGCGGTGAGAGAGATATTAGAGAGATGTTGGGGCAGGCCTGCCCCAACAGTTAGAGAGAGAGAGAACCCAAGTGAGAGAGTGAGAGACAGGTGACAGGGAGAGAGAGGTGAGAGAGAGGGAGAGAGGTGAGAGAGAGGGAGAGAGAGGTTGGGGTAGTCCCCTGCCCCAACAGTTCCAGAGAGAGAGAGAGATATAGAGAGAAAGAGAGTGAGAGAAACATTAGGGCAGGCGTGCCCCAATAGTGTGTCTGTGAGAGAGAGAGGTGAGGAAGAGGTTGGGGCAGTCCCCTGCACCAACAGAGAGAGAGAGAGGGTGAGAGAGAGAGAGGGTGAGAGAGTTTGGGGCAGGGACTTGCCCCAACCAAACAGATAGAGAGAGAGAGGGAGAGAGAAAGAGAGAGTAAAGATACATATATTTTGACAAAAGTCTGCACTGTAACTGTGCACAAATTGGGCGATCTTTACAACAAATCGCCGATTAGTGCACTATCGGCCGATTTGTGCCTATTAGTGCACTGAATTTGTTTTTAGAATACATGACCGTCAGAATTGGGAAAATTTAGTCTGCCGATTTTTTAAACAATGTTCAATACACATTGATCCAGATCAAGAACCGGTGATCCAGATTGGGAATCGGCCGGGACTGTGCCAGTTTTCGGAAAGGTATTAGTATTGGTTTGGTCCCTCTCAAAACAAACCCCCCCCACTCGGCATATATTTTCTTTCTTTTTCTTTCAAGCTTATCTAATGCTTTCTTAGGTCCCCCATACACCCATATTTTAATTTTGTTTTTATTTTTTGAACTTTGAAATTAACTGGATTGCTGATTCGGATCACTCCAGATTTGTGATCTGACTTCGACTTGTGGATGGACGATCCACCTCGCCAATCTAGGTATTGAAACACTGGTTGTTTCTGTTGGACTGCTGTCCTACAGTTTTTTATTCCGATGTTTGTCTTTTAATAATATCAGGTATCCAATTGTCGTGATGCATCCTTCATCAATCCTTCAAGTTTGGGTTGGTGTTGACTTGACTAGAAGGAAGTGTCGTCTTCAGTTCTATAGATAGATGCGTCGATACCTTTTGATTCTATATACTCACTCAAGCAAATTGAGAACTTCTTCTCGATTACATTTTATCTGCTTAGATATATGTAAGTTGGCATGAATGCTTATTTCATTGTTTTGTAATTGAGATTTCTTTGTCTCTTCAAAATTCTGTGTTTCCTCAGGCATATTACTTTTGGTGCATTGCTGTGTTACTTTAAAGTAGTGTTTGTTCATGCTTAGATATGCCAACAGCACACCTTGTTCCTTGTTGCATCCTGTCTTGGGTGTTTGGTTGTAATTCATTAACAATTCTTTTGTTGCTCCTTTTTGATTTTTTTTCCGTTCCACAGTGCTCGATGGATTGGAAACCATGGGTTCTCGATTGGAATAGACGATGTTCTACCAGGATCTCATCTCACAAAGCAGAAAGAAGAACAAATAAAAGGAGGATATTCTAATTGTGATGCCTTCATAGATGCGTATGATAAGGGAAAGCTCTCTTTGAAGCCTGGTTGTAACGCGGCTCAAACACTAGAAGCTGAAATAACTCGTGTCCTAAATGGAATTCGAGATGCAGCTGCAAAGGTAAGCTGAGATGGTTATAATGGACGATATACCTTTATTTAGCTATGTTTCCCTGTTCCCAGGTCCCTTAAAAACATGTTCGAGTTGCATGTGTTAACCATATGGTTTATGTTTGTTCTGAGACAGGATTAAACACTTTTTTTATGTATGGTTGGGCCTTGAGTGGTAGAACCTGGTCCACCAGGCACACTTCTTCATTTTCCCTGAGTTTGCTTGAAAAATCTTTCTTTAATCTAGTGGTATTTTTGATCATCTTTTATGGAGACTAGTATTGACTTGGCATAAAGTATGCCAAGTCAAAATTAGACTCTACAAGTCGAGCCCAACACTGTTGGCCATCTCCTTCAATGAAACATGTCAAGGGTTCAGTCTATGAAACAGTAATGCGCTAATTCTATGAAACATGTTCAGGTTTCAGTCTATGAAACAGTGGCGCAGTAGTGGTGACATAATGTTTTGTTTTTGTTTTTGCTTTGTCATGATTTCTTTTGACTGGTTATCTTGGAACTCATGTCTTCTTACTAGTACTTTTTTGTTACTTATAAAATGTATGAGAATGCTCTATAATCCATAGTTCATGAAGTCAAACTCAGTGAACCAACGATGTTGATTTGATTCATGATTTTGGACTAGCAAAGGCATGGTTTCCGCACCTGTCACACACATGGTATTAATTCTCCTTAAGCATGTCTGATGGTATCTTTTAGTAGACATGGTTGAGAGTTTATGGTTTATTTGCCTTGGTCCTTCATTGGCCTAGTGCCCATGATCGATGATGCTTGAGGTTCACATGTGGTACTTCAACTAGGTTAATCCCTGTATGTTACTGCTAGTCTTCAATGACGACCTTCTTGATACATCACCCAAACAAAGGTGTCCAACAAGGTTTTAGGCATGTGCATCAAATACATATTTATCTCATATGGCCCCTTAATTTTGCACCAAAATTTCATTGGTCATTGGGTGATGACGATCAGAGCTTCAGGCCTCCATGATTGGGTGTGACTATGAATATCATATTTTCCTCATACATGGGAAAGTGAGGCCACATAGGCTGTGCAGAGCCCAACATTTCTAATAAAAAATGGCCTCGACAGGTGTAAAATGAAAGTAGAACACGCCTTTTAGGCAGAACAATATTGTATTTCTCATCTTCAATGGTTCAAACCTTATGCACTCAAAATTGAGGATTGCAAGGTACTAAATAGTATTCATTTTTCCTAATTACAAATAGTGCAATGGCTTTATGCCAAGTCGATTAAATTTTGAAGGTCCCTGTATTTTGCTGGGGCAAGGGGAAGGATTGGAACCTACTCCAAAGTCCATTGTCTTCAAGTAATACCTGTCCATTACGGTCATAGTGGATATGGGTTGACCATTTGAGAGTTCAAATATAACATCTAAGGAAAACACTTTCTAACGCCTATAGGAGAAAATGAACCATGTTTTCGACCCTGCAACCGACCTATTATGTCCGTTGCGGTTTAACATGAAATTTGATTGCTACGGACTTATTACGTCTGTTGCAATACGTGGCAGTGCAAATCCCCACTGTCCAAGAAAAACAGGTGGCGAGCCTATAGGTGAAAATACTGTTCATTTTCGTCTATAGGCGTTGCGAGGGCTTTCCAACATCTAATGTTTAAAATTAATAACTCTATGTCACGAAAGAGGCTTGGTAATGAAAATTTCCTTGGAAATAGGATTTGGGATCTGATGGAGGTTTTATAATATAAAAATAAGAAAAAATATTTTTCAAAAGAGCCACCTCAATGATTGACGGCCATCCCTTGCCATGTGAATCACCAGTTCCAGCGGAAATGCCAGGCCACCACCTGGTCACTGGAGAAAAATTATCCATACTTAGGTAAGGGTGTTTTTTCTCTAATTCTTCTCCCAATAAGTGCGGGAAATGTAAAGATTCTTGGTGATTTATAAGTTATAACCTTCCCACCACTTAGATCCATATATATCGGGATTGTGGGAATTAACACCTTGAATCCTTGAATTAACCATTTTTTCTTTTTGAAATTCCAGCTATCCTTTGCAACCAATGGGAATTTATTTTTGTCTTTCATGCCCTTGGAACAATATGATTCCTTCGCAGTTACTTCCCCCCAGAAGCTGACAAGATATTTATAGTAATAATATTGAAATGATGTCCTCACGAGGAGTAAGCAGAAGGCAGCCCATGTCCTTGGGTGCTCAGTACACTTAGTTTTTTTTTATTTTTGTTTATTTATTTCAAATGGAGTGAAGGCCTCCATACTGGTTGGCTGCTTAATAAAAAATGGAGGGCCTCCCATAGGTCAAGTTCTCACCCAGATGTCTCAACCTCTTGGATTTGGGTGGTCACTCCCCTCATTGGTTCTTTCTCTATTCCATGTTTTACTACAGCTCTCTTACTCCTCTTCTCCTACCACACACTCTCTCTTCGTCATCTTCCCTCTTGTATTTGTTTTTGCGTATTCTTTCTTCCCCTAGTATAACGGTTTTCTTGGACTTTAATTTACTTCATTTTTGGATGTAGAGTATGATTACCAAGCCTATGGGATGCTGCTAACCACTTGTCATGGTCTCCCTATAGAACATTATAACAAGTAATTATAGTCAAGTTACTCTCAATTTTTTTTTTTTTTTTTTGGATATACTTCTCAATAAAAAATTTGAGAGTGAGATAGAGTGCAAGGTATTAAGAAAGAAGGGCAAAGGCGATCCACACACTGGCCTGCCAGAGAGACTTAAAGATTGGGGACGGGGGAGAGAAAAGACTGCGACAAGGGGGGTATATCGGAATGATTTCTGAAATGAGGGGGAGAGAGAAGGTAGCCACCAAATGCCAGGTGCTCAGATTACCCGCAGTATTGTCCCCAATCTAGAGGCCCAAAATTCTGCTCCTTGCAAAATATATAAACAAAGGGGGGAAAGTGGAAGAGTGGGATAAGAGAAGAGAAATAAGATAAGGTAAGAAGGTCACCTCTTAATCCCTTGCATTTCTGACCTTCTTAATCCCTTGCATTTCTCTTGCTTCCCTGCTTTATGTAGCTCCGTATATATGCACTCTCCCTTCTCTCTGTGTCTATACTTTTTCTCCTTTCACCTACTCTCTTTCTTTTCTTCCACCCTTCCCATCTCCTATTCTTCTTCTGAGGCTTCTATTAACATAACTCTCTTTCTACGTCCTCAACTCGGTTCCCTCTCACTGTACCTCCTCGCTATCTTACCAACTCTTCACTACCCTTTTAACCACTTTCCATGTTGCCACAACCTGTGCATGTAGTGTGTGCTCACTTTTATATGTAGAATGAGGAGTTCGGGAGTGTGGTTATACTCTGAGGCTGACTGCCAGGGTGGACTGCTCGTAGATGGACTCAAAGTGGTGGCCTGGTGGTGTGGACGGCCCTAGAACTCTGTAGTATATTACCTTGCCTCCCCAATCTCTCCCTCTCCCTCTCCCTCTCCCTCTCCCGTCCTCACTCTCCCTTTCCAACCCCTCTTCTATACCTTCTTCGCCTTTTCCCTATGAACTGCCTGCTGGAGCAATTTTGGACTCAATCTGTCTCTTTTCGGTGGTTTTGTTTGTTTATTTTTGGTTTCATTTCATATCTATAGACCCTATGGGTATTTCCTGTATGTAGGCCCCTGTTTTCGGTTGGTGGTTTTAGGCCAATTTCCTTTTTTTCCCCAAACAAGTTTCTTTATAAGTTGGGCATACTTTGTATAGAGCTCCTGGTCTGTGGGAAGCCATTATTGTCGTTTAATTGTTGTACTTTAAGTAATACAGTTAAATATTCTATAAAAAAAAAGATAGAAAAGAAAGGGAGGGGAAATCTCCTCAAACACTGAAGTGTAAGAGAAGAGAGAGAGAGACAGAGAAAGAGAGTTTCTTTTTTTTTTTGTCTTTCTTGGGGGAAGGGAGGGGTAGGTTTCAGAAAGTTTACTGCAAAGAAGAGGGGGGTGCAGCCCATAAAACAGCTGTTTCCTAGTTTGCCTACAGTTTGTTCCCAATAGCGAGGCCCAAAGGCTAGCTCCTGCAAAATATATAGAGAAAGGGGAGAGAGAAGAAGAGTAAGAGAAAAGAGATTAGGAGAGAAAGAAAGGGCGGATGAAGAATTCATGAGTTTGATAGGGCCTTGGAGCTGGTATGACCTGTTGGGGTTATGTGGCCATTTAAAGGCCTTATGGGTGCATGTAAAAGTATAACTATACTAATGTGATAACTCTAGTGAGGGACCAAGGGAGACATGTTGATGCCGTGCTGGGTTGGTGTCTAAAACCATGTAGCCCTTGGCATGTGGCACATAGGGTCATCTTTTGATGAGGTCAAAGAGTTGCTCAGGGTGATTGGCCAAGGGACTGTGTGATTGGCTAACTTGAGGGGACAAGGCAAAAAATCCTCATCATTTCCATCGCATGACATATATACTAGATAGCCATTCCGGAATCTACCCATTGGGGTTTATCGTGTAGACGTGAAAGAGATAATCCCTATGCACCATTGTGATAGTGTGCGAAAGTCTTTGTGACGTGGACTTGTCGTTGGCGGGGACCTATAATCCATAGACTAAAACCATGTTCTCTTCATTTATTGGCTGATTTTGATAGACCAATCATGCCCTTGTGATGAGCTGTGGGTCATGGGTTTCATTGGGTTAGTTTGAGAAGGTGACTGAAGTTTGGGGTTACTAGAATAGATGGATTGCCTCAGTAAATTCGCATGATCCTTGACTGTACCTGCTGGATCCAATTCCCATTGACTAATATTTATATATGTTTTATTTGATTTATGGAACATTAAAATGAATTTTTAAAATGCTTTACATATTTTATTTTATGAAAAATAATTTTTAGAGAGCTAAAAGTTGTTTTTTCAAGCTTCTGCAAATACAAAGCTATTTTAAAAATACTTACAGTTTTAAAAATTATTTTATTTATTTTAAAGTTATAAGGGGTTAGTGGGGGCCCGTTTGGAGTAGGTGCCCACCACATGGATGCCCACTTTAGTGTGGCGTGAGGACCAGACCCACATAGCCTCCACGCCCCACCTCTTTGTTTTTGTCTCTTGGTGTGGTTGACTTGTTAGATGGAAATAAAAGGTTTAGAAAATATTTCGATTAAGAGAGCAAATAACTTGATTGAGTTGATTTTTTGTAAGCCGTTCCATAACTTGAGATTTTTGAAAACTGTCATATTTTCCTACATCTGATATTTGATGGGAATAGGTCAAGGAAACTGAGGGGTAATGGTTCTAAAACCTTCCCTTTAATTATGATAACTAATTTAGGGATTGGGTGACTGAGATCTCTTCACTGCGTATGTCTCCTTAGCTTGACAGTTAGATTAAGTCTAAAATAGATGGCAAGCCCTAGGCTCCAGAAGCTCTAACTTGTGTTTATAAAATCCTCTTTGGGGTGGCCTCTATATGGGGGATGTCTCTCTAGATCTCTCTCTCTATCTTTCTCTCGCTTCTAAAGTGGCACACCACTCTCTCTCTTCCCTTCTATCTCTCATCTCTCTCTCTAGGTTAAGAAAAGGAAAAAGGGGGGGGGGGCACGCCCGAAGACTTTTTGATGCAGGCTGGGGCTTGTGAGATGTTGTTGGGATCCTCTCAACTAACAAGGTAGGAGTAGAATCACTCACGCCGGAAAAGAGGAATCACTCAACTCCAAGGGAGGACTCACTTAACTCCAAGTGCTGCAGAAAATTGCTAAAAGTAAATGATATTTTTCATTCAAAATTCGTCATCCATCTTTACAGCCATTGTATAGCCCTTTAATAAACTTAAAACCTAAGTCTACATGTCTCCAAAGGCCCCCTAATCAAGTTCCTATACATTGGAAGACCAAACCCACCTTTAGAACTCTTAAAAACAATAACCACATGCAAAACTAACCAATTACCCATGCAACATAAATTCCAATGCAAAATACATTTACTTAATGCAAGACTCCTATTTTCCACACACACTATTTTCAAAAGTAAAACAAACCCATGCAATTGCATCACGCAATTCCCATGTCGAAGGTAACAATCATCATGCAATTCCCAAGTCCAAGGTAACAATCACGCTGATTAGGCGTCCACCTTGGTGCTTACAAGGAGCGTAGGCCTAGGGCTGCATCATTGCCCCCTTTTTGAAAGGAACTCGACCTGGAGTTTATGGTGAGGTCTTTCCGAAGTTGCTTCAACGAGGGGTCAGTCTGCTTGTGGCTTCATCATACTCCCCTTGCTGGAACAAAATTGTCCTCATGTTTTGAAGTGGATTAAGATGAAGGCAATGCCAATCCTCTTCCGAAGTGCCACTCTGATTTTATCGGCATTATACTCCATGAGTTTGTGAATACACAGTTCCAATAAATTGTCTTCAACAAAAAACACAATCACCTGTTTTGGAACAAATAAAAGATCAAACACATCGCAACCTTTCTGTAAAATATTCGGCACTGCCTGCTTACAAAACCCCCTTCATTATGCTTTGCTACACAATTTACTGCTTTGCTTCTATCAAGAGCATGCTTCTTTGCCCAAATAGGGAAAGGCCATTCAAGTGCACCATACAATTCAAAAGATAACCCATCTTCTCCATAGATTGCCAGTGGTTCTAATCCTTTATGTACAAGGCCATGTATGACAGGAATGCTATAAGCACTGAATTGCATGCCAACAACATGAGCAGTACTTTAACTGCCATCAACAATAGTGCTAGAATCGCATGTCTGTCATCATCAAGGAATATGCACTTTTTCCCAATTTTGTTGAGACCTAAGATAACTCGCTTACGAACTTTAAAATGGGTTAAGAGGAAAATGCATTTCAACTGCAACCTATTTCTATTAGAACTTGGTTAGTTGGCTATAGCCCAATGTAATCACCACCATCTTCACCATCATAATCACCGTCAACAATATGATCTTCCTTGCTAATGCCCAATTCTTCATTGAACATAGGACTTTCTTCTTTCTTTTCATCAAAGGTAGGATCACCAACTTCTTCGTCATAGATTAATTCTTCTACCAAACTTGAACCTTCATCGGGATACACGTCAAAGATTTGTGGTAAGTCCCAATCTACGACTTCTAAACTTTGTAAAATGGAACATGAGAATAAAGGATTGTTTTGGGCTTTGGCAACCATTGCACATAATTGCAATGTCTAGGGCACTCAGAAGGAACCTACACTGATACCAACTCGATGCAGGCCGGGACTTGGGAGATGTTGCTGGGAATATCTCCACCAACAAGGTAGGGGTGGAATTACTCATGCCGGAAAGGAGGAATTACTCAACTCCAAGTGCTGCAGAAAATTGCTAGCAACAAGTGATATTTTTCATTCAAAAATTGTCATCCATCTTTACAGCCATTGTATAGCCCTGTTATAAACTCAAAACCTAAGTCTACATGTTTCTAAAGATCCCCTAATCAAGTCCTCATATATTGGAAGACCAAAACTCATCTTTGCAACTCTTAAAACAATAACTACATGCAAAATGAACCTATTATGCATGCAACATAAATTCCAATGCAAAATACATTTGACTTTAATGCAAGACTCCTATTTTCCATACTTTCCAAAGTAAAATAAACCCATGGACATGCATCATGCAATTCTCAAGTCCAAGGTAACAATCATAATGACTAGGCGTCCACCTTGGCGCTTTACTAGGAGCATAGGTTCAGGGCTGCATCACTTTTAGAAACTGTCCTGCCTAGTAAAATCTAGGTTAAACAGTGACTCTTTCCCATTGTATATGTTATGGTTCTCTCTTAAATTGATTAGGGTTTTGCAAAGTCTTCCCATAGTGTGAGATAAGGTTAGGGACCTTGATCTCGTGCACCATTGGTGGAGTAGACCTGGAGTGGGGTATAACAAGCCCTTAGGGGTTACCCTTGGGAAGGTAATCTGGTATTTTAGGGTTCCATGTTTCTTAATTCATTCTTGCATGTTAGATTTTGGTTTTAATTGAGAAATTTTTTTTTTTTTTTTGCATGCAAGTGATGATACTAGATGGTATTAGGGTTTTATTTTATGAATTATAGTGTTCTAGCTTGTATGAATGTAGGAAAGAAGAGAATTTTTAATTGTGTATACTTAGCTAATTCACCTAGTCCAACATTCATTGGTATCAAAGTACGATCTCTTGCTGCCATGTTTCTTTTGTTTTTGCTTTTTTTTGTTGGTTTTGAATCAGAAACTTGGGAGCCAATGGGTTTGTGGTCAAGTCTTGCACCTCCAGAAGAGTTATTAGCTTGGTTCAAACCCCGCAAAGCACTCTGTAGATTACGGTTTTCGTGCTATTTTTGTGCACAAATTTGGATCTGTGATGGGGTACTTTTCTTGGGCAAACCACACCTTTATCTTGTGAAAAAGTATGATCATGTAAAATTTATGTGGGAGATCATGTGAAACTTGGGAATTATGGACTCATCGTTGAGAGGTGCCAGTTCTGATCCCATGGAATCCAGGAACTATGTACACTGTTTCATGGCATTTTTGACCCAATAATTAGTATTACTTTTGGAAGGAATTTAACTAATATTCACGATTATGAGTCTAGTTCAAATAAAAAAAATTTGAAGAATAAATTCTCATGGTTTGGGAGATATGATTATTTTATTAAAGGGTACTCAAACCTATTTTTTGTAGGCTTGAATGTCTCTATTTTATATCCCTACCTGACAAAATGTTTTGGTGTTCACACTAAGTCTTTCTATTGTTGTTTTGAGTATATTTTCATGCAAAAATTTTTTGTAAGAGAGACCTTGCGGATAGAGAGAAAGTCATTTTATTGAAGAAAGGCCATCCTAGTTTTTTGCAGTACCGTATATTTTGTGACATGAAGGTCACTGATTTATTCTCCTAATGAAAATTATTATTAATGGCTCATATCATGTTTTTATATTTTGGTATTCAACAAAAAAAATGAGGGAGAAATTCTCTGTGGATTGAGAGAAACGACCAATTTATTGAGGGGTTTACTTGATTGAATCGACTTTCCTTATATCGGAGAAATTCTCATATGGCTATTTGCTTGATGAATCTTCTTTCCTTATATGACCTAGATGACCTATGTTGAAGGGATATCTCTGAGATCCAATTGACTGTGTAAGGCCAGTGGTAGCAACGGAACCTGGGAAAGTCTGCAGAAGAGAAAGTTCATTTTTGTTATATTTATGATACTGCTATATTAGTTTTGGTTAGTAATCCCCCCTCAGTGAGTCCTTTCTTCCGTGATGAACTGTTGGCATCAGTTTTACAATTTTGTCTCTATGGGCGAAGGAGAAAAGGCAGGGCGATAGATTTTTTACCTTTTAACCGGTCCAGCTGCATGGTATGGTACAATGCGTTCCTTGATCATTGCTTTGCTTGCTGACAAACATTTTGGTGTTAGAAACGGGTGTCACGAACGATACAAAATCAATTGATCACTATTTGTCCATGCAAGGAAAAAAAAAAACATTTCAAAAATTTATGGCCTCTAGATTCTCCTTGCTCCATAATGAGGGGAATTCTCCTCTCCGTGCCATCACTTTAGAAGTAAAACCTTTGGGTTCACAACTGATCATGGAGATTCTAGGTTGCCTCCAGGTCTCTCTACATGCCTCTTCAATGCAATGAAGAAGAACCTAGATGCCCTTTTTCTAATACAACTTGTATTGCCTTATTTTGACTTTATGCAGTTATTGGATCGAGCAACCTTCACGTAATGTTTCATATCTACCCAAACTTGTATGACCTCCCTCTGAAATTTTACTTCCATTTAGCAGACCACCAAAACTTAGAATGAGCCTTAAAACCTTCTATTCAATGGGAGTCAAACTAGTAACTTAGCATTTCACACTTTTAGATTTACTGCAGAAAAGACTGATAAATTCACAATTTCTCTCAAGTTACAAAGAATATCTCTCTCCAAACTTTTTGGGTTTGAAAATAGAGTAAAAAATACAAAGTAAAGACTCAGTGAGGAACCCCAAAGCATACTATTTCATAGGTTTTTGATTATGACATTAATGTCACCCTTCAATTCACACTTTTGATACTCAGGATGGCACCTCTAAATAAAATGGGCTTTTTCTCTCAATCAACATAGGAATTCTCCAGCAAAAGTTTCTGTCAAAATTATACTGAAAACCACAATA
The DNA here is from genome assembly GCF_054954075.1 of Amborella trichopoda. NCBI lineage: Eukaryota > Viridiplantae > Streptophyta > Magnoliopsida > Amborellales > Amborellaceae > Amborella > Amborella trichopoda. The sequence continues at coordinate 32,171,447 of NC_142343.1, forward strand.
TGAAAACATTGTGTGAGCCCCAAATAATAATTTTCAGTAGGAGACTAAATCAATGACATTCACATCACAAAAAATGGTGCTGCTGAATAAATAAGATGAGCCATCTTCAACAAAATGATTTTTCATCTCTATCCACATAGGGTTTCTCTTTCAAATCTTTTTTGTTTAAAAGTAGGCTCAAAATCACAAAAGATTAACTTGGTATTGATCCTTCAACTGAGTAGGGATATAAAACATAGACATTCGTGTCATACAGAACAACCTTCATGGCAGAAAATAGGTCTGAGCACCCTTCAATAAAATAATCGTATCTCCCAAACCATGTGGGATTTCTCCATTAAATTTTATTTCTTTGAAAGTAGTCTCAAAATAAGTGAATAAAAGTTAGATCCCCTCCAAAAATAATAGTAGTTACTTAGTAAAAATTCCACGAAACAAAGTATATAGTTCTTGGTTTCTGCGGTATTAGAATGACATCTCTCATTGATGAGTCCATAATTTCCAAGTTTCACATGATCTCCTACTTAAATTTTGCTGAGTGACACTTCTCTCAAAACTGCAAAATAAAAATATGGTTTGTCCAAGAAAAGTATCTCATCCATAGGTCCAAATCAGTGCACCAATACAGCACAAAAAGGCCCTTATCTGCAGTGTGCTTTTCGGTGTTCGAATCATGCTAATAATTTTTCCATGGTGCCTAACTTGAACACCAAGCAAATGAATCCGAAGTTTCTTCTTCCAAACCAAAAAATCAACGAAAAACAATAAAAATATGCCAGTAATGGATCTCGCTTTGATACCAATGAAAGATGGACAATGTGATTTAGTTATGAAGATACAGTTAAAAATTGCTCTTTCTTTTATTCGTATTGGTTAGAACACTTACAAGTGTCCAAAATTCATCTTTAATTCATAGAATAGAACCCTAACACAATCTAGGATCATTACTTGCATGCAAAAAAAAAAGAACTTTTTTTAATTGAAATCAAAACTCGATATATAAGAATGAACCAAAAAACATGGATTAAAATGCAAGATTGCATTGCCAAGGGTTAACCCCAGGGATCTGTTACACGCTACTTCAGATCTCTACACCGATGGCATGGATTCAAGGTCTTTTCACTATATCTCACACTATGGGAAGCGCTGGTAAACCGTAATTCTATGAGAGCATTTATCAACTTAAGAAATAGGGCCTCTCTACCTCTTTAGGGTTCGCACAAAATTTGGGGAGTGCCACCCTTCTTGATTTGCTTGGGGGTTGGCACCCCCTTCTAACCCTAATTTAGAAAGAGATTAGATGACAGAAAAATAAAATAGAGAGAATGGGGCGTGCAACCCTAGGGAGGAGAGAGAGAGAGATCTAGAGAGACATACATCTTTAGACGCTACCTTAAAGAGGGTACTTATAAAAACAAGTTAGGATTTCTAGGGTCTAAGGTTTGCAATCTGTTTGAGACTTAATCTTGATCATCGATCTAAAGAGACTTGTAGAGTCAAGAGATCTCAGTGACCCAATTTCTAAATCAGCTATCATGATTAAGGGGAAGTTCCAAAAACCATTGTCCTTAAGTTTTTTTGACCCATTTCCATCAAATACTAGATTTTAGAAAAAATATGATATAGTTTCCAAATATCTCAAGTTATGAAACAACTTACAAAAAATTTACTCAATCAATCCCTTCTCTCTCTCAATCAAAATATTCACTAAATATTTTCTAAAACCTTTGACTTCTTCTAGAAGCATTGTACAACAAGTCCAAAGAGAGAACAAAGAGGTGGGGCATGGAGGCTATGTGGGTCCCATGTGGGCCCCACACCCCCCACTAAGGTGGTTCTCCAAGTGGTGGGCCTTATTCCGAATGGCCCTACGCTCCCTTAGTAATTTTAAATTACTTAACAAATCATTTTTAAAAGCCTCTAACTATTTTTACAATAGCTTTGTATTTGCAGAAGCCTGAAAATCAATTTTTATCTATCCAAATTTTTTTTTTGATAACATAAAATATATAGCATTTTAAAAATTCAATTTAATGTTCCATAAATCGCATCCAAATATTATTCATTGGGAGTTGGATCCATCAGGTCAAGAATCATGTGAATTCATTGAAGCAATTCATTTATTTTAGTAACTGTGAACTACAATCATTTTCTCAAATTGCCCCAACGAAGATCATGACCCACAAGCATTACAGGGGATCATGCTTGGTCCATCAAAGTCATCCACTACATGAAGAAAGCATGGTCTACTCTATGGATTGCAAGTACCCCTTAAGGACAAGTCCATGTCACATAGACTTTCACACACTATCACAATGGTGCGTGGGGGTCATCTCTTCCACATATGTACACAACATGCCCTAATGGATTGCTGCCTCGACGGCTATCTAGTGTACGTAGCATGATGGCAATGATGAGAATTTTGGCCCTTGTCCACTAAGGCCACACACGGGCTTTGCATTGTCCCCTGGCCAACCACCCTGGGCATCTTCCTGACATCGTCAAGGGATGACTCTAAAAACCCTTTATGGTTGTGCAACGTGCTCAGGGTTTCAGGGATTTAGACATAACCTGAGCTTAGCTCGTCAAAGCTCAGGTGAGTCACGGCATCAAGTTGCCTCCTTTGGTCCTTCCATTGGAGTTTTTACATCACTATAGTCATAGTTTTACATGCTCATAAGGCCTTTAAATGGCCAAAAAACCCCAACAATCAACACCTCTGAGATAGCCTCAAAGTGCAATCCAACCACTGCCCTTGACCTATTGCACTTTACTTGATCCGCTTTTGACCTGAGAATATCAGCAATATTATTGGTCGGGCTTTCTTATGAAAAACACAATGTCATGTGTATTTCCAATATGTGGATCTCTTCTGGCATTCCTCTCGAGCTTGTTGGTGTCCAACATGATTAAGATTACAAGGCTGGTGGTTGTGACAGAACAACATTGGGAACAAGAAGTGCGGAATGTGAGGGTTGAGGGTAATTCTATGTTAGGGTCATGGTTAACTGATGGGAGAAGAGGGTTGATTCACCCAAGGGATCGAAGAGGAGATGAGAGGAGCATCTAAGGATGGGGGAGTTAGAGAAGAGGTAGAAAGAGGGGATGGTGTAGAGGAGGGCAATGATGGGCTAGTTTGAGGGTGGCAAGTTTCGGACGAGGTGGGTGGGGTGGGGGTTGATGCCAGGTTGAGGGGATTAAGGGTAGGGGTGGGATAGGGGAAGGGTGGAAGCATGGCACAGGTGGAGGTGGGAAAGGGTTATCGGTAGCCATGACATGAGGTCGAAGACCGGCCCTGAAATATCTTTTTTTGTTCGAAAATTCCTTATCAAGGACATAATTGTGTACATCTCCATGGCCAAAAAGATAGAACACACTGACTTGTTATTTAGAAGTTTAAGTGTGATTGGTTTGATTATACGACACTGAGACTGGGTTGCAGGGATTGCTACTGCAAGTAAAAGTGTAATGGATGAAGCAACAAGAGGTAAAGGTATATTTTTATACTTTTTTGAGTTTTTTTGATTAATCTTGGACAATTATTGGATTGTTTGACATTTTGGATGGATTCTTAGTAAGCAAAATGTTTATGAAATGTGTATGGGAATGAGAATAAGGGGGAGTTAGAATTTCCTAGGTAATTTCTGGACTGTATTTTTTTTCTTTCATCGGTGAGTGTTTGTTTTTGAAAACATTGGTTTTGAACCCTATGTTTGCCTTCATTTTGTGTTCTCTCTTTTTGGAGGCATCGCCATGTGTGTGTGTCATTTCACACTTCAAGTCTATGATTTAAACATTTGATGTTCCATTGATGCTTTCTAAGTAATTGCTTCTCTTAAGGCTACTTAGAAGTTCAATAAGCATGCTAACTAGGCCTTTGATTTTGGATAGGGATTTTGTGGTTCTTCTCTCCTTGATGAGTTTGCATTTTTTTTGTTCAATTATAATATTTGTGCTTTAAACTTGGACTCAGGCCTGGAACCTTGGGTCTGAGTCGGACTGAGTCGAGTTTTCCAAAGAACAACAAAGAAACCTTGGGAACTGTTGAGATTCGATCTGTTGCCTAGGATTCCACTCAGACCTGGCACCTTACCAGGTTCGAGTTGGACTTGGAGAGTTTTGAAACACTGCTTGTATGTATCCTGTAGCTCTGGATCTCAAGTTCATACTCGAAAAATATTTTATTACTGAACTGTCAGTTCACATGTAGATTGATTCTTTTCTGTTTCAGGTCTGTATGGAAGAACTACATTGGAGGAATAGCCCATTGATTATGTCACAATGTGGTTCGAAGGGTTCCCCCATAAATATTAGTCAAATGATTGCTTGTGTTGGCCAGCAATCTGTAGGAGGTCGCCGTGCCCCTAATGGATTTATTGACCGCAGTCTTCCTCACTTTCCTCGAAATGACAAAACACCTGCTGTGAGTAAATGGATATAGACAACTCTTATTGCTTCCATCAAAGCTTGAGTGTCTGCTTTGCTGCACTTGTATGTACCTTCCACAGCTAAAGTTTGCGACCATGAACATTCTTTCATTGGAATTACTGGGATTTCATGAAACACACAACCACACAGACAAAAGCAAATGGCACATGTTGCATGATGCTCCTATGGAGAGACCAGATAAATTTTTTTTTTTTTAAATATTTAATTTAAAAGTAAAATTGTTATTTTTGTTTCATTTATAATTCTTTTAGTTTTATTTTTGGAGATGTTTAATTTTCTGTATAATCTGATTTCTTTTTGAGTTTTCTTTTTTTAATAAGCTTAATACTATTATTGAAATATGTATTTGTGTAATTCCTATTTCGGATAGGCATAATTAGTATGAGAATGCTTTCGTAAATTCTTTATTAATTTTTTTTGTTCTCTCCTATTTTTCCTCACAGATTACTTCTTTTGATAAAACCTAAAAGAAGCTTTGAAGGATACGCATAATTAGTATGAGAATGCTTTCCTAAATTCTCTATTAATTTTTTTTATTCTCTCCTATTTTTCCTCACAGATTACTTCTTTTGATAAAACTTAAAGAAGTTTTTAGGAGAGATGGATACAACATTGTTGGCACCTTCATCATCGAATTTATATAACAAATCAAAAGATATTTTTAGGCTATAAGAACGTTCAGGGATGAAACTTAAGATCCAAATAAAAGATGAGGGGGGATAAATTAGGTAGTAGCGAAATTTAAGATGTCCACTTTTGTTTACTCTCCACACACAAGTATACACACTGCTAATGGCACGTACATTGCACGGATATGTGAACATATAATAGAAAAAGAGTTTTAAAAAATAATTGAGTGTATTATTTATTTTTAAGAATTAAAAATATCTAGAATAAATTACTTGAATAATTGAAAAGATCCCCAGAGTTATTACCTTATCGTCTAGCTAGAAAAGTATTAGCTAACATATAAAAATTGTAGTTGTGATAATGGAAACCATGAGAAACCTTGATGCCTCCTATGGTCTTCAATACATAAACAGCCAGAGAAATTAAACATCCATGACTTGTTTGCAAAGAAGAATATTAAATTAGGAGAAAGAGAGGATATGGGTTATCTTTGTTACCAAGGGTGAGGATGGCATCCCATCTCGGGTGCTCTACAAAAAAAAAGAAAGGTCAAATAATGATGAAGGAAATCCACAAAATAATGAGGGCCAAACATCCAAAAGAAGTTGCAGCTATAGCCATATAGAGAAAAGGAATAAAAAATCTGCAAGTGATACACCTGTAAAAAAGTAAGAAGGTAAAAGGAGTCTTGAGATGTAGTGTTGGCAGAAGAACGAAAAAAATGCTTTTTGTGTGTGTGACTGTGTGTGTGGGGGGGTGGGGGGGGGAGAGGAGAGGAAGTGTGTAATGAAAAGACAGTTAGGCATGTTCATTTTCAAGTTGCATGGGAGTAAGCTGTGGATGTTGGATTTTGTAGACTTTAAAGGCCTAGAGAGCGTGTAAAAATGAAATTTTTAGTGGAATATGCACTTAAGTGGGAGTGTGTATGTTGACTGACCAAGGCTTGGCCGGTTTATGGCGTTGGTTATGTCCAAAACGCTTACCCATCGGCATGTGGCACTACTGAGAAGGGTTTACAGTGGGTCATCCCTTGTTGAGGTCGGAGAGATGCCCATGGATGATGTTTGTAGGCCAGAAGAACTGTGTGGTCTCTTGTATGCGATTGTAGGCCTGTGAGAGCAAGGGCCAAAGCATCAACAACCTTTCGCATAATATGTACATATGATAGCCGCATTATTGGGAAGCAACCTTATAGATGGACACGTATATAGTTGGGGAACCCGAACTATACATAGAGAGAGCTCCCTTTGCACTGTAATGACAAGTGTTGGACTTACTCTTAAAGGAGAAACTGAAATCCAAGTTTCATTACAATGGTTCCATTGTTTATTGTCCAACTTTGACAAGCCAATCATATGCTCCTGCAACGAGATTGTGGGTCATGGGGTATTTTTTAGGTTGAGCAAGAAAACATAGTGGATCATGATTCTTAGGTCAAGTGGAGTACCCTATTTTATTTTGGTACTATAAATGTTTTTGTGATTTTTTACAAACTTTTCAGAAATTTAAAAATTTATTTATGCTGTAAAATGTTTCTAATGGGCATTTTCATAATTTTGAAATGTTGAAGGGCACATGTGGGGCCCAAGATCCAAGTAGGAGAAGGCTACCATAATTGTTCCTTTTGGCTAGGAATAGAGAGGCTACAGTAGAGGACGAGTTCTTGATGGAAAGACGTAGAGGGCATTGGAACCCCTACTTTAGAAGGAGCCTGTCTGAACCCGAAACCTCTCAATTCATCTCCCTCTCGTCCTTACTCTCTAAGACCTTTATCCCTTCTCAGGGAAGGGACAAGTTTGTGTGGTCCCTGATTCCTTTTGGGGACTTCTCTGTGTTATCTTTTTACAAAATTCTCACCCAACCTCCTACATTCCCTCTCAATCCCACCTCGATTTTTTCTCAGGTATAACGGTCAATCGCACCCCCTAAAGTGCAAATGTTCAACTGGATAGCAGGATCTAGCAGGGCCCTCACTGTGGACCAACTACAAAGGAAAGGTTTTTTCCTTCCAAATAGGTGCATTTTGTGTTTGTCCCAAGAGGAATCAAACAACCATTTATGTTTGCTGTGCAACGTGGCACACGAATTATGGGGGTTTTATCCTTCCACTGTTTGGGGTGTACTGGGTGATTCCCTCAACGGTCAAGGACCTTCTGGCGGTAAATTTCGCTGATCACTAGCCTAAGGCCGGCAGGATCCTTTGGAAAGCAACCGTGGCTGCTACAATTTGGACGCTGTGGACAGAAAGAAATGCCCGTATCTTTAGGGGGACAGTCAAACCCGGCAGAGTGCTCTTCGCCAAGGTTACCTCCTTACTAACCTTCTGGGCGACCCAACTCTTCCTCTTCAATGGAATCTCCAGGGACTCTTTCCTCACCAACTGGGAGCACATCCTCCGACAAAACCCGAAGAAAAACAAGGTTAAATCCCCTTGGACACCTCCTCCCCGAGTCTCAATCAAACTGAATTTTGATGGATGCTCCTTAGACAACCCAAGCCATGCTGGGGCTGGTGGGGTATTCAGGGACCATCAATAAAACATTCTCTTCACCTATTCTGAATATCTTGGTCAGCATGACTCCCAGTTCACAGAATCTATGACTCTCCTTAGAGGCCTACAATGTTTCGATCGGTCTTGGGGCAGTTCCCTCTCGGTGTAGGGTGATGCAAAAAACATTATCTCTTGGGCTTCTGGGACTACGACCCCACCCTGGCATCTTTTATCCATTTTTTGATGAGATTAACTACCTATGCAGGGAGATGATAGTATCAGGGACTCATATCTCGAGGACATCAAACGGGTTCGCCGATCTGCTAGCTAAAGATGGAGCCTCGGCCCATGAAGATGCTTAGCCACGCCTATCTTTCTTGGCTGCTTGCTGCTTTGGTTCCCTTAATCTTCGGCCCTCACTACTGGCTTTCCTCCTACGTCAGTTTTTTGCTTTGTCTTTCTCTCTCTTTTGTAAGTCTCGTGTACATGTGCCAAATACGATGTAAGGGGATAATTCTATAACCCCATTTTGTTTACGGTCATTTGACCAAATCGTTTTTACAAGGAGTCTCTCTTAGATTCTCTTGGAATAACCTTGTATCTCTTTCTTCATATCAATACAACAGTTAACAGTTATCAAAAAAAATTCTTTCTATTTAAACACCATTGGGCCCTTCTCTTTCAAGACACATATGTCTCTCTTCTCCATGCGCAAGTCTCTCCCTCTTTCATTAAAAATTCACTTTTCTCTTTCCCCCCCTTCCAAAATGGGTCCTGCCACCCAAAATTTAATAAGACTAGGGTGGCACATTGAAACCCTAATTAGGGTTTTTTCTGTTTGAAAAAGAAAAAAGGTATGCTCAACATAGGAGGATTCTATGCCTTCTAGTGCAATCCTAATTTGTTCCTGAGAGTTCCTACAAACCCTAGTTAGGTTTCCATGCTCTCAAAAACCCTATATAGAAAGAGGTATTGCCTATGAAAGCTTCCCATCTCTACTATTCCAGGAAGATCAAAAGGGACAAAAAGCACGCCATCGGTCAGAGAGTTGGGTGTAGGGTGTATCAAGCACTGTGAGAGTAACTCTAGGCATCTTCTAGTAAGTCTTCCTTGTAGTTTTTATTATTTTCAGTCATATTTCATATTTGCTTTTGTGAATTTCCCGGAACATTTTTTGTACTTAAAATTACAGTGGAAGATTGGTTTTTTTTTTCTGGATGGTTTTTATTTGCTTTGCCAATAAAAGTAAAGCTCTCAGGTTGTGTTTTGGGTTTTAAATTTAAGTTAACAACAGTGTATAGTGGTCCTTTTAAGTGGAATTCAGGTTATATTGAATAAAAGGAAAAGAAATTTTTTGAATTTTATACCTTGAGTTCCACATAGCCACTCCTTTCACATGTATATTTCCCTGCATATCCAGCACATGTTCCCATGGATGCATGCATACACCTATGTTTTTGTGATGCATTGTCCATGCATAAACGCTAGCGTGTTCATCTTTGAAGTATGATATTGATGATATAATTAGTGACACCATATTATGGTTAACCCTTTATGCTTTCAGGCTAAGGGGTTTGTGGCGAATTCTTTCTACACTGGGTTGACAGCAGCTGAGTTTTTCTTTCATACAATGGGTGGCCGGGAGGGCCTTGTTGATACTGCGGTAACCATTGCGTTCTGATCATTCTCAAAATATATTTAAATTAACTGGATATGCATGTGTTTCAATGAGGTTTCACTTCATTATTTTTCAGATATTATTTGAAGGTACCTCTGGTTTATCTTTATGTGACTGTAGTGTTTCTTATTGAACTCAAGGATTATTCAGGATTGTAATAAGTTGTTGACTACACAGTTGAAAATTTTGATGTGGTACAGGCAAATTCTATATTTGTATTGAAATTTTCAGTTCAGATTAGGAACAGGAAAGTGTGCATATGTATCTTGTTATATAGCAGAACGAATTAGGAACCCCGCCTAGATTTCCCAAAGCAATCATCTTTTCTAATTCTCACTTATCTCACACTGCCTCGAAAAAAAAAAAAAAATCTTAATCTCACCATATCAAATCCCAACTTTTGACTTCAGGGAAGATATTCTATCACATGTATCACATTGTAAAGACGCAATTACCTGGTGATTTGGGGGACTTTAGCAATGGAAATTTCGAGTGGACATGATTCAAGATATGGAAGCCAGTTCTAAGGTCCATTTGTTCAAGAAAGCCAAGTGCATAGTTGTCCTACACCTAGAGGATTTCAATCTCTCAGGAAAATTGCCAACTCAATTCTGAGGTGATACCTTTGAAATATAAATTTCTGATGGGAGTGTGTAGCAAGCACATTTAGAAATTTAGTGTGGGTAAATCTACGATATAATGTCAGGGTAGATAAAGATGTGATGCTAGCCTTGGTGAGAGAGGCTGGCTCACTTGAAAATCACATTCACTAAGCTAATGCCTGTGTTTCTTCTGTATGTCTCTTTGTTTGTTTGTGTATTTGCATGTGCATGTGCATGTGCACGAGCACATGCATTTGTGTGTCTGTGCGGATGAGTGTGCATGTGTGCATTTGTGTGTGTTGCATGTGCATACAAGGTAATAGTCATGTAGGACAGACTTCACATGAATTTTTAGGAGTTCTTTCTACCACAGTCAGATCTCTAATATTTCTGGATGGGACCTTAATACCTCGGCCTCTCCACGGCATTGTTTTGCGGATATGGGCAATCTACTGGTTGTAGAAGTGACTCTAATAATAATCTTGTGTGGGTATGCATGTGTTTATATGCTTGACGATGCATGTGCATGCATGTTTGTGTTTTCGTGTCTCTTAGATGTTTAAAAGTAGGCCAGGGGTCCTTGCCCGCCCAGACAGGTGCCCCATGATTGAGGCACCCCGAAGGAAAATAGGGAGGGGGGTTGGTACTTCACCGACCGCTTCTATTTCCTTTGGTAAATGGGCCCACCTTCATAGCCATTTCATTATTTCTCGTCTTCTGATAAGCTGCTACATCTAATCCTCGATGGGGACCTTGTGTGGAAGTGACCCAGATGACTGATACAGCACTTGCTGGTTGCACTCGATTACTCGATCCTTCAGCTGTATCAAGCCCCCTACAATCCAAACTTGGGCCATCAAAATCTTGGATGCAAGGGGATTAGTATGGAAGCGACATCCTTGACTTCCACTACAAATTTGGCTGCCACCGCGACCCTTAAGTGCAACTGTTCCACAAAAATCAGTACCTTTTCTACTGCTAGTCCATTCCAACTCTCTTCAGCCTTAAGTTCAAGTTGATACACCTCATCTACTTCCAAAGGAGATATACAGAACCTCATCTTGTATTTGGAATTTTAGCCCATTAATATAGCAAGCTATGGACTGTTCCTCAATCTCTTGGAGCCCATTCTTCATATCGAGTTTGTAGAACTTCATTCGTGTATCCCCCATAAACTCCTTTCTCCTTAACTGCAAGTTCTGAAATTTTCTGACAAGAGCTTGGGTGTAATCTGAAAGGTGGACTATGTGACTTGGCAAGTTCAATACGATTAAATTTTTTATATCTTTTCTTATGTATTGCCACCTGAATCACTCATAACTGTCCGAATACAATATATGAACCAAATAAAATTACCAAGGACTCTCGCTTGCTATTGAAACGAGATCGCATTCATAACTTAGATATGCAAATTACATAAAAGATGCAATTAAATTAAGAGAGCATAAGGCAGGAAATTACTGTATACCTTGCCTTAGGTTACCCCCAAGGATTTTGTACACCCCACACCGGGTTTCCTCCACCAACGGTACACAGGATCTACGTTCAATAACTTGTCTCACAACTTGGGAAGACTAGGCAAAACTAGCAAAGAGCATTACATGGGATAAACTAGACCAAGGCTCAACACATGAGCATAAAGCCAAGACCCAGGGCTAGAATATGTGGCTTGGGCGTGCCACCCCTTTAGCTCAGAGAGAGAGAGAGTTGAGCTGTAGAGAATGAACCCCCCCTCCATAGTTAGTTTATATTGAACAAAGACTAGGGTTTTGCCATCATTATGAGATATAATCTTGACTTTTGATCTTGGAGACCTGTGGGGTAAAAAGATCTAATCATTCATTATTTAGATCAACCATCATGATTAATGGAATGAGGTGGAACCATTATCCCTCTGTTTCCATGGCTCTATTCCCATCAAATATTGTGTAGAGGAAGTATTAAATTTAAATCTATTTCAATTATTTTCTTCCACTTAACTTTTTGAAAACAATCAAAATCTCTATACAAAACACTTTCCTAAAATTCTCAAATCAACCCATAGCTTAATTTCCATAATTTAAGCTAGGAAAGTAAAGAGGAGGTGGGGTGCACCCAAGGTTTCAAAAAACGCTTGGCGGTTCCTAAGCGGCTGGCCTAGAGTCTAGTGCCCAGGTGGGCGCCCAGAACCTTCGGCCCCCTGTTGTACAAGTTATATAGATATGTAGTATATATACATATATTTGTGTCAATTTTAGAATTTATTACAATTGAAAATATTGTAACATATTTTTGTATATACAAAAATATGACATATCGCATAATGAGAATAAACTTGTTCAAAATTTCAAAATTCGAACTATACAAAATTTAAAAGTCTAATAGGATATGTATTAGTAATGGCTCCAACTTTCCATATTTTATAATAAGTGAAAATGTTTAGGAAGGTTCTTCAAACCACAAAAAATACTTTTGATTCTCAGAAACAAGTATTGCTAAGAGATTGAGGGTTTATGAAATTTTTCTTTTAACTTTGGGCACCCCAAAACCTATTTAAACCTCAAAATTACCCCATTTTCCCTTTTGAGTATTTTAAAAAAAAAAAACCGACGTCCCTGGGCGTTCGCCTAGGCAGCCCCTTGGCTTGCCTGGGCGCCTGCCCAGGTATATCCGCTCGTGTAGGGCCGCCTGGGTCTAGTCATGCGGTATTTTTGTTCAGGCTGCCTAGGAGGGCGCCTAGGCGCCGTGCGGACCATTTTTTAAAACATTGGGTGGATCACCCATAGGGTGGCCATGTGGGCCCCACCCCCCACAATATGGTGGACCCAATGAACCCCAATGGGCCCCCAATACCTTAAAGATACTTCTCAGATCATAAAATAATTTTTATAAAGCTTCTAAATATTTTGTTGTTTTCTCTAATCAATATAAATCCAGAAAATTGATTTATCTTTATTAAAAAGACATTTTTCGATAAATAAAATACTCAGAGAGGTCTAAAAGTTCATTTTAATCATTTGAAAATAATTATAACATATTTAAACGTATCTAAGAAGATTTGATGGGAATTTGATCCATAGAGTTAGGATTACAACAAATATATTGAGGACTCCATCCTCTTTAAAGAGTGCATCTCACTACACCTTCTCAAACTGGCCCAATAGTTATCATGAACCATGACCCCCTGCAGTGGTTCATGATTGGACTATCAAAGTCCGCCAATAAATGAAAGAGATACAATCCTAATCCATGGATTACAGTTCCCTTCCTGAGGACAAGTCCAGGCCCCATTTCAGCACTATTCTTCATGAGTCTTTCTAGCACAGTCCAGTGTTACAAGGAGTCATCTCTTCCGCAAGTGTACCCGTCACACACCCTTATCCAAAGGGCTGCTTCTCGGATGGCTATGTAGTATACATTCCTTGTGATAGCATTGATGAGGATTTTGGCCACTTGTCCTCTTAGGCCACCCATCACACACAGGGTCAAATCCATGTCCCCTGGCCAACTGTCTTGGGCACAACTCCGACCTCATTAAGGGATAACTCCACATCGAAACCCGTCATCGGTTGTTCTCACACAATGCCCAGGACTACGGGTTTTTGGACATCACATTGAGCCACAACCAGTCAAAGCTCAGGTGAATTTAGGCATTAGCAATGCCTCAAAGTCCAAACTGGACCACATGCCCACTAGAGCTAATATATCACTATGTAATTTCAGTTCATGCTCTCATAAGGCCTTTAAATGGCTACATAACCCCAACATAATCATTTGGTGAGACCTTTGTGTGCACATATTTCCTCATTTTCTTTGATCTTCTATGTTGCTCTTATGTTCGCTCTTTTAATGTTTCTAACTTTGACCAACAAATTGATGCATGACCGCAGAATCTAGTAGCCACAAATTTCAACTATTTATGCTCCTAGAGATCCTTCCATTTGAAGAAGTTCTCTATCGTGCTGATCTAATAGAAAAAGGAGCTTTGAGATCAAGGTGGCCATGGAACTCTAGCATATCTATTGTTATCTAATGGTCCTTACCATGTTTAGATACTCGAATCTCTCTTCTTCCAGCATTGCTTGCGGGGCATGATGATGGAAGGGATTTACATTGTTCCGTGCAACAATTAGAAAATTTGAGACCTGGCTTGGGACTTGTCCTAGTCAGGTCAGCACCTGAGGCAAGGCCTTAGAACTCACCCTGATTCTCCAATTTTTTAAAAGGAAATTCCCAATTTTTGTGTTAAAATAATACCTAGTCCGATGTGGGACTCATCCGAGCCGGATTGGTCCTGTAGCTCGGGAGCCTGACATGTCTTGGCCCAAGCCCGTGTTTTTCAGACACTGGTTCCTCGGGATCCTTTTATACCTATCCATCTTCATGATTGGATTGCGGCTGGTGCATTACATGTTCCATCAATTGCTTTAATCATGCACACATTCTAGAAGCAATTTCCTCCAATGTGAAGTCACATGGGTGTGCATGTGCACCCAAGCCAATGATGCCACGTAGGATTGGTGGTCATTTGCATAGTTATATATTGGCTTAAGGTTTCAATCATAATTTCGAACCTTTTGCCCTTTCTAGAAGCTCTCCCCCACATGTGCACTTAACCACCAATCCAATACGTTAAACATGTGCTAAAATAATTTTCTCAATTTCCATAATTCTCAAAATTCACTTAGGGACCATTTAGGTTCATGGATTTTAAATATCTTGGATATTACTAAAATCCACCGTTTGGTTTACTCAATGGCTAGGACATTAAAATTCCATGGAAATCAAATCTTGGAAAATTACCTAATAGTTCCACTATTTCATTTCCATACTAAAACCTTTTTTTTTTTTTTGAATTTTCAAGGCCCATGGATTCCACTTGTTGGCCTCCTCGACCCGAAACATAGGGCACAATTGGTATGTACGAAAATTTTAGCGTGAGAAAGCACTTAAATTTTTTAAGGAGAGAAACTATCCCAAAGAATTTTAGAGATAGAAACTATCTAAAATTTTAACTCTTGGAGCAAGAAAGTATGTTAACATTTATTGAGAGAAACTATATCAAATTTTAGGGAGAGAAAGTACCTATAACATTCTAGAGAGAGAATCTATCTCAAAATTTTTAGGTTTAAGTTTTAGGGAGAGAAACTATATCAAATTTTAGAGAAAGTACATGAAAATATTTAGAGAGAGAAACCATCTCAATTTTTTAGCAAGGGAGGCTATCTCAAATTTAAGGCTTTAGGGAGAGCATCTTAAAATTTTAGAGAGAGTATCTAAAATTTTTTAGAGATAGAAACTATCTCAATTTTTTTAGAGAGAGACTATATCAAATCTTAAGTTTTAGAGAGAGAGTAAATTAAAATTTTAGAAATAGAAATTATATCAAGTTTTAGAGATAGAAACCACCTGAAAAATTTATCGAGCGAGAAACTATATCAAAATTCTTAGAGAGGATATCTTAAAATTTTAGAGAGAGAAACTATATAAAATTTTAGAGAAAATACTTTAAATTTTTAAATAGAGAAACTGTATCAAATGCTAGATAGAGAAAGTACTTGAAATTTTGAGATAGAGAAGCTATATTAAAATTTAGAGAAAGTGCTTAAAGATTTTTAGAAATAGAAACTATCTCAAATTTTTTAGAGGGATAAATTATCTGAAATCTTAAGTTTTAGAGAGAAAGTATTCTTAAAATTTTAGAGAGAGATACTATAATAAATTTTAGAAAGAGAAACTATTGGAAGATTTTTAGAGAAAAATATCTCAAATTCTTTAGGGAGAAACTATCACAAATTTTAAGTTTTAGAGAGAAAATATATTAAAATTTTAGTGATAGAAATTATATCTACTTTTAAAAAGAGATACTACCTAAAATGTTTTAGAGAGTGAAACTATCGCAAAATTTTTAGAGAGAAACTATTTCAAATTTTATGTTTTAGAGAGAGAGAGTATCTTACTTTTTTAGAGAGAGAAACTATATTAAATTTTAGATAGAGAAAGCACCTAAACTTAATAGAGAAACTATATCAAAATTTTTAGAGAGTGAAACTATCTCAAATTTTAAGTTTTAGAGTGAAAAAGTATATTAAAATTTTAGATTGAAACCATATCAAATTTTAAAGAGAGAAACTATTTCAAAGTTTTAGAGAGAGAAACTATCTCAAATTTTAAGTTTTAGAGAAAACATATTAAAATGCAAGAGAGTAAATATCAAATTTTAGAGAGAGAAACTGCCAAAAAATTTTTAGAGACAGGAACTATCTCGAACTATCTCAAATATTAAGTTTTAGAGAATCTTAAAATTTTAGAAAGAGAAACTATATTAAATTTTAGTGAGAAAAAACACCTAAAAATTTTAGAGAGAAACTATCTCAATTTTTTTAAAGAAACAATTTCGAATTTTATGTTTTGGAGAGAAAGTATATCTATCCGAAATTTTGAGTTTTAGATCAAAAAAGTATACTAAAATTTTAGAGAGAGAAATTGTATTAAATTTTTTTACCAAACAATGGACATGTAAATGATCGTAAGGAATCCATAAAATTTTGTATAGTTTATCGAAACAAGTGATTTGAAGATTCCATGACAAGAATCCTTAGTACTGAAAATCCATGGATTTTCTTGGATTTCCAATACCCAAGATTCCTAAGTTCCTTCCATCCAAACGTGCCCTTAAATACAACATAAAGCACCATATCAACAAACATGCAAATGACAAGGGCATCCACCATGGGGTAACGTCAGCATCACCCCCACGTGCATGTGGGGCTAACGTGGACTCCACATGGTCTTACGTGGCACCTATCCACCACTTGGGTGTTATATGTGGGACCCAAGTTGGCAGTTCTTGATTATCATTTGCCCAAAACAGATTTTCATATCCATATTTTGAGCTCCAAAAAATTCAAAAAAATCTCCAAAAGTTCCCAAAAATTCTCCAAACCATCCTCCAATAAAATAACACAATTTTGGCATCATAACAAATATTAATGAGGGCAATTAGGATCCTGTAGAAATGAATTAGGCATCGGAGCATTCTACTCGGCTAAACCAAGAATCCAAAGTTACCTTCTCTGAATGACCCAAGAACCCATGAACCATAATGTCAGACATTGGCTCGTGCTTGCTTATCAAAGTCAATCCAATATGTAGCTTGGCACTCTCCAGTTGTGGATCACTAGTGCATTCCTGAGGACGTGCATTGGAATAGATGTGGGGTCCTCTTTCGGCACGTGCATCTCTCTTCCAGGTGGATTAACACGGAAGTGTGGCTTCCTATTTGCGACTACTTATGAACATACCATGAGAAGGTGATGAGGTCAGGGATTTAGGCTCATGTCCTCTCTGATGCTGGGAGAAATAATTATAGGAAATTTAAAATAAAAATAAAAAGGATTTTGAGAGATTATAACCTCTCTCTGGGTCTGCAAGGGAGTCCACCCCAAGAGCTTATTACAAGATCATACATATACTCAATCACCCTAATCCCTAACTATCTCTTAAAACTCACGCTACACCCACGTAATTCCTAAAAAACATAAAACCCATTTAAAAAATAATTTTCTTTTTGTTTGTTTGCATCATTCTTTTGGGGCTGGGAGAAGCTCGACCTCGAGTTTGAAGCCAATAAGTAATTGGATGTGGTTCCACCTTGCGTCTCGATACTTTTTCTTCAGCATACCGATTCATAGGATACTTTGTGCTCATCTTTAAGTCGAACACTAGGATCTCGAGCTCAATTGTGATTGCTTTTTCAAGTTCCTTATAAAACTTTGGAAGATCGAGCTGAATATCAAGATCATGTGGATGCTCCTCAGATCGTGGTTCTTGCATCACAATGTGCGTGTCACATTCAAGTTCGGCACCCCTAGTCAGTTGTGATACTCGATTCATCTCTATGGTGAAATCTGGTGTTAGTTCTTCATGGTTGCGAGCACCTTCTTCTCGAATAATAGTAATCTCAAACCGTTGCGTCCATTGATTCATTTTACGAACTTCACTTTGAACATCTTCCATGGCTGTGGTTAGGTTTTCTAAAACTTGTCCTATGCGATCATCCATTGCAGGATTAGGTTTTGGTGACATTGCGATGGCTGGATCTTCTTTGCTTTGATACCAATTGATGCAAGGAGAAATAATAACAGGAAAATTAAAATTAAAATAAAACGAATTTTGGGAGATTATACCCTCTCTCTGGTCTGCAAGGGAGTTCATCCTAAGATCTTTTCACAGGATCACACTTTTACTCAATCAACCTAATCCTTAACTATCTCCTAAAAACTCATGCCACACCCACCTAATTCCTAAGAAATAAAAAACCGATTTAATCTTTTTTTATTTGCATCACTTTCAAAACCTTAATCTTCTCATACGAGAATGAAATCGCACAAAATACTCGAGGTCATATCATCATCAATTAATCACATCCATTTCCACAAACAATTCCCTGGCCATCACATAGTCGTGAGGCATAAAACAAAACTACCCTGATTAGAGGTAGCCCTCACCTTTTTGGAGCCTCTCACACAAACACCGACATGACTCTTGGGGTTTCATGACTCTTGGTCCCAGTGTGCCAAGATCCTTTAGTCATATCACTCTCACCCACTCTACTGCAATCAAGAGCTATGAAATATCAGGGTACAAGGTCTTAATAGGCCCCAGATCCAACACATTAATCTTTTGACAATTTTTCACCTATTATTGTAGCACAAGAAAAAATGCTTCACTCTTATAATATTAAACTCCATCAAAATGTTGTATTAATCATAAGTCACAAATTTCATGATTGTCCTACAACATTAAGAAAGATAAACCAGTACATGGCGATGGAAAGGAAGTTCATTGTGTTCAGCGAGATGTTGGGGTTTTGTAGCATTTAAAGGCTGTGAGTGCATGTAAAATGATATTTATAGCGAATTATGCGCTTCAATGGGAGTGCGTGTGTTGACTAAGCAAGAGTGTTAGACAATTTATGGC
This sequence comes from Amborella trichopoda, assembly GCF_054954075.1. NCBI lineage: Eukaryota > Viridiplantae > Streptophyta > Magnoliopsida > Amborellales > Amborellaceae > Amborella > Amborella trichopoda. The sequence goes on from NC_142343.1 coordinate 32,190,258, forward strand.
CCTGATATACCTTAAAACCGTTAACTCTTGGGCCTGTGGTAATATGGAGTAGGGTTTTCAAACCGAAGTGATGCCTAGGGCTGATGTTTGTAGGCTAGGAGCATGTTGTGGTCTCCTATATGCGGTTGTGGGCCTGTGAGAGTGAGGATCAAAACCTCAACAAACTCCCTCACGACAGGTAGATATTCTTGAAATTATGGCTTTCCAAGGCCTTAAATTCCGTCATTTTTGATAGCTCTTAACTTCAGTGGGAGTAATAGAGCGACATGACTGTAGGATCTTGGCGCACTTGGACTAAGAGTCATGGAACCCCGAGTGAGTCATGAGGAGGATTTAAATGCATGAGAAGTACTGAGAGGGTTGAGAGTTACCTCTTAGTCAAGGTCGGTTACTATGTTTGTGCCTCATGATTGCGTGATGGGCTAGGACGATACAATTTTTGTATTTATATGATTATGTGATATGAGCTTGATGATGAGATAACCCTGTACGGGAAGGTTAGGCCCAATAGAGGGCATTGGCTTAAATCTTTGACTCATAGAACGTTCTCGTAGCATATGCATATACAGTCGCAATGCATGGGAAGTCGCTTTTTCAAGGATCCACCAGTAAGAGGTATGCCATATTCCAAGAGAGAAACCCCCTCAACATATGTGTACATGTCCTCTAGGTGTTCCACCTGAAATCCCGTTATACTTATGGATTCAGGGTCACTCATTGGTTTGACTTTGATAGGCTAAGATCATGAGCTCCTTATTATACACTGTTAGTTATGAGTCTATTGTGTCATATCGAGAAGGTGGCTTTGGATGTCGGGTCTAGCCAAGTGAAGTGTTCCAATTCATATTCAACTCTGAGGATCCTAATTTCCTTTGTAAATATTTTTAAACAATGTTAAAATGATTTATTTTGATAAAAAATCACTAAAATGATTTTTGTTGATTTTTTTGAGAATTTTTTTCGGATTTTTCTGAGCAAGAACATGCAGTTGCTGGAATTTTTTGGATCATATGACAATGAAAGACATTTCCGGGACCCACGCGGGACACCCAAATGTCCAATGGGTGCCCACGTGGATGCCTAGGGGGTCCCGCGTCACCCCATGTGGAGGATGACATGGGGGTTATGTCAGCCCCCCTTGGAGACCCCCGTGTCCTTTTGTACTTTGTTATATTAAGTGAGGGGCATTGTATTTTGGTATTTTGTGGAATATTGTGATTTTAGAAAAATGTCTTAAGCACATGCTAAATGTGAAAAACAAGGGGTTTGTGCAGATGTGTGAGGCTTCTAGAAGGGGCATAGGGTTTGTAATAACAAGCCTAACTCAAGGCGTATATGCTAATTGTGCAATTAACGACCTAGTTTATGTGGCATGATTTTATTAGCCCCACATGCTCTTATGAAATGGAGGGAACTTTCAAAATTTTCTTTTTGCTGGAATTTTGACAAATTACCACAAGGGTATGCCCTCCAACTTGGTTGAATTAAATGTAAAGAGCAATTTATGTAAAAATAAATAAAATAAATGTAAATAGCAGTAACAAGGGAAATTAGAGTGAATTAAAGGAGGATAAAGGTGTTTAAATCCATATTATACATCTTGATGGCATGATGGTGGATGGTGGGCTAGGATCAAAGTTCTCTTTATAGCCATTAGATGGTGATATGGAGGGCCAAGATTAATCAATTTAGAAGCATCTATACACTTAAAGTGACAAACCCCTAGGCATCTAAAGTGACAAACCCCTAGGCCTTCTCATCTTTCTTTCTCTCTCTTAAAAGTTAGATTGAAGGTGATGTGAGAGAAGGCTCCATTGAAGCTCCTTGATGACTCCTTTAATGGTGATCCAAAGCACAAATTCAAGCCATAGATGATCTAGTTTTATGACCTTCATCAATTGAGCAAGATCTCTTCAATTTTCCTTGATTCTAGTTGATTCTTCTTTCTGTAAATTCCTAATTACTACAAGCTATCTTCATCACTTTGATGTTAGATCATTGATCTTCTTAAATCTACCTAGATCATTTTTATCCATGTAGTTGAAGGCATCATCCATGCACAAATTGATTTAGTTTTCATGATCATTTACCCATGAATTTTGGAATATTTTTTACTGATATTTTTTTGAGATTTTCATGACAAAATCAGTCAATTAGATCTTCATTTTGGTGCATTTAATTGTTGTTTTCAAAAGAGGGGATTATGCCGAATTTATGTGGTTCGATTTGTGAACTCAATTGAACTGGTTTGGTGTTTTAAGAGCTTTGATTTCTCCTACGATTTTTCCATTTGATTGATCACTTGATTTCTGCAAATCCTTCCATGTTTTAAGTATATATTAGTAGATTCTAGGCTTTCCACTCATGAGATGTTGAATTTGCTCGAATTGTGTTATGCCATCACTTGTCACCCAATGGTACATAACGAAGACCTAATGCTGTAAATCGGGCACCTGAGAGCTCTAATGGGCTTCCCATGAACATGTTGCATTATACACATGAGCATATGTTTGTTGTTATATTGGAGTTCTTGTTATATTGAGTTTTATGAAGTCCATTGTTGTATAATTTTGCATTGTAATTTTTAGTGGTGCAGAATATTCAAAAGCACCTCATAAATGTGTAGTTTGATGTTCTCCTTAAGTAGTTTGTTTTGTTGATGTACAAGGGACCTAATTGTATCCTTTATTTTTTAATGTATTTTGAAGTTAAAAGTTCTTTGTAATCACAGTAACCTTACTGTAATTTCAAGTTGTAAGTTCAATGTCAAGTATAAAAAAGGGCCATAACCTGGTGCTGGTCCCTCGTACGCATGGTCCCCGAGAGGGGTGAGCTGGAAATGATCTTAACCTTTGGCTTTTTATGCACAAAGTGGCCACTCTCAAGACTCGAACCCGTGCTCTTGCGATGGCTACCTGAGCCTTTTACCGTCACATCAAGTGACATCCCCTTAAGTTCAATTTCAAGTATATTGAACTCCAAGTGACAGCCCCTAGTATCTTGAGTTTTGACATGGTTGTACTCCAAGTGTATGAGATTTGGTTTCTATATGCTCTCACATATGACAACCGCTTTACTGGGTACCATCCTTATAAAGGGACACGTGTATATGTGCATAGAAAGAGCCCCCCTGCACTATAGTATAGAGTAACAGGTGCTAGACTTACTTTTGGGAAAGAGGGGGGGGGGGAGGAATTGAAATCCACATTTACGAGATTAGGGTACCATTGTTTATTGGCCAACTTTGGCGAGCCAATCATGAGCCCATGCATAAGACTATGGGTCATGTGTCTTTGTTGGGTTGGTTTGAGAAGACAGTTGTGGATCGTGCCATTGTGGTTACTGGGTTGGGTGGAGTGTCCTTATAGTCCAGTCCAGTTCTAGATATTCTATTTTTGGTATTAGAAATGTTTCAATGAATTTTAAATTTTTTTCAGAACTTTTAACATTTATTTCTGCTGTAAAATCTTTGAAAAGGTTATTTTTGTAATTAAGTAAATAAGGAAGGGCACATGTGGGTACCTTTGATCCAGCCCCAACATGTGTGCCACTCCCTATGGGTGGGACGTGTGGCATATGGGGCCCAGTCATGGACCACAGGTGTGCCATGCCCCTCTTATTTCATGTGCCAAATCTAATTAAATGTTGTTTATTAGAAAATCTTTTAAAACAAAAGATTTTGTCAATTATTCTTGTGAGAGTTCGTTTTTACCAACTTAAAACTTTTGGTAAGAGATAATAGGAAGATCTAGATAATACTAGAGTGGTTATAATCATATTTCAATTGGAAGTTGTACTTGTGTCAAATTATAAGGGGATGAAGTTCTTAATTATCCTCATTAAATCATGATGGCTGATTTATGAAAGGGAAAAGTTTATATAGAGCCGAGGCTCCAAACAATCAAATTTGAGCCTACCTCAAAAGTTTCACTAAAAGAGGTTGTTTTGATGCCCAAATATCATCAAATTGATCATCTCGACATCAAGATGCATGGACATTAGAAAAAAATCGATTTCAAGTTTTGAAAATAGTTTATTTTGTAATGCACTTTTGGACGGTTAATTTTCAAGATTTTCAGGTTTTCATAGATATGTCGGTCTACACTATTTCTAAAGCTTTAAACTTTATAAATAAAGATGAAAATGTATTTTGAGGCTATCACAAAGATTCCCAATATTGAAACCACATTTCTCGATACTATTTGAAGGTAGGCTCTAATTTCATTGTTTAGAGCCCAGACTCTATACAAACTGCACCCTTTATGGAATGGATGACGCATATTTAAATAATTTCTCTCATCCAACAAAATTTCTAAGTTCCTATTGGTTAAGCTGTGTCCTTGGATAAGACATACCTATAAAAGAGGTGTTTCCTTCCAAAATTAAAATACATTTGAGTCTCTTTATATCTTCTATTCCTCTCTCTCCTCCATGCCCCGATATCTCTCTCTCTCAATTTTAGGTTAGGGTTTTGCTGTTTCTGAAGAAAAAGAAGGTACGCCCAGCCTAATAGAGTTAAATTTTTTAAATGTAGCCCTAATTTCATCCTAAAGGCTTCCTACAAATCCTAGTTAGATTTCCATGCTCTCTAAAACCCTAGAGTAAGAGGTATTGCCTATGGAAGCTTCCCATCGATGAAATTTGAGCGAGATCAGAAGGACAAATATGTGTGATTGGTCAGTAAATCAGTTGTGGGGTGTAACAAGTCCTATGAGGGTAACCTTAGGTATGATCAAATAAGTCTTCCCGGCTGTTTTTATTTATTTTTCAGTTATATTTGTATACTTTCTGTAATTGTTCAGGGACATATACAGTACTTAAATTTATAGTGGAAGATTGGATATTGTTCGTGGGTTGTGTTTATTTGCTTCAGCGGTAAAATGAAAGGTCCTTGGTTGTATTTAGGAATTTTTTTTTGATTACAGCACTGTATTGTTGCTCATGTAAGGGGAATTTATGTATATCAATAAAAGAAAAAGAATTTTTTTTTGAATTTATTACCTTGAGTTCCACATAGCCACACCTTTCATGAGACACATTTGTAATCATTGGGGAGCATGCTACATTGCTTGATTTATGCTTTCTTTGTAGATTTACTATAAGCGTTAACTATAATCTTTAAGCAGAAGCCATCATATGGGAGGCCATTCATCTTCGTTTCTGGATGTTTATGATTGCTGCAGGTTAAGACTGCTGATACGGGATACTTGTCACGGAGATTAATTAAATCCTTGGAGGACCTTTCGACGCATTATGATGATACAGTGCGTAATTCTAGTGGTACTATTATCCAGTTTTCTTATGGTGATGATGGTATGGATCCAGCAAAAATGGAAGGAAAGAGTGGTGTACCATTGAATTTGGACCGTTTATTCATGAAGATCAAGGTATCTTTTCATGTTCTGTACTTTGCTGCTTGAGTAAACTTTATCTAATGAGTTTCAATCTAACACTCCATGCTATTGGTTTGTAGGCTACATGCCCTGCAAGTGTTTCTGCTAGTTTGTCTCCTTCAGAAATTTCAACCATAGTGAATGACAGGTTATCAAAACATGATATGACCCCTGAAAGAGGTTGCTCTATGGCTTTCAAAGAGGAGTTGTCTAACTTCATTAAAAAACGCATGGATGCCATAAAGAAAACCAGGAACATGCTAGGACTGGATGAGGATTGTGTCGACAAAGAGAAATTTTCCGGTCTAGAACATGTAGCAGCAAACATATCTGGTATATCTCGTCAACAGCTGCGGGTATTCTTCGTGCTCTACTCCTTTATTCTACCCTTTATATGCTACAGTCATTAGCTTTATTGTCTTGTAGTCCATGTATAGCTATAGACGCATTAGCTGTGAAAAAATTAACTTTTGTCTTTTTTATGGTTGTTTTCTGGATTAATTTAAAATCTTAATTTTTTATATTATTCAGACTAAAAAACTCAAACTCCAAAACTATTGTGAAGTTGTGATCTTTCCCTTCAAGGCTTTAAATATTTACAGATTTCTAACTTCAAGATTATGTTTTGCTTGGTCAACTAGCTAGAGTTGTCGATTGATATTGGATTCACTTGATTTAATTCTAGAAAAGGATTATGTAATTGCATATAACAGGTTATAAGATTATGCAGATAAAATTTGTTCGCAGAAACTGAATTTGGAGATAATCATTTATGCCTGTGACTTAACTATTCTTCAAGCACATTCATGCACGAAAGACACTTAAATGTTAGCATATGGGAATGTCAAATTTTCGTCAACCTATGGGCACTAATATTAAGGGTGGTCACCAACATTTTCTTTTCTGTTTGGTAAAACATATAAAAAAAGTTGTCGGAGAAAACGAAGTGTGCATTTATTGAATGGATGCATTTACCGCAAAATTTATGTTTTTTTGTATTTCCAATAGAGTAGCGTATTTGTTTTTTACTTGCTACTCTTGTCCTTTAATTTTAGGTGTTCTTGGAAACATGTATATCTCGTTATCATTTGAAGAGAATTGAAGCTGGTACTGCAATTGGAGCTATAGGAGCACAAAGTATTGGAGAACCTGGGACACAGATGACATTGAAAACCTTCCACTTTGCTGGGGTTGCAAGCATGAGTATCCTTACTGAGTTAGCAGGAGTATTATTATTATTTTCTTCATAAGAAAACATATATACTGCTTTCTGCTTGTTGGATTCTTTTATGCACTGCTTTTTATGTATATAGTTGGGTCAATAAATGTTTCTTCCCCAACCTGAGGTTTGAAGATTGAACTATACATATTTTAAGAGCAATGAAAAACGGCACAAGTTTCAAGGCACAACTCACCTTAAACAAATTTTTCAAGGAAATTATCACTTTGAACAAATTTTCCATTTGAAATCATGTTACATAGAACTGCTGGATGCTTAATGACTAATGATTCACTTGTAAAATGAGTTTGTAAATATATGCATATTTTATATTTGAAATGAACTTGGTAGTGGATACAAGTTATTAGAAGTATTTGGTTAGCTTCTTTGACATGTACAAGTTATTAGATATATTTGGTTAGCTTCTTTGACATGTACCAGATATTACTCTTGGTGTTCCTCGAATCAAGGAAATATTAGGGGCATCAAAAAAAATCAGTACCCCAATCATTACTGCAACACTTGTCTGTGATAATGATGAAAAATCAGCGCGAATCGTGAAAGGTCGTATCGAGAAAACTCTTCTTGGTGAGGTATGAGTCATGCTTTGTCTGTCTGATCAAGGGAAGTTTTGGTTTGCTTGGTTAATTAAACTGGGGTTCCTTAGTTGCTTTTGTATTCCCTGAATCTCTTGTTCATTTTCTCCTAGGACAAATGCATCATTAGTTCTTGCTGTTGTGTGATATTCAATGTAACATGCAAGGTTATTATATTAATTTGATGAGTTAACCAAATTGTTCCAATATCAGCATTATGAGAACTTATGGCATTGTTATGGAAGTGGTAGCTATTATGAAAGCCTAATTGAATTGGAGACATACTTTGAAGAGATTGAAGAAATAAACCCTGCCTGGCTTGACGAAGAAAACTTTGTTAAATGTAATGAATTTTTTTCTCGAGTTTCATAATCATATCCACACTTGCCTTGGATAGTTTTGGAATAACATAGGTGACTGCAAATGATAAAACAATGCTAATGTACAATTCATTTTGTACAACATTGTTGTTAATATACATTTACAGTTGCCAATAGTTTCCCCTGTAGCACCCCTCCTCATTCCACTGTGGTGAAGTTCTAAGCATCAGTTTTTCATCAGCAAATGATATGGTGATTTGCCATGGTTTTAATTGGAACTTAGAAAGTGATATGGCAATGTGATCTGTCTAATCTTAATCAGCCTCCTAATGGAGGGCCAGGAATTTCAAACTTTCAATATGTTAGGTATGTATATGGACTTTTTAACTTACAAACAATCTGTTTGGCACTAGAGTTATCAATATGTAATGCCATTGGGGCTATAACTTCTGCACGGGGAAAAGGAGTCTGAAACTTGTCTTCCTACCAACAAAAGACATAGGTTGGTTCCTCCTCAGTTCTTGACATAGATATGTTACACTGCATCAAATGCTTCCAATTTCTGACTAATTGGTCCTTGAAAGGCCTATAAGTCTGGGGCGGACTGTCAGCTTTTAACATTTAGCCCAGGGGAGATGTATGCAAGGGGCTACATTAGAGGAGGTGTGCAATAGTTGATGCGGCATACGGGGAATGGGTTGTTGATCTAAGAAACTAGTACAGATGGGCTAAATATATGCCTTGTCCAGGAGAGTCGTGGAGTATACAATACTCATCAAATGGAGTGCCATCGTCTTTAGAGTAAAACTTTGGCTTCAAAGATGGTCTGTCAACCACCTTTGGATCTCTAAGGTGAGATAGCATAATAAGATTATTGGCCTACAGTTAGACCTGGCAAAGGGCTGGGTCAGAGTTGGCCCTGGTCCAGCCCAAGTACCATAGACGCCTGCCCTGAGCCTGGACTGGATCAAGGCCTTAGCGATTGTTTTTTTTTTTAGATTTGAATAAAATGCATTTAGATATATTTTTTATTTATAAAAATGCATTTAGATAGTTCATTGGATAGGATTTGAACCTTAGTAATGACAACTAGAATACACATACACTGACCATTAAAGCCCCACTAGTTGTATTCTATTTTACCTCTAAAATATGTAGCAAACATAGGGCATGTTTGGATGCACTCTTATCACTTATAATTCATAGAACAATAAAAATATTCATTGCAAATATTTATATGTTGCTTGGTAGTGTCTCTTACAAGTTTACTTGTTATGGACTTTTTGTTTGATTTTTTCTTTGGACCTAATCACTTTCACAAATATGCTTATTCAATGTGAGTTTAGAATTTTTGTTGGAGTTCTTTTTTTTGGTGAACCGAGGTCTTTCTCTCTCTCTCTCTCTCTCTCTCTCTCTCTCTCTCTCTCTCTCTCTCTCTCTCTCTCTCATTTGCTTGATCCTCTCTTCCCCCCCGCAAACGCTTTATCTTATTCTCCCGCTCGTAACCTAACCCTAAGCCTATAGTTTGTGGCCATGGATCCCCTGCTGGAATCTCAATTTCTAATGACCATAAAACCCTAGAGTACTCTTATTTTCCTGTTGGCAATGGCGCCACCTCTGGTTTCACCACTTGATTTAGGGATGAGATGGACAATCTTTTCTTCTTTTATCTCAAATCCCCCAATCATTTTAGTCCACTCTCTCCTGAAGTTGCAGAAGTATCTCATACCCCTTCTAATGATTGAAAAATCACCGATCCCGATCGGAAATTGCTGATCTAGATCAGAAATCGTTCGCGAACATGCCTATTCTTGCTTGGAATCGGCAGTCCATTTAATATATAATATATAATATATCTAGATGATATCACAAAGTTTAACAAGCAACATTGGCTAGAGAACTTTGACCTCTGCCAGAAGCTTGGAGGTTCGAATGCCCATGCGATTGTCTTTTTACATTATATATATACACAAACACACTATATCATATAGTATACATAATTTTTAAACCTTAAGAAGAAGGAACCTTGTGATTGTTAACCACAAGGTGTAGCCGATCACTATATCTCATATAATTGTTTTTTTTCTTTTATTTTGTTGGATTCCCGGATTGTTGATCCAGCTTATCCGGATTACCAATCTGGCCAATCTGGATCAAGATATGTGGTGGGTCTTCCCACTAGGGGTGGCAATGGGCGGGGTGGTCCGCCCCAAAAAAACTAGGGCCAGGGCCACATAATGTGGCCAGAAGGCTGGAGCTAGGCCAGGCCAATATAGGCTCATCCTGGCCCTTAATTTTTTCATCTGTTTTTGCATTGTTTTCCTTTAATTTTTCTTGGCGTGGCCTGCTCTGTCTTGGATAGGGCCACTGCCAAACGGCGGCCCTCAGAGGAATAAGGAGCCCAGGACTGGCCCATTGCCCGCTCTACTCCCAACCGATCCATGTTTTAGAACACTAATCCCTTTCTCAAAACTCCAGTGAGAGAAGGAGAATAGAGCTGCCCTACTGTTCACCTGCCCATTGAAGATAAAAGAGAAGCTGAGGTCTTGATTGCTAAGTTGTCTTCAAGCATGGTTTTGAGAAGGTAAGGGCATTCCCTCCTGGTTTGGGATCAAGAGCCTAACGTGCTTAATGGGAGATGCCGCAGCAGAGCCCCTAAATCAAGGAAGAGCCAATGGCAGCAGAGACTCCTAAAATCAAACTGTATTGGGGACAAAAACCATATTGGAACAATACAGCTACAGCAACTGTATTAGAACTTGGTTAAGAATAAACTGAAATAGTGTTTAGAAAGTGTTGAAAACAATTTTGTATTCTAAAGAGCTTACTTGAGATTTTAGCTTCTGCTATGATTTGTTGGTTGTACTCTTACTTTTTTACTGCAAATTTGATATTATAAAAAGCCTTACTTGATACACAAGTTTTTTTGCCATTGATGGGATTTTTGTCTATTTTCTTGTTTTAAAAAGTATTTAAGAAACCAAGAAATAAGTGTAGCATAATTCATGGTCTGTGGGCTGTGCAATTATGAAGCGTAAGCCACAATAGTCTGATTATGCACAAATACGAGAGTAAGTAAATGGAAAATATAGTAATTTTCTAATAAAAAGTACAAGTGTACAATAATGAACTTAATGCCTCAAATGACAATATAACTGTTTAATGGAAGGACCATTTAATTTCTTTAAATATTGAATTTAGGGTATTCTAATTGTGTTTATCCACTTCATTTAATTAGTAGTTTTATAGGTGACTCAAGAGGTTTGAATGAGAAATCCATTGAAGGAATGAACATAGGCAATTAACAGGAGTGCACTTACAAACAATCCATTCTTTTTTTTTGGTGCGATTTTTGTTACATAAACTGCACTTTGCGAATACAATTAGTAATATAACATGATCAGTTTTTTAATACAACCAGTAATGTAAACTGATTGGATTTTTGCATTTTTCTTCTCAAATTTCTGATTAAATTTTTAAGTATATTTCTTGTACGAACGGCTCCTCGAATTAGAGAGCTTCTAGCAAGTGACAATCACATGTTCCTATTCCTGCACCCAATGACCATATTTCTAGTCATATTTGGCTTCTTTGACTATGGTACCATTGTCTTGTAACGGGTGGAATCAGGCTTTGTTGTATATTCCAGATCCCTTTGAAGGTTATTGCTGTCTCTACACCACTAACAGATCACTGCCATGTATTAACACCACATGGTATATTTGTACCCTTGTTGTGTAATTTTGTTTGTTTTCCTCCACTTTGCCTGAACTTGATTTATATCGGAAGGATCACTCATCCAAACTATAAATTTTGTTCTTCTGCAATGTCTGTGCTATCTAGGACTTCCCACCTAGGAAGTGGATTGACAGAGACATGGGAGAGGGAAAATTGATTTTAATTAGGTCTAACATTTAACTTTTATTGATACCATATAAACAGCCCCAATAGCATCCTTGACGTCTATGCATTATTGTTATCTGTGGGATTAGGACATATGACTTGGACAGACTTAGACAAGTGATTTGGTTTTGGTGTTCTTAGTTTGGGTTTTCATTGTTTTCTTGAAGATTTTAATAGCAATTAGATTGCAATAACTGCAAGCTGTCAAAGTTTAATGTTGTTCCCTTTTTCTTGTTACATAAAAATATAATTTAAAAGTGTGCTTGAATTAGGTAATTACTCATCTTGTTAACTGCAAATGAGAATCAGGGTGTATGATAGCTTCAGCAGGTTTTGCAGATCTTTGCTGTATGACATATATCTTTGGACTTGAGGTAACCAAATCATTTCTGAAATATCTGATCAATTAAAGAAAATATGCTCAATGCTTCATTGATAAGGCTTTCCCAAATGATATGATAAATCCCCTTTGAGTTCAATGTTTAATACCCAAAAAAGGATGGCAACCTGGAAGATAACATCACTCATCAGCGGCTTATGGAGAGTTGACATCAGTGTCTTATGGAGAGTTGAATCTTATGAGTGATGTAGGATACTAATGAACACAAATAATGGCCACAATATATAAGTCGCTTGGAAATAGCTTATTGAGAATTGATGCACAATAGGTTTGAAATATGTCAGGATGAGTAACTAGGATTACCTCCACTGTGACTGGAGTGCACAATCTTCGAATATGTATCACTTATATAAAGTTTAAATTTTGGGACTTCTCTCCCATATTTAGTCTTCTTTGTTTGTGATGTTTTGATCTTCTGTACTTTCTGCCAGTGGACAGGAGTGTGTGGTCTTCCAAACCATGAATATCACTTTGAAAACTTAAAATCTTTGTACTTCTTTCCTGCATTTGTCATTCTTCTTTTCTTTTGTTGCTTACATTTTATACTATTAAAGTTTATTGTGCTCGTTATGGGCTTTTGGTCATGAACAAAAATGTTTTAGCAAAACACTGATCTAGTTAATTCCTTGTAACACTAGGTTGCTAAAACGGTGAAAATTTCTGTAACACCCACGCAAGCATCCATAAATATTACACTTGATATGAAGAGGATTGAAGCTTTGCAAATGGCTATTGATGCAAAGACTGTTGCTGATTCCATTTCAGAAAATTTAAAGGCAAAAGTGTCGCGGACAAAGCTAAAAGTGAAGGTTTGCCTAATTTGTGATGACCATGATTACCTTTCGTTTTGTCTACTTGTAATGGCTCTCAGTTTCATCATTGCTTTCTTGCAGCCTACTTTTACCCTGCCAGACAAGTTGAAGATTCTTCTTCCTGAAATTGGTAGAAAAGAGGTTCTGTATTCTCTTCACTTGTTGCAATCCTTGCTTCCAAAGATTATAGTAAAGGTGAGTCAATTGATGTGGGGAATCACAATGTAAAACATTCAAAGGATCTTCGCCATGTGTTTTTTTACTTGACAAAGAGATTTGATGTATGATTCCCTTGTTTTTCTGTTACAGGGCATTCCGACTGTTGAGCGTGCAGTCATTAACAACGTCAAGGGCAAGCTTAATCTGCTTGTGGAAGGGTTAGTGTGATAACTCTATGCATTATATCTCTGATTTTCATTGATTCTGTAGGTTACTTGCTTTGCATATGCTTTAGAAAGTTTTCCTTGGAGATATGGGATCTCATTCACAGCTTCCTAGCAGTGTATATATATATGTATATATATATATATATATAACGAGCTTCTCATGGTAACCTTCGTAACATTGTTTTTAAGCACCAAACTAGTCCTTATTTATTGAGCTAGACCTGCTGAGCAAGGTATGCAATTTGATGTCAAAGCACCCAAACATGCCAGTTGTTTTTGACATTAAGATCCCTTCTTGAAGTTATCCTTAGTTCCATTGATGCATATGGTGACTTCAGGTCTGCATCTACAGTAGAAGGTATGAAAGAATCCGTGGGAATGGTGTCAATTTAGACACTGACTGGCACTATTTACAGACTTTGATGGTCGTAAATGCCTTAGCGTCAGAAGCATAGGACAATGATGCATCAGTGGTAGGGAACTATTTACAAGCGTAATGCATTAGTGGCAGGAACTTTGACTAATGGTCGCATTTCCATTCCAGAATATTGTGTGCTTTAGAAGAACCACAGGACGATCAATTTCCCTCATGTAGAGAGCTTGTTTTTTTGATGAAGTTAACTGTTGTATTAAGTAAAGGGGAAGAATGCAATAGTCCTTTGAGAGGGCCCACATGCTGGGCCTCTCGGCAAAAAATAGGCTTTCAGAAAAGTAGCCCTATACAAAAATTGGGTGGGGTTTATAACAGTTGCCCATCTACAGAGGATTTAGAAAAACATAAACAAAGATGTGCCACAAAGCCCCATGCTCTTATGAACCTGCGACACGTGTCACCGCTTCTCCTTAGCCAGTTGATCTGCCAAGGTGTTTGACGTCCTCCAGATATGCCTACGTAAGATGGGTATATTTCTGCAAATGTGCATAATCTCATCATAAATCGAAGCAAGGTACCAGGGAGGAGGGCAATTTCCAGCAGCCCAAGTGATAATGTTTTTGGTGTCTCCTTCAACGATCAGTGGTAGTCCACACCTGGGGTTGAACAATTTGAGACCTAAGAGGAGAGTCATCGACTCAGCAATCTGGGAATTGGCATGGCCTATATGCTTGGAAAAAGAGGCCAGAATGTTGCCATGGTGGTGTCTGAAGACCCCACCTGCTTCTGCTGGTCCTGGGTTTCGTAGGGAACACCCATCGAAATTGAGTTTAGTGTGGCCTGCCGGGGGAGGAGACCAGTTGTTAGCTCGTGAGACCCAAGGGGAGTGGAAATGGAGAATCTCTTCCCAATTTTATAGGAAAGTCAAAGCCGAAATGCCAGTGAAAGCCTTATGGTTGGAAGCCCCAGAAAATGACCTGAGAGGTGATTTTGTGGAATAGGGCTGGAGCTTCGCTCTTGACACCTTGGAGCGTGGGGGAAGGTAGGAGGTTGTAGAAGTTTTTTGTAAAAAGAGGCTACCGAGAAGGAGGCCGAAGGGGAGGGAGTTCACACCAGGTTGTCAAGGCCAGAGAGGGCGATGAATGTAGAATGCAATATAGAAGACAAGGAGATGAAGTCCAACATCAGAAAGAGGCCGTCTGAAAGGAGAGTTCCATACCCTACGATTTCATCCCCTCGGCAATAGAGGAGGACTTGTTGGTAGCTAGAGTATAAAGAGATTGGAATAGGCTCGGAATGGAGTGTGGCGGACCCATAGATCTAACCAGAAACAAGTTCTAACACCTCCCCTTGGGTGGAAGCGTATGTTTTGCTAGAAGAGGGAGAGAGACGATAGGAAAGACCTCCAGGCCCTTGAGCCCCTACTCGGTGATCTCCCTTCTTGTAGCCCGGAGTTTGTTGGAATCCTGTATTTGCAGCGAGTGACTTGTGACCAGAGCTAGTTTTTCTGGGTTGTGAGATGCCAACACCACTTCCCAAGCAGCGTCGTGTTCTGTTTTCTCATGATTCGAACCCTCAGCCCACCAAGGTGCTTTGGTTGGCCTACTTTATCCCACTAAATGAGGTGGAATTTTTTGGATTCAGCATCCTTTAACCAAAGAAAGTTCCTCATCAACTAGTCTAAATGCCTTGCAACCGCCGTAGGGATGTGGAACAGGGACATAAGATAAATCGGGGAGTTAGCCAGGGTGGCGTTGATGAGCGTGATCCTTCCTGCGAAGGATAAGAGTCTTCCTTTCCACCTTGCTAGGCGTCAATCGACTTTGTATATGATGTGGGACCACTGCCTTTTTTTAGGTTTTCCTAGGCCTAACAGCAGACCGAGGTAGCTTGTAGGGAGATCTTTCACTTTGCACTCCCAATCTGGAATAAGGCTTCTAGTCTCCGAACTAGTTAATAGCGACCCCAATCATCTTGGATTTTTCCATAGTCACTTTGAAGCCGGTGGCATAATCGAAGCTTTTGAGAAAGAGGCTCACATGTTCTCCATTTCCTCCGGAACGCCGTCTATATAGAGGAGCGCATCATTGGCGTACTGTAGATGGGAAACAATGGGGCCTCAAGTACTACTATTGAAGCCAGAGAGAAGACCTGACTGGTACATTCGAGAGATATATTGGTTGAACACCTCCGTCGAGATAGCGAAGAGGAAGGGAGATAGGGAATCCCCTAGAAGTAGGGAAGTAGCCCTTCGGTCATCCATTATTGAGAACGGAGAAGAATGGGTGGGAGTAACAACCCCTCATCCACTTTCTCCAGTGTTACCTAAACCCCATCCTAGCCATTGTTTCATCCAAGATCGACCAATCAACGTGGTCATACGCCTTTTCCCAATCAATCTTGAAAATCGGGCCCGGGTTTTTTTTTGTTGGGTGTCTAGAGTGCAAGCATTCATGTCCACCAAGACCCCGTTAAGGATCTGGCTATCTTTGATGAATGCACTCTGAGAGGAAGAGACTACAAAGGGGAGGACCTCTTTAAGTCTTGAAGTCAAGACTTTGAACAATATCTTGTAGGTGGAGTTGACCAAGCTGCTAGGTCAGATGTCCTTCAGCTCTTCTGCCCTTTCAATCTTTGGGACAAGAGCAATGAAGGTCGCATTCATAGCTTTGTGGAGGATGCCTCGATGGAAGAATTCTTCAAAGAAACATAGGAAATCGGGCTTCAAATTTTCCCATAATAACTTGAAGGGAGCTACTGGGAAGCCTTCCAGGTGCTGTTTCAAAAAGCGCTAGGTGGCACCTAGGCGGTCGGGGTGGTCCAGGGTGCCTAGCGCCTAGGCAGGCGCTCAGAACCTGAGCGGCTCGGTAAATTTTTTTTTTTTTTATGGGCTTTCCTCTCTCTAAAGTAGCCTCTAATGGGCTTTAGGTTCATTTAAAACCTAAAACCCACAATTTTGCACCTTTAATATTACAAAAATGACCAAAAAATGGCCTCAACGAGTGGCATTTCCGCCCCTGGGTGGGCGCAAGCCGTGGGCGGCGGTCTAAGCAGGTTCAAGCAAGCACCTAAGTGGGTTCCTGGGCACCTAGGCGGGCGTACGAGGATACCACCCGCCTAATTTGGTTGTCGCCCAGGCCTTCTAGACCGCCTAGGCATTGAGCGGTCCGCTTTTTGAAACACTGATCCAGGCCTGGTGCTTTGTCTTTACTCAGGCCTACAATAGCTGCCAGGATCTCTGCTTCAGAGAAGGGATGTTCCAACCACTGGACCCAATGAGCAGAAGCTGTGAGGAACTGAATGTCGCCCATCCTTGGCCTAGGAGCCGCGGGAGCAAAGTACAGATTTTGGAAGAAGGATAGGATGGCTGCTTCGATTTCAATAGGTTGGTCCAAAATCCTGTTTCCAACCTTAATAATGGAGATAGAATTGTTCCATCTTCGGCAATTTGCGATTCTGTGGAATAAACTAGTGTTATGGTCCCCGGAGCGGAGCCAGTTAATGTAAAGAACATGTTGTCCACTTCTTTGGAAAGTAATCCCTTTACTTTTATTGAAATTAACTATCCTTATATAATAATCTTTTTTATATTAACAGTAGGGGATAGTGGCCAGTTTCCCTTTTTTATGGCCACAAGGGCCAATTATTCCACACTCCCTTAAAAAAAAGATCAGGGTCCCATCCCATCCCATACTCATATTTAATAAGTGGTTGAAGGTTAGAGTGCAACACGCAGTCCATCTCAATGGGGCCGAACTGTCCCCCATGTTTTAAAATTGTATTTAATATGTGGAGGGTGGAAGGTCCACTATAGGTAAGGCACCTAGCTTGTGCACTCCTCACTAATGTTCTGGGATTGAGTTTAATACCCATGTAAAGGGGCAATATGGCTCATTAGCTCCATCTCCTTGATAAGTAAGGTTGGGCTGTGGTCAGAACAGTAGAAGATATCTTAAAAAAGAATATTAATTTTCTATTTAGTGAATTATTCAATTGAGAATAAGAGAACTAGAGCTAATCCTGCAATTCTTGGACAGTAGTTTTGACAACATTGACTTCCAACCGTTGTGTCTTTCAATCTCTATAGTCACTCCTGATGAGTTTGAGTTTGTTTGAGTGTGAGTACCTTCTTGAGATAAGATATTATAAACTTATCTTACTCAATCATCCACAGAAGAGGTTGCGTGTATGTCCTCATTCAAATCCTCATAAAGAAAACACTCATTGGATCTATATGGAATTCACGGCATTGGTTTACAATTTGTGCTCATGCTCCTAAATTTACCCAGAATGCCACTGGTTTACCCTTATCATTAGACTTAAGATTTACCTTTTATACCTGTTTGCGTCAAATTGCCCTTTTGTCCAATTCAAAGATGAAGCCAGGTGCCTGATTTAGCTAGAATGACATGAGTAGTTGTTAGTTTGTGTGTCATGATGGTTAGCTGGTTGGGGATTGTTTTTAAGTGTGTAGCACTGTCTGTCAAGAGATTGTCTTGACAGTCCTCGTCTCCAGCTTTTGGCCTGTGCCTCTTCATTCCTGTCTTCTTCATGAGCCTTTATGTTTTTTCTTTCATTGGATTAGGCCTACCTGGATTTTATTTTAAACTTGCTCTGATTGTAATTTAACTTTGAGAGGAGATAGTTGTAGGCCAAGAATTACTTCCATCCCATGTCAGTGTTTCTCCTTAAATATGACAGAAATTTCCTCATAATAAAGAAAGAATGCCAAGGAATAGGCTTAACAATGTAAAATACCTAAGTATCTTAACAGTCCACAGGTGAAGTCTCTAACTAATAGATAGTAACAAAGGTATCATACTCCTTTAATTGAGTGTTGTCTGAATGTATGGGGCAAGAAGTGTTTAGACTTAAATATCAATTGCTGGATGAAATTTCTGCTACATGACCTAAAGTATGTATATGCCACTCATGCTCAGTTATGTTTTTGGCAATCCTAGTTACTACCTATTATAGCCTTTCACAAGATCGTGTGATGTCAGTAGTATATGTCTGTATTTTCTCAACAATTTTCATCACCAAAATAAGAACTTCTAATATCTTCATAATCAAGTGTCAAGCTCCTACTATATTCCAGCAACCGATACGGTTGGAGTCTTTGCACTAGGTGATTCCCTGCAGTGTAATTTGTATTCTTGGAGGAGCAAGAAACAAGATGCATGTGCCAGTCATTTACAGAAATGTGTTAATTTATGCCCATCACTCGCAATGAGATTACACAGCTTTGTGCGCGTTGGGTAGCCATTCAGTATAATGAACAGCTGAGATAGACTTGGTGTGACCTCCAAAAGCTAATTCTGGGTGGCCAATGGTGGTCAAAAGTAAGGAAAGCAAAGTGGAAAAGGAAATAAAAGAGGTTTTTGTCTCACATCTATAAAATCACAGGAAGCATTTGCATCCTAGTCATTGGTTTCGATGATGACGTCATCATGATAACATACAAATATCAGACTGCCTGCAGCAGATGGTGGAAAACGACAGCAGTTGTATGAGTTTTGGGGACACAATTTTTTTATCCGATATTAGAAGTTTTTGGAGGATATCTTTGAGATTTTGATTATTCCGGCTTATTTGTCATTTTATTCAATAATTTGGGTAGTTTGAGTTATGAAATGTTGAAATTTAGTGGTGCTTTTGGATTTTTTGAATGTTTTGATTGAATGGCTATGTTCACGAATTATGAAAGGCTGAAGTTGAAAATTGAACTTTCGCTGCCAATGCTATCTATATAATCCCTATTAATATGAGATGGAAAGGAGTTTCCTCTGAAAAGAATTGTGTGTTTTATAAACTCTTTCAGCTTGTCGGCTCTTTGAGTATCTCTTTTGGATTCCTTTCAATTTATTCAAATTTGTTTGCATCAAGTTTCAGGACAGCAGCTTCTCTAGAACTGTGTAGCTACAATGTCAGTGCTATTCGGTCTGCATCAAACCCTATATTTCACCATTAACTGATACATATTAAAGCATATCGCCATCTTGGTGGATGGACGCTTCAATGTTATGGGATGCACTTTTTTAGGCTCTTTCTTTTTTGGGGCAAGGAAGGAAAGCAATTTGGCCCTGTGGCTAATTCAGGAGAACTTTGAAGTATACTTTTAAAAATCAAAAATAAAAAATCATAAAATAAATCCAAAACAATAGTTTTTCAAAGTATAGGTATATTTTCCAAAATTTTGAATAATAGCGGCTACTTTTCTGAAATTTTAAATAAGAAGGGAGGCAGGGCACATTGAGGGGACAACTTGAAGCCCTACGCCTGTTTCTTATGTTTTGAAATACATGTCAGATGGCATGTTCAGGGGACAACTTGAAGACCTAGTCCTGTTTCTTATGTTTTCTATACCATATAAGTTACAAAGGACAAGAGAGGGAGGGCAGGCACATTCAGGGGACAACTTGAAGCCCTAGGCATGTTTCTTATGTTTTTAGTGTTGGGGTTTGTGGCCTTTAAAGGCCGTGAGAGCATGTAAATATAATAATTACAGTGGATTGTAGCACTTCAGTGGGAGTGTATGATGTGTGACCGACCTATGGTTGTGAAAGATGTGGCTGTGTGGAATTGAGGCTATATTGAATCTGAATTCCACTGGCAAGGGCCACAATACACTGCTGTAATTGAAAATTAAAACCATAAACACAACTTAGGACCTTTTCTTCTGCCGCCAAAATAAGTAGACACAATCCAGAAATAAAAATCGAGCTTCTACTATCAATTTATAAGCAAAAATATTGTTACTAGAAATACAAAATAAATATGCAAATAAGACTGAAGAATAAAACAAAATAGCTGGGAAGACTTGCTAGATTATGCCTGGGGTCACCCTCATAGGACTTAGTACACTCCACACCTAATTTCCTGGCCAATAGTACACTTCAATCCTATTAGTCTTGCTGAGTTTTAGAACCATGGAGCTTTCTTAGGCAATACCTCTTAAACTAGGGTTTTAGATAGCAGGAAAAACACTTAGGGTTTGTTAGAAAACCCCTTTAAAACAAACTAAGGCATACCATAAAGGCACATCTCTTTCTAGGCTAGGTGTACACCTCTCTCTACAATGAAACCCTAATTAGGGTTGGCGTGCCACCCCCTTTTAATTTCTTATAGGGTGGCATGCCACCTAGAAAGAGAGGAGAGAGATAAGAACAAGAGATGAGAGAGAATTTTGAAATGTGGAGGGGGGAGAGAGAGAGAGAGAGAGGCTCCAATTGAGTGTTTGAGAAGAGGATACATCTCCTTATATTGGCCTTAAGACTCCAACCCCCTCCCAGTAGGTATATCTATCCAATGACTCACCTTGACCAATACGAATTTAGAAAATCTATGAGCTGTGAGAGAAATAAATCTGAATCATCTATCCCATAAATTAGCCATCATGATTTTGGGATGCATATTAGGAACTTTATCCTATTAATATTTGAGCCATATCCGCTTCTAGTTAAATTAGGATTAGACCAATCTAAAAACTTTTTGGAACTTCCTAATTTATCTTTAATTGTATGAAGTCAAAATAATAGTTTGGTCAAAATTGTGAAAATATAAAACTCGAGTTGGTTGAGAATCAAGAATGTGCGAGGATTAAGAATTAGGGGAAGAAGGAGAGAGATTTACATGATGAACGGGAGGGGGGGGGGGTTGGAGAGAAAAGAGAGAGTTATGTGGTGCCAGTTGACCCTCACGCCCTCCTCTATTGTGCTTTTATTAATGTTGAAAAAAATAAATTACAAAAATCCCCTCAAGTGAAATGGCAAAACAGTCCACAAGGACTTAAAACATAAAAGCATAGAGGAGAAACTTAATTATTCACAACATTCCCCCCCAAGCTGATGCATCGATATTTGTCATGCCCAGCTTGCTTGAACTCATTTTTAGTTGAGGTTTCACCAAAACTTTGGTAAGAATGTCTGCTAGCCGGTCTTCGGTTTCACATAGGGAAGGCATATTTCCTTGGTAGCAACCCTTTCTCAAATGACATGACGATAAACTTTTATATGATTCGTTCTATCATACTAGACTGGACTATGGGCTATACTGATCGCTTCCGTGTTGTCACGGCACAAAGAATTCACTGGAAAACCAAGTTCTCGTAGGAGAATTTTTAGCCAAAGTAATTCACATGCACCATGAGCGAGGGATCTATGCTCAACTTCTGCACAGGATCTTGCTACCACTGGCTGCTTTGTGCTCCTCCAATCACAAGGTTCCCTCCTCAAAAGTATATTACCCTGATGTCGATCTTCGATTTATAATAGAACCAGTCCAGTTTGCCTCTGTTTAGGCGTCAACTCGTAAATGCTCATGATAAACAAAGAACCATCCTCTCTCGGATGATGATTTTGGGTACCTGAGTATTCGAATAGCAGCCTCAAGGTGGATAGTTCGTGGGGATGCATAAACTTACTAATCACACTAATAACATATGCAATGTCTAGTTGTGTAAGCAAAAGGTATATTAGTCGACCCACTAATGTTTGAAACATACTAACGTCCTCGAGAGCTTCTTCCCTTTTGTCATCAAGCTTGTGATTTTGTTTAATGGGTGTGTCTGCTAATTTCTCCTTAAGGTTTTCGGTTTCCTTAAGTAGTTTCAATGTATACTACCTTTGAGAGATGAAAATTCCTCTTTTTGACCCTGCTACTTCGATTCCAAGAAAGAACTTCAGTGGGCCTAGGTCTTTGATTTCAAGTTCTCTTGCCAATAAAATCCTAAGTTGCTGAATTTCCTTTGGACAATTACCAGTTACAACAATATCATACACACATACAATTAGGACTATTGTGTTGGTCTTCATATGTTAAATAATTGAGGTATGGTTAGCATGGCTTCGAGTATACCCGATTATTTGGATAGCCCTATTGAACATCTCATTCCAAGCCCCAGGAGATTGCGATTGCTTCAATCCATAGATGGACTTTCTCAGTCTACGCACTTTCCCTTCACATCTAGGTGCACGAATCCAGGTGGAGGTACCATATATATTTCTTGTAATTCCCCATGATGGAATGCATTTTTGACATCTAGCTGATGCAAGGGCCACATCAAGTTAGCCACTAAAGACAGAAGTACTCTAATGGAATTCCTTTTAGCTGCAGGAGTAAATGTGTCCTAGTAGTCTATTTCATAAGTCTAAGTAAACCCCTTGGCGACTAATCTCACTTTGTACCTGTCAGTGGTACCATCAGCTTTGTGCTTTACAATTGATGCTAATCAGAGCACAAACAATAGTCACAGATATCTTTTTTGGGAGCGACAGATTCCTCTTGTTCTTACTCATATTTGGAGGATGAAAACCCTAGGAGGGCTTCCAAGAAGTACAAGAAGCGCAAGAAATAGTTTGAATAGTTTTTTTAGTTATTTTGAGACTATTTTAGATTTTTTTATTATTTCATCTAATTGTTGGACCAGTTAGGTTCTTTTTAGGCATTTTAATTAAAGTTAAGGAGTTTAATTTCAAGTTATACTTAAGTTAGGACCTTTTGCTCAAAGTTTCATTGTGTGGACAAATATTGTTCAAAACATTAATATCTAAGTGGGGCGTGGATGGCTGGAGGGGGGGATCATGTCACTTGTTTTTAAGAGAAAAACAAACTTCTATTGAAGAAGAAAGAAAAGAAACCTAAGGCTTGAGCCTAGGTCAGGAGAAAACCTAAATGTTGACTCAAATTTGCATGCATTTGGCTGAGATTTCTTGCTGAATTTATTGGTTCTTAAGTTCTATACATCAAATTGGTATCAGAACCCGACGATCTGCATAGATGGTAATGTAGCAGTGTACAAAAGGTACTATAGCACTGTACGGACGGTACTGTAGCGAGCTTTTTGGTGCCCTAGATCAACAATGTAGCCAAATTACAACATGGTCTTGGTTGGCTGTTGGCCCAAGTTATGCCAAAGCAACTTAGATCTTGCTGATTTCAGCAGTTTTTTTGTTGAATATTTGCCTAGGGTTTGTGATGTCTGCGAACTCATGATAGCGAGAAGGGACCATAGAAGGGGGATTTTCGTGGACCCGCTTTGTGATCCCAGCGATTAGAGGATTGAGGAACTTGAAAGACAAGTTCGGCAGCTGACACAACATTTCGCAAGTCTCAAACATGGGCAAGACAATCATCTTTCTACTCAAGAGAATCTCGAATACATCCTTTTTCATCATCGAGCTCTGCATGTGGACTCGAGTGATGATGATAGCCATCGAAGACATAGACGTGGGGTGCATCACTCTAGAGATGTCGATTTGAAGGTCAATATACTTGATTTTGACGGTAAGCCTCAACTCGAGGAGTTTATAGATCGAGTAGTAAGGGCTTTTTATTATTAGGAGGTTCCTGAAAATAAAAATGCAAAAATTATTGCATTAAAATTGAAATAGGGTGCCTCAGCCTGGTGGGACTAGCATAGGGCTAGAAAAGAGAATGAGAAGCCCCAAATTAATAGATGGGAGAAGATGAAAAAGAAATTAAAAGCAAAATACCTGCCTAAAAATTATTTGCAGTCCCTCATCCCTCTATCATAAGATAAATAATCTTTGTCAGGAAGAAAAGACTGTAGAGGAGAATACTGATGAATTTTGTGAGTTGATGGCTCGTAGTGATGTGATTGAACGGGAAGAACGGTCCTTAGCTCACTATCTTGGTAGATTGAGATCGTCTATACAAGATGTGGTGGTTTTACAATGGTAGTGGATCTTAGATGAGGCTTACAACTTCGCAGTTAAGGTTGAAGTTGAGGCTGTCCAATCAAGGTGGCTGCATGCTAAAGCTAAGGTATCTCAAGTGGCCATGGAAGTGAAGTTAAGGGAAAAGGTTGAAATTTAGCGGCTAGACAGTCCTCACGGCCTGTTGGTCTGTCCAAACAGCAGGAAATTGCGGGTTTTGGGGAGCCAGTTCTAGTTACCCAAACAGTAGCGTCATAAAAGTATTTGAGGAGTGGTCATGTCTCTGCTCAATGCTCAAATAGAGAATTTGTGAGCCTTGTTGAGGAGTTTTTCGAGGAGGACAACAAATTATCTTTTGATGGGGGCTCTATTTATGATGAAGAGCCTGAGGGAGAAGAGCCTGAAGCGACCTTTAGTGACCATGGGGAGGCTTTGGTTATCCGGCGCAGCATGGTGACATCCAAGGTAGTAAATGAGGCAGATTGGTTATGCACTAATAGTTTCCACACTCGATACACAGTATATGGGAAAGTTTGCAATCTTATTATTGATGGGGGCAGCTATGAAAATATTGTTTCTCAAGAGATGGTAGACAAGCTGAAGATGAAGACAGAGAGCCATCCAAAACCATACAAGATAGCTTGGTTCAAAAAGGGAAATGAGCTAACAGTTTCTAAGCGCTGTCTACTTTCTTTTCTACTGCAAAGCATTATAAAGCTAAGGTGTGGGTTGATGTTGTGCCTATGGATGCATATCATTTTTTATTGGATAGACAATGGCAGTATGATAGGTGTAACATGGATTATGGATTTAGAAATACTTGTTCGTTTGTCAAAGATGGGGCTAAAGTGGTTTTAGGTCCATTTAAGAAGGAAAGTACATCCAAATCCGATGAAGGGTGTGCCGGCCTTCTTTCTTTGGCAGAATTTATGGAGGCATTGGAGGAGTTAAGGATGTTGTTTGTAGTGGTCCAAGTGGTGAAGTAGCCAATTTGTTCGGTTCCACCGCATTACAGATGAGCAACCTGAGGTGTTACCACCCATGAGGGACATCCAACATCACATGGATCTCGTTCTAAGGTCTAGCCTACCGAATAAAGCCGCATATAGAATGAGCCCAAAGGGCATGATGAGTTGTAGAGACAGGTCAATGAGCTTCTACATAGGGGGTTCATCTATAAGAACATGAGTCCTTGTGCTCTTCTGGTCTTGTTGACACCTAAAAGGTGAAAGGTGTGGCTATGTGGAACTCAAGGTATTAAATTCAAAAAAAATTATTCTTTTATTCAATGTACCTGAATTCCAGTTACATGGGCCTAAATATTGCTGTAAATAAAAAATAATATCCTAGATACAACTTAGATTCTTTATCATTGCCAAAAGAAATTGAAACTATCCAAGACCTTACAAGAACTTCCTCTATAATATTTAGTACAAAACAAGTTCCTGAAAATTCACAGAAAATAAGAAATAATGTTGAACATTAATTAAAACTTCTGGGAAGACTTACTGGAAGAAGTCTAGAGTTACCCTCACAGGTCTTGGTACACCCCACACCTGATTCCTTGACCGCTGTGGCACTTTTAGTCCTTTAGGTGTTGCTTGGAATTATGAAATGGGAAGTTATTAAGGCAATACTTATTTCTCTAGGGTTTTAGAGAGCTCAAAAAGCAAACTAGGGTAAGGCTTGAGGGTTTATTTCTCTCATGTCTTGTAGTATTTTTGTTCTTCTTCAAAGTCAACAAACTTCACTTAGGGTTTGAAACATATTTACCGGAATCTCTCCACTGACCTCGCGTTTTTGGTTTCTAAATCCAATTCCGCGTTTCCATTAAGGAATCTCCATGGAAGCCGTTTTTCGGAACCAAGGAAACTCAATTCCTTAATTTCGGAATCTCGATTCAACACATCTTTAGAAATCATTTTTCGGAATCAAGTTACCGATCTCGGTTCAACACATCTTTAGAAACCATTTATCGAAACCAAGGAAATTCAATTCCTTAATTTCGGATTCTCGATCCAACGCATCTTTGGAAACTCGAACCCATTAATTGTGGGTGGACGTTCCCAAATATGTCGAATCTGGATTCCAGCGAGGATTAAATCTTGATTCCACATCAAATTGTAGTAGAAATCTTTCTTTGATTGCTTCTAGTGGTTGCAGGGTTTCATTATTTTACTTGTGCCGCCTAGGATGACCTTTTCTTTATTGGTAAATACACCACATATAATAAAAAGTAAAACCATGGCATATGCATAATCCTATTTTGTCTTTATAATAATGAAGTCAAAAGCACAATTTAGAAATACTTTACTTTTGTATATAATGACTGTAAGTTCAATAGTCAATACAATCACTTTAAAATTTGGGAAACCTTCTAATAAGAGACATTCAATATAGGTTCCAAAGTTGATGAGGCTCAAGATGTGCTTGTGGCTTCCTTCTCCATAAAAATGAAATCTCGATTCCTGGTAGGGGTCATCAAATGCATTCCATAATCCATATTATTGTAAATCCCGATCTCAAACTGACATGGATCTTTGTTCCACATTTGTCAGAAACTCGATTCCATAGATGTCAAAAACTCTATTCCGCGATGAATCTTGAATTCTGGAGTGTCAATTCCTGGGGATTGGGAATCTCAATTCCAAGTAGGACGAAATCTCGATTCCATATGTGGATGAAACTTGGATCTATTTCAGTCGAAACACGATTCTCAAAAACTAGGAATCTCGTTCTTGGCGATTCCTATTGTACGGCCAATGATTCCTAAGACAGGAATCCTCTAGCAGGCCGCGTTTCCGCTTCCTAAAACGATTCAGGTTCCCAAGCGTTTCCAACAACTATGGTTTGAAAGTCCCACCTTTCTCTTTTTATTTTCTTTGATAGAAGTCATTTAAAATAAGAGAAGAGAGAGGGTTGCGTGACTCTCTCTTGGGCAAGAAGAGGGGTCACGTGATTCTCTAAGAGGAGAGAGGGTGACATGGAGAAGAATAGGTGTGTGAGAGAGACGGAGAATCTTTTGGCATGTTGGAGAGAGATAAAACTTGGGGCGTGAGAGAGATCTTGTCCATATTTGAAAGAGGTTCAAATAGGTCTTTAAATATAATGAAATCTATCTCGAATTTGAATAGAATTCAATTTAAGTTTGCCTTATCCATTATCCAGCTTGACCTTTATGATAATTAGGAAATTTGTGGGCTGAGAGATTTAATCAAAGTCATTCATCCTACAAATCAGTCAACATGATTTTGGATAGAAAGATAGGAACCTTATCCCTTTAGATTTTGACATATCCAACTACTATTTAAATTTAAAATATATGTATCTTATCATTATTTGGATCTCCCATAATCTAAGATAATCTATATTTTAAAAACTTCCACATGATAGGAAACCAAATCTAATTTAAGATCAAAAGATTTCCCATCTTTAAAAATAAAACTTAAACGCCCCCCCCCCCCCCCCCCCCCCCCCCCCCCCCCCCCCCCCCCCCCCCCCCCCCCGCCCTTTTCCCCTAAAAAGGTGGCATGCCCGTTTTTAAATCTCTTGCTTGGAAGCTGCTGCATCTATATCCCTGATGTCAAATGTATGTCTTGGAGGAGGATATGTTGTTTATATAGTATTAATCTTTAGCTAGTAGATATCTACTTACACCATAATCAAATACTTCTTTCTATAATTTTGTTGGATTCTTTGCGGTGGTTATATAACTGTTATGTGCATTGGATTGTGACATTTTTTGTGCTGCAGTACGCCTATGTTGCAATCACTAGCGTTTTGATATTTTTTGAGTGAGTAATCACTAGCATTTTGATTTCTCAATCAATTTTGCGAATCATCATCTATATCCTCTCTCTCTCACACACACACATCAATGGAGTTTCTTTATGATACACCATTGTAATGATGAAGTTGAAAAATCCCATCGAAAAAATTTGACCTTTCGATGCCTATATGTTGTAAGGAAATGGCATTGGAAGAATTTCTATACTCTCTGGAAGTGATATGTGAAATTTAAATGAGATACACTCTACCATGATTCTTTCCTATTTAGAAAGAGGTTCTAATATCTTTTAAATCATCTTGAATATCACTTCCTAAAATTAAAGCAATATGTATATCATGATTTTTCTATGACATTTGGTTGCATGATTGTAGTACGAATCTCCTTGCTGTAATGGGTACACCAGGAGTGGACGGGAGAAATACCACTAGTAATCATATTGTTGAGGTGGAGGGAACACTGGGTATTGAGGCTGCAAGGAAGAGTATAATTGATGAGATACAATACACCATGAAAAGCCATGGAATGAGCATTGATCTACGTCATATGATGCTTCTTGCAGATTTGATGACTTTCAGGGTATGATAATCCCATTTCTCAATTTTAATAGTCTAGGATTACCCATGATATCCCAGGGTTTCCCTGGTAGGTCCCTCTCTCACCCCTTTCCCCACCCCCACCCCGACCCCGACCCCGCACCCTCTCTCTCTCTCAAGCTCTCTTTCTCCCGACCTCTCTTACTGTGTGTGTGTGTGCGTGCGTGCGTGCATGCGTGAGTGATGTAGGCTACTCTCTATTATGGAGTATGTCTTTGACCTAATCAACATTTTTTAATACTCTTTCTTGGTGTTATTTTAAATAATTAATCAATGATAAAGTAGAAATTTTTTGTTGAAACAAAAGAACTTATTAACTATAGTAGTCCATGACATCACCCATATGGGATAAAATCATCCACATGTGGTTTGATATCACCCTTATAGAGCATTAATTCCTTTGCAACAACTACAATCAATTCTACCCATCACTGATGACACAAATTGCCTTCTCAAAAAGTTTTTTTATTGCAAAGCAAGGGTAATAAGTGTTTAACATATGTTGTATGGGTTTAGGGAATACTCCATGAAAGGGAGCAGCTTAACAAAATCCATTATATATATGGCGGGCTGGCCAGCCTATGCTATAATATAGGCCTAATGGCTTAGGTTTGCACGATCTACATCTCCCTCTCTCTCTCTCTCTCTCACACACACACACACCCCCCCCCCCCCCCCCCCCCAACATCAAGTACGGAGGCCTACCCTGCGTCAGCAATGGCCTGGCCTCCTTTGTCATCCCACTCTTTTCTTTTTTTTTTAACTTGAAGAGTTAAAAAAAGGTTGTGGCAAATTAATGATTTCCTCCATGCATTGGTTGGGGCAGCGCCACCCATGCCAGCCTCTATCCATCTATATATAAGAGAAAAGAAAAGTACAGTATCTATCAGCCTAGTCGCGATTGCTCCATTTCTGAAGCGCCTGGGTGAGATCCTGGAGTGGATTGCCACTTTGGGCAATTTCGGTAACTATGGTGCGTGAATTTGTATGTATTTTCATAATTTTGATGATGATTACTTCCTTTTTTTTTATCATAAATAGGGTTTGGTGCTTGGCATCCAAAGGTTTGGCATTACCAAGATGAAAGAGAGCGTGCTGATGCTTGCATCATTTGAGAGGACGGCTGACATTCTCTTCGATGCGACAACCCGTGGGAGGGTTGACACAATTGCAGGAGTGAGTGAGTGCATCATCATGGGTGTACCTATGCAGATTGGAACCGGAATACTCAGTGTTCAGCAACGGTAATGTCCATCGCGAATTCACCGCAACCCAAAGCACCTACCACTATCAGGACATATGCCTCTCAGTTGCTCGTCATTAGTGCCCTTTAATTTTTAATATTTGTTTCCACTCCCACATCTGTCTCTCTGATCCCCACTTTTCCTCTAAGAGTGAGATTTGTGTTGCAGGCCTGAACAGCTTGCAAAATTGACTTATGGTCCAGACCCAATTATTTGCTGACATCGAGGTTTTAATTCGGGTGGTGTCAGGAAGATGCTTATGGGCAAGTTTTAACTAGTGAAGAAAGCGAGCTTAGTTCTCTGTTTATAAGGGCATATATTCCTTTCATAACTAGCCGATCATCCTGTTCATAGACAATCTACAGTCCATTAATGTAAATATCCTCCAAGCCTTTTCATTTTCTTTAACTTCCCTCATTCCATTTTATGTGCCTAAAATCTGGCTGCTGTTGTAACTGGCCCGAGCATTTGGATGGCTGGGGGTTTGTCACTAACGATGCTCAAAGTTCACAGAGTTCCAGGACTTCGATGAGAAATGACATGCCCTGGCTTGTGCAGATTCGCATCAAATGGATTGTAATTTTTTTCATCTTGGTCCCTAAAGTAAATTCCATAGGACCTTGTGCAGAGAAATGGCATACCTTCCCAATTTCACGCATGAAGAATTCGAGTTGGTGGTTATCTCTGCGAAAGGTAAATGGTCCCTTTCTACTATACAATTTATGTCTTTTACTTACATTACTGTTATGATGTAAATTTATTGATATTTTAGTGGACTGGGACTTCTTTAATTATGAGATGCTAGTACATAATGGCATTGGATTCAACACCAATTCTTACCCAACCCCATGAGTACCCTTGCACCTCCATGCAGACCGCATATCCGCTTATGTCTCTCTCTCTCTCTCTCTCTCTCTCTCTCTCTCCAAAAGTTCACTTATTCATTTAAGACAAACATGTTTATAGCAGAATCCGGGATAGACCCTCAACAGGTCTGCTTCTAATTCAATTGTTTAAAAGAGAGAGGGTTTCCCTTGAATTCCAACCCATAGGTGGACTTACCTCTATTGGTTGCTAGCAACGCCAGCTGATCTCACATCAAAACTGCTAGAAAATTGCAAGAAAGAAACAAGAAATGAAAGATGAAAATGCAATAACGATTAACGAAGGAAATGAAATAACATGAAATGAAGGGAGCTTCCTTGCTCGAAGCTGGGCCAACTGGTTTGTCACCCGGAGTCAGCTAAGATGAGACTGCTTTGATGGTATTTGATTTCTTATTCCATCGGATCCTAGTTAAAATCTTATTTTACGCCAAACTGGAAAAAGTTGATGGAGAATGATTTGGTGAATATTTGGGAATGTTTTAGAATTTTTTTGGAGCAAAAAATTGAGTTTTAGAAAAAAAAAATTTTGACAAAAATGACAATAAAGGATAACTCCATGACTCACACGGCACCCAAACAACCAATAGGTGCACCTGACGCCCAAACAGCGAATACGTGCCACATGTGCATTATGTGGCACTATGTCATCACCACATGGGGCGGATGTCATGGTATTGTCTTGCCCCCACGTGGGGCCTTCTTGTCATTTGATTGTTTGTTGAATGGGTTTTTAATTTATGAGAGTTTTGGGAAAATAAAAATGGAATTTGAGCACGGCTAAATGCACACAACCGTGTGCACATGGGTTAAATCTTCTAGAAGGAATATATGATTTTGAATCACGACTGTACCCTAGCGGCAACGAAATACAAGTAAAGAGAAATCTCCTGCTAAGGTGAAATCTCTCTTGAAATGTAAGAAAAGGAAAATTGAAACCCTACTTTCTCTCATAGTTGAATCTCTCTGGTGTTTTGTCAATCTCTCTTAGTTAAATCTCTCTCTGGTGTTTTGTCAATCTCTCTTAGTTAAATCTCTCTGGTGTTTTGTCAATCTCTCTCATAGTTAAATCTTTGTATTTTTTATAAATCCCCGTGTGTTCATCAAATGTCTCTTTCTCTGTACTTTTTGTCCAATCTATATCTCTCTCGCACTCTATTTTCGTAATCTCCCTCTCTATTTCCATCAAATCTCACACTATATTATCATCAAAAATCTAATTTTCTCTCTCAGTTTCCATCAACAATCTCTGTTTTTCTCTCCCTAACCATGTTTTCCTAAAATCTCTGTTTTCAACAAATTTTTGCTCTTTGTTTTGAGTTAAATATACATTTAAAAAAAAAAAAAATGTAAGAATTGGTCTTCAAGGTGGGTTTGGGCTGGATCTGGGTTCCTCCTAATCAATTCCGTTTTAGGTCCGAGTCTTGGGACGTTAGACCTAGTTAAGTTTTGTTGGGAAGAGAGAGAGAAAGGAGAGATGGGGAATTGGGGGTTTCGTTGGGAACAGCATAGGGTTTTGGGCGATGGGGAGGGTTTTGTGCCATTTAAAGGCTTTATAAGTGTGTATTGAAAACATATAGTGAAATGTTGGTTCCAGTGAGAGTGTGGTCCACATTGGACTATAAAGCATTTCTAATTTATAGACACATGAGCTTTGATAGGCTATGATTTAATGTAATGTCTAAAACCCTGTAATCCTAGACACGTGTAAACACACAATCGATAATGATTTTCGATGTGGGGTTATCCTTTGATGACGTCGAAGTTGGGCCTAGGATAGTTGGCCAGGGGATATGGACTTGACCCCTGTGTGTGATGGATAGCCTGAGAGCACAAAGGCTTAAATTTTCATCGTTACTATCATACGGCATGTACACTAGATAGCCATTCGGAAAGTGGCCATTTATGGATAAAGGTTTGTGGCGTGTACGTGTTAGCCTCCGGGAAGCGGCCATTTATGGATAAAGGGAGATAGTCGTTCGAGAAGCGGACATTTATGGATATGGGTGTATGGCATGTACATGAATAGAAAAGAAAGATGATTCTCTATAACATTAGACTGTATTGGAAGGTCCCATAGAACATACTATTGAAATGGGACATAGACTTCTCCTTAGGTGGGGACTTGTAATCCATGGTCGAGAATCGTATCTTACACTTTATTGGTTGACTTTGACAGTCCAATTATAAACTCCTGAAAGAGGTTGTGGGTCATGGGATCTATTGGATCAGTTTGAGAAGTTACAGTACGATACAGTCTCTAGAGATGATGGAGTCATTAGTATATTTATCATAATCCTCACTCTATGGATCTAATTCCCATCGAATATACTTAGATATGTTTAAATATATGTTAATTAATTTTCGTATAATTAAAATGATTTTTTAGACCTCTCTAGGTATTTTATTTTATTAAAAAACAATTTTTAAATAAAAAATTAATTTTGTGGATTTATTTTAACCAAAGAGAAAAATAAATTATTTAGAGACTTTATAAAATTAATTTATTATTTAAAAATATTATTTTAATTATTGGGGCTCATTGGGCCCACCAATATTTGGGGCGTGGGCCTACATAGGCCATCCATCGGTGGTGCGCCCTCACCTCCTCCAAACTTTCCTGTTTTCTATTATGGTAATTAAGCCATGGGTTGTTTTGAGTTTTTACTCGATATTTGATGGGAATGAAGTTACAAAAACTGGGGGATCATGGTTCCATCTCATTTCTTTAATCATGATAGCTGATTTAAAGATTGAATATATGAGATCTCTTCACCTCACCAGACTTCAAGATCAACGGTCAAGATTAAATTTTATAATAATGGCAAAACCCTAGCCTTGTTCTATATAAACTAGCTATAGGGATTGATTCTCTACACACCTCAACTCTCTCTCTCTCTATCTCTTTGAGTCTCTAAGGGGTTGCAGGCCCCTCTCTAAACTTCTCTCTTCTTCTCTCTCTAAAGCTTAGGGTTTAGGAAAGAAACCTAGCCTTAAGGTGGCACACCCAAGCCACATAGACTAGTCCTAGGAGCCTTGATCAAGGGATATCCCATGTTATGCTCTCTGGTGTTTTTGCATAGGCTTCTCAAGTTATGAGATGATAACTTGAACCTAGATCCCATGTGTCATTGGTGGATGAAACCCGGTGTAGGGGATGCAACGTCCTTTGGGGTAACCTGAGGCAAGGTATAAGGTATTCTCTTGGTTTATACTCTCTTTATTCCATTGCATCTTTCATTTCCATATTTGTAATTTTGTTTTGGACCCAGTTTCTATACGACCAAGCCCGCATATGTAGAAATGCGGGCCTATTAATAAATTTATTTTATTTTTGGACTTAATTTTTAAGGACATATAATCTCTAACATAAAGATCATGAATTTGAAAAAATTAGTAAATTTTAAAAACTAGAAATAATAATTCTTGTAAGAAAACATTTGGACCCTAAGGTTCCACTGTTTTTAGATGGAACACCTACTTGCATCCATCTTTAAGATGGATGCTTTTACACTTTTTGGACCATATATGCAGCCCGCATGAAACAATTTTCCTTTTGTTTTAACTATAAGTAAGTGAGAGTTATGGGCAATCTTAGTTGATTTTTATTGTATTTGGAGACTTTGTAAGTGACTGGGGTGGCAATACAATAAGAAAAAGATAAAAAAAATTAATTGGTCACATAGTCCACTTTTCAAGATTTCGTTGGGACGCGAGAGAGGAGAGACCTTAAATTATTATATAATATAATACAAATTATATTATATTGTTATTTATTTAAAGTGATTAATACTTAGTTAATATTTAAATTATAACATTTAGTTTATCAACACTTTCTTAATCAATATTCAAATAATATATAAATATAAAATAAAATTTAATCTATTTATTAATAAATTCAGTTCAGGTCAGCACGGGGCTACCTGGATCGAGTCCCGACCCGACTTGGATCCAATTTGGGTCCCATGCTAATGGACTCAGACCCAAACCATCAGGTCCGACCCTTAGATCCATACTGGACCCATGTCAGTTCTACCCGACGGGTCTCAGATCCACTGGTCCCAATTGCCACTCTTATTTTGATATTAATATTGAAACATTAAGTCCTTTTGGAATTAAGCATCCATAAACAACTACTCCATGTGATATTATATAATTGGTCGCGCATGCACACTTTAATGACATAGAACTGAAGGGAATTTCAAAATCAATTTGACATAGAATTGGAGGGAATTTCAAATTCAAATTTTCTTTAGGAAACTAATTTTGTTTATAAGAGGGGCGTACCTTTACATAGCACTCACTATCTACTTCTATGAAATTGCATTGGTATTTTTTATAAACAAGTTGAATTTCATTTGAATTTGTGTTTAAGCTTAATGATAAGAAATTTGAAGTAAATTTAAGGTTATTAGGAGGATAATAGTGTTGAATATTATCCACTCACAATGATGGCATGATAAGCGATGAATGGCTAGGATCAAGCCCTCTCTCATACCATGAGTAACTTGTATTAATGGCCTGGACTAACTCATGCAGATGCATATATTATACAAGCCTATAAATTGGAGCTTTTGATCACCCATTTTGATCTATTCTTACAACATATGAAAGTCTTAAACTGTGAAAAAGAAGAAGAAGAAGAGCGTAGCACACCCCTTTTTAGTTTCCTTGTTCTCTCTTTTCATTCGTAAAAACATTTTATAGTGAGAAAGGAAGGTGTAGAATGTGGCATATAAGTGAGAGAAGAGAGATTGAAACTCCATTAAAGCTTCAACTCAAGCTTAGAGGCGAAACCTAGCTCTATGGTGACTCAATTTTGAAGAATTCTCAAATCAAACCATGTATCCATGGAGGTTTTTGATAGTTATAAATCTCCAATTACAACAAGGAATTATGGCTCCTTACTTCTTATTTCATGAGATTATGAATTCAAATGTTCCTAGAGTATAAGCCTTCCATGCCTAGTTCTTTGATCATATTCTGAAGATGTTTTTATTGAATTTTCTCCAGAATTTATTGAATGATTTCTCAGCAACTTTTGGATCCAAATCAATCAATTAATTCACCTCCTTGAACTTTGATTTGATGAAATTTCTAAAGGGAAACTATGTCAAAATTTCCTCACACTTCCGCTATTGTCACCAAAGTGAAATAGTATCTCTCGCAAAAAAAACACATTTTTTTTACTGACGCACAACGCACAAAGAAAATGTCTTATTGCGAATGAACGAGATATTGAGGAATTGTCCACATGTAAGATCATAATTATTGATACAGGTCTTTTCTGCATAAAAGAGAATCTATAATGGAACTAGAAATAATGTGGATTATTCAAGAATCGAAGTTGATTTGCTTTATAAAAAGAACATCAATGAACTCCTATGAAAGTTTCACGGGATTCAACCAATTTTATTGGGGGATATCATTGAGAAATAGGAATCTATGTTCTCAAAGCATTTCCCACCATTATTCCTAGTATGGAATGAGTCAATCATCCACTTTGGTATCTTATTGAACCAAAATCGTGCTATTGTTCCTCCATTTATCAATAATTTCGATCTTTGGGAAGTATTGTGATCATCTAATAAGAAAGCTTTCAATTGTTCAAATGAACGATTTGAACACCTATGGATTCTAACAACTAATTGCAAAGTTGATCATTCGGACCTTTCAATTCATAGATGTGGATCTCGGACTTATGAATGGGGATATTCACGATACTTACAAAGAAAAAAGGAAGTGACTTGGACAAAAAGAGAAGTGACTTGGACAAAAAGAAACGACGTGGCTTACACAAATCTTGTTTATTGATAAATTCCGACCAATCAATCAAATGTTGATTAATACGTAATCGATCGAACACTTCTTAAAAACGGTTCTTCTGTTTAGAAACGAAATATTCCAAATATTCATGTAAATTCTTGCTCCCCTTTGACCATTTGTATCTATATGCATTAGGATCCCGATTCATGGATCTCTTGGTTCGAGAAATAAGAGGATTGAATCATTTCTTCTAACTCTTTTTCAAATTCAATAAATGTTTGTTGATCGTATATTTCATTATAATTATATGATTAAGAGTATCATTTCCTATTTGATCCCTTTGAATTCCATATTCGAAGTTGTGATCGGATCTATTCATTAAAAAGAATAATACCAATTCATCCCATTTCATGAATAAAATGTGACTGATTAACCAACCAACAAAGCTACTTGATACAAATAACATCTTGTTGTTGCATCGAAACATATAAATGTTGACTAATCTAGCTAACGCTGAACTTGATAAAATGAAATGGTTGAATAATTGAAAAATGAGTTTATTCAGGAATACACATTGAATGTTGAGATTAAGCATTGAATTTCTGGTAATAAAAATCTATAGTTGTTTTAGAAGATAAAAAACATAAGATTAAGTTAAAAGTTTGTAGGGATTTCTCCTAATTCAATGTCCATGCCAATTAAATAGGAATTTGGGACAAGTAAAGAGAATCTCATGGGTCAACTTTTTTTATCCCTTGAACCTTGAAGAGAAGATCTTTTCTTCATGAAATTTTTATTTTCTAATAATTAGAATATTATAATTTATTAGTAGAATTAGAATATTCTAATTCTACTGATAATAATAGATTGGTTGGATTTGTACTGTAAGAATGACTCGCAATTCACTTGGTTCTTGGGCCATAATCATAAGATCTCGTAGGAGAGATGACCGAGTGGTTCAATGCATAGCATTGGAACTGCTATGTAGGCTTTGTTTACCGAGGGTTAGTATCCCTCTTTTTCCATACCTTCACCTAATTTACCAACGTTACCAACAACAATGTATCAAATGCCAATCGATAGCATTATTCTTATTTTTTATTTCAACCCATTTGAATGCTGCATAAGAAGAGTTATATCTATTAGATTAAATATCTAAGTAAATGCAATGCAGATATAGACATCTAGCTAGCCACATATTCCATCTTTTATCGTAGCTCCAATATATTCGTTCCATGTCATGATTTATTTCTATTTTCTACTCAAAATATTCAAAGTTGGAATACGACGATTCCCTGTAAAGATGTGTAAATGAAATACCTAACTAAGTGTGTAATAATTCTTATTTGGGATTTGCATATACACAGAGTCATTGTTATAATCATGATTAATTTCATTTGAATATGAATTGAATATTGAATCAATGCAATTTGAATTGAAAAGAATTGATACTAATTAGTTGTGGATCAATTTGATTCTCTTGTGCCAATAAGGAAATAGAGAACCAAGAACAGTTCATGAATTCAGATTCATTCAACAGTTAATGGTTCCAATTAGTCATGAATTCTTTTATTCTTCTGTGACTAGAAATGATTTCTTTACCATATTAAAAAAATATTGAGATATTTCATTTCTTACAATATTTGCAAATTGATAATTTTCTATATATCGAAATGGTTGATTACATAGTCGATAGTCGAAAATTAAGTAGAAAGGGTTTTTCAAACCAGAATAATTTTTTCTCTTCTTTAAGTTTAAGTGCTTTCAACTCCCAATCTTCATGAATCTCATCCCCATATGCAGTATTATCTTTTTGATCTCGGTATACAATCTTATTGTTATATCATCTTTTTTAGAGGTTGAAGTGATCCTTTGTTTTTTCTTTTCTATTCACTCCTTCTCTTTCATCTATTTTTTTTGGATGTCCCTTTCTTCCGAACAAAAAAGGGAAAGGTCTTCTTCGGTTGATCCCTCTTTTTCTTGTTTAGTCCCCTTCGTTTTGGAAGTTCTTTCTATTTCTACATCTGTTTCTTACTCGGTTTCACTTGTTTCTGAGGTATCTTTCAGTTTTTCAGTAAAAATAGGCGATGGTATTTTGCCTAAATAGTAGACACAGGTGATAAACAAGAGAATACTCAAGATTCGAACCGTAGACTTTCTCAATCCTGACAAGGTACTTATTCGATCTAAT
This sequence comes from Amborella trichopoda, assembly GCF_054954075.1. NCBI lineage: Eukaryota > Viridiplantae > Streptophyta > Magnoliopsida > Amborellales > Amborellaceae > Amborella > Amborella trichopoda. The sequence continues at coordinate 32,228,804 of NC_142343.1, forward strand.
AGAATGATTTTGTCGTATCCAAAACTTAAAAGAATTAGAAGGCCTAGTATACTGTGATGTGTGATTTGATCAAAATTACAATTCTACAAATTCATAATGAAAAATTGTCATCCCATTCAATCCAATTGGGATGCCTTCAGCTCTGACATGTCTCTTAGGATAAGTAACGTGAAGCTCAGAATTATGGGTCGATTTGATACTTCCAAATGAAAGAGGAATTGATCTATGGTCGATTCCATAGCGGATCAGTCGATAAGGAATTCTAGTTGTACCTCATAAAAAAACGCATGTTTCATGGAACTAAAACCAACCATTGTATTTCTTTTAGTTTAGAAAGAGACTATGTTCAAATAAGCAGATATTATGTGGTTACAGGAGTCTATCCATCGCATATATGCTTCACTTCAAGGGACACCATGGCATAACCGTCGAGGCAAAGTAGGGACTTAAAAGATCGATGGAAAGATACATAGAGAAGTAAATCCTTTATGAATTTTAAAGTGTTTTTTTTAATTTAGGAGAATTCATCATTCGAAGGGAATGAGACTACTCAATAATTCCACTTCGTCATAATTGAATGAGTCATTGAGGAGAAGAGATGAATCAATGAAATATTGATTCGTCCTCAGCAAGAACTTGAGTAAGGAATAGTTTTAGAATTTATCGATAGTAAAATTTGGGAGTGAGAACCCCTTTATTTAGTACAACTACTTGAGCCATATGAGAGGAAACCTTCACGTCCGATTTTGAGGGGGGGATTCTATAAGAGCATATATTTCTCTTTCTAGCCACACAATCACTAATACCCCTATTGTGATCCCTGATACAAGAGTAAAAATAGGGATAAATAGCCATATCAGACCATAGACCTCTTTCGACGATTCTTCAATACTTACTATTTCATGTACTAATTCCTTGATACCTACTATTGCAGAATATTCATGTGGTACCCTATTAGATTTTGCATATGTGATACATGTTCCTTCTATTTCTCTAAGTAAAGACCTTCGCATCGTGATACCTGTTGTATCACTTGGCCTTTTATAAGCAGAGATAGAATGAAAACATTAGGAAACACATCGGGATAACAACAAATATTTCCTAGGTTTAACCTCGCGACATAGAAGGAATAGGAAAGGAACATATAGAAATACTTTAAAACGTATAAGAAAATCCGGTCTACGAATCTATTCCAACTATCAACGAATTCCTAGGATTTTAGGTGGAATGGGGGTTGTAATTTGTTCTACTTCTCGAGGTATAATGACAGATCGAGAGGCTTGACGATAAGGAATTAGAGGAAAGATTTTATGTTATATATGGTGATCCTTCTGATATACAAATTTTATCTATAACTTCCTGTTATTTTATGAAAAAGAGAGGAGAGACAAGTTGGCTAATACCACTTATCCTATATTAGTTGATACTTCAAGGAAGGGGGTTACCTAGAATGAAAGAACAAAAATTAATTCATGAAGGTCATGTAAAGGGAATTTAGATTGTATCTAGTTATTTATGTAGGTATTTTATGATTAAAAAACAACTGCCTCTTGTACAAATCGTTTATTAATCAACTATGGAATACCCCATACTCGTGAGTTGCTGCATTTATCTGAGCAATCCACAAGCGATGAAAATCTCTCTTTTACTTACCTCTATCCCGATAAATGGAAACCAAACCCCTCATTTTCTGTTGAGTAGCAGTTCAAGTAAGTCTTGAATGGGCCCCTTGAAAGGTCGATGCAAATAAACGAATTTTTGTTCGACATCTGCGAGCTATATATCCACGTCTAACTCTAGTCATTTAATTTGATTGAATTTCACTTTAACTTTAGATGAATAACTAATTGATTTCTTTTCTTTCAGTCATTGTTTCCCTTCGTCCTGATTAATAACAAAACAAATTCTTCCGATGTAAAAAATAAAAATTCCAATGGCTTTTGCTACTATGACTTTCTCGACCACTATTTGTTATGAGTCAAACTCCACATAAGTTGATCAATCCTTTTTTCTGTCGTTAAGCCGGAGAACTGAACCAATAATTCTCTTTCTTCATCATCAATCAAATCACTATTCGCGACCCAGCATTCTATTTTCCCATCAATCTAATTGTTGTTCACGTTTTTTCTTTTTCTTATCAATGAATAGATCTCTTTACTCGTACGACTTAAACGTCTCGTATTTTATCAAAAAACTGATCGGATTGATGGGATTTGGTATGATACTTATGAGATTGGTTCGATTAATATTCAAATCTTTCTTCTTAGAACGTATTGATTTGACCCCATAAGCGAGACTGCCACCCAAAAGCATGTTGCCACTAGAATCAGAACCCCGTATTTCTTTCGAAGAATCTCCTATTTGTTCCGGAGCAATTAGAAAGAGATTCTTTAACCAGAAAGAATTAAGTTCAGGTGAAGGATAACTATCCAGAAGTTTTCGAAACTCCAACAAAAACACAGAACATGACTTTATTTAATTTATTCTAATATTCATATTTCATTGTATATTTGATTGAATTGACACTTCCAATTCACATTATTTCTTTTCTTATTTTTTTTATTCCACATGAGCCATAGCAATTGCCTCTACCAAGACAACTAAAAGAATTATAGAAATGAGTTCAAATGGAAGAAAAAAATCAATTGATAAATGAATCCCAATTTGTTGTACTTTACTTGTAAGGTCCTGCTCTATGATCTGATTTGATCTTGTAGTCCAAATGAGCTTCGAAGCATTTATCCCTTTCCATATTTTTCTATTGGAGCTTCTCTCATTCCTTTTTTCGAACATAATGATGCTAATCAAGCTTGAATGAGTTCTAATATGCAGCGTCAAGTAGTTCTGCTTTCTCAGACCGAGAAATGCATTGTTGGAACTGGGTTGGAGCACCAAGTGGCTTTAGATTCGGGGAATTCAGCTATAGCCCAACACGAGTGAAAGGTCATTTATACCGATATTGAAATAATCCTTGTATCAAAGAATGGAGACACTATAAGCATTTCATTGCTTATGTATCAGTGTTCCATAAAAAATACTTGTATACATCAAAAACCTCTGGTTCATTGGGATAAATATTTGAATTAGGGGGAAAAGGATTTGCAGTCCCCCACCTTACCACTCGGTCATGCGGCCAAAACGACATGAAAATCAACATAAACAGTTTTTCGAGGCGGGGAGGGGGGATTACTGAATGATTTCTTATTTTATTCCATCTTAATCCTGAATCCTGAATCTCCTTTCCCTTATCCCTTTTCAAAAATGCACCTTTTATTTGATTGATCAAGTTGAATTTTTTTTCTTCGATTGTTGTCTATCACAATCACAACACCTAAACACTTATTTTTTAGTTTGAAAAGGATAAAAAAATAATTTCTAGTCACAGAAGAATAAAGAATTTCTGACTAATTGGAACCATTAATTATTGAATAAATTTGAATTCATGAATGGTTCTCAAATCTATGTTCCCTTAATGGCCCAAGAGAATCAAATTGATACACAACTAATTAGTATCAATTCTTTTCAATTCAAATTACATTGATTCAATAATCAATTTATATTCAAATGAAATTAATCATAATTATAACAACAACAATGTGTATATGTAAACCCCAAGCAAGAATTATTACATACCTAGTCAAGCATTTTATTTACACATCCTTACAGGGAACCGTCATGTTCCAACTTTGAATATTTTGAATAGAAAATAGAAATAAATCATGATATGACATGAATATATTGAAGCTACAATAAAAGATGAAATATGTGGCTACCTAGATGGCTATATGTGCATTGCATTTACTTAGATATTTAATCTAATAGATATAACTCCATTATACTTGCAGTTATGGGCAAGGTTTCAAAAAGCGCTAGGTGGCCCCTAAGTGACTTGCCCAGCGCCCAACTCCTAGGTAGGTGCCCAGAACCTAGGGCGCCCTGTAGTACAAATTCTTAGCATATTTTCATATATTTACTATCTAATTGCACATATATGCATATATTTGTATCAATTTTGTAATGTATCCCATTTGAAACTATCGCAAGTTCACAATATAAATTTTTATATACAAACATATCTCATATCTCAGGTTGAGAATAAACTTGTTCAAAATTTCAAACCATATAAAACATTTTAAAGTCTTATAGGTTATTTTAAGGTCTCCAACTCTCATATTCTCTGTATGCCATATCCATAAAATAAACCATAATAACATCCAAGTCTCTAAGTCTTCTACAAACTGACTTCCAAAACTATAAAAAAACACAGAATAAAATAGTCCAAAAAGGTAAAAAAAGTATAAACCGCATAACAAAATAGTCCAAATGTTTAAAGCTCAAACCAAGATAGTGCAATAAAGTTACTACAAAAGAAGAGAAAAGATATCAATAAGAATCAGAATCATCATCTATGGAATCATAATCTTCATTGTTTGCATATGCATCAGAATTGACGTCGTCATCATCAGAATCATCACTCTCTTCAACATATTCATCTTCTTCCAAAGATCTTCTAAATTTGCCTCATCTTCCTCTATCTGCCTCCGTGAGTGTGAAGTACCAGCAGAAGTCATTGCTCGAGTGGTCCTCCTAAGATCCGAAGCTTGCCCCAAAGCCTCCTCAACCAGTTCCTATGTCAAACCCTCCCCAGGGAAAACCTCCTCTATGCCAAGGTCACCAGCTAGCCAATCTGAAGCATTCCTTTCGAAGAGATGGGATTATTCTTTGGCTGGTTTTTCTTCTCATTGAGCCCTTTGATTCTCTCTAACCAAAACCAAGTCTTTGAGCTTCTTTTGCTCAAGTCTATTTATTCACCTATAAGGAAAAATGCATAAGCAACTACTATGAGTTTATGATCTTCTTACATTCTATGAATTTATATTAGAAAAATGAACTTATAAATAAGAAAAGCATATAAAATTGTAAAATACCATCTCAAACGAACTCTAATTGCGCTCACAACCAGACGAGGCATTTGTCAAACTCAACATCCGAATAGCCATCTTCTAGAGGTTTAGAGCGGTACTCCCATGTTGTCTCCACCATAGGGCTGCAATATGTGGGCAACCTTTATAATTAATTTAGATATTTAACATTATATAATTTTAGAAACTTGAAACTTGAAAGAAAATTATAATTTATAAAACAAAAGTAAAAACTATATTACTTAGTTCGTCTTTGTTTTTCTGTCTTAATGTCATATCTTTCCCAAATGACATCAAAGAACACTTGTATGAAAAAAGCTCTTCAGTTGATATCTTATCTTGGATATGTGGATGAAGAACTAATTTCTAAAGGCACTCTTGAAAACCTTCCATAATTATCTCTTTTGACTCAATATGCGCATCTGCATAAAAGAATTTGGGGTTCAAGTAGTACCCCATTGTATGCAATGGTCTATGGTGCTGCCTATCCCATTTGTCATCTATAATCACCCAAATAGGGTCGTACTTGGCTGCATCATTGCCCAAATTTTCTACAATCTCATTCTTAGCCCTTTCCATTGCATCATATATTATCAGCATCAACCAAGCGCAAGACCTTCACCAAGGGAAGAAATACTAATATCGCATGCTTCACCCCACGCCAAAAATATTTCTAAAGAACAATATCCCATGCCTTCTTTCCCTTGGCATCTCCATACCACTTATACCTACTCCACTCCTCTAAAGCAAACATAGACCTTAATGTAATCTTTCTCCTATGCATGCTTTGTAGACTAAGGTAGGCAGTAGCAAATCCAGTGACCTTAGGCCTCACTAACTCTTTTTTCTTTGTAAACTTGTGTATTATGTTAAAGGTAAGTATGTGATTGTTTATGAAGTCAGTAACCCCCTTAGCCTTAAAAATAACTCATTTTATAGTAAGCAAATCACCAACAGCATCAAACATAATATCTACGCAATGTGTAGCACAATGAGTCTAAAATATGTGAAGCATTTTCTGTTAAAGCAAATGACATGTAGCTAGATTGGGAGCAGCTTTATTTATGACCACTTGAATTACAAGTTCTGCCCCAACCTCCTCAATGCCCTTATCAATGAAAGAAAATATATAATGAACATCATGAATATCATTGGAAGCATCAATTGCTCGCAAAAAAATTATACACGAAGGATAATTTACCAACAAATTTATGTTACTCCTCCTCTTCCTATCATTCCACATATCTGTCATTAAAGAAACCTCAAATTTAGTCCACCCCTCCTTGTGGGTTATAAGATATTCATATTATATTCAACTTCTTTCTTCAGTAGTGGCTCTCCAATCTCATCGGTAGTTGGACCTTTCAAACCTGGCCCAAATTGCCCAATTGTTTTCAACATTGTATAGAAGATATTTAAGCGAGCGGTGTTAAAAGAAATGCCCGCATGGTAAAACCACCAAGCAATATATTAAATCACTCTGCTTCTATTTTCCTTCTTAAATCTATTTTCAATTGTTTTTTTTTTTTTTTTTCCCTTCCTCTCTTGCCTTTCTCAATTAGTGTCTTAGGGCTAGTGTAAAAAAACTATCTATAGACCCTCTCATATGAGGCTTCTTAGACCCAAAAGCCCTCTTGCTCTTAGAGCTCTAAGTACCAACCATAACCATCTCTTCTTCTCCATCTTCATTGTCAATATTATCATAAAAAACATGGACCCCTGACTTTAATTATGCTATATCCTTTTGTTTTGAATTTGTTTACTCTTTTCACCTTCAATGTGTTCAAAAATTTCTTTCTTTATAAGCTCTAGGACTTTCTTACATAGGGCAACATCGCCTCTAATACCGGCAAGATATTTATTAAATCTATTTATGCCGTCATTAGAAACATGTCCACAGAACTTGCACATAATTTTATTCCTATCATTCTTATACAGGTTATCACAATATTTCCATCATGGATCTCCACTCCTAGTAAACCCCGCAGAAGACATCTCAAACTGGACAAATAAAACTCAAATAAAAATTACAAACTGACTTTTTCTGCCCAATCTCTAATCTTCGATGTTGGTTACCTCAATCAAGCTACTACTCAAAAGTCTTCTAATGCCATCAATAGCACCCTAAAAATAATTTCAATGAGAAAAGAAACCATTTTCAATCCACAAAAAATGTTTTTGATTCTCAGAAACTACTTTAGATTCTCATAAATAAACCCCATAATGTTTTTATACAAACTTGGGGATCAAAATGACCCACTTTGCCCTTTTAGACGATTTAAAAAAACGAAAAAAGGGACCACGGGTGTTGAGCACCTACCCAAGTACATCCGCCCGTGTAGGGCCGCTTGGGTCTGGGTGTACGGTTTTTTGGTCCAGGCCGCCTAGGCGGACGTCTAGGCGTCAAGCGGACCGTGTTTTAAAACATTGGTTTTGGGGTTATTTTCAAACATGTATCAGCGAGCAGCTCGTCTTGCAAGCTTTCTTACAAGACTTAGTGAGTCACAAGGTTATACTTTCTGAGGATCAAATCGTGGGCTTAACCAACTTCAATTCAACTACCTTGGTAGCCCCATTGGCCAATGACCAATCTACCCGACCTAGTTGGTTATCCAAATTCAACCTTTGGGACAACTTTACTAAATCAGCCTAAGGGTTCAGACCTATCAAACATAGGTCCAACCACTCTAAATTATTCTTTGAACTCGAAGGCACCAGTCCATATTAGACAACCAACTGGCTAGTCAAGTTACTCTTCTTCCATAGCTTAGTTAGCCAACATGGAAGTGACTATGAAAGCCCTTCAAAACACATTACGAATGGGGGTCCATGACATCTGAACCTCAAAAGGTTAGACTCAAGAGACCCTCGAGAATCTTGAAGACCAACTGATAAGATTTATCCTCCTCAAGCTCCAAAATAGATTCTCTGGGAAGGGTAACCCAGAATCTCATGTCACTACTTATCTGTTAGGGGACCCCTGATGCGACATAAAGAATATATGAGGAGAACATGCAAGCAACTCCAAATGAGATGTTTTGTAAATTCGAGACTCACTATCATAAGAGCAAGTCTCAACCCATCTCATTAGGAGAACACACTTCAATCAAGTAAAATGATGGTGGACTATTTTCTGGTTTCACTTATCGGCTCAAAAGAGCTGCTTCACTGACCACTGAATGTACTATATTTGATCCTATGAAGGTCAGCATCACCCCCAAGGATAAATTTTCGGCAATAAAAGGTCGCACAACCTTCTTTTTTGACATCATGCTTGAGAGGGTCATACTTTATGGAAGGGAAAAGGAGTACGTGGCTAGTTTCAATCCCAAACCAAGTACTAATTGCATTACAACAACATCATAACGACCATGATGAACCCCTGCCTGGCAAGATTTAACCAAGTCTTAACTGATAATCCAAAAACCCTACCCAAGCTAAAATCTCAACTGAAATGGCCTTAGCACATGGGCAAATATCAATCTTATTTATGGCAAATACAAGCTAACATGCCCAAAGAATTCCCGCCCATAAAAACCCAATGGGTAATATCTTCAATTACTACTCAAGCATAAGCTTGTTCAATTGCATATGGTTGGCATTCCACTTCTTTACATTGGAGATAAGTCAAAGTAGTGCTAGTGGCGTCAAAACCATGCCTAAGACACCAAAGAATACCTTGGCCTTATGCATGTCCTCTAAGACCTACTTGTTAAAGGTGTCATACACATCAAAGAAAAAGACCGAAAAGGAAATCAAGCTTACTTCTATCCCTGACCAAGAAGTAGGCATCTTCAAGAATATACTCCCAGATAACATTAGTTGTTCTTATCACACCCTGAAATATGTTTTGGGATGTTGGGTAGCTTTTTAGATGACAATGAGTTTGTGATTTACTGGCTCTTTTGGGTGCCACTCACAATTGAGTAGCTCTTTTCAATGCCACTTAGAATCTCCTTTAGCCATAGTCACAATAAAAAAAATGGCATTGCCTTGTCTATATAATAAATTCATGTCTAAAGGTATTTTAAGTAATTAATAGCGATAAGTGTGATTTTATGGCACAAATAAATATATTTATAAAATATTATGGGGAACAACATCACCCGCATGGGATTCCCTGACCAAGAAGTAGGCATCGTCAAGAGTCCACTCCCAGATAACATCAACCATTCTTGTGAGACCCTGAAATATGTTTTGGCCTGCTGGGGTAGCTTTTTAGATGACAATGAGTTTGAGATTTAATGGCTCCGGTGTCTTTCTAGATTGAGTAGCTCTTTCCAGTGCCACTTACAACCTCCTTTAGCCATGGTCACAATAAAAAATGACATTGCTTTTTCTACATAATAAATTTACGGCTAAGGGTATTTTAAGTAATTAATAGCGATAAGTAGGATTTATGGCAAAAATATATGCATTTATAAAATATTGTGGGGAAACAACATCACCCACATGAAATGACACTGTTCACATAAAGTATAACATTGCACACGTAGAATATAAATTATTAACAACTAATAAAATGTCATTGTCATCTTTTAAAGTACTTTTTATACCTCACCAAAAGTGCTCTTACTAAAATAATTTACAATAAAAAGTAGGCAATGAGTGTCAAGGTCCATGAGAGGCACTAGCCTAAAAAACCTTGACTGTCCAGATAAGATTCTTATACCACATGATTGTGTACCATTGAGATAACGAAGAATCAACTTAAATACCTGAAATTGTGCAATTGTAGGGCATTCATATATTGACACATTGTATTAACACTATGAGAAAGATCTGCTCGTGTTATGGTAATGTATTGAAGGGCACCAACAATGCTCTAATAAACAGATGGATTAGGAAATAGATCAGAATGCCCATAAATATTAATCTTCATTACCATTGATGTTGAAATAGGTTTGGCATCGAGCACATGAGCAAGATCAAGAAGATCTCAGGCATATTTGCTTTGTGAGAGAAAAATCCCACTTAAAAATAAGATACTTCTATACCAAAAAAATAATGAAGAAGTCCAAGATCTTTCATTGCAAACTCCCTTCCAAGTTAGGAAATGAATCAATCTAGAAGATCTGAATTATGACCAGTAACAATAACATCATTACCATAAAGGAGAAGAATAATAGTGCATGGAGTAGCATAAGAAACAAATAGAGATGAATTAGTTATGCAGCAATAAAACCCCAATGACAATAAATAGGTACTAAATTGATCAAACTAGGCCCATGATGCTTGCTTGAGACCATAAAAAGTTCTTTGTAAGTTGTAGATATGATGTGGATATTTTGAGCTCACAAACCCAAGAGGTTGTTTCATAAAAACAAGTTCCTTAATAATGCCATGCAGGAAAGCATTTTTCATATCAAATTGTTCACAATAGCTATGGTGAGCACAATCCAAATATTAGCAGGCTTAATAATAGAACTGAATGTTTCAGATAAATTAATTCTAGCAACCTAAATGTATCATTTAGCAACTAGTCTGGCATTAAATATCTCTAGACTACCGTCAAACTTTATTTTAGTCTTATAGACCCAATGACAATTAACAATATCCATACCTAAAAAATGTGGAACTAGCTCTCAAGTTAAGTTAACATGTAGGGTTTAAATTTCCTTTTCCATCACCAACCTAGATGAACCAAGGCAGACTTAGTGGTCTTAGGTTCAAAAGGGCTAGCATCAAAAGTAAGAGCACTTGAGATTGCTGCCATGAATGGGAGAATCTGAGGTCTTTAAGTACCAACTTGAGATTAAGTGACCATGTGATGACACGAATGCTCAGAGGCTGGTCAAAAGTTAGATGAATGGTTTCTTGAGTGGCAACATTTTCATCATCATGATTGTGTATTGCATCATCCCGGACATCTTGGATTGATGTTGTAGTGGTGACATCTTGCTCTATAAGAGAAGTTGGACAACTATCATTAGTGGTGGGCAAAGCATGACCTGAGGGACCAAATACATCAAGTGCATCCCATATGGGTGGTTTATGTGGAGGTGATGAATTAGAAGGGGAATGAGTAAGTATATCAAGCTCATAACACTCTAACCATTCTGCTTAGGTGGACAGCTCTCCCTGAACCTGAGCACTATCAAACAAAGACTTGGGTCGGCATAAGAATATATATTTTCATCAAATACAATATGTCTAGAGATATAGACTCGCCTTGTAGGTGGATGCAGATATCTGTTACCCTTATGTTGAATACTGTAACAAAAAAATAGACATAGAAGAGAGCGAGGAAAATTTTTCTGCGGCATAGTCTCGAAGGTACAAAAAACACCGTCAATCAAAAATCTGGGGTGAAGAATAGTTTGGTCTGCGGCCAAACAACAAAGAATATGGTGAATCCATTTGCAAATTAGCCGAGGGAAGCATGTTTATTACAAAGACTGCGGGATGAAAAGCTTCAACCCAAAATCGTTTAAGAATTTCTGCATGAAACATCGTTGTAAGACCCAATTCTACAATATTTCTATGTTTCCTTTTAGCTATTACATTTTGTTCAAGGGTTCCCGGACATGATATCTGTTGCAAAATTTTATTCTCAGTAAGATGAGTAATGAATTCGTTCTTAATTAACTCGCCACCTCCATCACATTGAAAATTCAAATTTGTTTCTCAAATCTCATTTTAACCATACGATGAAATTTCATAAAAGCAGAGAAAAATTCAGATTTTCTTTTTCAAGGATAAATTCAAGAAAAATAAGTGTAATCATCCATAAATACCACATAAAAGCGATAAATCTGATTAGATAAAACTGGAGCATGACCCCATAAATCTGAATGAATCTTAAAAAGATGTTCTGTAGAGGTCTTATCATGAAGAATTTTTAGAGAGATATGAACTCTTTGAGAAAATAATTGTGCCCCACACTACTTTTGTCGTGGTTCTTTCATTTTATACATTAATTTTGTCAGATTCGTTTCGGAGTCTTCTTCGGTTTAGCGAGAAAATGAACCAATTCAGTGCTTCGGCTGATTCGTGGGAAGTCTTTAGACTTTTTTTTAATTTAATATAAATAAATTAGATAATTATATATATAACATATACAAATAATGGGAAAAAAATTTTAAAAATACATTTATATAGCTATTTCTTTGTTAGCCGAAGCAAACCCGAAGCGGTCCGAAGCAGCCCAAAGCAGTAGGGGCAGCACCATGCTTCGCTTCTTTTTGGTTTATGCCTAAAATATGAAGGCTTCGGCCCCTTCGGCTGAAGCAAAACGAATTTGATAGCATTGGTATATATAATAGTGTAATATACACTTTCTTGTCATGTTACATGCTATATACACTTTCCTATCTTATTATATTCTCCTATCAAAAGGAAAGAGCAATATCTCTTTCCTATCTTGTAATATACACTTTCCTATTTTCGATTTTATTTCTATTAATGGAGACTCTCAAGACAGAATAGCCACCTATAAGAGGAAATTACATGTGGGAAGTAATGGAGAGATCTTGATGGCTTTTGTTGCTAATTAGAGCAAAAGAAATGCATCCATTTCGATGGTGTGGAAAGGAAATCTATCGGTGAGGTCCTCATTTGTGGCTTATAATAGGCTACTGGTTGGGATGGGGTGAAGACTAGGTTTTGGCATAGTACGTGGCTATAGAGACTCTCGCTCGAAATCAAATATCCAGAACTCTATAATAGGTCCAATCGAAAAAAGCGCTACATGACTTCCATGGTTATTGGAGAAGCTAAAGGGGTATTTTGGGATGTTAAACTTGATATTAGAGGGCTGGATAGTGTGTGCGAAAAACAATTTGTTTCCTTAATCAACTCCTTGTATGGCTTTTTCTATTTTCCTAAGAAAGTGGATAGATTGGTCTGCAACCTAGAGCCTAGTGGTACTTTCACAGTTAAATCCATATGCAACCATCTATGGAGACCACTTTATTGAAGACAACAAAATATGTTAATAAGTTTTGGAGCTATCAGGTGCCACATAGAGTGAAAGCCTTCTTATGGCTTTTGGGTAAAACATAACCTTATCCATTGATCAGCTCCACAAAAGAAGAATGATCATCACAAATATTTGCTTACCATGCAAAGATGATGAAGAGACAGACAATTTGATCTTTATTTACTGCCCCTTTGTGAAAGAGCTGTAGAATTAGGTTTGTAAATTATCACATTGGAGTTGGCTTCAACCATGTTACATTGACCAATTTTTAGAGCAAGGTTGGTCCCCGATATTCACAACTCAAGGTTTGATCTTAGAGAGAGTTATGATTGTGGTAGTGTTGTGGAATGTTTGGAAGGAAAGAAACTATAGTGTTCGAGGGAAGAAAGAGAGACATCACACATATATGTCAAGATATAAAGACCTCTGTTATGCTCTAGGCATAGGCAATCCGCACTTACAGAATCCTCCCAAAGGAAATCATCTTTACTCATTTCAAGGAGATCCTCTTCCTTAAAAAGAACAGATGTTCAAGATCAACAGTATGGCAGCCACATCCGGAAGGGTGGGTCAAACTTAAATTTGATGGTAGTGTTAGAGTGGAGGAGCAGATATCTACGTATGGAGGCTTCCTGCAAGACTCCATTGGAGTTATTCAACAGTCAAATCGATGTCGTTCGCACCATTGTGGGATCAATGAAGCTGAGCTGTGGACTTTGAAAATTGATGTTTCCAAACTGGATCTAAGTCACACATATTTGATTGTGGAATGAGATTGAGCTAATGCGATCTCTTAGTGTCAAGATCTAGATTATTCTCCATGGTTCTTGAGCACAATTATGGATGAAATATCATTTGGTCTACAAGGAAGAGAGGTGCTCTTAAACCACAAACATGGAACACAATAGAGATATGGATGTAGTTGCTAAGAGGCCACTGCTACCTAGTTCCTTTTATTTATCCTTGTATATCCTTTGGGGCAGTAGCAATGCTAGTAGGTTATGACCTCAGCCCTCCATCCTCCATTTCTTTCTTCTCTATTTTTCGTTTTTTGTGATCCTACTTCTATGCTTCTTTCTTCTCTATTCTCCTTTTTTTTTCTGTTTTCTCCTGCTGTTGTATTCCTTTCATTCTCTCAATGAAATTTACTTAATGTTAAAGAAAAAACATGCAACAACCATTAACCACCACAACATCGAACAGTCCCTCACCTACCTTACTGTCACGGGGGTAAATGTCTCACTACACCCCGTGCGACGCCAAGCTTCAGTCCTCGCTCGACTAAGGCTAGGACAACCTTCACACACCATGCACAAGAGAGAGTTAAAGTCAATCACACACACAAGGGCACATACACAAAAGCAACTATAGCCAAGGGCCTCAGCCCAATGTGTTTCACTATACAACTATAATGTACATACAGCCACATTCCCCTCACTTTGGACCAGGTAGGGAGAACTTATAGCCCCAGTATTACATTCAATTTCAAATGACACACCGCATGTAACAGTCATGCCATGGAGGCCACCTGGCTACCACATACTCTGGGTCGGCCACCTGGCGGCCCACCACTTGGGTCGGTTACAAATTGACCATCCACATCAACGTTCTGCACTGCAAGGCGTAAGTGCCCACCACTCATGGTGGATGTTATGCCAACATTCTACACTCCCTCAATCCACGCCCTTTGGCTCCTGAGTGGAAGGGGTCGGTTATGCCTAGTCATCCCACTACTTTAAGGATTGACTAGCTATGCACCTGCATGGGACTGTTACAAGGGTCCACTCACACACATGCACTACAACTCACACATTAAGGCTGATGACCGTTACATTAATGCCTATGACCATTACATAAGCTCATGCCTGGGAAGTTTCACTAGTTGAACCCTCATGGCTGTCTCACACACCAGCCCAACTAGGTGTATGGCTCGCATCTTGCACAAAGTGCTCTTCACCATGTCCCGTCAGGTCGAGAGATCTCTTAACCACCAGCCCACATTGTCCTTTGCCCAAGGCCCCCCACCAAAGGTCTTTAGCCACCAACCATCTCTACATGCACCATGCTTCTAGTGTTGCACACCATGGCTTCTTGCACAAGTCAAGGGAGAGGGTCCCACACCCTTTTCAACAATGGTTGTAAGCATAAAGAACTGGACCTCTATTAGTTGTAGCTCTGTTATGCAAAAGTGGCATATGTGCTGTTTGATGCCCCAAAGGGTTACTAGACCCTTAGATATCAAGGCACTGCATGCACCGCTTGGCCTGCACCATGTGCTTCATGCTACTAGTCGACCTTCTCCACGCACCAGTTGCACCATCTAGCTGCATCACATGCATCAGGCTTTCTGTGCTAAGCACACCAGGTTTTCTTACACTGCACGCACCAGGTTGGATGCACATCATGCACCAGGCTGCATGTACCACATGGGGCTTAGGGAAAAGGGGTCTGACAAGCCTCCCCCACGTAAACTCCGACATCCTCGTTGGATGCTAGCCCTTAACTGGGTCCTTATAAAACCATAGCTCCAAGCAACGCCCATGCTCGTTTGCCCAAGCCTCTGCTTAGCCCTTGTCACACTTGGCCAAGTCCTTTGCTCATTCGCATGGCCAAGTCTGTTGTTGCCACCAAGCCTTTTATTTCATTCACTTGGCTAGGTCCACTGCTGTCACCAAATCCCTCGTTTATGCACATGGTCAGATTCCTGCGCTGCCACCATATGCATGGGTGTATGGTCATTTATGTTACTGGCACCACGACTCATGTGGCCTCTTGCGATAGCAAGAGGATGGCTTCAAACCAGCCTCACTACAGATTGACTAATGCATGCGATACGTGTGCCGGTGGAAAAATCTCCCCTTAGTACAACTAGGGTTCGATAGATGGCCTGCCCCATCACACCTCCCACTAGCCAAAGATGCCTTGATCATCGTTGAGTCAGAGGACCCCTCCCACTCACCCACTTTCATCACTGATTGTCCTCTCTTGATGACCCCACCTGAGTCATCACTTGACTCCTCAGAGTCCGTACACAACCTAGCCTCCTCTCAAGCCAGTGCCATGGTTGAACTTAGTTGCATGGCATTCATCAACTGTAATGTACCCAATTGCACTAGGGCTTCCTCGTCCTCCGCACCAGGTTCACCGCATTAAGGGTTTGCTTTTGCAGGCATTCTCTCTCTCGATGGTTGTCTCCACACATGAAATCACTTGAGCAGGCCTTCCGGGGTGCCTCTCTCTCTTTGGCTATCCCCCTTCTCAGGTTTAGCTCCATTTCTGCATGCCACCCTCTCGCCATTCATAGTCGATGGCACACTCTCATGGTTTGACCCCACCAACCCATGAAGATTAAGGTATGTTAGGCCCTTTGTTGTCGCCATAACAGTGGTCAAATCCCACACGCCTTGCCTCTTCAACTTGGCCTGGGCCAACCTTGCAGCTTAGACACAAAGTTGAACAATTTATCTCCTAAGTCATGGCTTGTATATATAGCATCAACTACACAAACCTATTCATGTAGTCACACACCAAACTTGTCTGGGGAAGTTTTCCCAAAGCCTCATGAGTCACCCAAGCCACATTGCTTGGCAAGAACTGCTCTTTCAATTATTGTTTCAAGGCCTCCCAAGTGCTCATCTTGGGCCTTGAAGTGTCCACTACCCTCATCCTCCACTAGAATTTCGCATCTTCGGTGAGGTAAATGGTACAAATGCCAAATCTATCGTTCTCATGGACATGAGCAACCTCGAAATACTGCTCCATGTCCCACAAGAAGTTCTCCAACACCTTGGAGTCCAGCTGGCCTTTGAACACTTGTAGCTCTGGCACCCGAGTCTAACCTGCAACTAGTGCTATCCAAGGTCCTCTTGCAAGTGTCATGTCTTCCTATAAGGTCAAGAGATTTGCCTTGAAGGTTTCAGTGAAAGCCTTAAGGTCGTTTATGAGCCCTCCCATATGAGCATCACAGGCACCACAATGCCCCTCCACTTTTTCTCCAAAGTACTGAACCGGGCCTCCAAGACAGCAGGGTTCTGCCTTAACCCACCATCCTGGGTTCCTTGCCTGAGTTCTTCTAACTGCATCTCATGGTGTACAACACGATCATGTAGATCAGCCCTACCACCAGCCACGATCTCATCGTGCCAACCTTAAGCTCTAATACCAACTATCAAGGGTAAATCTCTCATTACACCCCATGCAACGCCAAGCTTCATTCCTCGCACGACTAAGGTTAGGCCAACCTTCACACACTGCACAGAGATAGAGTCAATCACACACACAAGGGCGCACACACGAAAGCAACTACATCCAAGGGCCTCAGCCTAATGTGTTCCACTATACAATTGTAATGTGTATAGTGTAATTATAGCGCCAATATTGCATTCGAATTTCAAATGACACATTGCATATAAAGGTAATGCCACTACTATGACCTGTTGCATGGAGGCCACCCACCACACACTCTGGATCAGCGACCTAGCCGCCCACCACTTAGGCCAGTTAGACATTAACCACCCACATCCCACATTTTGTGCCAGCAAGGTGTAACTGCCTAACACTCATGATGGCTGTTATGCCTACCTTCCCCACTCCCTAAATACATGTCCTCTAACTCCTGAGTGGAGGGGCTCGGTTACACCTAGTCATTCCACTACTCTAGGGATTGGTTGATCTTGCACCTACATGGTGCGGTTACGAGGGTCCACTCACACACATGCACTACCACTCACGCATTAAGGCTTATCGCTGTTACATAAGTCCATGCCTGGGCAGTTACACTATTTGAACCCTCATAGTTGTCTCACACACCTGTCCAGCCAAGTGCATGGCTCGTCTCTTACACATGGTCCCCTTGACCATGTCTCGTCATGTCAAGCCATTTTTTAGCCACCAGCCTACATTATCCTCTGCCCAAGGCCTCCCACCAAAGGGGCTTTAGCCACCAACCGTCTGTGCGTGCACCATGCTTCTAGCACTACATATCACGGCCTCTCGCACAGGTTAAGGGAGAGGTTTACATACCCTTCTTAACTATGCTTTAAGCATAAAGAACTGGATTTCCGTGAGTTGTAGTTCCACTTTGCCAAAGTGGTATATGTGCTGCTTGATGCACCAAGGGGTTACTCGACCCTTAGCCATCGACACTGCACACACCACTTGACTTACACCACATGCACCATGCTGCTACTCCACCTGCTCCACATGCACTATCTAGCTACATCACATGCACCAAGCTGCCTGTGCCAAGCGCACCAGGCTGCCTTACCCCACATGCTCCAGGCTACCCGCACATCTTGCACCAGGCTGCATGCACTACATGGGGTTTAGGGAAAACGAGTCTGACACTTATGCCATCTCTCTAAAGATTTGGTCCTTTTTTAATCTTGCGACATGTGTTTATCCCTTAACTTTGACCTAATAGTGTAGTACATATAAATATAAGAAAAAAGTTTATACAAGGTTGCAACGTTATACTATTGAAGTAAGACGCATCTCAAAAATCCTCTAAAAGAGAGTGTTTCAAGATCATGTAACCCTTGAAATAATCATTTAATACTCGAGATGTGTGGATATAAAGAAAAAAAGAATTATCAATCTTACAAATAGTACATCCTGTAATAAGTTATAAAAATTTCAAAGCTCCTTGGGTGTTTAAAAAAATAGTAAAATTCAAAAATAATATTTTTAAAAAAATAAGAAATTTATTTAGGATATGTTTTATAATTTGGGATATATTTTTTAAAAAATTGTTTCTATGATTTTTGACAATTATTGGGAAGTATTTTGGCTATAAATACTAGGTCTCACAATTTTTTGGATTTTTTAAAAAATACCCTAATCACATGTAGATTTTTCAAAAAGTAGATTTTTTTACTACTTTTTTTAACATTTTTATCATTTTTGGCAAATACTACTTTATTAACAATTTTTTAAATCTATTTGTTAGTATTTTTCAATATTTTATGGCAAATATATGTTAAATTTCAGAATTTTATCAGAATTTTACTTTTAAAGCCTAGAGACGTCCCTCGAATCAACTGAAACACCCGATGGCTTCACTTTTCAACTAAGCTAAATTGGCCTTGCAACCAAATTTGAATTTTCTTGCAACTAAATTGGACTTGCCAACTAAATTTTCTTTGAATTTGAATCAACAAATGCATCCATGTGGTATTCAGCGGAATTGCATTACTTGCTAGTCACAAAATATCAGCTAAAATCTATGTATAATAATCATGAGCCTCATGTGAGAAAGTGATACTTAGAGATGAACATTCAACATGCCCTGGTCATGAGAGAATTAAAATTACTTCATTCAAATTCACAACATTACGTTCATGCAATAGTAATATAGGTAATATAACTTTTTACAATGTCTACAAGAACATAAGGGGTACACGATTGTACATTAATGCATCTAAGTAAATGAACAAATATACTTTTTAATATTTAAAATAAATTTTTTAACAATTGTATCGCAAAAACAAATTTCGATTAACAAAAAAATAAAATAAAATATGACCATAATATTAGATTAAATCATTAAAGACAAAAAAAAAAAAAATACATGCCGCAAGTTTAGATTTTTAGCATTAAAACAAAATTGGAGATAAATTCAAAATTTTAAAAAGCGGAGTTCTTTCCAATAAAAATTGCAAGGTAGTGAGATAAAATTGAAGATAGTTATTTTAAATTTAAAATTACTTTTTTGCATTATTATTTTTTCAACAAAATAATTTGAAAGACAATTACTCGAGCAACTAAAAATACATATTAAAAGAATATAAAATGAAAAGTCACAAGAAATTCATACCTTGTTTTTTCACCGTTTTTCTTCTCAGGATCTTATTTCTACCCAAAATCGAGCACGAAAATTGCTCAGTTTGACCAAATTACCACTGTGATCCTGTGATGCACTCTCTGATTTCCAAAAGCTCCAAATCTAGACTAAGAAATGATATAAAACGGGCTCAAAATTGATTATTGGGAGGGATTTTTTAACCTAGAAATGAAACACCGAGTCGCAGCCCTAAACTTTAAAAATCGGGCACCAAATTTTGGCTTTCGAGCAAATTAGGATTGCAATCTTGTGATGACCTCTCTGATCTACAAAAGGCCCAAAATTTTATTAAGAAATCATAAAAAAAGAGCCCAAAATTGATCGTTTGACGGAAATTTCTCAACTAAAAAATAAACACTGAGTCACAACCCTAAACTCTAAAAATTGTGCACCAAAATTGCTCTTTTTGACGAAATTAGGATTGCAATCTTATGAGTAACTCTATGATCTACAAAAGACCTATATTTTGATTGAGAAACAACAAAAAACGAGTCCAAAATCGATCGTTGGGTAGACATTTATCTGCTAAAAAAATAAACACTCAGTTGCAGCCATAATCTATAAAAATTGAGCACCAAAATTGCTATTTTTGAAGAAATTAAGACTGCAATCTTCTAAGCAACTATGTAATCTACAAAAGGCCCTGATTTTGATTGAGATTAACAAAAAAGGAGCCCAAAATCGGGCAAAACTTTTCAAAACTATGAAGAACTACAAAAAACGAGCTAAAAATTTTGATTTCTCATGTTTTTTCAGTTGAGAATCCGTCCATGTGTACACTTGGATCAATTATTTTGTAAAAAGTTGAAAAAACCTAAAAAAATGAATAAAAATAGAATACTTAAACTTACTAAATCAAATAATGGTGTCCTGTGTCAAATAACGGTCTTTTGCATCAAAACACCCATTTTTAAGTTTTAACGCTTGATATTACAAAAACTGGTCCGGTTGGTAGTAAATCGCCCAATTAGTTAGAATTTTGGCCGGTTCGTGCACTAACCAAACAGGTATCTACCCTCCAACTAGATCTGCTAAACCAAGCTTAACTATGATCGAAACAGTTTCGATCTTATCAACCGGTTCCAATTAAAACCCGCCGTTGGCCGGTTCTGTTTAGAAGCGGCCGATTTGTCGCCATACTTGCTAACTATGATACAAACCTCATCCCGGACATAAGTTGAAATTATATTTGGTACAAATCAACGGCGGAGATTCACCCAATCTTTCCACATTCGATTTTTTTTGGGATAATATTCTCAACCCGAAAAGAAATGTTCATAGACAGAGAGAGCATTGTCTGTGAGGAGCGCGTACAGAGTAATTAGGCATTTTTAGGAGAGGATTTTCAGGAGAGGGCTTGTTGGTAGCATTTTAGAGAGAGAAATAGGGAGCAAGAGGAGGGGTTTTGCATTTTAGAGAGTGCGAGAGCGAGAGAGGGGTAAAGGATCACCATGTCCACGGATTTGCAGAAGATGAAGGTGAAGGACCTCAGAGAAGAGCTAGCAAAGAGGGGTTTGGACACAGCAGGCCTCAAGGCCATTCTCATAGAGCGCCTTGAATCCTCTGTTTCCCCTTCTTCTTCCTCTGCGACTGCTTTAGCTTCTGCTTCTGCTTCAACTCCACCCCCTCCTTCGCAGCAAGAATCCTCATCAACTGCTCAACAGGAACGACCACAAAATCAAGTTCAGGCTAAAGGTGAAGGAGGTAGTGAAGAGAATGGAGAAGATAGAGAGACGAAGCCTTTGGTTGTTGCAGGGAACCCCTCTGTATCCACTGGCCCCATTTCTGAAATAGAGAAAAAATATAAAAGGGCTGAGAGATTTGGGATGCCTGTGCAACTTTCTGAGCAGGAGAAGAGGAAATCTCGAGCCGAGAGGTAGTTTCCTGTCTCTCTCTCTCTCTCTCTCTCTCTCGATTTTGAGGGATTTTTCTCTGTTTTGGCTGTAGTATTGATTTGATATCCTGCATTTTCTAATTTTCTGGTGTTCCTTCTGCTATTATTTTTCAATTTTTATGGTTTGCTCTTAAGTTGGTATTTCAGCTTGGCATTTATCTTTGCTATGGTTGTTTTGCTTTTTGTTTATGGTTTCTGTGGATTTTTTTTCTTTGTGCTTTTTTTTTTTTTTCTATTTTTGAGAAAAGTTAACTTATTTTAATTAATAAATTGTAATAGTATACGAAAACCACATGGTGTGGTAAAAGGTATCCCACAAGCTTGGTGCTCGGATTATAAGAGAAGAACTAGAAATAAGAGGAAAACAAGCCAAACAGAAACTCTAAAAGTGGTGAAATACAAAAAAGGGGAAGAAGCCATTAAAGAGAAGCCCGTGAGAAGAGGAAAGGGAAGAGGAGAGAGGATGGAGAGGAAATAGAGGAGAGGAGAAGAGAGAAAGGATGTAAATCTGGCTACCTAGGTTTGCATCTTCCAAGTACCATGAGACTCGTGCCACCAACCTAAATTTCTCTTATGAACCCATCCTCTGTTTGCATCTTCCAAGTACCATGAGACTCATGCCACCAACCTAAATTTCTCTTATGAACCCTTCCTCTGTGATGCAGGGAGAAATAATAACAAACCAAAAAATAAAAATAAAATAAAAGTTTGAGAGAATATACCTCTCTCAAGGACAAAACAAAAAATATAAATAAAATAAAAGTTTGAGAGAATATACCATTGGTTTGCAAGGGAATCCACTCCAAAACAAACTTTTCACAAGATCAACTTTACTCAATTCCAATATCTTCTATGAGGGAAGTAGGTTTCATACGAAGTATTTCGACGATCCCAACGATCCGAGTCCAAGCTGTTGGAATTGGAATAGGTTGGGCAGTAGATCACGAAATCTTGGTGACTTTTTTATCTAATCACTGGAGGAGTGGTCCGTTTTGCACCTACACCCGAGTATATGATTCAATAGGAATCATACAAGGGTAGATTCCCTTTAAATATCTTAGAAGAAAATAAATAAATAAATAAAACAACCCACAAAAAATAAATTCTTTCTTATCTCTTTCTCTCTAGCTCCCACGTCTCTATCTTCATCTATCTCTTTACATTTCATGTTATCTTCTCTTTCTAAAAGATAATAATTGCTAATTTCTAATTTCTTGAAAGATAAGTTATTTCCTAAGCCAAAAGATGGGGATTCCTTAGTGACAACTTAGGCCCCTATTAAAACTCACGCACAAAATCCTCCCACCTAACTTATCTCAGCGCAATTCATATTCCTAAGAAAAATAAACAAAAATACGTATGACACTAAATTTTTTGACAATTGTTTATGCATCAGTCTCCCCAGATTGGGAGAAACTCAACCTCGAGCTTATGGAGCTCAAATATTTTAGAGGCCTTCTCAAAAGTTGGTGATGAAGTCTCACCATGTGCCTCGGTACTTTTTCTTCAATTTCTTCAATAAACTGATTCATCAAATGCTTCATGCTTATCTCGAAGTAAAACACTAGGATCTTGGGCTTAATCTTGATTTCTCCTTCAGACTCATAGGGTTGGATTTCGAATACTTCATCACGCATATCTTCTTCTTCATAATTGATTTTCTAAATTTCTTGCACATTTGAGTTATTGGTGTCGTCTTTTGTATTGAGATCTACCTCTTTTAGGTTATTAGTGTCGCCTTTTGTATGGAGATCTACCTCTTTATATTCTTGTTCCACAGATTGCCAGCTATGAAATAGATATAGTAGACTTTGTGCTATAAATTTGGTAATACGCTCTTCCAGATCTTCGTTGAGTCTCTCAAATCTTTGATATAGAGGCTCCATCTTATGGATCCCTGAGTTTTGATACCGATTGATGCAGGGATAAATAATAACAAACCAAAAAATAAAAATAAAATAACAATTTGAGAGAATATACCATCTCTCAAGGTTTGCAAGGGAGTCCACCCGAAAAAGTTCTTTTCACAATATCAACGTTACTCAATTCCAATCTCTTCTACTTACAATTAGGGACTACTTCCCTTTAAATACACTTAGAAGAAAAAAAATAAAAAATAAACTCTTTCTCATCTTCTTCTCTCTAACTCCCACATAAGTCTCTATCTCTATCTATCTCTCTACATCTCATGTTATCTTCTCTTTCTAAAAGATAATAGTAGATAATTCCAACTTATCTTAAAAGATAATCTATTTCTAAAACCAAAAGATAGGCATTCCTGGGTGATAACTGAAGCCCCCACGGAAACTGAAGCACAAAAATCTTCCCACCTAACTTATCCCAACGCAATTCCTATTCCTAAGAAAAATAAACAAAAAAAATAAAACTAAAATTTTGATAAATCTCTTTGCATCACTCTAGCTGGTAGTATCAATACCAGTTGTCGCCAATTGTACCTGTGAAGGAAGAGATATAGAAAGAAAGCAGAGAAGTCTAGAGAGAGGCTAAAATATAAAGATTAGGAGGTGGAGAGACTTCTGGCTAGTTGTTACCCGAGCTGTAAATGCCCAAAGTATTTGTGAGGGAAGGGAGAGAGCAAAGTAACTCCATTTTAATTAATGAAGAGTAAGTACTCTTGTTAAAAAAAAGCGATGAAGTGCAGAGAATGCAAAAGAGGGCTAGAATAAAAGATCTAGGAGAGGAGAAAAGATTCTAAAGAGGAGATATGCTTAGTCTTAGAAGAGAGAAAAGAGGGAGAGAGGAAGACTAAAAGAGGATGTTCAGTTCTGAGACTAAGGAGCGAGGAAAGAGATAGGGAAAGAGAAAGAAGAGAGAATTAGAGGAAGAGCGAGATTAAAAGGAGAGGAAAGAAAGAGATAAAAAGGAAGGTATACTTTCGAGATAGGGGAGAACGTGCTTACTAAAGGCTGATCATGATATTGAATATTCAGAATACTATTTTTTTTCTTTTTCTTCTCTTTTTTTTTTCCCTCAATTTTTATTTCTTTTTTTTCCCTTTTTTTTTTCCCCCCATTTTTTTTTTTTTTTTTTTTCCGGAAGTAGATAAGAGAGAAGAGGCAAAGGGTTGGGGACATGCATCAAGAGTTATCCAATTACGGGCACTGTGAACACCTTCCTGGGCAACAATTGAGTTAGCTTCCTTGTGAATATGCTTGAAAGAGATAGGTGGTAGCAATCTGCACAAAAAGGGTATCTGTTCAAAAATAGATGAGAGGCGTCAAGGAGGTTGTTTGAGGCTAGAGGCCCAAAGGATGACATTGTTCGAGTTGCCTCAACTTGCACGTTTGTGAATTGCGCTGCAACTTGTGTGGCTCTCTTGAGCCCTTCAAGTAAAAATACTGCTTCAGTTGTGGTTGAGTCAAGAATACCCAACGGCCTCAAGAAAGAGATGAAAACCTTGTTTGAATTAGCTAAAGTGTTGCCAAATCTAGGGGGGCCGGGGTTCCCTAGAGAGGAACCATCAAAGTTGATTTTGAGGATGCTTGGTGGGGGCAGGTCTCACACTGCTCTAAGATGAGGTAAGGGAGGGACAATGAGGGAGAGAAGAGAGTCTCAGTTGGCTCGGTAATGAGTTAAGGGAAGGAATAAGGTGGGATATTTGTAGCCCAAATGGAGACCAATGCCAAGATAGAGTCAAACGAAGAAGGCAGGTGTCTGGCTATATTGCAGAATGTTCTCGCGTTCCTTTCTAGCCATATAAACCACAAGAGGGCTAGAATTGAATATGCCCCATAGTTTGCGACCGTTTTTTGGAAAAGGAGGGGAGAAAAGAAAAGAGAAAAGTTGTGGAAGCGAGGTAGGGTGACCCATTGGAGACCAAAGAGTCTGAGGAGGAAGGTCACAAGGAAGAAGAAATCTCGCAGTGGAGGAAAAGGTGGGGGATTGTTTCCTCTTTTTGGAGGCAGAGGATACAATGATTTGGAAAAGAAGGGCCATGCCTCTGAAGCTGATCAAGAGTTAAAATCTAGCCTTGAGTGAAGATCCAAGTGAAAGCTTGGACTTTGAGGGGTGTGGGAATATGCCAAATTTTGTTAAGGATGGGGGATGGATCCGAAAAGGGGAACAACATGGAGTAGAAGGAGGAGACCATGAAGGTCCCGGATGACACCATTGGCTGGTTGGTTGCTGATACTTTGGAGAAAACACAGAGGCAGCAGAAGCAAAGGCAAAACCGACACAAAGCCGATCATGGGGGCCCAGATGATGGAGTCTTCTCCTGAGAGGGGAGAGAAGAAAGGAGTTAGCAAGAGGAGGGAATTGAAGTCATTAATTTCAGACTTTTGAAGGATTCGCCTAAAGATTGGGGTCCACACAAAAGATGATCCCCTTCATTCCACGTAGGTACCGTGGCATCTTGGTTCGCAGCTAAGAGAAAAAGAGAAGGGAAAATCTGTCCAAGTGCATAATCTCCTAGCCAAAGGTCTTTCCAAAATCTGACTCTGTGCTTGTTTCCTACCCTAAATCTAATGAAACTGCTATAAGCAGATTTGATAGAGGAGATGGACTTCCAAGCACCGAAGGCGCGACGCATAGGAAAAGATGGGGGCCAACCATTAGCCCTAAGACCATATTTAGCCGAAATTACTTCTTTCCAAAGCAAAGGATGGGGGAAACTAAACCTCCACCACCATTTGCCAAGGTGGGCAGTGTTCATTAGGATCAATTTCTTGATGCCAAGGCCCCCTTTCTTTTTGGAGATACAAATCCGTTTCCAAGCAACCAAGTAGAATTTATGGCCCTTAGAATCCCCATTCCACTAGAAACCCCTCATAAATTTTTCGAGGCGATTAGCAATAGACACTGGATCCAAAAGTGAGACATTTGGAAAATAGGGATGTTAGCTAAGGTTGCTTTAATAAGGGTAATCCTATTGCCAAGGGACAT
Source organism: Amborella trichopoda (assembly GCF_054954075.1). Lineage (NCBI taxonomy): Eukaryota > Viridiplantae > Streptophyta > Magnoliopsida > Amborellales > Amborellaceae > Amborella > Amborella trichopoda. The sequence continues at coordinate 32,255,287 of NC_142343.1, forward strand.
GAATCTACCCTTCCAATTGGCTAGCTTCCACAAGAATTTCTCGATGATTTTGTCCTAAAGACTTTTCCTAGGTTTACTTAAGCACAGAGGAGGGCCCAAGTAAAAGGAGGGAAAATGATTTATAAGACCCCCTAGATGCACAACCAGCGACGCAAGATCTTGGCCTTGCACCCTCACTCCCAGCATCTTTGTTTTGGACATATTGACTTTCATCACAGTGGAGATCTCGAAGTATCTAATGAAGAGCCATAGCTTATACAGTTGGATGGGATCGACCCCACAAAATATAAGGGGGTCATTAGCATAAAGGAGGTGGGAGATTACATGGCCTTTCGAAGAAATATGGAATCCAGTGAGGATTCCAAGTTGATACAACGTACTAATAGATATTGAAAAAAGCTCTTTATGAAAGTGAAGAGAAAGGGGGAACTTGGGTCTCCTTGGTGGAGTCCCCTAAATGATTGAAGGAAACCTATAGGGGATCCATTAATAATGGCGGAGGGGTTGGAGCTGCAGACCTTTATCCATGATCTCCATTTGAGACTAAACCCCATGGGGCCTGAATTTCATCAAGGATATCCTAATCTACCCGATCATAGGCTTTCTCCCAGTCTAATTTGATGACTAATCTTGGACTCCCAGAAGTATGTCTGGAATGAATGGCTTTGTGTGCCACTAAAGGCACGATTAAGAATCTGATTGTTGGCAACGAAGGCCGATTACTCCGGGGATATCACAGAGTGCAACACTTTTTGGAGTCTATGGCGAGGGCCTCAGAGAGAATCTTGAAGGAGGAGTTAAGAAGACTTATAGAACAAAAGCCTCTCACTTTTTCGGCCCCCTCAAACTTAAGAATGAGGGAAATGGAAGTACAATTTAAAGCTGCATTGATGTGACCTTTATGGTAGAATTTGTTGAAGAAAGCGAAAAGATCTAGGGCCATAGTTCCCAGAAGTCTTGGAAAACAACAATTGGGAAACCATCGGGGCCAGGGGTTTTATCCCTAGCAAGATGGAAGCTCGTATCATGTATTTCATCTTCTGTGAATGGTCTTTCCAGCGACAATGCATCTTTCTGGTAAAGGGTAAGAAAGGAGCGATTACCTAAGGAGGGTTTAGGTTTAAGGGTAACGGAGAAAAGATTCCTCAAATATCTAATGGAAATTCTGTTAATATGGTCAAGTTGGTTAAAGTAATAGCGTTGCCTCTTTTCCTGGAGCTAGTGCTTTTGTGGAAGAAGACTGTGTTCCTATTCCCAACTTTAAGCCACTCGATCGTGGATCTTTGGTATTAGAAAATTTCCTCTTGTTTGAGGAGATGAAAGAGGTTTATTTGGTCGAGGTCCTGTCTAAGGATTCTTGGGGAGAAAGAGCTTTGAATTCTTCAAGGAGTCCAAGGATTGGATTTGGGTTGAATAGGCCTGAATCTGTTGCTTAAAGTTACCTGGAACGTTGCGGCTCCATTGTTTAATAGCGGCTTTCGGAAGCTGAAGTTTTTTGGAGTCAGAAACCTAGCCAAAAAGGAGGACGACTAGTTCCTAACAAGTTGTAGGAAGGAAGGCTCCAACTAGAAACGTTCGAACCTAAAAGGCTTATGGACCCTCTAAATGGGGTTAGTATCTAAAAGAATAGGTTTATGGTTAGAGGTAATTTTGGGAAGGGCAGAAGAGTGGGTACTAGGAAAAGAGGCTTATCGATCATTGGAAACTAAGAACCTGTCAATTTCAGTTATTACAAGTGTGGTGGCATGGTTGGACCAAGTGAAGGAAGTTCCTGATAGAGGAATGCCTAGGAGAGGGATACTATCAATAAAATCTGAGCAGGCTCTCAGGACGCAGTTATGTGTCCTCCGGAGCTTTTCTCATGAGTCCACCTAACCACATCAAAATCCGCACCTAAAACCTAGGGAACTGTAGGAGTCGGAGCCTCAGAATGCAGTTCAGGCCAATGCTCAAGATGTCTTGTGGGACAATTAGGCCCATAGATGAAGGAGGTTTTAAGCAAGGCAGTATCAGAGAACTTGCGAAAAAGAATGTTGATTGAGAAATCTTTAATGGATAAGGAGAGAGCTTCAAAAAGGGTTGGATTTCCACAGGACCCAATTGCCTCCAGAGGCTCTAGAGAGTCCTTTGCAGTCCAGGAACAAGGCTTCCTACCCCAAATTTCCTTAATCAAGGGAAGCTGAGGAGCAGGGAACTTTGTTTCAAAGAAGGTAAAAGCTTTAGGTTATGACTCATCACAAGGGATCTGAAGACACTGTCCTTGGCATGGTTTCCGAGGCCCCTAATATTTCTACAGAGGATCTTCATTTGGAAGAGTTGGGGGGTTGAGAGGTTCTCCTTCTAAACCTCCTCTTCTTAGGACTTTGAGAGGAGGCTCAAAGAGGAACATATTGAGGTATGGGGAAATGGGTATCATAGTTTATGTCAGAGTGAAGATTAGCAAGTTGTATCAAGCCTTTAGGATGTTTAGGAGAGGGACTAACCTGAGGTGCTCCTGCCTCTGTTCTAAGCGCATTTGTGAGGTCGGAGATATTTTCGTCATACACAGGGCCCATCGTTTGGATCATGTCACCCATGGTTGGTTCTCCTCTGTCAATCCTTGTTAATTCTTGAGAATCCATAGAGGTAGGGATTGAATGTCAGAGTTGAAGTCCTCTTAATGGGCCAGCATGCCCTTGCACCATAACTGTCGCCTTCATTTTTGTGACCCACGTCTTGGCCGTTACACCCACGTCACCCACCTCTTGGCTCGTTTGAATTTTAAACATGGTGCTCGCTCAGCCTAGGTGCCTTAAACCCACAGTCAGCCCACAATTTATTTGTGCAAAGCTGTGGTGCACAGGTTCGTGCACCTGCGCACAGGCCTTGTCCACCGTTATTCGCCAATTGACCCAAGGCTTACATCATCCCCTTAATAAGAGGTGGATGCCTAAAGAACTTTGAATCCAAGAGTGCACGGTCCTGGCATCCAGATGGCATAACTGCACGCATGGGGCTTGCCTGTGCACCAGGCTGGTTCATGAGGCTTGCTGAGCGATGCTTAAGGCTAGCAGGAGGGTCAAGTGCGGCCTCAGATTGATTGGGCGGTGCATCAAGGGATGTCCGTGAGCCTTGTCCTTGACCAATACGCACGCAGCCAGCAAGGGTCTTGACAGCAGCTATGGTGATAGCGTTTGTGTGTCTGTGTGACTTGTATGCTGATGATGCCGATTTTGGAGAGATTTGGGCACAATGCCAGGGTGGAGTTGGAGGAGACTATGTGGTACAGGAGGAGGGGTTTCTCCGCCAAGGGAATCAATTATGCATTCCTTCTAGTTCTCTTAGAGAGGCCCTTATTTTATAGCTACATGGTGGGCACAGTAGGGGACACTTTGGGCAAGAGAAAACCGTATTCTCAGTGCATCATGGGGACACTTTCCATTCCCAAGGACACACTAGGCGACACTTCCCATTCCTAGTGCACCATGGGAAGATGTTAGCATGGACTTCGTGTTGGGTCTTCTGCGGACTCAATGAGGAATGAAACTCTATATTTGTTGTGGTTGACAAGTTTTCAAAGATGGTGCATTTCATTGCTTGCAAGAAGACTCCAAATGCAACTCATGTGGGCAACTTATATTTTTGTGAGTTGGTGAGACTTTATGGGATTCCAAAAACGAGTACATCGGATAGCGATACCAAACTTCCTAGCCACTTTTGGGGAACTATATGGCGCAAGATGGGTATCAAGCTACAATTTAGCGGTGCTTATCATCCACCGACTGATGATGAAACTTAGGTGGTTAGTCGAACCCTTGGTAACCTACTTTGGAGCATAGTGGGTGACAAGAAGAGACTATTGGATTTGGCTTTGCCAAAAGCCAAGTTTGCTTACAACAATTCTTGTAGTAGATTTACCTGTAAGCGCCCATTTGAGGTCGTGTATGAGTGGAATCCTATCCATATGCTGTATTTGAGCCCTCTGACTAGCTATGGGGACTGACACTTTGATACAGATAGTATGATTGCGCACATGAAGGATGTTAATAACCATTTTCGAGCGAATTTGGAGATTGCCACTACCAAGTACAAGGAAGCTGAAACATAGACGATTCAAAGAGTTTCAGGTTGGCAATTTGGTGGTTAATCTACACAATGATAGGCATCTTGTGGGTAAATAAAACAAGCTGAACGACATGAAGATCAAAGTGTTTCGAGTGCTAAAGAAGATGGGGAGTAATGCTTATAAGATCGACCTTGCTGTTGAGATTGAGACTTCGAATGTGTTCAATGTTGCTGATCTTTTTGAGTACCATGGACCCAAAGAAGCAATAGAAGAAGAACTGAACTTGAGGTCAAGTTCTTTCCAATCCGGTGAGAAGGATGCACCAAATTGTCTTTCAACTATTCAAGACAGTTTTCATGGTCCTTTTGACCCAATCAATCTGTCCTTTTATGACCCCCTTATGATGATCCACAGCCTAAGATCGTAAGGAGATATAGGAGGGGAAGCCCGACTTTTTGAAGGAGTTCATTTTTAGTTTGTTGCTATGTTTACAGTCTCTTAGTGATTTCTAGTGTTTTTCTTAAAGTTGTGGGTAGTTTAGGGATCTTTTATGTTTTTATTAAATGGTCTTATGGGGGATGTTTATAATGTTTTATCTTAAGTGGGGGTAGTTTTGGTCTTTTTTATTATAAAGTCTTGGGCTGTTAGGGTTTCTCACACTTTTTGGGGCGTGAACAGTAAAATCAGGCTGTGAATAGTAATAGCAAGCCCTATCTAGTGTTTTGGGGTCACTTTTTTGTGCCAGAAAGACCAGATCCACTCAAATCTGGTTTGTTTTGATGGTTTATTGCAATGTTTGTCTATTTTCTCTATTCTCCTGCATCAAAGAGCCTACTCTCTCCCCCCTAGGCACCTACTCTTTTTTTCTCTCTCTGTAGGAGCAACCCTTCTCTTCCTTGGACCTTTCTCTCTCGCTCTCCCCCCACCCCAAAAGCCTCTCTCTCTCTCTCTCTACCTCTTTGTCTTCCCAAGGGCCTGTTCCTTTCTCTCTCTCTCTCTCTCTCTCTCTCTCTCTACCCTTGGCCTCTAACCTAGAGCCTCTCTCTTTCTCTAAAATATATCCCTCTCTTTCTCTCTCTCCCCCTCTCTCCCCCCATTAGAGCATACTTTTCTCTCTCTCCCTTGAAGCCTACTTATCTCAGTTTGTCAAATAATGAATGGTTTAAGACAGCTTTTCCAGCTTTCCAGGTTTGCAAACAGGGTAAACTGCCCTCACCAATTTTCCTAGAAAGGTTACCAAACAAGGATTAACAGCTTCCACCCACCAGTTTTTCTTTTCAGCCATTTTCCAGGGCTCCCAAGTTCCCACAAATTCCTAGAGAAACGCCATGTTTAAATTGTCAAATGTGACCTAACAGAATGTGAATGAGGAGGGTCAAGAGAAAGCACATGACATAGTCTATCTGTATCTGGGTACTCGATTCTCAGGAGCCAAACATGCCAGTTTTCAAATGCTCTAGAAGATGTGGAAGAAGCAACACTTGACACATCAGCTGTTTTTAATCAATAGTCAGTGTAAACAAACTTTCCAACTCTGTGGCACTTCCTGATCAGCTTTCTCATTTGGAGATAACAATAGTTTTGATCTAGAAAACATTGTAACAAAAATTAAATAAGAATAAAACATGTTAGTTTTGATCCAGTAGTTTTCAACTGAAATGAGATTAGAATCAAATAAGCAACACAATAGATGTTAAAAAGTTTCAAAGAGTTTGAAACAAACAGATCATAACCTGTTATCTGAGGACTATTTGCCTTGTACATGAAGAATTAACTGCAAACAGGATAAACAGCAACAAGGAGATTTAGATCCTTATCGTGTGCTTAGAAGTTAGAACTGAGAAGTATTAGAATCAGCATATTGTTTCTTAGGCTGAACAAAGAATATACCAAACATGAAAGTTGTTCATTTTGTATTAAGCATCATCCACTATTAGACTGCATGTGAGTGAGATCCAGCAAGAGATATCAACTAGTGCTACAATCCAAGTTAACTGACTTTATATCCCCAAAATCATTACATCGTTGACCCTTAACTGAGGGTTTCTCCAAAATTAATATGGTGAGGCCGGCAGAACAAAGAATATACTAAACATGGAAGTTGTTCATTTTGTATCAAGCATCGTCCACTATTAGGCTGCATGTGAGTGAGATCCAGTGAGAGATATCAACTAGTGCTACAATCTAAGTTAACTGACTTTGTATCCTCAAAATCATTACATCATTGACCCTGAACTGAGGGTTTCTCCAAAATTAATATGGCCAGGCTAATATCAACACAATTTTAACTCTGATCTAACAAAGAACAATGTGATTTGACTTAATGGGACAAATCAACTAATTTCTGAACTTCTGTGAACTTGAAAACTAGTCTGGCTGTCACCCCTCAAAAAATATCTGAGAAGCACAATAATTTGAATAGAATGTCTTCTAACAAGAACCAAACAGTACTTTGACAGTTTTAGGAGAACATACTTTAAAATTAACAACTGTCGGTGACGGTTTGGCAGTCCTAGGTAACTTCAGTTGTTGGACGTCAAACCTTAAAATCAGCAAAATATAGTTACCAAAAAAAAAAATCAGCAAAAGATGTGTAATCAAATTCTCATATCATGGGTAACAAAATTCATTGGACTAGAATTACTGAGAGTAGTTGTAATCATTATCAATTTAGCACAGGTGGGTAATATTTAGGGCAGTTAGGCAAAGTGCACAGGTTCAGTAGACGGTAGGTTGATTGAAAAATGGGCTAGGTTGATCGGAAAAATGATATGGCGGATGCTTAAATTGGTTGGTTGGTGGCGAAGGGTGAACTGCAGTTTGTCTATGAACTGAACAATCTAGGGAGTAGGGAGAGACTACAAACAGAAATGGGTTCTCAAAGTTTTGGTGCATTGTAGTGATTTTAATGCTATCAAATTCTCTTTCCAAAGGATGGTTTTGATAAAAAATATCGCTAGCATGTGCCAACTTTCAGGTTTTATTAGATTGCTCTTGCTTGTGCATTCACCCGTGGAATTGTGTGAAATTATTAATCTTGTTTAATGATAAGTACAATTTTCTCATAAGCACAGATTGCTTGTTTGGAATGACTGGAAGTTGGGGTCTACCATTGTGAATTTCTTTTACAGGCAATCAGGCACTAGATCCTTGTCCTTGGTGGTTAGAAGTAGGTCCGATCCCATTCGGTTATGAAATGTATGGTTAGATAACCAAGATATCGAGAACATCGATGAAGAGTGGGACTTCTTAGTTGTACTAGTTGAAAATTATAATCTAGATTTACCATAATCAGCAAGTATTTGATGGAGGAAGGGAATGAAGAAAGAAAGAAAGAAAGAAAGAAAGGGTGGAGCATGAGAGAGAGATGGGAGAGAAAAATGATGATCCCCTTCTTGGGATAAGTCATGTGTTTTATATCATTACTGATGAGCAGAATTGCAGAAAATGCCCTTGTGTAAGTTTATAACGCACATTTAGCCCTAGAGACTCAATTATTCTATTTATGTCCTTAATTTATTGCGGTACTTTCAAAACTCCCCCTCAAGCTGGAGCATAGGCGTCAATCATGCCTAGCTTGACAACTATATCTTGCAGTCTATCATGGGCAACTGCTTCAATAAATATATCTACCAGTTGATCCTGATTTCAAATGTGGAGTACAAATTATTCTCGCTACAATCTTTCCCCAATGAAATGGCAGTCTATCTTGATATGCTTCATTCTCTCATGAAATATAAGGTTCTTAGCAATGTGAATGGCTATTTCATTGTCACAATATAGGGTAAATATAGGGTACTTCACGTGCCATTCTATTCTGCTTCAGCACTTCTTCTGGCTACCACATTTTGGTTTGTTCTCTTCCATGAAACCAGATTCCCACCAACAATGTACAATCAGATTACCACCAACAAATGTACAATGACTTGTAGTTGATTTTTATCAGTTTGTGAACCAGCCCAATCTCCATCAGTGCAGATTGCAACACCCATATGACCATGTTTAGTAAACAACAATACTCTATCAGGAGATGAATTGAGATACTTTAGGATACATTCGACAACATCTAAATGAGGTTTTCGAGGGCCATCCATAAACTGACTAACTACACTAACAACATAAGAAATATCTGGTCGTGTAACTGTAAGATATATAAGCTTGCCCACTTACTTTTGATATTGACTAGTATCCTTTGGTAACTCTCCCATCATGAAGTCTATGATTGGTTTCTATGCATGTATCCATTCACCCAAGGCCCCAAAATTCCAATTCCAGGTTGTTTTTACAAATCCAGCAGATACTTCTTTTGAGAGATAACAATTCCCTTCTTTAACTTTGCCACTTCAATACCCAGAAAATATTTTAGCGGAACTAAATCTTTTATGTCAAACAATTGACAGAGATACCATTTAAGATATTCAATGTCTGCTAAGCTATCCCTTGTTACTACAATATCGTTGATATACACTATGAGGGCTATAGCCCCAATACCATTTGTCCTCACAAACAGAGTATGATCAGCTTTACTCCTTTTAAACCCACTTCTTAGCAAGGCTTCACCTAATTTTTCAAACGAAGGTCTTGACAATTGTTTAAGTCCATATACACTTGGGGCCATGGCTATATACACTCCCTCATGAAGATTTCCATGCAAAAAAGCATTTTTCATGTCCAACTGATGCGAGGACCAATATTTATTTGCGTCCAAAGAGAGAATGATTCTAATAGTATTCAACTTTGCTACATGGGCAAAAGTCTATTTGTAATCTATACCTTGAGTCTGAAATAAAACCTTGTGCAAACAAACTTGCCTTGTCTCTTTCAATCATTTGCCTTTCATTTCACTATCAACACCCACTTGCATCCTACCACCCTCTTTCTTTAGGAAGTTTAGTGAGCTCTCAAGTGTTATTCCTTTCAAGAGCTTGCATTTCCTCCCACATTGCAACCTTCCACTTAGATTGTGATAGAGCTTGTGTTACATAGGATGGAATGCTAACAATAGACACATATGATAGGAAAGCACAATAGGAAGGTGACATGACATTATAATAAACAAAGTTGAGTATAGGCAATGAACAAAAAGTCAGCCGCCTAGGTGGACTTTTTCAAAAAACGCCTAGGCGTGGTCAAGGTGGAGAGGCGGAAAAAGCTAGGTACCCAAGGCGTCGCCTTGAAAATATCGTAATTAATTCATAATTATTAATTTGTAATTTTCTTGTAACAATAATTATTAATTTATTGGTAAATCAAAAGATAATATTTCTTTATTATCAATTTATCGAAAATTCTTTTTGCATGTAACATTAATTATTAATTTATTGATATACCAAAAAATATAATTAATTCATAATTATTAATTTATTGATATACCAAAAAATATTATTAATTCATAATTATTAATTTATTGAATATAATTTTTGCATATAACATTAATTATTAACTTATTGGGAAGTAAAAAAAATAATTTTAATTTGTAATTACTAATTTATTGAAAATTCCTTTTGCATGTGATAGTAATTAATTTATTGGGAGCCTAAAAATAATAATTATGCAAATGCTTTTTGCATGTAACATTAATCATTAATTTATTAGGAAACCAAAAAAATAGTATTAATTTGTAATTACCAATTTATCGAAAATGCCTTTTGCATGTGATAGTAATTAATTTATTCATCATCATCATTTTAGCCTTTCCCCAATTAATTGGGGTCAGCTACATGAATCCTGGTTCTTCATTCTGCTCTATTAAAGGCCATATCCTTAGAGAAGCCATAAATTCTATCCTTTCGGACTACTTCCAACCACGTCTTTTTGGGCCTACCCTTTGCCCTTTTCAGTCCTTTCACTTGAACCAATTTGCACGTCGTAACAGGTGTTGTACTTGGTCGGCGCCACGCATGGTCAGTCCGCTGAAGTCCTCTCCCATTTTATCGCCTATTGGTGCCATACCTAAATTCTATCGAATAGTAATTAATTTATTGGAAAACCAAAATAATAACTACGCAAATTCTTTTTGCATGTAACATTAATTATTAATTTATTGTGAAATAAAAATTATTTTTTCGTAGTTACTTATTTATCCGAAAATGCCTTTTGCATGTGATAGTAATTAATTTATTGGCAACCTAAAAATAATAACTAAGAAATTTTTTTTTGCATGTAACATTAATTATTAATTTATTGGGAAACCCAAAAAATAGTATTAATTCATAATTACTAATTTATCCGAAAGTGACTTTTGCATGTGATAGTAATTGATTTATTGGGAACCCAAAAATAATAACTACGAAAATATTTTTTGCATGTAATATTAATTATTAATTTATTGGTAAACCAAAAAGAATAGTATTAATGCGTAATTATTATATACAATAAATGGGGGAAGGTGTGGGGGATCCAACTTAAAAAAGAAAAAAACATTAGCTGCCTTTGGGTCTGGGCGCCGGCGTAGGCGGCCCAGACCCCCATCGCCTAGGCAGTCGCCTCCGCCTTCTTGAACATTGCGTATAGGATATTTTGTGCATGACTGCTTACTATTGCATAATGCATTCTTTAAGTCAATATCTGACACTGTGTTTGGATTGGGAGGTGAAGAAATAATAGGATGAGAATGGGGAGGCGAAAGCTAGTAGGATGAGAAGGGGCAGTACCTGATTCTAGGTCGACACTTGTGTTATAATCATTATGGACTTCTAGTTGTACCAACTGCTGCCTCAACATAATGTCCCACCCTCCATTCCCATTGTTAACATGTCAAAAAAGAAAAAAAGAAAAAAAAAATGTCAACTCCTCCTTGACTGCAATTGGATTATTACCATCTTCATTTTGAGACATCTCAAAAACTTAAAAAATGAAGGGAATTAGAGTTGAAGTAGGTAAAGGTAGTGGCGCAGGATTGCTTTCTCTTTGTTTACTGTGCTCCCCCTGAAGAGAGCATTGCTGTTTAGCAAGAGAGAAGTATGGAATAGATTCGACGAAGGTAACATCCATAGAGACATATAGACCTTATTAACAGGATCATAACATTTGAACCCTTTGATTTGCTAGATACCCTAAGAATACACATTTAATGGCTTTCCGGTCCAGTTTGTCTCTTTTAAGACCAAAAACATCGACAAACACACACTACCAAGGACTTTGGAGGTACGAGAAACAAAGGGGTAGCAGGAAGAAGTATTTTGATACGGGACTTGCCTTGAAGAACTCTTGATGACATATGATTTATCAAGAATGCTATATGAAGAACCATCTTAGACCAAAGAGTTTTTAAGGCATTCATTCCAAACAAGGGAGCTCGAGTGACTCCCATTAAGTGTCGATTTTTCTCTCATCAACTTCATTTTGCTGAGAGTAAGGACATGTTATCTAGAATTCCCTCAAGTAAACTCTTAGATCCTTAGAGGTTTTGCCCCCCCCCCAAGATAGAACAGAGAACTTTAAGACTTGCATTATATTGTTTTCTGGCCATTTTGTCATAAACTTAAAAAGACCTGCAACTTCATCCTTATGTTTCATTAAATAAAGTTAGCTAGCCTGGTGCAATCATCCACTAACAGAGAAGGGAGAATCACTCCTTTTATTAAAAGGACATTCTATTGTGTTCCACTACTGACAAACCGCACATTGTAATTGAACTTGACTCGATAAAGGAAAAAGGAAAAAGGAAACAAGGAATGCAAAATGATGGATAGAGAAGCATGTCCAATGTCCAACGTGGTTGTGCCACAAATGCACCCATTATTTATTAGCAATGCTTGACAATGCAGTGGTTCGAGTTTCTAGCGGAACTTGTTTGGATGTCTCTAGAAATAGGACCTTCTATCCTCACGACCATGCCCAAATATCTTCCCCATCATCAAGTCTTGAAAGACACAGTAAGATAGGAAAAAGGTTGCACAATAGTTCGATGATTTTGGAAGATTACTAATTTCTCAATTTCTATTAACTATTCAATTAAATTAGAGATCTAATATTTCATATAGAAATTGAGTAACGAATAATGAATAAAGGATTGAAAATAAAATCGAAAATCAAGAAAACTATGATATTTATATTAAGTAGAATCGTAGATCTAATATTTCATATGGAAATTGAATAACGAATAATGAATAATGATTGAAAATAAAATTGAAAATCAATAGAACTATGATATTTATATTAAGTAGATAAATATATGAAGTTAAATAAAAATCAATAAGCAATAAATCAATAAAAAAATCGACTGAAATAGTTGCCTGTACCTAGGATACATTCTTGTGCCAGTGGAATAGGTGGTGTTTCAAAAATGAAACTTACGAAAGAGTTTCAATGTTAGTATGGGGAGTTTTCTTAGTATAACCAGCATAGTAAGGCAAGTAGTCTTTCTGTTTTTGTAGAATTACAATATACATACAATAAAAAGAAATAAAAAAGAAATAGGCTGTTCTATCTCAATCTACTCCAATTGCTCATCATTCCAATTCCACTGATGCATACCTTAGGGCTTTCTTTGATTAAGTTGGAAGAGAAAGTTAGGAATCTGCAACTCATCCCTTTTTGGCAGAACAAGAACACAAATTCATTATCTTTGAACCAACTAATAGGAGATTATGAGATATCTTGGGAACACACAAAGGGGACAGCATATTTATGGAGGATGTTATGGGAATAGTTCCTTTCCCATTAATGGGTACAAGAGATCCATGAGCAATCTTTACAGAGTCACGATAACATGTAGCATAAGTAGAAGAGAGATTGGACATACCGGTCATATATTCAGTGGCTCCTGAATCAATAATCTAAGGAGTCTAAGGATTTATGAAAAGGTGGTTGTGCTGATGCAAAGGTACCTGATTGGGCAAGATGGGAGGAGGTACCCTGCTTAAGTTCAAGAAACTCTTGTTTGGAAATCATCACGAAATCATCTTCAGGTAAAGAAGGAATGTACTCGTGAAGTGGATAACCGGAAACATCTTGTTGTTGCGGCATGACAGTCTCCTCATTAGTCATATCGGCATAAGCCCTAGATATATTTCGTTTAGGGCGTCCAATGAGATCTCAACATGTTTCTTTGGTGTGCCGAGATTTCCCACATTGAGTACATTTTAACATATCTTTTTCATCAGTTTGGAAGCCCCTACAGCTACCACTACGGCCGCCACTTCGATCACCACTATGGTTGCCACCACGATTATCAAAAAAGTTGGAACTTAGAGCTGATCTTTCAAGTTCACCAATGGATACAGCCATAATTTTTGGGCGATTTTCTTAACATTGAAGAAGGGAAAACCCATCCCAAGTGATGGTAAAGTTTCGTCGCCCAAAATATTGGATCTGATATTTTCATAGTCGGGATTAAGGACCCCTAAAACATCTAATATCTTTTGTTCCAGCCTTTCTCCATGTTCTTTTGCACAATGGGAGCAGTTTTTGGGTTGGTAGTGATTCAGCTCATCCCGAAAACCCTGTAAAATAACATAACAGTTGCCAAACTCATAGATTTTTGTTATATTCTTTTTTTGTGAATAAACTTCAGCCACTGCATCCTATAACTCTTTAAAGTAGTTACAATTGAAACATGTGGGGCTTAAATTTGGTTGCATAGAGTTTAGTTAACATTTTCAAAAAGTTTGATTGCATAGAGTTTAGAATTCAGTTCATAATAATAATCTCGGCAACTTCCATCTAATTGCACTATACAACCATCAATTAATACTCAATAGTCACTCAGTTGGGTGAACTCATTAGAAGTCTGTATAAGGCACAAGTAAACTCTCATTCAGATACCCATTTTTACTGTCTTGTTCTATATTAATTTTGTTCTCTCTTGAACTTGAGTAAGTTAAGTCGGTGATCTCGATGTGTTTTGCCATTCTTGTACGAAGAACGAGTGAATTTGCTGATAACCATTATGTACTTAGAGTTTAATCTTTGTTGTGGGGGCAGATACTATATTGAAAATGTGCCTTTAAGCAGTGATGATGTGCCATCATTTCTTTCCTACTTGTGCACCGAGTCCCACATTGGTGTTTTAGAAGAGATGTGAGTATATATGACCTCTTTTCCCTTTTCTTGCGTTTCTTTTCACTATAATTGCATTATATAATAGTAGAGTTTACAAAAGGTGGTGACCGAAATGGTCACACAATACGAGCCCAAGAGAGTCCAAAAAAGACAACCTGCTGCTAGAATGGGAATAGAAGGCAGCACAACGGCTCTGAAGCCTAAGAGCAAGAATTTAGTGAGGCTCCTTCTTTTGCCAATCTATCAGCATCAGAAGTTACTTCTCTGAAGGCATGACGCCAGGAGATCATGTGGTTGCTTGTTAAATGAATAATCTCATCAAATATGTTGTCGAGACGCCAAGGCCATGACAAGTGGGTGGATGCCCAACAGATAATGTTCTTGGCATTATCTTCCACCATGATGTCGTGACTCCAGGTGTGGTCTAACTTGTGAAGGCCCTCCAAAAGGGCTAGAGCCTCAGCAATAGTGGAGTCCTCAATACTGGTAGGTCGCGAAAATGTCAGCAAGGTACTACCATCACTAGAGCAAAACAATCCCCCAATACCTGAGGGAGACCCCTCTTCGGGTGGTCTCCACCACGAGGCCCTCGAGATTCTATGGTTTGCTCGAATTAGTAAGTTGGACCAATTGCTAAGGAAGTCCTGGAGGGAGAAAACTTGAATAGAGCATGATTGGATGCCCAGAAAGCCACTAGGTTCCTGATTTTCTCTGCCAGCTGTTTGACCGTGGACTTCGCCCCCCCGAAAGATTCTATGATTTCTTTCAATTCACAACACCCAAATGGTGGCTGAGAGCGCATCTTTCCAAAGCAGCCTTCCTGCCTTAGGCCAAGGGGTAGAGAGAAAGACTTGAAACAAATGAGGAATGCTGGAAGGCGTTACCCAAACTCAGTTGAACAAGCACTAGGTGGACCTCCAAACTGCTCTAGAGAAGGCGCAGTGGAGTAAAAGGTGAGAATTGGACTCCTCTTCCATCAAGCAGAGGTTACATCTGTTTCGGAGTTGCACATCTCTTCTTTGAAGTTGATCCACGGTCAATAATATCTCGTGCAACGTGATCCAGCAGAACCTGTACTCTCTTGGTGGAATAAAAATATTTCAGGCCTTGGAAGCAATGACAAGAAGTGGGCCCAGGGGGGTGGAGAGGGCAGTGATGGTGCTGAAGAGGGAAGCCACCGAGAATAAACCCGAGGCTGTGGGGGTCCAAATAATTCTATCCTCCCTAGAGGAAGGTAAGAAGACGGAATGTAGGCATTCTGCCAAAGAAGTAAGGTTTCCAGGCCCGTGGTCAAAGATAGATCTCCTAAACTGAGGCTTCCAAGTTCTGAGGGCACAAGTTGTCGCCCACTGAGGGCTGGCCATCCTGGGCTAGAAGATAAAGATTGGGAAACTGATCTTTGAGGGGGGAATGACCTATCCAGGTGTAATTTGACCCTTTACCCCTCTCTAGGGTGAAATCCAATGCGGCTTAGAAACATTTCGTGGGTGCAAAGGACGAAACTCAAGAAACCAGAGATCTGGTTTTGCTCTCTGAGATTTAATGGCTGCTCCCTAAGCAATATTTGTATCTTATTACCTCCGCTCAGAGCTGGCCCGGCTGGGTCATGATCCACCACCATTTGCCCAAGAGGACCTTATTGTGATTTCTGAGGCCTCTGATTCCCAAACCCCCTTGGGATTTTGGCGGGCACAATATGTCCCACAAGATAAGATGAAACTTATGACCATGCTCCCCGGCCCAGAAAATGTTCCTGAGAGTGCGCTCCAACCTATTAGCCACCAAGGCTGGGATGAGAAAACGAGACATCTGAAACATTGGGGTAATAGCCAGAGTAGCTTTAATCATGGTAAGTCTCCCTGTCTTTGATAAAAATCTGCCTTTCCATCTTGCGAACCTCCTATCAAACTTATCTAGAATATGGCTCCTTTGGGATAGATGAGGCATGCCGAGTCAGAGTGGAAGCCCGAGGTAAGCGGATGCAGTTGCTCGACAGAGCAGCCCCATCTGTTAGCAAGAAAGAGGACCCTCGACTGGTCAGAGGATACAATGCCATATTTTTCTTTTGTTTTCGAATAGAAGATAGAGAATGTTCTCCTAGATGCCTGGAAAGCAGGTGACCCATGTGCACACACACATGTATGAGTGCGAGCAAGCAAAGGTGCCTGAGATGCACTTTGCACATTCATATTAGCTCAAGGAGCCTTAGCATGTACTAGTTTGGGTTCTTGCTCTCTTTATCTTTGCCTAGCAAAAGAGAAAAACATCCAGTTGAATGGAAATGGGCGACTGCTGGCTAATTTTTACCATCTAATTAAGAAACTATGGGATTATATACTATGAGACCATTTATTTTTAGTACAAGGAGGTCACAATCACTTTTGGCCATTGGATGTGAAATTCAATAGATGAAAGTGTGTCACAATATTTAACAAATTTTATTTTGGACTTTGTGCCCAAACAATGGCATGTAATCAACCACCAGATTTAAAATCTAACGGTTGATGATGATTGTGAGCTTATATCAGAAGTAAATTGTCTCATTGTATACATTTTCAAAAACTATTACCTACTTTCATCGGCACAGAGGCACCTTCAGGCCAAACATGTGGCACATGCGAGTTTGTAGGTCACTCTCTTGTTCTTGACTGCAGGGTAACTTTGGTCCAGGAAAAGGGGAAGGTGTCCTATCAAATGAAATGGGGTGATTATTGTCCACTTAGCTGACAATCATTAGCTGGTGGTACTTTGGTGCTATTTTGAAGCATGGTTTATAGGCTTATACCTATTCATGGACCCATTGGCATTTAGTTTTCTCATAAACTCCACTTATATCCAATTGGTTTAGAACTTGGGGATAACTCAACTAAATTTCCAAATCTTATTAGGAAAAACAGAATCCATTTCTTTATTTATGGCCTCTCTCCAATTATACAAGGTCATGTGCTGCTAATGTTTCACGTAATGTGGTAGGGTCACCCTCCATAATAAGAATCATGAAGATCCTCCCAATATATTTTGGCATGCTTTTGCTCAGTTCTGCATCCATGTCATCTTCATTTATGGGTTCATCATAAGCAACATCATTGTCATTCATAGGTAGGTTGGTTATGTTTTGTGGTTCATATGATTTGTTGAAGTCTTGTTTTCATTTATGGGATCATCTAGATTCTATACTGGCATTAGAACTAATTCTTTTTCATTTTGTGCATATCCCTATGAGCATATATTTAGAACTTTGAGGTCCTAGTTTAGTTTTTCTAATGTTTGGAATCTTAATACATGCTGAACAACCCCATTCTTTGAGAAATCCTTAGTTTTTCTACCAAGCCAAAGTTTATATGGAGTTGTCTGCTTTTTTATAAGAGATCTATTAACAATAAGACATGTATAAAGTAAAGCTTCAACTTAGAGATAAAGGTCAATCAAATGATGTTGGTATCCACCTTCTCTACTAAAGTTCTATCTCTTACTGTGGGGTACAAGGGGTGGTAGTTTGATTTATAATCAATGATTTTTCATAGAAACCAGAAAACTCATGTGATGAATAATCTCCGTCCCTCTATTCTTAAAATATTGATTATCCTATGATTTCGACTTCAGCTTTATAAGCCTTAAATCTTTCCAAAGCTTCATTATTATGCTTTAATAAGTAGACATAGTTGTAGCAAGAGAAATAATGTATAAGGTTGTGAAGTATCCTTTATCTCCTCTACTTAAAATGTTGTTTAAACCATCTACTGAAGTTGTATTTCTTGCTGATGGCCAGCTATGTTTGCTTCTCCATTTCCGACTAGGAAGTACATGGCAATGTAAGCTTAAGTTCTACGATTTCTACCAATTTCATGGACCGCTTGTTTCACAAACAGACTGAGCTTAGTGTTGCTATTTGTGATTTCCTACTTCTAGGTGTCTTTTACCTCATGAACATTAGTGCAGGTTATCATGTTGATTATTTATGCAGTTGTAATCCAGTAGTCGAGGGCTTTCAGGACTACTATCAGTCACCATTGTCAGGATACACTTATGGGTGTTGTGCACCTTGATGGTTAGAGTAGGAAATATCATTGATTACCCAACAGATTCTGTGATTGACTTTATCATTCAGGAAATACTGTTGAAACATTTAAGGGTATAAGGGTTATTTAATTGATGATTGCTTTGCAATATAATATCTAACGGATAATTTGAGTAAAAAGACGTACATTCAGTTTATTTTTTAGCTATGCCCTGTATCAATTTGGATGCTTTGAGTGGCATATGTGTTGTCACTCATTAGTAAATTGCATTTGCCTTTTCTGTTCATTTCTGTTTTATTTGAACTTGAAACCATAACTGGTGCAGCCTCCCTCCCTCCCTCTCTTTCTCTCATGGCAAGGGATGCTATTCTGTTGTATATTGCTGTCCATTTAGGCAATGTTTTTTTAATTGTCTTGGCTCCTTTGGCAGGTTTGGCAGTCAGTCAGCCACACAGGGTCCGGATGCAGTGGGAAAATCAGAAGAGGAGAAAAGGAAGGCCAGGGCTGAGAGGTTTCTATTTGCTTTCAACATTTCTGCTCTAGTTCAAAGAAAGGAATTCCTTGATTAAAAAAAATAATAATAATAAAAAAAATAATAATAAAAAAATAATTATAAAAAAAAATATATATATATATATATATATATATATGTATATATATATATATATATATATATGTATATATATATATATATATATATATATTGTTGGCTAATTGATGGGCCACTAGGCAGTTTTTGAGGCATAATTTTATGTTCTTCAGATTTGGAACTCCTGCAATCACCACGACTGATGATGAAGCAAGGAAGAAAGCACGGTTGGATAGGTTTGGTACTGGAGCCAAGACTGATCCTTCAGAAGAAGATACGACTGATGATGAAGCAAGGAAGAAAGCACGGTTGGATAGGTTTGGTACCGGAGCCAAGACTGATCCTTCAGAAGAAGATAAGAGAAAGGCTAGGGCAATCAGGTTCTTTCAAGTCCCTGTGATCCTATACTCCGTTATTTTTCCCTGATATTTTAGTGCAGAATTTGACTTTAGGTACTACAGTGGCACATATATTACTTTCAAAGGTTGACATGAACCCTTGTTCTTCAGGTTTTCACAAACTTCCCAATCAGATGGCAAGGTCAGTGCTTGAGGTGTTAAGGTCTCTAGTGTTGAGATGAACATCATGGATAACAGTGAGGAAGATGGAGTAATGCCATAAGATGGAATATCATGCACTTAACCGTTTTTTGTCCTCTATTTGAATCAGTAAACAAGTGAATGTTAGTAAGAGCAGTGGGGAATGAGCAGAGATGCTTGTTTTGGATGGAACTGGCCAGTAATTTTAGTTGGCCATTTAGACTTGGAATATGCTAGAGTCTCTCTCTCTCTCTCTCGGATGGAACTGGCCAGTAATTTTAGTAGGCCATTTAGACTTGGAATATGCTAGAGTCTCTCTCTCTCTCTCTCTCTCTCTTTCTCTCTCTCTCACACACACATTCCACTCTCTCTCTCTCTCTTTCTCTCTCTCACACACACATTCCATTGAGGTTTATTTTGCATTGAAGGGGCCAATTTCTTGTCACTGTACGTAAGGTTACCTCTTCACTCCGACACTCAATTTGTATTATTAGCTCAGCCATAGATAGGAACGGTCGAGTGCAATGTGCATAACTTGGATAATCTGTACATTGTTTATTTGATGTGATTCCATGTGTACTTCCAAATGACATTAGTCTGAAATGCTCGAGTGTCATTGCTTGTCAAGGAGAAACATTTGTTTATGCACTGTGCTTAAAAAACAGTAAGCTGCTTCTCGAGAAAACATATGTTGATTTGACTTATTGTGACTTCCTTTATTTACTGTTTTCAAATGTGACACTATTACCTTGTTGCTATTTGAGCTAGTATTTTGTTTTGCTTCATTGTTTGTGTTCATTCTTTTTTTTTTAAAAAAATGTTAAACTGTATTATTAAGGGTATGAGGAGTACAAAAACATGAACCACCCACAGTTCGTGTGTTCATGACTCGTGTTCATTCTTTTTCACGGTTGAAAATGACAAGAAAAACAAATCATGTTGGATTTCAACCTCCATTGGTACTTTTCTGCATATGGTGTTAATGAATTTGAGGCAGCGACTGATGGTTAGATTGGTGGTTGGAGCGTGGAAACACAGCACACCAGTCTAAATTGCAACTAACCTACCTAAAAGGAAAAATGGTGCGCATAATTCAATAATTAAGCAAGTAAATGAATTAAACAACCCGAAATGTCTGTTCATTTGAAGAAAGCAGCTGTCTTTTTGGATATGCAGTTACTCGAGGGATATCTTTCAGTCTTTATTTGTGATCGAAGGAATTGCAATGTTGTGAATTACTGTTTGCTGTTTCAAGGGATGTAAATGTTTTGATCTGAATTGCGATTTCTTATTGTTCTTAGTGATGATGGGGGTGGCAGTGTAATGGTAATGGTAGTGGCGGAGGCAGCTTGGCGGTGGAGTGGATGGTATTGCCTGTGTGCCAGCAAAGAGTAGGTGGCTAGGGTTGCAGAATTGCTAGTGTTGGTGGCAAAGCAGGGGTTGCGGTAGTGGTGGCTGCATGGTGGTTGTAGTGCTATGGTGGTGGTGGTGGAGTGGGTTTTGATTTAGTGGTGGTAGCAATGTTCGCAAACTTGACAGGTCTAATTCGAAACCGGCCAGTCAAATCGGAACCAACACCAGCCCAACTAGTTTAGGCCACTTTCGGTGCTCTGGCAGGGTATTTAAAAATATATATATAAAAGATATAAAACCTCAAAAAATAAAGGATTTGTTTGTAACGTGTTTTTGAATATTTTTTATTATTTTGAAAAATATTGAAAAAAAAGTATTTTTGATTATGAATATTTATTTTTACATTTTTTCATCTTTTTTAAGAAATTTCAGAAATATCTCTAGGCACATTGATTTTTTTAAAATTTATTTTTTTCACTATTTTTTCAATTTCATTCAAATATGATTGTTTACGAGACTTTTTATCTTTTGTATAAAAGATATCACAATCATTCTTATATCTTAAATTTTAAAATGGATGGTTACAAAACTTTGAATAGACACAAAGTTTCAAAAAACAACTCTTGGATTTTGTATCTCACTTCAAGCTATTCAATTTGATATCTAACAAGTAGAAATGATTGTGACCGTCATGTACAAAAGATGAATGGTCTTTTTATAGATAAATTTTTTATTTAATCATACTTAAAATATATTTTTCATATTTTTTAAAATTTTTTTTTCATTTTTTTAACACTTATTTGGACTACTTGTGCAGTTAGGCCGATTTAACGGGCTGATTTACTAGTCACTCGGACCTAGCTCTTGGCCGGTTCCCAAGGCCGGTTCGATTTTTTAACATTGGGATGAGGCGGCGGTAGCAGCGGGAAAACTGTGAACTTGGTCCAAATGAAAATTGAGCGGTGAAAATTGGCCCAAAGTCAAATAGGAAATCTAAGGTTCCTAAAGTCAATTGGGAAATCCTGAACAACCAAATCCCCAAAAAAGTCGAACATATCCATGATTGGGAAATCCTGAACAACCAAATCTCAAAGAAAGGCAAACACATCCATGATTGGCAAAAGAGAACCCTTAAAGCAAGGATCTTTGAATGAAAGAGCAGCATACACATTGTTGCTATCACTCCTGAGGCCATTAGAATGGAGCTGCAATTGACCCAAGTTTTTTGGAGGCAAAATGGGCTGCATTGCATACAATTTACAAAAACGAAATTTCCATGGCAGAAAGCTGAGCAACTCTTATTCTTCAACCCGCTCAACTTTCTGATGGAAAGAAGAACCATGTTAGTAGTGTACATACTAATAATAATTTCTTTGATACATGGCGAATAATGATATCAAAAAACTTCCAATACTATGTAGCATCAGAGGAGAGGGAATCGGTTGGTATGGAGACCCCACCACCACCTCTTAAAGAGGACTTTGGACCCCTAATGGAGCTTTGGCTAACAAGATAGGGGTCCAGAAACAAAACTACAACTGTGATATCGTCATGGAAATGCCTGCGTACCCCACGATCAATCTTCTTGAGGTCTGAATACCTCATCTCTCTCTTCTTAGCTGCTTCTCTGAGTGCAGCTTTGACAAGTCTTCTTGCACTTCCCTGCACAAAAATAAATAGTGAGATTAGGGTCACAATACCAATTATTTTCTTTGATAAGTCGACAAGTTGATGACAATTATTTTGAGTAACACATACTAATAATGTTTGAATGCCACTAGTCAACTGGCATGGAGATCTCTCTTTTTTTTTTTTGTCTGAAACTTGGCATGGAAATATCCATGCAAGAAAGAGGGTTTGATCAGATGGTACGGATGTTCAGTTTTCCTTTGTGAGCGTAATTTAAATCGATGGAAAGAGAAAATAGACTAAAAACATAAGCGACATGGAGGCTGCCCGACAGCAATTAGACAAGACTCAGACATAATAGAACTACTATTCCTCCACTGAGGACCCTTATGGAGTACGGTGTCTTAGAATATAACATATTTTCTTATAAAAAAAAGAAACAGTGACAAGGGAGAGAGACATTACACTTCGCGAATGGTTGTGGACTATGTCAACCGCTTCCTGATTGCTAAGGTGCTCCCATAGTCCATCTGATGCAAATATAACAAACTGATCAAGTGCGCTAATTGTATGTGTTGTTATTGAAGGCTCTGCGCTAAGTATGGGTCTTCGAATCGGTTCTGATAGTCGGAACTTTGGATACAGAGGTTCTCGATTGAATTCGGCTTTTTTAAGATACACATCCCCTATGGATCTGGAGACCTGCATTATAAGAGTGATTAAGAAACAATTTTGTAATGAATGACATAAGGAGCGATATGCCTTGAATGCATATGTTTCTATCCACATTTTGCCATCCAAATAAGGAAGGTCACTAAAGAAGTTAACCATGCTCACCAAAAGCAGAAATCAATTGTCTTTTTATTAAAACACACATTACATATTTGTGATGACAACAACCATATTTTCGTGTTGTCTAAGTCCAAAAAAATTCAGTCAAATTTCACTGATCAATAACTCCTCCGTTTGTCCAAATTAATTGCTTGCATGTGCAGGAATATAGCTTTATATCAGCAAAGGAAGCGGTAGCAAGATTTATTGAACTACATAAATTGACACACCCCATGGTAAAACAGTAAATTTTTGGGGCAGGGCACTGAAAACTCAATTGCACAAACTCAAGGCTTTGCAGATTGTCACGCAAGTCTGTTGAAACATCACTCATGCCGTCAAAATGCATCACACGAAGTTGGGAATATAACATTTTTATCTAACTCACAGTTTGGTAGCAATTTTGAAGGTGACAAAGGGGTTGACAAAGGGGATTTTAGGAGAAAAGCGTTTGCCTGTTGACTGCTATGCATAAACATAGCAAACATTGCACCAGTTTCCAAAATGGCCATGAATATATGTGCTTTGGATACAAACCATTTTTCAAGGAAATCAAAACGGAAGAATGAATTGTGATCAGGTGAAAACATCATCATAAAACACAAAAAGTTAATTGAACATTAAATTAACATGCAAGAAACTCATTGTTATCCATGATATTATTTAATATTTCATATAAAAGGCAGGCAGGAAAAGGTTCTGAGAGAGGAAAGAATAAAGGATAATGGAAGGATGAAAAGTGCATGTGGAAATGCAATGCTTAAAAAACAATAGGTATTTTTATTTCTTTTTCTTTTTCTTCTGTTTTGTCATGTGACAATGATTATTGATTTTGTCATAGAGAGAAGCATTGAAGGGACCTAATTAACTAAGGAGATTGAGCAAGAGCACGATTAATTCAGGAAATACTTAGTTACTGGATATTAATTGCATCCTATCAGCATGTTCGCTCATTAATTACTTGAAAATTTCTAAACGAATACACTTTCACTCATCATAATAAACATGGTTCTAAGATAAGTTTTCCATCACTATTTCATGAATTCCAATCCAAATATTGGATTCATATGCCAACCAAAATTAGCTGGGGCAATCTATGTTGAGAACTTGACAATGGATCGTTCACCCAGGTATGGATGATTTCTAAGATGAATAATTCCAAAAGGAACTGCATTTCCTAAGTTGGTGCATACGCTGAATGCAGGTGACGAGCTCTGCTCCCAAAGAATCAGTTAAAACTAATTGCAAACCATGGGAATTTGAATAATAAATACAACATCATGCCAGGACAATATGGAAAGGAACACAATAGCCAGGTTATGATTCATATTGACAAACATTCTATCAGGGTGAACACTACATCAAAATAAAGGTGACTGATGTTTGAAACATTGGATCCGAACATTGTTAAAATTATTATGTTTAGTTGTTATCTGATGTTAGAAACATCGGATGGCCTGTTTTTTTGTTGAAGTAGTTGGTAAGATGTTCCAACATCACACCAGCTTTTCCTACTTTTTTGAGAGAGTCCGTCTCATGGATTGAGAAAGAGAGAGTGGGAGGAACCCAAGTAAAAGAACAAGGGTAAGCATTGGGTGACATCATCATGTATGATGTGCGCATGCTTGCCACTCTCATCCATCCATCCATCCATCCATGGCCATGCACATAAACCCCCCTTGTACAAAAAACGTTTGAAACATCAGACTGTATGTAAACCCAAGGAAAATGCTGGTCCGAAACATTGGACTGACTACTTTAACAAACAATAACAATGTTCCTCTTTGATGTTCGAAACATAGGACTGACCTAAAATAGGGGAAGAGGCCTACAATGGGGATGTCTGATGTTTGGGACATCTAATGGTAGAACTTTAGGGCAGTATGATGTTTGAGACATCGGAACAACTCCAAAGTGACCTCCACACTGTCGGACAGCCATACAGTTCAAAAAAATAAAAAATAAAACAAAAATCTATGTAATGCTTTCAACATCGGAACATTTTATTAGAAAAAAAAATGTGACAAGTAGGACCTCCGCATAAATTTGGGGAAAATATGAAGCATCCCGTAACACCGCAAATATTTCCAGTTTTTCTCGTAAATTTCATTTTTTTTCCGCTTTCTATATAAACTCACTTGCTGCCATGAATGAGATGATCTTTATAATTTGAGCTCTTTCCTAGTTTATCAACAACAATGATAGCATTCTAAATCAAGAAAGCAGCCCAGCACCAAGAAATCCTGAAATTACTCAACCATGGTAATGGTTTTGGCATACTTTCCACTGCAAATGCGTCCATGACATACAATAACAAACTTAGAATTCCTAAACAAATTAACTATACCTGCAAAATTATGAAGTTAATCTTAAGGACAAGTAGATAAAATAAGGGTTAGAGTCCAGGCATGACGATTTCCAAAATAGGATTCTTAAATTTTTCTTAAAAAATTCAAGAGGTCAGAATCAAGAAATCTAAAGAAAATTAAATTGACGCATACATGTATAGAAGGAAGAGAGATACCTGTATTAGGCCCTTCACCCGCCAGACCTTGTGCTTTAAAACCACAATTCGTGAGTCATCTGGGTGCAGGGAACGCAATTCTTGTCTCACAGATTCAATACTAGCATTGTGCTCTGAAGACAATTGGATAGCAGCTACTTCTCTTGTAGCTTTTATCGATCTTGCAAGAACAGCACGCGAATCCCCAAGATTCGCGATGTACAGAGTGCCACCACAAACGATACCAACTAAACAGCAGGATCCAACTGCTGCAAGTTGAGGCTTAGTGAGCCACTGTTTTTTAACTAGAGAGAGAAATGCCTCTTCTGTGGCCAAGAATGCTTTGTGTATAACATTGGTTGACATGGCCTGCTGCTCTGATGTAAATTCTGTCACAAAGAAAGGGCCTTTCAGGTTCAGGTATGAGTCCTACTCATAAAGAAAAAAACGTTGCTAAATCTCCAGATGTCCTCAACACATAAATCCAATATTTCTACCTTAAAATAATGAAGAGCATAGAAACTGACGGAAAGAAAAGTAACTCAGTTTAGTTAAGAAATCACAGATAAGAGGCTCCAGAGCTCAATGTCTCACTAGGTAGCTTCCAGATTAACACAGTACATTGTAATATGATCAAGGAAGTGGAGAAATCGGTGGTCCTCTCATATTATTGTAATCATTTGGTGAGCAAGAAGATTAACAATTGGGAGAGCCTTTAACCCTGGTATCTCTTTAATAAAAACCAAGGAGCTAGCAGTTGAGCTACAGTGCTGATATCACTTTTCTTTTTCAAAAAAATGGAAATTTTAAGACCCCTTTCCACTCTGCAAATGTATTCCATATCAGCCTCACAGAAGTCTAAACAGAATAATTCCACAAAGGTGAATGAAATCCAGAGAAGGTAAGCACATTAATAGTTTCCACAACCACACAGTTTCCAACAAAATGCAAAAACACCTAAAAACCAAAGACCAAACAATTTGCAGTTAAGTTGTGGAGACAAACACACACCCACAACCACACCCACACCCACACCCACACCCACACACACACACACAATAAAAAGAAAGAAAGAAAAGTTTTGCCATAAATTCATCGAAACAAGTAAACCAAACAATTGGCAGTGAAAGTGTGTGTGTGTGTGTGCAGGGGGCGGGGAGGGGGTACACGTACTCTTGAGATTTTGGAAGAGGTTATCGTTGATGAACCGGGAAGTCTCAGGTCCTCCATGTCCATCATAAACTCCCACAAAAGTCCCATGAGGACCTAATTCTGACAGGCTCAGAGGCCCTGATTCAACCTGGCTCTGGTCTTCTAATAAGCTATTGGCCTGAACAACTGCCATGGAGAACTCCCCATTAACATGTTGGCCCAAATCTTTGTACCATAAGAGCCCCTCCAATCTACCTGAGGCTCCATCCACATTAGAATTGCGCACAAATCTCTCTACAACTGCAGGTTTCCAGCACGAGCCAACCATCTTCATCGTCCCTGACAAAATTCCTCTGTTTCGATCCCTGAATCTCCCAAAACCCACATACCATTTCTCATTTGTAAGCACCCAACCAATGGGTTTGCCCAAAACCGAATTCAAAATCGACCCAATCTCTGAAACCCAACTCTCTTCTTTGAAAAATCAGAGAACCCAACAAAGAGATATGCCTAAAAAGGAGTGATCTTTAGGCCATTCTCTGTAATTATTGAATGAAAAGAAAGATTTCCAAAACTCAATTCAGGAAAAGAGCCAGTCTCTGAAAGGCCTCGACCTCTTGTTTGATAGAACAAATAAATCAATACAAAACAGAATATATATACAGGGGGTGTTTGTTTGGTGAAATCTTTGAGAATCTTTGAGGAGTAAGGGCAGCGTATGGGCTGATAGAGATAAGAGGACAGAGGAATCAGAGGGAAAAATCCCTTGTTTTTGGTTCAAGTTCGGGAATTGGGGGAGTTTGTTCAGGAGATCTGATAATGCATACCTTGGACTTGAAAGCCAGCTAGTGACAGGCCATGTGATTAAGGAGCACAGAAGGATTGGGCTTTTTGAGGGCAGATCTTCAAATGGGTGTCAGAGAGGGGATCTGGTTAAAGGGTGGTGAACACAGGATGAATGAGAGAGGGAAGTAAAGAGAGAAAAATATGGGTTCCTTTTGGATGCTTCTTTTGGGATACCGGGTTCATGGGTTTGCTGTTTTGACCATGAGAGAGAGAGAGAGGGAGAACAAACCCACCTCTTTATAATAGAGAGAACCCACCATGAAAGAGAGGGAGAACAAACGCACCCCTTTAGACTGAAGAGAGAGAGGAGAACAAACCCACCTCTTTAGACTGAAGAAATCATTCTCTCTCTCTCTAACTTTGCCTCATTTACCTCTCTCCCCCTCCAATCCCTTTCCCCAAGTCTCGGGGTTTTGGAGCTGGACCTTGATGGCATTGCCAGAAATACCACCACCAACACTTTAATGCAGCTGTCTTTAATCAAATGTTTTTGAATTTCTTTTTCTATAAGGCTTAAGCTTCATGAAAACAAAATAAAGCCCCACCACAAATCCTCCAAAGCACTTTCGAAAATGGAAATATCCACGGCTCTAAAATCAACTTCTAACATGGCAGTAAAATTTAAAATTAAAAAATTATACAAATTTTACGGTTATATAAATACTTATTTTTATGCTAAATAAAAAGTCTAAATAATAGTTATAGTATACATTTTTTTTTTTTTTTTAAAACATTTACATAAACACAATATACACTATTTTTAAAACTTGAAATACTAATTTTTGTTTACAACCATAATATTCAAGCATAAATGACCAATATAAAGATTTTTCAATGATTGAATTGCAGTTAATGACCAATATAAAGATTTTTCAATGATTGAATTGCAGTTTTGGATGAATTATTGAGGCATTACTTATTCTGATAGGGCTGCAACCCTATCAAACTATTTTCATTCTTTTCTTTCCTTGTAGTACTATAATCTCTCACGTTAATCATATATGCTTAATGTTTGTTATTAGGTAATTTTTTTCACCCTTTTTTTTTTTTTATCTTTGTTTATATTTTTATTGTTTTCCCAAATAACGGACCCTCAAGGCAAAAAGTGATAAGAAAATTTTGGTTTCGAGTTTTGCAAGCCCGAACCTAAAAAGTCTAAGAGATCCGACCTTCAAGATTTAAAGCTAGGACAAGTTGAAGATTTGGAATCAACATATATCAAGTGTTGATTTTAAACCTTCAAGGTCTGAAATCCAGTTTTGTCATCGAGGTGTTAAACTTTCGAGATTTGATATCAAGAAAACTTGACTTTGAAGGTCCAAAGTCGCAGAAAAAGAAACGTTTGAAACTTCATTCTAAAGTGGTAAAATCATGGGAAAAAAGTCCAAAAAAATTGCTGAATTTAAAATACAAAAATTAAAAGATCTCTATAATAATGTTAATTTAGGGGCCATGGGTTCTCCATGCAACTACTCTTCGTTGCATAACTCTCTCTCTCTCTTGCAAAGTTGCTCTGTCGGACACATTTGTTGACAAAAGCTGGGATTCTTTGGAACATTATAGTTCTAGTTCTCAAAACGATGAAGCTGGGATTCTTTGGAACATTAAAGTTCTAGTTCTCAAAACGATGAAGCTGGGATTCTATGGAACATTAAAGTTCTAGTTCTCAAAACGTTGGAACTACTAATACATAGAAGTTTTGGACTACTAGTTTGAAAATTTAGGAGTTCTTAAATATTAGAGATGGAAAATAGAGAAAAAACACATGGCTTGAGAGAGAAGATGGAGAAAAAAGCATGGTTAGAGAGAGAAGACTTAGTTAAAGAGGAGTCCGTAATAGAGAAAGAGGTTACAGAGTAAGAGTCGGAGAAAGTGTATTATTAGAGAGAGATAGAGTCGGAGAAAGTGTATGATTAGAGAGAGATTGGTTAGAAAAATAATTTGAAAATGAAAGGAGATAGCCCGATTTGTCTAGAAGGAAAACAAAAAATGCGAGAAAGGAACTTAAAAAGGTGGATAAACAAACTTCTATAAGGGCTGGAAGCTGCAGGTTCTTAATTTTTTGTAGTCCAAAACTTCCTAAAGTGGTTTCTTGTACTAGGAAACTGAAACTTCCAATTCCAAGATCTAAAATGTCCTGGTATCAAACACATCCTTGCTCGTGTGACGTTTGTGACCTCTCACGTATGGCATGGACATTTCCTTATTACAAGCCCACTTAGAATCACATATAGACTTCACAATGGTGAAATTGATAAGCAGAAAATTCTATTAAATAAAAAAAGAACATAAAAATAAACTTCAATCTTAAGTGAAATGTTCAAATAGCTGGAAAAAGAAAGTGAATCGTGAATCGTGAGTTTTTCATATTATCCAAGAAGATAATTACCACATTCAATTAACCATCCCATAAAAGGGCCTAACAATATTAGGTCATTCTCAACCCAAAATGCTGGATGAGAATTAATTAACTAGAAAATACAAGAGAGAGAGAGAGTCATTTCCATTGTGGATGCCTAACTTTACCTCCTAATAACTGAAATATTAAGTGGCGGCCCTGAAGGAGTCCTTAAAGAAAGAAACTGATGAGGCCACGTCTATAATTAGGGCTGCCAACGGGCAGGGCCCGGTAATTTCATTGAAAAGCTCGGACCGGCCCGTTAAAGCTCTATTAGCTTGCACCGGCCCGGCCAGCCCATTAAGAAGCCTCTTTTTTTTTATTTTTTATTTTTTATTTCACTCTTAAAACTTTTATTGATAGTAAGCAAAAAAAAAAAAAAAGTACATGCTAAAATATTTTTTAGAGAGAGAAAGAGAGATTGAGTTTCTAGAGAGAGACATAATGGGTTTTAGAGAGAGATTCAGTTTTTAGAGAGAGAAAGAGATCGGTTTTCTAGAGAGAGGGGGTTTTTAGAGGGAGAAAGAGAGATTGGGTTTATAGAGAGAGCACGAGTTTTTAAAGAGAGAGATTGAGTTTCTAGAGAGAGAATAACTTTTTAGAAATAGTAAGAGAGATTGAGTTTTTAGAGAATAATAGATTGTGTTTCTAGAGAGAGGGAGAATGAGTTTTTAGAGAGAGAAAGATAGATTTGGTTTCTAGAGAGAGAAAAGGTTTTAAAGAGAGATATTAGGTTTCTAGAGTGAGAATAAGTTTTTGGAGAGACGAAAGAGATATTGGGTTCTAGAAAGAGAGATTGAGTTTCTAGAGATAAAGCATGAGTTTTTAGAGAGATAAAAAATATTGGATTTTTAGATAGAGAGAATGAGGTTTAGTTTTCATATCTCAATAAACCCTAAAATTCAAAATATATCTCCTAACACCTGACTAACTTATCCACTTTTAACTATTTTTTTTTAGCTCTAACAAATATAAAAAAAACATACTCATTCTAAACCATTATCTCTTTAATGAGATATTCCTCCAAATTTCTCTCTCTAACATTCACCCTCTTTCTCTCTAACGAGGAGGGGAGACAGAGAGTGAGAGACACAGGAGGAGAGAGAATAAGAAAATAAGTAGAGAGAGATTTAGGGGAAAATTAAGTGAAGAGGAGGGGAGAGAGAGAGTGAGAGATACAAGAGGAGAGAAAATAGGAAAATAAGTAGAGAGATTTAGGGGAAAATTAAGTGAAGAGAGAGAAATTATGGTGTTTATAAAAGATACGTCTTTCTGATATTTGTTTGAGGCAAAAAAGAAAGGATATAAAAGAAATAAATTAGCTTAAGAGATTAAAAGATATAAAACTTAAAATTTTTATGATTCAAAATATGTTTTGAAACCTTATGTCTATTAAGATATAAAACTAAAACATGAGAGGTATGAAGATATTTTCTCTTAGGTTTATAAAGCGATAAATAATGAGCTTTTAGAGAGAGAAAAAGAGATTGAGTTTTTAGAAAAAAAATAAGCTTTTAGAGAGAGGAACAGATTTTAGAGAGAGCAAGAGAGATTGGATTTCTAAAGATAGAAAGAATAGGTGTTTAAAGAGAGAGATTGAATTTCTAAAGAGAGAGAATGAGTTTTTAGATAGAGATATAGAGAGCATGAGTTTTTAGAGAGAGAGGTTATGTTTCTAGAGAAAGTAGGTTTTTCGAGAGAGAGAACGAGAGGTTGGATTTCTAGAGAGAAAATGAGTTTTTAAAGAGAAAAAGACAGATTGGGTTTCTAGATATAAAGAATGAGTTTTATATTTTCTAAAAAAATATTTTAACATGTATTTATTTTATTTTTTTGGCTTACTTCAAAAAAAATAAAGTTTGAAGAATGAAGATTTTAAAAATAAAAATTCTAAATGGGCCAAGCTGGGCTTTTATTTGCACTTGATTGCAATATGTTTTGGCTGGTCTAGCCAGCCCGGCCCGGCCCGGCCCGTTAAGAAGTCCTTGGGTTGGTGGTTTAGCCCGGTCCGAGACCGGAACAGGCCCGAAATCAGGCTCGGCCTAGATCATTGATAGCCCTATCTATAATTCTCACAGAGAAGAAAGAGAAGCCCACCTTTTCCAATTACCAAAAGCATCTTGGACTGGAGCAGTGAGTTACTCGGGCTCGCCGGGGTGTGAGTATGAGTAATTGTGAATTCCATAGGGATCTTTGAAGGGAAAAAAAAAAAAAAAAAAAAAAAAAAAAAAAAAAAATATATATATATATATATATATATATATATATATATATATATATATATATATATATATATATATATATATATATATATATATAAAATAAAAAATAAAAAATTCATTTGTAATATGTTTTTTCATGCTTTCTAACATTTTGACAAAGATTAAAAAATATGGTCACGGATGCTTATTTTTATGTTTTCTCTTTTTTTTGGATTATTTTTAAAATACCCCCATCACAAATATTTTTTTCAAAATCTATTTTTACTAATTTTTTTAATGAAATTATATAATGCGACTATTTACTTTTAGCACAGGGAAGACACAATTAATATTTAATCATTGTATGTGAAATTGAGTGGCTGCATTTATTTCATTGAATAAGGTCAAAGTTCAAAATAAACTTTCTCGAACTTTGTGGTACACCCAAGCTATCAGACTTCACATCTGATTGTAAGTAATTGTGACCTCTTTGTATTAAAGGTAAATGGTCTCATTGTATACCGTCCCACTTTTTTAACCTCATTTAGATCTGTTTTGTTTGATTTTACTGTAACTATATTGGTCCTATTTTTTTTGATTTGTTTTGTATTTCTTATTGAAAAGTGGTTTGATAGGGCTGCAACGCGATCAGAGTAAGAAAAGCCTCACCTCATAAGTCATTGATATTTCAAGTATTGAAAAACTTTTACGTCAATATTATGTTTGTGAAAAAAAAAAAAGGTGTTAGTGCTCTGAAAATAGTATAGATTGCAACAAATTATCTAGACCGTCTACTTTGACCTAAAAATAAGTGTTCATGGATCCACAAAGTTTGTGCCATTTATCGAGTTTCAAATTTTGTCATTGGTATTGGAAATTGATTTTAGAACCATCATTGAGATTTTTGAGATTTTTGCTGTAAAAAATGCTTTCCAGACAAAAATTTGAGGGATTTTGTTTTCAAAAAGCCTCGGCCTCATAGAAACTTCATCCTTTCTTTTTTTTAACCCTTTTTGGCTCAGCGGTCAGGCCAAGTAACTCCAACTCAGCCTGAGTTAGTGGGCTTGGCATGGCCCGAGTCCCATCCCATAGTTGTGATTTTGCACGCTAGTTTGGAAACATCACTGGAAGAGATGGGCGCCATCTCACCATGTTCAATGGACGGCAGAGATCGTCCTTTCTTTCAATCCAACAGTTGGGAAGCATGCAACTGCACCGCAGTAATGTGGGATGATACTCTTCCATCCGCTGATTTAAAATTAAGACTTTGAGATATCCCACTCTTGGTATTTCTACATGAGCTATCTTTTTATGATAAGTTTAAGATTCTCGAATTTTCTAGAAATATAAGGAGAAAAAGATTGCAATTAGAAAAGGTTAGCATAAACCTTAAACCTCATGAAAAAAAAAATAAAGCCGCATGTCATTGTATATTGCAGTTAATGTGTTGAAAACCTTCAAATTGATCATCTCGATCTCAATAATGATAGATTTATCAAAAATAAAAAAAATTCAAACTTTAAAAATGTTGCATCTTAAGATAACTACTAGACTATCTACACTATTTTGGAGCTTCAAATTTTATAATCAAGGTCGAAACTAGTTTTTTAGGCCCTCATCAAGTTTATTGGCATTAGAATTGTATTTTCAGCAGGTCTCGAGGTGGAGCTTTACTTTTTCATAAGGCTTGCCGTTATGTAAACCACATCCACAAATTTATATTTTCAGTAACTTTGTAAGCTCTATATTTTTCAGTTGATTTAATCTATCAGTGGATAATTTTTAAGAGAAAAATTATACGATAAGCGTTTATCTTTGATACCTTTGGGTGTTACGAGGCTTAAAGTCTAAAAGATTTCTTTTTTTCAAATTTTGTGATGCATAACAAGTTGTCAATTTCATATCTGATGATTATAAGCCATTGTGATCACCATATAACCACAATATGTAATATTATAGTACACAATCCTTTTTTTTTATTTAAAAAAAAGGTCAAATATGAAAATAAAGTGGAATACCACAACAAAAGAAGAATACCATATTTTGACATTCAAAAAAGGAAAATACCATTTTGCGGACCTCTGGGTGATCCACCACAAGCCTCCTCTCTCTCTCTCCATGTATATTATACTCTCTCTATGTGCATGGTTCTCTCTCTCTCTCTCTCTATGCACATTATACTCCCATACCTAAGAATGTAAATGGTAGGGGAGAATGAAGACATGAATCCATAGCTCCTCACAGTACATCCATACCATGTGAAAGTAAATTGTATGGAGAAATGAAGACAAGAATCTAAGGCCAGTCACCATCTTTAAATAATCTCTCTCATTCTATCAATGTAGACAAGAACTTTGAATAACCTGTGATTGTTGAGCGCTCCCCTCAATCCCTAGCCTCCATTATTTAACACCCTCAATGCACACACACCATGCACCTTATACCATCACATAGTAAATAAATAGTATGGAAGTATATCTTTTCTCTAGACTAGTGGAGTTTGCTTAGGAATCCCATCTGTTAAATTGATCTCAAACACCATCCAAAGTAGGCTCAAGGCTATAAACTAGATAATTTGTAGTCCTGTTGCGATGCCAAACTCTATACTCCAATTTAAGAGGTTCTACAATATGCACCTCATTTACATGTCGCCTTCGTCGGACTGAACTTTCTTCGCTTTGTATTCGCCTGGTAAGTACCACTGCAAAAGTGTATCCCTCCCCTATCTTCTCATCTGTGTAGTCTGACGATGTCTTATTTCGATAATGTGATGAATCATATCGTGTTGTTTATTTGCTACCTGTATTCCGGTGAAAACATGCATCAAAAATGTTTTCACTTTCTGTTCTGGCGCTACATCAAACAGTGCCACTGGTCATGTTTCGTCAAAATAAATGATACAGAAGACAAGAATCTCATTGAAAAAAACACACACACAAACACATACTCTCTCTCCCCACATACACAAAAATATGTGCATGTACCCATACTATGTGATGGTAAATGGTAGGGGAAAATATGGAC
This sequence comes from Amborella trichopoda, assembly GCF_054954075.1. Lineage (NCBI taxonomy): Eukaryota > Viridiplantae > Streptophyta > Magnoliopsida > Amborellales > Amborellaceae > Amborella > Amborella trichopoda. The sequence continues at coordinate 32,290,421 of NC_142343.1, forward strand.
AAGAATCTAATGCAACACATGATTTGAGTCATATAATATGGGTAATGGCCTGATGCACGTGCGAGGGTGCAAATATATTACAAGGCTCAAGTGGCCCCGTCTGGATATTCATTTTTGTTTATAGGGTGGGATGGGTAATATGGGGCATGTTTGTGCATGGTTCCTTTTTGAATTTGGTAAGGGTTAGATGGTCTTGCTTTTAGAGACATGTTTGACTTGGAGAAATTCAGGCCACCTAGTCACTCCATGAAACCTTTTATTGCTATGTTCTATCTTTATCATTAGCTATTTATGTGCCCACCAATCACATTTCTTTCAAATTCATTTAACTTATCATAACTTGAAACTATTGATCTTAGATGCTGCCACGTCTCTCTCTCTCTACATGGCTTATGCTTCTTCCATAATTTCCTTGCAATGGAAGGAGCCACAAGTAATTTTTTTCTTCATTAATAACTAAAAAGTACTGATGAATAAATAACTTAACCTACTTGTACGGGATTCTATACGTTCTAGCGTTTAGGGACAAAATATTTTCATCATTTTCAAGGTGAGGTAAGTTAGGATTATACGTTGCTAATGTCTTAAAACTCTGTGATTCCTGATCTAGATTGTCGATCATTTGAGAATCAGATAGAACTGAACTGGTCTGGGATGGTATGGGTCTCAAACGGGACTCACCTAAAACTTCCCTTTCATAATTTTTTATTTTTATTTTTCGAGCTTATCTAAAATCTCCATCCATGAACACTTATTTTAATTTTAATTTTATCTTATTTATTTTTTAATAGTTGTTTTGGATTATCGATCTCGACCACCGATCCACTGCACTGATCTGGGCTTTGAAACATTGTTCATCACTAGCAATCAGAATCCTTTGCCTTTTTTTTTTTTTAATGTTATTTGACTTTGTTTCCTTTTTTTTTCTAATGTGATTAGACTCCTTTTCCTTTCTTCTTTCTCTTGTTCCCATACGTTGTTTCCTATAGCATACTACAAATGTATTTTAGTTGTTTCCTGTGACAAAGTTTCTTAGAAGTTTCATGAACCCTCTTGTAGTCAAGTAAATCAAACCTCCTCTCTCCATGCCTCTGCGACCAAGTTTCGCAGAAGTTTCATGGAACCTTTCCTAGTCAAGTAAATCAAACCTCCTCTCTCCATACCTCTTGTCATACCTAAAGTAAACCAAATTTTCTTTTCTATATTTTCAGTTTTATTCATCAGGGTGAGGTTTGTATAAGGTTGCAACCTTATTTCTTGAAGTAAGGTTATTGCGATATTTCGTATTGTCTATGCTAGATGGACGGTATAGGTTTGACATATTTTTTAAAATAATATAAAAAAATAGCACATTTTTTCAAATTTTATCTAGTGTAAACCATCTAAATAAAATAAGGGTACGGTTTGTATAGAGCCGAGGCTCTAAACGATCAAAGTACAGTGCACCTTCAAATAGTGTCGAGAAATCTTTGTGATAGCCTTAAAATATATTTTCATATTTAATTATAAAATTTAAAGTTGAATAAATAATGTAGATTGGGCAGATTTATGAAAACTTGAAAATCTTGAAAATTGACGGTAAAAAAAATGCATTACAAAATGCACTATTTACAAAACTTAAAATCCATTTTTTTCTCATGTCCATGCATCTTGATATCGAGATGATCAATTTGATGACATTTAGGTATCAAAACAACCTCCTCTAGTAAAATTTTGGAGGTGAACTCTAATTCGATTGTTTAGAGCCTTGGCTCTATCTTAACTTTTTCCATAAAATAAACAATGTAGATTATTACAACCTTAGTTCTAGAAATAAGATTGTAACCTTGTATAAGCTTTTTACTTCAGATATTATCGTTGTTTTATTTCCTACAAAGATTAAAAGTTTGTGTTACCAATACTTTTCCCTCCTAATGGTCATAATAAGTTTCTCATTGAAATATGGAGATACTTTGTGGGTATGATTTGTCCGAAATTGAGTCTAGATCATGTTAAACCCGACCTAGATCCGAAACAAGTACCTTATTGGCTAAAGCCAGATATGGATATGGGACTGGACCCAAATATGTAAGAATTTGGGAAGCAATACATTTGTTGTACAAGATGAGGCGAAATTATTACCAACTGTTGATAACTTTAGGAGGAGAAGAAAATTGCCCTAAATGTATGTTTGTCTTGCAAGGAAGATGACGATATTGTGGATCACCTGCTCATGTAATGCACTTCTGCAAATAAAATTTGGGTCCAAGGCCAAAAAAAAAAAAAAAGTCTCAAGTGCTAAATCATCTCAATTTTCTAAAACTATGGTTGCTTGTATAGTGTGGAAAGTGTTAAAGGTAGCTACATTGTGAAAGTACGGAAGGAAAGAAATACAAGCCGCTTCAGGAAAACATATCGGAAGAGAGCAGGGTAAATGGAAGGATCATGGAGACAATGGTTAATTGGGTATCTATTAATAAGCAGTGTTGGGAAGTGGCGCGAGTAGACCTCATCCATAACTTAATTGAATTAGTGAAAATGTCACATACGATAATTATTAGGTTTGTTAGATGGATGCCACCATCGAAAGGTACTTCCAAAATAATCTTTGATGAAAGTACCTTAGAAAACCCATTGCAAGGGTGGGTGATGTAATTAGAGATTACAACCGAACGATTCTGATAACTTACCCAGACCCGGACCCAATGGGAGTTGCTGCCTCAAATAAGGTTGAGATGAAGGCAATTGTGTAGAGGTTGAAGCCATTGGATATAAAACCTGTATAATGTGTAATGAAAGGGGGATTCTATGAATACAAGCCATTCATACGGCTTCCGCCCATAATTGGGAAGTAAAAGTCCTAATGAGGTATGGTATGGAACTCTGAGTGATTACTCCGATTTAAAATTTTTTGGTTGTGATGTCTATGCACTTATTGCAAGTTGCGAAATGAACAAATTGGATCCAAAGTCAAAGAAGTGCATCTTTATGGCGTATAACAAGGGTATGAAGGGGTTCCAATTATGGGATCCAATTACCCGAAAAATAATTACTAGCCGTGATGTGCATTTTGATGACTCCAAGGTATTGACAAAAGGGATGATGATAAAGGCCAATGGTCAAGAAATGCAATAAGAGAGCCAAGAATTTCAAGGCAACCCTGAAATGCTTCCACCAAGTACTATTATGCCTTATGAGAATATACACATTGATCATGGTGAAAAACTAGGAAGTCAAGGTGAAGAACCACATGGCCATCATGATGAAGTTGTGCCTTTAGCACATATGAACTCTACTAGAAAAACTCGTGCACCTAGGTGACACAAAGATTATGTGGATTCAAATACTTCGAATGCTTTGATAGCCAAAAATGAAGAGCCAACATCATTATGTGAAGCCATTGATAGCAATGGTATCGAGCATTTGAAAAGACCTATGGAAGAAGAGATATTGGCTCTTCAAATAAACAAGATTTGGGATTTGATGGAGCTACTAAAAGGTGAAAGGCAATATAGGGCAAGATTGTTGGCAAAAAGTTTTTCACAAAAAGAAAGGATTGACTTTGAAATTTTTTTTACACTGGTTGTCAAATTGGTCTCAATTCGCTTGATGCTTGGTTTAGTTGCTATGCATGATTTGGAGCTTGAGCAAATGGATGTGAAGACAACTTTTTTACACGGAAAGCTTGAAGAGGAAGTGTACATGCAACAACCATAAGGCTTTATAGAGAATAGCAAAGAAGGACTTGTATTCAAATTGAAGAAGTCCTTATATGGGCTTAAGCAAACATCAAAACAATAGTATAGAATATTTGATATGTTCATGATGAGCCTTGGGTATACAAGAAATAAGTATGACCATTGCATCTATTTAAAGTTTTTTGATAATGGTGCATACTTGACTTTAGTCTTATATGTGGATGACATGCTTTTGGTGTGCAAAGATAAGACAAAATTGATGAGCTCAAGACTTCTTTGAACAAAAGATTTGAGATGAAAGATCTTGAGCCGGCAAGGCAAATCCTTGGGATTGAAATTGAAAGGGATAGGCAAAATATAATTTTGTCATTATCTCAAAAGGGTTACATAGAAAGGGTGCATGAAAAATTTGGCATGAAAGATGCAAAGCAGGTGAAGACACCCTTAACGCCTCACTGCAAATTGTCTACAATGCAAAGTTCAAAGACGCGAAAAGAAAGAAGAAGCATGGCTAAGGTTCCTTATGCAAATGCGATTGGAAGTTTAATGTTTGCCATGGTATGTACTATACCGAATATTGCGCATGTGGTTGGAATTTTAAGTCAGTTTATGGCAATCCTAGGAAAGGTCCATTGGGAAGTAACAAATTGGTGCTTCGGTACTTAAGATGTACAACTAGTTATGCCAATGGGTGAGATGGGCATTGTATGCAAGCTCATGGAACTATTTTGTGATAATATGAGTGCTATCTATTTGGCTAAGAACCTGGTTATCAACAAGAGGTCAAGGCACATATTGGATCACTACCACTACATCCAGTAAATTGTTGAAGATGGAAAAGTTTGATTAGTCAATATCAAGACTGAAGACAACCTTGCGGATATGCTTACGAAGCCCATCCAAATAGAGAAATTAGAATAAAGTGTAACTTCTCTAGGTTTCAAGAATGGAAAGAAATGAAGGGTGGCAAGACAAGGATGTGATTTTGCATCAAGGTGGAGATTATTGAGATGTGATACAAATCATACCCTGTGGTATTCTCCCTCTTGTTAAATGGTACTTTTGTCACTAAAGTAAGGTTTTTTAGTGGAGGCCCATAAAAGGGTTTTTTTTTAGAGAGAAAAACGTGGGTGAGTGAGGGAGAAAGGAAACTTGTAGAGAGAAGAAGCTTGAGGTTGAAAATTGGGGGTTTTTGCAACAAAACCCTAGCACCACCATTTAGGGTTTATCTTAGGCCGTTTTTTCGGCATTTCTTTACAGCATCAGTGAGTCAAAGGGAGTCTATTATAGGTGGTTTTGTGGTAGGAAGTTCTTTTGTTTGAACTTTCCTTGAGATTGTATGAGGTAACTCACATAACCCCAATTTTGTAAATTTTTCCTCTTGATAGTGAATACATCTTTGTCGTCTTGCCCGTGGACGTAGTCCATCTTGGGTGAACCATGTATATGTGCGTGTCCCTCTCTATTGTTTTATTTGTGTTGTGGTTTGATAATTTCCCATATTGCTTGTTTTATTGTTTTTATATTTTTTCTGATTATATTGCAGTTGTTATTACATCTTGGGCATATTATTTGAGTGTTAAAAGTAAGCTTTGAGATATCCCAACTTGAAAGGGAAGTTTGGGTTTTCCCGTTATTACAACAGAAACATGTAAATAAGAAATGAACAGGCTTACATCACTGATTTTGATGGTGAACCCAAAGTTCAAAGTTGTTCAAACCAAAGAGAATGTAGAAGTAGAGGTGAAGATAGCAATGAGAAGACTGAGTTCTCAGTTACTAAGTTCGAAACTTTTCATGTAGGTTTGTAATGAAATCTAGTCAATGTAAGCATCAGGAGCCATTTCTTGGAATTATATCCTGGTTCTCGTCACACGCCTCCCATGCTCAGATTGACTGCTAATGTAACAACAACCATGACTAGTTTTGAGTTAGAGTTTTTTTAACACTGTCTTGTATGTGTTTCACCATGACTCAGAGGCATGCCAATCCAATTTTCTTGAGATATTAGATGCACTTGCCATGGTAGCTTCAAGATTGAAACAAGACACCCCAGCATATAATTGACTTGAGCTAAGCACTTGAGTTGCACTCTTTAGAGAAACTTATGGGGATTACATCTATCTTACAAACTTGCCACAACTTGGTTTGGGTTCTCTGATAGTTTTGAACAAGTTCTTTTAAGAGAAAAATCGAAAAAACTAGGAAAACGTATGAAACCTTGCTAATTGTGGTACAAAACTGCATACTACTCAAAGTTTTCCCTCTTTTAATCATATCTCCTAATTACTTTCAAATTAAAGTAATTGGTACAGAGATAATCCTTCACTGAGGTTAAACTGGCAACTCATATTAGGTCGGCATTAGGTCAAGGCACTAACATAAGTACCAAAGGGTGTTCAGTGTGGTAAGAAGTACACATCTACAATTCACCTTTGACCATGGATTAAGGAAATGTGCCAATTATTCAGTAACATTTTATTTGGAATCCCAGATTGAAAATCTCTACTTTATTTGTGCTTGAAAGCCTAAATTCAGTTGGCATAGATCTAATTGTGAGCAAAATGTTTTGGCTTCAAGTTTGTAAAGAAATTAGTTTGAAAACAAGTCCAAACATTGCCAAAGGTTAGTCTATAAGAAGATCATGCCAATTAAACTCAAGTATTCATTAGGCACTCAAGATCTACATTCATTGCAGTTTATACTCTTTAATAGAAACTCACTCTGCAAAATTATTTTAAAATTGGTTTTTAACCTTATGAGAGAGATGTTGGGCGTGTATGTCTATTAAAGGCTTATGAGCGCTTGTAATTAAATTTTTGATATGATAGAACATGAACTCAATGGGAGTGTGATATTCTGTAGACCATATTAAGCAAATGATGTTTGCTGATACCGGTCTGAACTTTACGAGCTAGGCCAGTATGATTGGGAAAAACACATGTTACCTGGGTTATGATGGGTCGTTCCTTGATGAGGTCGGAGTATAACTGAAAGAGTGAGCCGATGGACTGTGTGACTCTTGTGTGTAATGGGGGCCCTCAGAGGTAAGGCTAAAGCTTTATCCGCGTACCATTACACGACATGCACATATGATAGCCGTTTTTGGAAAAAAGAACCACATTTTATGGTGAAGCTTGTGCACGTGCAAGAGATAACCCTATACACCATAGAGCAATTGATTGCATCAGATCTAGGTGACATTGATTCGTCTTTAGGAGAGAACCTGAAATTTATGACCATTTGCCGATTAGCTAGACTTTGGTGACCCACTGATGAGCCTCTACATGGATTGTGGGTCATGAGCAATGCTGGGTCGGTTTGAGAAAGCAAATGTGGACCGTAGTCCACAGTAGAAGGTAGAGTGCCCAATTGTTTATTTATTTATTCCTAGACCATATGGATCATCTTCCCATCAAAAGTATTTAATTATATATTTTTTAATGTTGTATGATTTTTAGAATTTTTATTTGAAGTTTTCTTAATCTCTAGGTATTTTATTTATGAAATTTGGATTTATAAAAACAGAGATATTGATTTTATATTGATTTAATTATAAAAATTGGATTTTATAAATTTTTTAAAATCATATATTATTTTTAATAATTTAAATATTGCATGGGAGGCTCAAATAGGTATATGGGCCTGCCATGTCAATTCGATGGGGCCCATGAAATGCCACCTAGGGTGGTACGCCCCACCTTGTGCAACTTTCCTTCTTGAGTTTGAGCCTTGAGGCTTGAAAGTGAGATAACTTGTGTTTTAGAAATTTTTGTGTTTGAAGGAAGCTTTTGAAATTGAATAAGGAAATTGTGAGAAGGCTTGTGCAAAAAAATAAAAAAGCACAATATTATTGTAGATAATTTATTATTTAAATTAAATGATAGAAAAATGGTTTAAGAAATGGGGGATAAAGGTTCTAGCACATTTCATATGATCTTGATGAGCTATTTATAGAATTGAGGGCTCATATCTCTTATCCTACAATTCATCTAAGATTAATGGTACATATTTAATCTTACAAGAAGAGGCAAACTATGGAAACCCTAAAATCCCTTGAAGCACTATAAAAAAGGATGGACCCTACCCAATATTCTCTACACTTAAAATCTCTCTCCTCTCTCCCATATACAATAGAGGGACACACCCCTAGTATTGTAATTATCGCTCTCTCTCGAGTTTGTAAAAAGGGGGGTACGCTCCATCTGTTGATATTCTCTCTCTCCCTTGACCAAAGTAGGAAGCACGCCCCGCATAAAAGACATTTTCTGTCATCTCCCATTTCTTAGTAAAGAGATACTATCTCTCTCAACTAGGTTATCAAGGGGTTAAACTTTAGTTTGAGATCCAAGCTTTTGAAATGAGTTCTTGTTCCATTAGAGGGTTTGGCCTAAATTGCTTTTTCAAGATTGAGATTGACGGTTGACCATTGATCATATGCCATTGGAAGGTGGTGACTCGATGTAAGGTATAAGAAACCCGGTTGAGGTAATCTCCGACACTTTCTTTATTGTTTCTTACCATATTTACTTCTTGTGTCTTTTATTATTCCTAAACATTGTTTGTGTATTTATTTGATTATTAAAAGAAAAGTTTTGAGTGGCATCAAGTTTTAGGACCTTAGATTTATTCTTTTGAAGTTAATTATTGTAAAAAGGCTACTTGAGTGATCTAAGCTGTGAAGAAAAAGAAAAAGAATAGAAAAAGAAGAAAAAACAAAGGAATATCTACTCCAGCTATATCACATAAAATCCTTCTTACATGAAATGGAGTGGGGGGAGGTACAAAGGTAGTGTTCTTTTTCTTTTGTGTAGTTTAATGGTAGGAATTGAATTTATAGATATATGTCATTGCTAAAGTTAATTGCTAATAGCTCGAGCCCAAGCTCGACACCTAAGAGAGATCGCATGGTAATGTTCCATAGAGATAGAGATAAGGAGTTGGCAAATAATAAAATTAATATAAAAAGTGAAAAATAGTAGGCCTAGGGCTGGCAATGGGGTGGACGGCCCTGCTGGCCCGGTTTAGCTTGGCTCAACCCTTATTTTTCTCTTCCTTTTTTGTATTTTTGCTTCATTTATTTTTGGTAGGGACGGGGGTAGGGCACAACCTTTGGCCTAAGGTTGCGCCGACTGTATGTGGACAAGGGCCAAGACATGGCCCAGCTTAGGACCAGCTTCTTGCCTCCCTTATAGGCCATCGTTGGCCTTTTTATAGCCCATGGAAGAATAGAATAGTCATGGTGCTTAGGGACACATTCTTCTAGCTGTAATTTAATTAAGAGATATGACTGATTGTGATATCCATTTGCTAAAAATAAATAGTCTCGTTATATAATTTTCCTTTAGTTAAATTGTCCAATCAATATTGGGTTATGGTTTAAATCTAGTGCAATTTAGTTAAATTGTCCAATCATTGTTAGGACAAACATTTAGTATAAAAATCTTGGCAATTGATGAAGATACGTAGGGGAATGTCTTCCCCACTGAATTAACCCCCCCACCTCCCCCTGCAAAAAAAAAAAAAAAACCCTTATTAAAATTTCTTGCTTGTTGGAGAATTTTTTTTGAGTTTCCTCTCATTTCCCATATTATTAATTAGGAAAGTCTACAATAAGACTATTTACCTTTGATACATGTTGATCACAATTACTCTTGACCATTAGATGTGAAATTTAGTGGCTTCATTTATTCCATTGACAATACTCAAAACTCAAAAGAAATTTTTTCAAACTTTATAATACACTCAGGCTGTCAAATTTTACATCGGATGGGTATAAGTAATTCTGGTCTTCTTGTATCAAAAGTAAATGGTCTCATCATATATAATTCCTTATTAATTTATATTTGAAATATATATTTTTATTTATATTGGTTTGAGATATTTAGTTACGGGATTGTATATAGTCTAACCATATATCTTTGGTATAAAGAGGTGACAATTATTCTTAGCCATTAGATGTCAAAATGGATGGCTTAAGATGTGTCACAAAGTTTGAGATTTTTTTTTTGAACTTTGATTTTAGTCAACAACGCTCTTACAACCACCTGATTTGAAATCAGATGGACAAGAGTGATTGTGACCTCCTTGTACAAAAAATAATAGCATATTGTATATTTTTCCTTTAGCTCCATGTTACTAATACAAAAGATGCATTAATTAATTATCAATTTGTTTATTAATATTTAATTAACTGCTTGCTTGCCTTTTTCTAAAGGAAAATGTTTATATAAGGTTGCAGTCTTGAAATGTAGAATTAAAGATGAAACTCAAAAATCCATCATAAAAGTTGTTTGGATCTTGGAAAGCCCTCTAATTGATCATCTTGATGTCGAGATGTACAAATATGAAAAGAAAAAACGATTTCGAGTCCTAAAAAGAGTATATCTTGCAACTCATCATCTAGACCATCCATTTTCAAGATTTTCATGTGTTTATAGGTCTACTTGATTTGAATCTTTTTTAGAGTTCAAAATTTTATAATTAGAGATGAAAATAGATTTTCAAATCATCCTAAGAATTTTTTATCTCAAAATTATATTTATGATAAAATTTAGAGGTGTGCCTTAATTAGATTGGTTAAGGTTGCAACCTTATGCAAACCACACCCTTCTCTAAATTCCTTGTTAAGTAATCCATTGGAGAAGATAATTAATATACAAATAATATTCCATTCGTCTTCCGGGTAACGGTACTAGTGTAAGCTTGACAACCTAGATTGAACCACCAATTTGCAGCCGTTGTTCACTGACAGCTTGATTATATTATGATCACTTATTAAGCATATTATTTCTTATTTGGTTTTTTTGCTGAGCTTAGGCGAGACACATTAATTAACAATTTTAGTTCAAAATTATTTATAAAAAATTGAGGAAAAATTATCAAATTACCCATAAGAAATAAACAAAATGTTAGAAATCGGGTAGGTGAGTTGTACTGGTAAATTTGTCATTACGATACAAGGAAGCATTTGATTAATCGACTACCTGGATGATACAAAGAATAAGTATTGCAGGATCTAGAATACCAAAATCGCCTCTTTTTTAGAGGGAGAAAGTTTGCGATAGTAGTAGATAACTTAGGTGCCAGAGGAAAAGTGAATTCCTATTTATAGAGAGAGAAAGTGCCCTTTCACCTTCACTTTCAATACATCTATTAGATGAAGTGTTGTAACTCTATGATTCTCAATCATAACAATTAAAAATTAAGTAAAATTTTTTTGAGAATTCGCGTGCTCCTCATAGGCCTTATGTTTCCTAAGATATTCTCATATTTGAGAATTTGGGATAAATAACTCAATACTTCTCTCTCTACAAATAATATAATGAACACTTCCCAACTATATTTTAAAACTAGATATTATTTTGAAGGAAAAAGTTTATATAAGGATGCTACCTTATAATGTAGAACTATGGATGCCCTTAAAAATTCCATCGGAAAAGGTAGTTTTAATGTTGAAAAATCCTTTGATTGATCATCTCGGCTTCGAGATGTATGGCTATGAAAAATAAAAAGATTTTAAGTTTAGGAAATAGTGCATTTTACAACATATTATCTACACCGTCTATTTTCAAGATTTTCATATGTTTATAGATCTACTTGATTTTAGCCATTTTTTAAATTTAAAATTTTATAATTAGATATAAAAATAGATTTTGAGATAATCCTAATAACATTTTACATCAAAATTATATACCACGATAAAATTTGAACGGCACCTTACCTCTACACCTACGGAGGCGTCCGTAAGCCAACTGCACCTATTTTGAAATAGCCAATATTCTTTATAGTAAAAGACATGATCTTGACATTGAATAGTTTCAAATGAGTAGAATGTTAAGTAATTCATCTTTTTTTTTGGTATTTTGATAAATTTCTCAAAAATTAAAAATGAAACTACATGCGTACATGTTGGCTCAAGGTCTAAGAGATTGAAGCAAAATTTCAAGCCTAGATTATTTCAAAGGCTACACGACTCAGCTCATTCCTTTTTTTTGAGTAAATTAAGGGGGAAGGTTGGTCGCCTACCTGGTTTCATTAATATAAAAAATAAGTTCCATTTAATACAAAGGGAGATCCTGTAATGAGGAATATTCAAAACACTAGAAAGCGAAAGGAAAGAAGTAAAATCCGGTGGTCTTGTTCAGCAGCTGAAGCCATAGCTACATATTTTAACAACCAGCTGAAGTATGATAGTCATTCTTATGGGGCTTTCCACTGATGTCAATGTTGCATTCAATCTCTGTCTCAGTTTCAACATCTAGACCTATGATAACACGTATCTCTGTCTCAGTTTCAACATCTTGACCTATGATAACACCTTCCTTGGGCACGACTTATTCTTGAGTCCGGCCGCCAACAAAATAAGTGTTTGATTGCTTTCAATGAACCGTATTTTTCAATAGAAACCATAAAATTTGGCAATCATCTTATGTGTCTCTCATTGATGGACCAATGTCAACCATTGTAGGCCAATTTTCCGGGGAATATGGATCAATTGATTGGTGTGACATGTATTGTAATGGGAGAAGGCTTTTTCAATATACGTGCTGCTTCATAATCATCGCTCACATCTATCATAGACAAATGGCTTGGCAGCCCTGGGTCATGATACTTGATTGTCATGATTTTAGGCTCATAACCTGCTAAACGTGTCAAATAGATCATAAGCTGGTCAAATGTACTATTTTGCAGAAAAAATGTCGCCTTGACTGTTACAGAAAAAATGCATGCCATTTGAGTTCCACTCGAAACAACCACCAAAATACAATGATAATTTTAGGGAAAACATATTTGTAGACCCAATTTTTAAATTTCATTTATATGTAGACCCAAACTTTCTAAACCTATCTTACAATATAGAGATTTCATCTTTTATATCTTCTGACCTTCTAAACTAAATCTACTCATTTTTACCTTAACTTTTTGACCAAACAAATTTGAAAAAGGCGTCTCTAAAAAAAACTAGTTTTCTCTATCTTTACGTGCTTCTCTCACGAGGAGAGAGAGACAGTTGGGGAACAGGGAGAAGACATGGGGGAAGGAGAGAGACTCTCACAAGGAGAGAGAGAAAGTTGGGGAACAGGGAGAAGACATGGGGAAGGAGAGAGAGTTGGAGGAATAGAGAGAGAAGATGTTTGAGAGATTGGAAAGAGAGAGAAAAACATGAGGAGAGAGGTTTTAAAAGAATGTTTTTGTAAAAATTTGTTTGGGTTAAAAAATAAGATAAAGTTGGTCTAGACGGTTTGAATATATAATAAATAAAATCTCTATACAGCTAGATAGGTTTTGAAACCTTGAATTTACGGAGAAATGAAACTTAAAATTAAGGTCTATGAAGATATTTTTCCATAATTTTACCCTAATCAGTAGGGGTGGCAATGGACTCGATCAGACCTGCGATCCGACGGGTAGACCCAACCTCGGGTCCGGGTATGGGTCTAAAGTTTGGACCCGAAAGGTCGGGTCCATATCCACAACCTAGACCTGAATACTATTCGGATTCGGGTCCGAGCCCAGCTGAACTCCATTCGGACTCGAATAATCTGGGTGTATGTGGGCTATTCATAAACGCTGCCAACACATTTATTTCTCACGAATATCCAGTTATTACATAAAATAGTAAAGAATGTGGGTATATTCATAAGTGTTGTGCAATACTGTAAATGTTGCCAATAATGTGGTTATATGATGGTTAAAAAAAAAAAAAAAAAAAAAACAGCCACTCGTAGTCATAGCCCATGGGTAGACCTGACCTTGGGTCCGTGTATGGGAGTGGGATCTTAGTGGATTTAGAGCCCCTGAAATAAGCAGCCATGACTCACGTGATGGACAGGGAGTGGAACCTTGGTGGATTTGTGTCTGCACCCTGGAATACCCGGTCTGCTTGAAGTTTGTGCCTCACCCAAAATCTTGAGTTTTCCCAAAACATAATCCATAATTGAGTCAAATGATATGGTTGTTACTTCTAATCCCACGTCATTTGTGCAAATTACATCTATGGATTGTGTCTCTTCATATATAGCATAGAAATGCAATGTTGGATGTAACCTCACCTGTTCGTTCATTTTCTACCAGGGAGAGATGAGATTAACCTCACACATCAAGGGTCTGAGTGGAGGAATGTTTCATCCCAACCATCCATTGTTCCCAATACAGTTACAATTAGATGAAGCTTGTATCATTTGCTACATTTATATTGCAGGTAACCTCACCTGTTCATTTTCAACAAAGGACCGATGAGATTAACCTCGTGCATTAGGGGAATCGAGTGGAGGAATGTTTGATCACAATTCCCAATAGACAGTTGAATTACCTGAAGCTTATATCATTTGCTAAATGCAGCATGATTTCCCTAATTGTCAGAATACTTTTAGGTATTCAGATCGGATATCCACCACCCACACTTATCCACAGATAACAAAGATGAGCTGTGATTCGCTTGTAAGTGGAACCACTGCTCATCTCCACCACTCACAACTATGGATGGTGGGTGGCCCACACGAGTACCGGATAGTATTAATGTGCGGTTACACAGGTATGATCCCATATGGGCAGTTATATAAGACATTTTTATAATGCATAAGCATTTGGGATGTCCTAGGATATGTCTCTCTGGAAGCTTTTGCAAATTGGGCAATGAAAGAAAGTTCCAGTTGATCTATACTTATTGATCTCATGAGAGTAGAAAAACCAGTAAAGAGTTAGTAAGAAAAAACAAACTCCCACTCTTTTTCCAATTTCTTATGTATCAAAAGAAAGGGTGTGGTTTGCATAAGGTTGCAACCTTAAACAATCCAATTAAGACACTTCTAAATTTCATAATAAATGTAATTTTGATATAAAAAATTCTTAAGATGACTTGAGAATTTGTTTTTATCTCTAATTATAAAATTGTGAACTCTAAAAAATCAAATCAAATGGTTCAAATCAAGTAGATCTATAAACACCTGAAAATCTCGAAAATAGATGGTCCAAATAATGTATTGCAAGATACACTATTTTGCAAACTTGAAATCTTTTTTTCTTTTCATATTCATACATCTCGATGATCAAAATAACCCTTTATGATGGATTTTTGAGGTGCATCTTTAATTCTACATTTTAAGGTTGCAACCTTGTATAAACTCTTCCTCCAAATACACCTCTCTTATGGGGGTAAAGAACCTTTTATGATGGATTTTTGAGGTGCATCTTTAATTCTACATTTTAAAGTTCAACTTTATATAAACTCTTCCCCCAAATACACCTCTTTTAAGGCAACCTTATATAAACTCTTCCCCCAAATACACCTCTTTTAAGGGGGTAAGGGGGTACTCTTTTAAGGCAACCATATAGTTTTTCATAAGACTGCAATGCGTTGACATTAACGAACAAAATATTCATCCCATGATTTGCATAACAAAATAAAACCCGACACCTTTAATACTTGAAGGCATGCATGATCCCCTAACAGGGAGGCCATTTCACAGAGGTGAAACTCTCTACAAAAAAATCTGATACAATTCCTCAAACTTACAAATAGATATATCACACAAATAAATAGCGCGCACCTCTCTCCCTAACCTTGTATAATGAGAACTCAAATTGAATTCAATACAATAATCAATCAAGCTCGTATACTGTACAAGCATTCCCTTCTAATATCAGGA
Source organism: Amborella trichopoda (assembly GCF_054954075.1). Lineage (NCBI taxonomy): Eukaryota > Viridiplantae > Streptophyta > Magnoliopsida > Amborellales > Amborellaceae > Amborella > Amborella trichopoda. The sequence continues at coordinate 32,305,749 of NC_142343.1, forward strand.
AGCCTTCTCCATGTCACTCTACTAGTTTATGGCAGTAAGTGGAACTCTTGAATCCCGTAAGGCTTGAGAATAAGCTTGAGCTTCATAAAACTGCTTCACATCCCCATTGGCTTGCTTCCCTGATCTCGTCTCCCAGAAAGCCTTAAGCAACTCTTCAAAACTAGGGGTTCTCAGTTCTTCAATGGATGCTACACTTGGCAAGTTGAAAGCTCTTCTTCTTGGAGTTGTACAAGATGGTTCATCCACCTGATACGAGGCAAAGAAAGACAATTTGAAAGCTTAGAGGCTACCAAATATGAGAAGGGGGGGGGGGGGGGGGGGGGGGGGGTGCGGTGGCGGCGGGACAGAGAGAGAGAGAGAGTTTCTAGATATAAAGATATCTTAATTTTCTTGACCAACTACACAATATTAGCTTACTATGTAGTCTTCTTGCAGACATTTCCCTGCTTGTTGGGATATTTCGACAATCTTGTGATAATGTCCACTCCTCAATTCCCTCAAGTCACTGAAACATGGTGCAATTGTGGCATCTATGTTGCCACAGGCATCATGATCAAGCTTCAAGGCATCTGCAGAGTAGGTAGGAATATCAGACATACAAATGCTCCTCTAAATTAGGCATACAAAGCAAACAGTACGCACGTGTTCATGAACACACACAGAGAGAGGGGAGGGGGGATCTTACGATCAATGAAGGACAGTAGACCCTTGTTCTCTAGTAAAAGTTCTTCAAGAGAATTGGAGGCAGCTATGGATAATCTAGCCCGTAAGACCTGATTCGCTTCCATTCCATTCCTGCAAAAGAAAAAATTATATATGAACTGCTTAATGTTTTCCTCAGATACCTCGCACTGCTTCCTTCTTCCGTTAGGGTCATTCCTCTTTGTCATACCAAAAGGAAAATGAAACTAAATATCAATCTTAGGAATATTTCTCTTTGATATATAGCTTGTCTTTGTGTTTGTTTCAATATCAATAATGAAAGAGTTGGAAATTTCGAGAAACTATATCAATAGTGAAAGAGTTAGAAATTTCGAGAAACTACATTTATCCTTTATTTTCTGCATCCAACGTTTTTTTCTAATCATCAATCCAGAAATGCCAAATCAAAGTTTTGGTGTACCTACTCAAGGAATACACAACAGTCTTTTTGTTTCAGTAAGCTAATACCCAATGACACATAACTTGGATAAATATAGATCAGATACCTGACTATTGAATCCACCGATTTGACATTTGCCTTCTCAAGGCCCAAAAGAGACTCTTGTGCATGTTTCCATTGCTCTCTTGCAGATCTCGCCTTTGTTACACTGCTCAATCAATAGGTGATGATATAAAGAAAATAAACACAGAAAAATAACAAGAAGATTTCCAAGGAAATGCAACTCGAGGACCCCTACAACAAAAAAAAAAATGATTCTCTTACCATTGTTGAAGACCTTCCTCCAAGCATTTCTTTCCACTTTCCACTGTAGCAGTGTCCTCAATATAGTGATTCTCAGTCTTTCCCATGTATGTAGTCCAATGATCCTTAACAGTTAATGTGAAATCTTGCACACTTGACATTCCTTTCTGCAACTGACTAGTTCTACTGGCAGCATCCTCACGAAGGCTGTAGATTGCAGTTTGAACCTAAACAAGCAAGACATGGTGTGCTATGCTGATAAATACGGCATGCAAAACCATTTTCTTTGCCAGAACATATTTTTAAATATTCCGAAGGGAGACTTCTCTTGAATAATGTCACTGGTAAAAGATTGCTTTTCCATAGGATAAAAGTGAATTTGGGGTAGTTTACAAAAGAAAGTGAATTTTCAGGTAGAATTCCTATGGCAATGTGAATGGAAATTAGAAGATTTTCATGGAAGAATAAAATTAGAGATGTAGTTGATGAGATATGGAATATTTGATCTTTCACTTTAATACTATAGAAATAGGCAGCAAGATTATGGGGAACATGTACTGAATGTGTGTATCATGCACAAGCACTGCATGGTGTATTTGACATCACAAGGGCATCACTGTCCGTTCCCTTGATGGATATAGTGGGGATTAAACCATAGTTCCTGATATGCATAGTTCCTGATATGATGGATTTTCATCTGGTTACAGCTAATAGCCTCAGTCATGGAGAATGATGGTGGATGCCCTCATGGTGCAGCATATACGCACACAAATTATATGTGGTATCTATTCCCATACTCAACATTGAGAAAATAAGATGGAAAATTTGAAGGATCAATAGAAAAAATATTTTTTCCTGTTAAATAGAAAAAATAAAATTTTAGTAACGTCAATTACACATGTCAAGGGCATCCACTGTCCGTTCCCTTGATGGATAGTGGGGATTACACCATAGTTCCTGATATGATGGATTTTCATCAGGGTGCAGCTAATAGCCTCAGTCATGGAGAATGACGGCGGATGCCCTCATGGTGTGGTATCTATTCCCATACTCAATATTGACAAAATAAGATGGAAAATTTGAAGGATCAATAGAAAAAGAAAATTTTCCTGTTAAATAGAAAAAATAAAACTTTAGTAACGTCAATTACACAAGCTCATGTACATTCAGCAAGATGGTTTGCTGCACCAAGCTCTATACATTACATGTACATTCTTTTACGAAGATCTAAGGTAAGAACCAAGGAAAGGAGCCTTTACATGATTTTTTTTGGGTGAATAAGCCTTAAAATGATTGACAAGCTAGAACAATAAAACAAGTAAATTATCTACATTTAGCATTACCTTAACTAGAAGATAAACTAATCATAAGTTAAAATAAAAAATAGCAAATCAGACATATATACAAAATGACAATAAGTACCTGAGAATGCCATACTGAAACTTTGTAAATATATTTATAAGCAGTTTGCAATAAATTAACCTCAGATCAATTCAATTTTTAAAGGTATCAACCTAACACAAGTATGATCTATTGATTTCTAAGGAGCTACACAGGATAGTTTTCCTTAGACCAAGTTTCTCCTGTGATGTAATGGTAGTTCCAGACAAGAATTACAAGGCCTGGAAATCATTTTGACTATCAAAACTTGATATCTAATTTTGTTGAATATGATCATCAAGATAGTTAGACATATATGAATAAAACGCATGTTGAAACTTATTTGCAACTAAACAAAACTACAATTGCACGTATAAAGAAACAGTTGAGAGTCTCTTAACGATGACATATATAAATTCAAAGTTTTTGTACATCTCTTCAGCTTTTAGGCTTTTTTTCCAATAGATGAATGTTACTACGTGAGATGAGACCATGACCCACCAAGTTATTTAAGAAATTTGTAAATACTCCATGGTGTCACATACTAGTTTATGTAGTTTGTTGCAATTATTTGTAAATACTCCATGATGTCACATGCTAGTTTATGTAATTTGTTGCAAATATTCACTTAACGCAAGTAATTTCTCCTCTACATGTGTGATACAAATGAATTCAACATTGTGGCATTTCTAGCCCTAATCTTAAAGTTTAATAGAGGCAAAATTACTACGAAAAGCAAATGAGATGATCACATTGGAGCAAGATTTGATGACAACTCCAGAAAAATCAAAAAGTCAGTACCAAGGGTATTCTAGATTTTTTGACACCTGGCAGAGAGTAACTTGCAATTAGTAGACTGCCTTCAAGTACAATTTATAAGGGTTGGCAGCCACAGATTTATTAGTGGTTTAGACAGTAACGATCAACAGAAAAGAAATAAAACGAATAGTTTGGACAACACTAACGCTTCCAGAAAAACAATTATGAAAGAGACATTATGGTTCCTTTGGAATACCAGTTGAAGAAATATATGACTAGATTGGACAATAATAATGCTTCTAGAACTTCAAGAGATATTTATGGCCCCCTTTTGGAATGCCACTTATATTAGTAGATTCAGTGCAATAAAGAGGAAATTCACTTGTAGGTTATGAAAATGTTATCATCAAGGACCCATGCAAACTTAATGGATGTTATCATCAAAGACCCATGCAAACTTAATGGATAAAGTATGACTACGTCTCAAATAAAATAAAAAGAAAGATCCATTATATTCACGTCCTGCCTCAGGGAAAATACTTATCCATCCAATAGCAAGTCAATATTTACTATTGGTTGGTATGGTTTTCAATATGTAAGAATCCCTATTGCACAAAACATGTAACGTAAAATGCTCTAGCATGCAATAAAACAATGAGGGAAAGAGGGCCTCACAAGCTCCTTTTTTCTGGCACTTGAACTTGCCAGCATTTCAGCCATCTTTTGTAAGAGTTGTCTTTCTTCATTTGCAGCAGACTCCTACAAACATGCAAAGACAGAGAGGTTTAGATACTAAAAAAAATAGAGGACCATCATAGTAAGGTATGGTATTTGGGATGGCCTACAGGAACCACCTCAAACTTCTTCTCAAGTTCGCACAACTTTTGATCATGAACAGCCTGAGTTTCAAAAATAATGTGACTTAAATCAGATGCATGCATGTCAAGAGTATTGAAGAAGTCCACTGTTATCTTTGAGATGGATCGTGTAGTCTCAATTGTTCTGAGATATCCCTGTGATTAAAGAAATAGAGACAAATAAAACTAAGATCTTGTGAATCCGACGACCATCTATACATTTTGCATCACAAAAAAAAAAAAAAAAAAAAAAAAAAACAAAGCTATCCTCATTTTTAATAACCAGGTAACCATTACTCAAATTACAACCAAAAAAAAATGGATCAAGTTTCAAATTCTTACCTCTCGCTGTTGTTGTGCATAGGAGGCCAGTCTTCTCTCTTGATCAGAAAGCCCACTCTGAAGTTCATCAAGTATCGAGCAAGCCTCCAGAGCAATCCGTCCAAGGAGCTATTTCAAAGAATAAATAAGTCAATGCCACAAGAGTTTGTTTTCAAGTACCATATTCTAAAAGCTTATGAAATGAAAGGGTGAGAATCAAAACTCAACACCACTGCTTAACCTTTAAAACAGCTGTCACAATTCACCAACTTGCATATGATCTTGAATAACTAAAATGACTATAGATTTGAATAGATAACATAAGCAGCACATGTCTTTAAAAAGGGTGCGGTTTGTATAGACTTGAGGCCCAAAACAATCAAATTAAAGCGCACCTTCAAATAGTGTCGAGAAATTTGGTTTTCAATACTGGAAATATTTAGGATAGCCTTAAAATATATTTTCATCTTTATTTATAAAATTTAAAGCTTCAAAAATAGTGTAGATCGAGCAGATCTATGAAAACTTGAAAATCTTGAAAACCGGTCCAAAAATGTGTTACAAGATGCACTATTTCCAAAACTTGAAATCCATTTTTTTCTCATGTCCATGCATCTTGTCGTCGAGATGATTAATTTGAGGATATTTGGGCATCAAAACAACCTCTTCTACTGAAATTTTTGAGGTGGGTTCTAATTTGGTTGTTTAGAGCCTCGGCTCTATATAAAAAATTTTCCTTTTAAAAATTAAAACAAATGTTTTAGAGGCATGAATTTACCCTCCAAGACCTCCTGAACTACTCATACACCCCCCCGCCCCTTCAGGGGTGGCTGCTGCCCCCCCTTTTTTCCTTTCTCTCTTGCCACCATGACACTCCCAAAGTTTCTAGAAAAATATGTTCCAAATTTTGAATTTTTGTTAAAGCATGTGGTTCAATTATGTAAACTTTGCAACCAGGGCCATTTTAGCTCCCATCACTCAAAAGAATTCACTTTTTAAAGTGGCTGAACCCAATTTCAACTGCCAAACCAAACGATTAACTAGACCAGCAACTTCACTGGTGCAAAGACTGGTGTGGTCATAAAAAAAAGATTAAAAAACATGGCTTTCATAGAAAAAGGATAAAATTGAAACTTAGTGCATAGAACTGACTCACATCCTCAAGAGCGGATGAGTGCATAGACACTTCAGAATTTAGACTTCCAAAAGTTGTTTGAGAATTTTTGTCTAGTTCGCCTGCCAGATCATCTAGAGCTCCAATACCAGAGGCATACATGTCTTTAAGCTTTCCCACCCGAACTTGAAGCACTTCTGTTGCCTACAAATTAAAATCAGGAAAAAGAAAAAGAAAACAAAAATGGCCCAAGGTCAATAAGAGAGATGCAAATTATATTTAAATGAAAGAAAATCTCTAAAAGGGTTGTCGCCCATGCTAGTTTTAGTTAATTTATACCTCAGATTTTGTAGAAACAAATGATTGCATGTCTTCCTCCATTCCTTTAAGTTGTTGTTCCTGTTGCATTACAGATCCCGCGACAGTCTTATGCAAGAGGTCAAGCTGTTGAGTTAATTGAGACTGGAATATTTCAACAAGACATTTGTTTCCAGTTTCTATCTTATCCTTGCGCTCTAGAAAAAGTAACAACAAACAAAGTTCAGCAGATACTCTAACCATTCTACTGCCTGAAATATTTGACAATATAAAAAAACTAGCAACAACAAAAAAGGACACCTACCAATTTTGGCAAATAAACCAGAGACATCAGTGGCTGCATTTTCCAATTCTGTTCTAAGGTCAATTGCATGCTCAACAAGTGCCTTTTCTGAGAATGCAAACGAATGCATCAAATGAGCTAGAAACCAAAACAGAAGCAGCAATGTAAAAAAAATATAGTATGTAAAAAGATATAATATGGTCACCTGATCGAAGGAGATTAGATATTAAAAATTCTTTTTCTTTGATCGTACAATTTGCCTGTCGGTATCTTTCTTCTAACTCTGAGAGTGCATGCTCAGTATCCTCAAGTTTTTTCTACATAAATGCCCCACAGAAGAGAAAAAATATGTCAACAGAAAAACAACAGGCAATGAAGGACAAGAAAAACCACCCAAAAGAAAAAGCATAACCCATTTATATTCTACCTGGGCTTTTTCAAGCTTGTCACTTAAATCTGCAGTTAATAGTTGCTGAGAATCGTAAAGCTCCTGGAGTCCCATCAGTTGCTGTTTTGGATAATACTAGAGTCAGTCCTCTTCTATGAAAATGCAAATTGAAAGGAGTACAAACGATTGTTCAATCTCCTCCATACCTTGTCCTTGGCTTCTGATTCAAGTTCCATCCTTTCTATCTTCTCCACCATGGCCTGAATAAAGCAAGAAAGGACATCATATTCTGATCCCAAAACATACCCACTCTTCCTTTTTGTCTCAATTAATAGCAATGAAGTTCCACTTTTTTGTCTCAATTAAAACACACCTTCTTCTCAGCTTCTTCATGTAAGAACCTATCACGTGGAATGTAAATTCCGTTCTTCTCCCTTGCAGCATATACCTCTATTAAGACAAAGAACCGTGCATAGTAAACACTTGAGTCAACTGTTTATGAATTCTGACAATATCACAAAATCAAGCACCACTACGTTTGGTAAAAGATTTTGATGTTAGAGTAGAACAATATTCACAGACAGATATTCACAGACTGATACAAGGAAGCAACTGAGAAAATCCTTAAAATCGTGGCACTTTGCCTAAATGTTTAGGCCATCTTACATGCTAACTAGAAGTTCAAAGTTAAAATGCTTCTTTGGATAGTATTCCCCTTACCAAGATGTTTGTCATTAGATTGTTTGAAAGTGGTTCCAGAAATAAGATTGGATAAATCTTGCACTTTTCACCTTGGTACCCTTTTAGAATGAGATATGTCATCATGCATACCTAATCCATCTTCAAAATTACAAAAGTACCTTCAATTATGGTTACTTGAACATTGTAAGGCATGGATCCATTTCCTCATAATTTCCTTTTCATATCTTTTTCATGCCATTGATGTATTCTTTTCTTTTTTTTTGAAGATGCCATTGATGTATTCTTTGCAAACAGATTTCAGAAATGTACTATTTCAATTGTTTCCACATGTGAAAGTGGCACTTGTAATGATCTTTTACTAGGCATGATAATTTTCCTTTATGTTCTCTGGTAGTTTCATGCCATGCATTAAGTTTTGCATTTGTGATTCGATGTTTTATTTACAAGTCAAGCTTGAGATTTTTTCAGAAAGACATGAAATAATATGACTATTCATAAAGAAAGGAATGCCATAACCTTTCAATTAAAGTTCAATTGAAAGGAAAAAGGGCCAGCAAACAGAAATTTACCTTGCTTGAGGCGGTCGATCTCTCCATACAAATCCTTGATCAGTGCAGACTTCATCATCTTTTGATTAATCTGAATTTAAGTGAGACAGAAAATTTTCAACACTGACACAATGTGCTATGGGTATAAATGCATGGAGAGAGATAAAACATCACCAGTGAATTGAAGGCGATATGGTATAAATTCAACACTGACACATTGTGCTATGGGTATAAATTCACACACCTCAGGTTTGTTCTTGATATTCTTAGCACGGTGTGCATAATCTAATGTGCTAAGTGTCTCTTCCAGACAATGAATTGAAGGCGATATGGTGGCAATGATGCATGTCTTTGTTTTCCCTCCCAAGGAATCCCTCAATAACCTTGTTAATTTGCTATCTCTGACATTTACAAAAACAATAGGTTCAATGACCATTCAAGCTCCTAGCAAAAAGTCAATTATAAAGAGGCACAATACTTTCCAAAAAATTAGGCCTACAGAATGTGCATTGACAGGACATAAAAAACATTCATGCCACATATACGAAGGAACTGAAAAGCTCCAACTCCAGGTTTTTCATGTCCGAATATATATCACATCATGTATGGTAAGGATTTGAAACACTTCAGGTCTTCATGTTCAAATATATATATATATATGGAAGATATTGCAAAACACGTATAGGCGAATACGAACAGTGATTTCACCTATCTTCATCACTGTCCAAAATTCATCACACGATCATGAATGTCCCGTAGTGTTTCATTTTTCATTTTTTTTTCTACAAATTAGAATGACTTGAAAATTTTGGAGCGTGTGTTCATAAAAAATAGGTGAATCTACGAAAAATAGCAAAAAAATATTTTATATGAAAAACATTGCCAAAATACCCCTAAAAAGTTTCAAGGGTATTTTGGTCAATTTTTATTTCGCAAATTATTTTTTTTATATTTTTATTAGGTGCGCATCACTAAGATATACACATGCTCCAAATTTCAGATCATTCCGATTTGTAGAAAAAAAATGAAAAATAAAACACTGCCAGACAATCGTGACTGTGCGATGAACTTTGGACGATGATGAGGGTAGGCGAAATCATTGTAGGCATTGGGAAGACTTTTCTTATATATATATATATATATATATATATAGGTGTAATTTGCATAAAGTTGCATCCTTAAACAATCAAAGCAAGGTGCACCACCAAAATTTACCATAAGATGTAATTTTGGTAAAAAATTCTCAGAATGGCATGTGAATCCATTTTCATCTCTAATTATAAAATTTAGACTCCAAAAATAGTTCAAATCAAGTACATCTATATACACATGAAAATCTTGAAAATGGACGGTCTAGACAATATGTTGCAAGATGCACTACTTTTGGGACTTGAAATCCTTTTTTTTTTTCATATTCATAGATCTCGATATCGTGATGATCAATTAAAGGGTTTTTCCAACTTCACAACAGCCTTTAGATCTCGATATCATGATGATCAATTAAAGGGTTTTTCCAACTTCATAACAGCCTTTTACAATGGATTTTTTTAGATGCACCTTAATTCTACATTTTAAGGTTGCAACCTTATGTAACTTTTTCCATATATATACATATATGCGCACACACACACACACATTCCAACTCCAGGATTTTATGTTCAAAATTAGGTCACAACATATATAGTCAGAAACTGAAACACTCCAAGTCCAAGTCCTTCATGTCAAAATATATGTATCATACCCAGTAAGATCCTACAGACCCAATCTTTTGAAAAAAAATGAGCATTATGGAACATAACCAAGAGGGACAAAGAAATAAAAGAATCCATAAAAAAAGAAAAGACATAAGAAAGCTGTGAAGTTGTAAGTTAATCCAGGGATTCTTTTTTATCTGATTGCTCGTGTGCAGATAAAATAGCTTCTAACCTGTAAGGAATATGACCAGAATGCTCCACAAGGGCATTGATAACACGACCAAGCGTAAGTAAGCTTTTATTGATCTCTCCAGCCTCCCTTGCTCTTCCCTGCAGGTGAATATTCCCTTTATATACACAACAATACCACTTGTGACGGTGCTTTTCTCTCTAAACACCAAGAGTTGGAATGGTTCACAGTAACTATAAATAAGATACCTCTCTAGCACCCGAACGGGATATGTTCTCAGAACCAGCAAGATCCACAAGGTTAAGCTTTCCACACTTGATTAGCTCTTCACCCTCAGGAGTGCATTCCTTGATATGAATGGTGATTGAGAATATAGAGTGGGAGCGGCTGTGGATAAAAATACAGTAGATGAGAAAGAATTAGACACAAGTTCAGAAGTACCCTTCAAGGAAAAGCACAAATAGAAACAAATGGGCACCTGCTCTGTTTGTTCAGAAGGGTTTCAGCTGTACGCCTCTTGGAAGACCCTTTCTCCAAGATTTTATATATCTCATTAGCAGTGCAAACTATTTCTTCCTCTAAGCCCCTCACAAAGACTCCACCTTTGCCATCTTCCATGAGAGCTATTGGTTTCTTTGACTTATCATCTATAAACTTTGAATAATCATCTGGGGCCAACAGATCAGTTATTTCCTCATTGTAAAGCTCAAGAAATGTAACTTTCATGTTGTACTCAGCATTTTGTGCTTCCAATATATCAAAAATTTCCCTCACAGCTCTGGGGATAACACCTGCATCACTTGGGAATTCTCCATTCTTCAAATAGCCAAATGGGAGCCAAGAGCAAAGTAGAAAACTCAGAATTTAATTAAAAACTTCAATAAATTAGGCTTCAAGCTGTGATCAAAATAAAACTCATGGCCCAAATTGAAATTCAGTACTCAAAAGTTTCAATCTTCCAGACCAAAAACAAATGGACATTGGCAAAAATCAGAAACAGGCCCTTTGTGATGTTGAGAAAATTAAGCTAAGCTTGTAACTATTTCTACAAAGAGTACAATGGCGGGTCTTGGCAAAAACTTAGCAACTCACCTTGGCTTTCTTCCCACCTCCTTCCATAGTGTATGTTTTCCCAGTGCCTGTCTGACCATAGGCAAAAATTGTACAATTATAGCCTTCGAGAACCTCATTCACTATAGGAGAAACTGCTTGATCATACAAATCCTTTTGTTGTGAATTTGGACCAAAGACCTGCAGTAATGAACACAACAATTACTGCAAAAGTTGACCACAAACATAATTACTATATAAACACAAGATATATACAAAGCTCTTAAAAACGCCTATAGGGTAGTTTGAACAGTGTTTCGCCCCGCCATGCACACGATATGTCTGTGGCGGTTTATTGAACGGAGCCGTAATGGACGGCGCGTGGTCCGTGGCGGTTTCCGCGTGTTTCCACGGACATGCTATGTCCGAGATGGGGTATTGCCACGGACATGCTATGTCTGTGATAGGGTACCGCCACGGACATGCTGGGTCTATGGCAGTCTTTAATCCTCGCCGTCTCATTTTTTGGACGGCACCGAGCCTATGGGTAAAAACACTTGTTCATTTTGCCCATAAGCGTTCCGTAGTGACTTCCTAAAAAACTCCTATAGGTGAAATGCTATAGTGTTTTGCCCCCACCACAGACTTGCTATGTCCGTAGCAGTTTATTGAACGGACCGCCACAGACTTGCTATGTCCGTGTCGGTTAATGGAATGGACCCGCTATGTCCGAGATGGGGTATTGCCACGGACATGCTATGTCCGTGATAGGGTACCGCCACGGACATGCTGGGTCTGTGGCAGTCTTTAATCCTCGCCGTCTGATTTTTTGGACGGCCCCGAGCCTATGGGTGAAAACACTTGTTCATTTTTGCCCATAAGTGTTGCGTAGTGACTTCCTAAAAAACTCCTATAGGTGAAATGCTACAGTGTTTCACCCCAGCCACAGACTTGCTATGTCCGCAGCAGTTTATAGAACGGACCGCCACAGACTTGCTATGTCCATAGCGGTTTATAGAATGGACCCGCAAGGGACGGCGCCATCCGTCACTGACATACGAGGTCTGTGGCGGTCAAAAAATTCACGTCGCCCGATTTTTTCAGACAGTGATGAGCCCATGGGCGAAAATACTGTTCATTGTCGCCAATAGGCATTGCATAGATGCTTCCATCTAAATATATAAATATATATATATATATATATATATATATATATATGTATATATATATATATATATATATATATATATCTATATATATATATATATATATAGATAGAGAGAGAGAGAGAGAGAGAGAGAAATTTGTCGGAAGGAAGAAAAACTTCAGACATTTCATGTAAATTACAAAACAAATATGAGTAGTTAAGTATACCAGTGGCATTATTATTTATCTCATATTTTTCAGGAAAATCTAGAGAAATTTTATAGGATTTCACACCTTGTCAAATGCAAATGTTCGATCGATCTGCTTATTGGCTATGTTCTGGATAGCCGACACTTCACGCCTATGGTCATGACACGACACCACCACAGGTGTGTTCACCTTCATCTCATCCTCACTCAAAGGCCTAAACAAATGCTCAACAAAGATCAATAAAGAAAATAACACAAATGTACAGAGAAACCATTGTAAATTCTCATATGGATTGTCTTGTAGATTACTGATACATAACATTGACCACAAAAAGAAGCCCAAAAATCAATCCAAACCGATGTAAACTCTCAGATGACTTCTGTTTATAAAGCGCTGATAAATTACATTGGTCATCAAAGGAACCCAAAATTTAATTGATACCTTACCTGCATCTCAGAATAACCTGAACATTGACGCCTTTATCCTTCTCATTCTTACTCGAATTGGCATCATTAGATCGCAGATCTCTAGCCAATTTCTCTGTGGACCTAGGAGTTTGAGCAGGAGAGAGAGAAACCAGACCTCCTCTTTTTTGCTGCTCCATTTCTTAAAAACCAATCTCAAACTCTCAACTTTATGAAGGCTTAGCCAATCGATGCGCCCAAATCCCTCGAATTCCGAATTCCCCACTAAAATGGCAGCAATCTACAGTCCCAGAGAACAAAATCAGAGTAATGCGTAAGCTACATTTCCCTTTGAAACACATAAAAAGACAAGATAGCCATCGTCAATCTCAAAGCAAATTCTCAATCTGAAACAATGCTCAGGCGCCAATAAAACCCAAAAAACCAGCACATAAAAAAATGATCCAGTAACAAAGCTGCACGGAAAAAAAGGAAAGAGAGAGAGAGAGAGAGAGAGAGAGAGAGAGCACTCAACCTGAAGCAAAAGTCAAGCTCCAATGAAGAAACTGAACAAGAGAAATGATCCAGTAACAAAGAAGAAACTGAAGAGGATAGAGAGAGATAGAGATAGAGAGAGAGAGAGAGAGATTGTATTTTAAATGGAAGCTCAAGAATTGTTTGCAGGCCTTCCCTTGTCCTGTGGGTGAGTTTTTGTTTAAGAAAGGATTGATGGATCAGTCCGATATTTCGAGAAAGATAACGGCGTTACTGGAGCGACCAGCAGCAGCAACCGGAGTGGAAGGGCCCCCAACGCGAGGAATGATAACGGCGTTAGAGCGCCGTTTACTCCATAAACATTGTGACCGTTGAGGACAGCCAAGTGTATGGCATGAACGGATCTGAGAACGCCCTTTCAACGGTAGGAGTAATTCAAAGCTCAGAGAAGAGAGAGAGATTTGATATTGGGTAAGTTCCCAAATTACCCTTAATGATTCAAATTTGTACCTCTGTTTTCTCCATTTCATTTCTTCGGACATACGGACATGTGGGGTAACATAATCGTAGAGCTGATTTTTTCACCGTTATTATTTTTTCGAAAAGTAAAGCCTCACCTCAAAACACCCGAAAAATTTTAATTTTGGCATCGATAAAAATCAATCTTCACTTAAAAAAAAAAAAAAAAAAGTCTTAAAAATAGTATATATTATAACATAAAATCTGTATTATTTTTCAATTATAAATTTTATAATTGATGGTGAAAATTAATTTTAAAGCCAACATAGAGATTTTTTATGTCTAAAATGTTTTTCAGATCAAGTTTCGAATTGAGTTTTTTTTTTTTTTTTGGTAATATTGTGGTTTATCTTTTTCTTTATAAGGCCTAGGTGAGGTTTTGCTTGTTCTTCCTAAGGCGTAGGTCTTATAGAAACTCCATCTTTAGTGGTAGGTTATAAAATACTTATTGAAAAATGGTATAGGTATAAGGCTATAAAACTATAAAATAGTTACTGTAATAATTAGTAGATTATTACAGAAAATGTGTTGCAATTTAATGCTAAACAATGCCATTGATAATAGGGTCAACATTACCACTTATAACTACAATTTTATTGACACGACGGTTTTTGTACCTCAAACGGATAGTTAATCTGTACCTAGTCGATAGGACATTTCGTTAGCCTGTTTAAATCCAATTGATGAGTGATGAAATGACGAGCTCTCAATTTAAATTCAAATTTTAGATCAACTTTTAAAATAGCGATGACCCGATCGCCTCTTCGGAAAAGTGGTTCAATTCTGCCGGTCTGGACCAGCGATCCAGCATACTGAACTGGTCAATAAAAAATTAGAGAACAGAAAAATTGAAAAGATTAAAAACAAAGGTGTGGCTGGTTTAGAGACCGACAGAACCATCCGGTTCTTGATATTCAGGTGGAATCGCACCGGCCCCACTAGTTTCCAATATGGATCGGGCGACTCCTGGTTCGCCCTTTTTTAAACATTGTTTTAGATATGAGATTTAAATTCTAAATATAAAATCCTATGTTGTAATGTATACACGTGGGGAATTTTTTCCGAATTTTTTACGGGATAGCATTTCTATTAAAACGCTGTAATGTATCCCTAACATCGGATTGGACCAGCCCAATATTTGCACAAGAATGGTTGGTCGTTCATCAAAATTGTTTGGTTTACCATAGCCCCCGAAAGACTCCAGAACAATATCATCTGCTTTTTCAGACTCTTTAGATCGAGCCCTTGTCGTAGAGGTTTTTTCCCAACAAATATTTTATAGTTAGGTGGCAATTGGGATAGTTTTATGTTAGAGATATCAAACTAACTCAAATTTATTTTAAATTTTATTTTAAATATGGGCAAGATATTGGACCGATATACGTCAAAAAATAATATAAATATGGGTTGGTCAGAGTTACGGTCCCATAAATGGATTAGACTGATATCTGGAGCATCAAACTGATAAATATGAGTTGGTCAGAGTTACGGCCCTAGAAATTAATCAGTCCGATATCTGAAACATCAAACTGCAACGAAAACTACGTAAATGAAAGAAATAAAAAGTTGTGGTGAGCAAAACTATAAGAAAGGGGGACTTGAGCGTAAAATTTCCAATATTTTGGGCCAAAATATAATTCAGGTAAATATTACCGATCCATACATAATAATTTCTCTTCTTATTTTTAATAGGATTACGACGAGCAATAACCTTGAGAACCATACTTTCTTAAAAGAATTGCATTTCTTTTTATAATTTTATTGATTGATAAATCAAGGACCAGATCTACTGTACAAATAACAACTTCATATTTTGAGTAATTTTGCAAGGGAGTTATACATGATCCTACAATACTCTATGGTCGTGATTGTTATCGTGGCCGTAGAGTATTGTAGGGAAACGCAGAGGGTTTTCCACTTTGGCCATATCATGTTCTCGTGGTCCTGCTCTCTACACCACCCATTAAAAATGATTGGATGGTGATACTATTAATGATCATAGCTCTAAGATGATCATATCAATTGTTTATATCTGCCCTTTTTTAAAACCTATTTCAGCATACCAATAGTGGTCCCAGTTTGGACGTTCCTCATTTCCCCCCCCCCCCCCCCCCCCCCCCTCCTCCCTTAGAGGTTTTCTAGCATTAATAAATTTAAGTAACGGGCATTTGGACAATTTTCTAGGATTTGTGATTGGATTAAGAGAAATTTATTAAATTATCCATGGGAGATGAACAATTCAAACACCTTAACTATGTTTTTTTATTCAATTTCAAATACCCATAACCAACGATATTGAATTGGAATAGTTGCAAATAGGTAGAATATTAAATAATTCATTTCTTATAAGAAATTTTTTAAAACTTAGATCAGTGGGCAGATGGTTCACTTACAAATCCGTGTTGAATCGTAGGATTAACAATTCGGATTTGGTCTAGATCGTTTATGAATTGGTGATACAAAAAATATTAAAAATAAATAAAATAAAAAATTAAAATAGAGGTTTATGGGGTGGGGATTTATGGGGACCAAGCTTAAACAAAAGAAAGAAGGAAAATATATAAGAGGGGCTTTTAGGGGGCAAATGAACTGGTGACCCATACCATCCTAGAACGAGATCATCCTCGACCAACTCCCATTCAAATAGCAATCCATAAATTTTTCAGTTTTAAAATAATTAAAGTATACAAACAAACTTTTTACTTATAATATAATGAGGTCACAATCATTCACATACATCAAATTCAAATAGGTGATTGTAAGTGTGCATTAACTAGTCTCAAAGTTTAAATAATAATAATAATAATCTTGAACTTTATGTGATACCCCAAGCCATCCAAATTGACATCTAATGGACTGTAACAATTCCTTGTAACAAAAATAAATAGTTTGAGAATATACAGTCCTTTAAAACAATGCCTATAAGTATTTTGTTAAATTTCCACATGGCTAATAGATACAACAGTTCAGATAGCATTCTTGGTATTTGAGCAGAAGAGCAGGAGCCTTACGGTAATTAAGAGAGTCACATGATCCAATGGTGATGTTTTGTGAGGTGTTGGAGGTGCCCCACGTGAGGGGAAGATTTGGATGGATGGATAGTTGGAGAGGGTGGCATGTACCTTCTCAACCTTTTCCAACTTTCAACCTCAACTCTCCTTTTAGAGACCAAACACTTGTCCCTATTTCTTTCTTCACAATGAACTGCCTAATGCCCCCAAAGGAATGATCCCCTCTCTCTCTCTCATACAATTTATTTTATTTTATTTTATTTTATTTTTCTCGATAGTTTAGTGGTAGGAAATGAACTTGAGATGCGGCACTGCTAAACGTCAATTGCTAAACTAAACAAAGTTACATGCGGAGAACTAGCTTTTTAGTGCCCGAGACCGACTCTCTTGTGTTTTTCTTTCTCTCTCTCCAACATGTCTAAAAATCTATAAGAGAACACACCTCTAAAAATTTACACATGCACAGTAATTCTCAAAGTCCTCAAGGTCGTTTTGTGATCCTTGCAAAACTGCAGGGTTTTCTTGGCACGTACTCCATGTATCTTCCTGTCTCTATACTTTCACTTCACCCCTTTCCTTTTATGTTGCTACCCCATGAGCTACAAAGAGAAAGAGCAGGACCATCATCATCATCATACTGCAGCTTCTTGCCTTTTTTTTCCTTACAAAAAGATGATCAAATGAGGGAATATTAGTTAATTGAATTAAAACAAATCCAAACTAGTGTTTTAGGATCCCAGATTACAGTCGAGGCTCACATGATTTACTTTTAGGAGGCAAGGGACCCGACCCCCAGCTGCCAAGTAGGAACATATGTGCTTTTCTCTTTTAATATTAACTATCTTTATGGCCAATTCCGAATTTGTAGGAACACCAGATGATTTAAAAACTAAAATCGGTTCTGAACCAATTACCTGTCAACCTGGTTTCATCGATGATTTGGGCCAATATGAATGGTTGAACCTTCATGCAGATACATCTAGAAGTAGAAAAATTTCAAAAACCAAGAGCATTAGACAATTTGGGGCTCTCAAGAACCAGATTGGCCCTCCACCCGCCCCCAGCCCCACCGGTTTGGGCTTATTCTGATTCAAACCACCTGTTTAAGCACTAGGAAGAAGTAAACTATCAGCAGTAGAATCGTCTATCTAAAAGATGACTATTGGTGTCCAATTAAGCAAATCAAGAGGCCATTAGCGATCATCTTTATCATTTATTGCTTAATTTTAGGCCATTGATATCAAAATTTCAAGCTAAGAAAAACATGGGTTAAAGGTTAAGTAGTTGAAGTGGTTTGTCAGCACAACATGACATCTTGAAATCCATTTTTATCACAGATAAAAGAGCCCATCTCCACGAAATTACTCCTAAAACAAAAAAAAACAAAAAATGCGGATCAAAGACTTGCAGCTTCTTGACATAATTGTCTTTTAAGTCAATCTTGTTTTCTTTGTATTTTATGGGAGCCGGACTTACTGTTTATTGACTCAATAAATGCAGGTTTCCCGTGGTTAAAAATGAGAGAGAGATGCTTTGTGGTATCCCTAATGTAAGGTCACTTTTGAGTGGATTGGATCTTCACGTGCATCTTCATCACCTTAAAAGTTGAGACTCGTTGCTTGACAATGAGGGAAGCTTCTCTCTCTGTAAAATATTCCTCTCTCTCTCTCTCAAAAATATTCTCAAGGTTTTGTTTTTACATTTATGCATGTTACTAACCCACTTTATCTTTCCATTGTGTACACATAAAAGGAGACCATCTATAATTGCTTTATGTCTCCATGCCCAGGCATCGTTTTCACATTTAAGAAAGAATTTTTTCCATTTTCTTATCCAAGAGAAAAAGTTCTCTCCATTTGCAAGTCTTCTACTTGTGGTATCGGTTCTTCTTGTGGTTTCTTCTACCATAAAAAATATTTAACTTGCAAGTTATTTTTATTTATTTATTTTAGAGGAGCCCGTTTAAAAAGATTTCATGTGCCCACGGGAGCATACTGTCCATTTGCCCCTTCAAGCAAAACCTCTTTAACTTTTTAGGGAAGATCTTGGTGTTCAAGAACTCAAAAATAAAGTTTTGTTTTATAAAATAACAATCTAATGATACCTAGATGCATCTCAGAATTTCAGATGAAGAAAATCCTCCCAGGTATCCATTTTGCCCCAAAGAGTTATTTTACAGCATGCTCATGCCAGAGCATGGTGTATGTGCTCTTTTTTTTCGGTGCCTGTATACAAAAACTACATAGGAAAAAGCGAAGGTTTCTTTGGAATTGGGCTCTACTGTGGACAAGGGTTGAGTATATAAAGCGAAGTTTTCTTCGAAATTTTGGACTTGGGCTCTTGTTGTGGAAAGTGTTTAGATCGCCAACACAAGTATAGAAAAGAAGGAACTTAGTTTGCTGGCATATGTACATGGATCTGGCACAAGGTCGATGGAATTAGAGAGAAATGGTAAAAGCTTTGCCTCACTGGTATTCTGAACATGTTGCCCTAATTATGGACATAAAGGGACACAGATTTAGACCCACTTCTTTCAGATTTGAGGTAATATGGTTAGAAGACAGAACCTTAGTAATGAGGTGAGGTCTGTGTGGCAAAATGTACAGATAGAAGGATGGATAGGACATGTGATAGAGAAGAAATTAAACATTTTAAAACCCAAATTGAGGGCTTGTGGAAAGAGTAGTTTTGGTAGCATTAGCAATTAAATATACAGGGTTTCTAGACTGTGATACTTGGTATCAAGATAATGAGAAACGACGTTGCTTTGGTTTTAACCCATACTCTCTATATAAACAAGATGCTCAATAAATTCGAGCACAGTGATTGTAAGCGAACTTCATACTAATGGATCATATAAAGTTCATGAAAAATGAAAGGAGATATATTTCTTAAATTGAATATGCAAGAGTAATTAGTAGTTTGATGCATGCAATGAGTTGTACAAGACGAGACATTCTATATATAGTAGGTCAAGTTAGTAAATATACTAGTTGCCCAAGTAGGTAGCATTAGGATGCAATCTCTCGAGTTTTGAAATATCTCAAAGGAACTATCTATTTTGGCATGCATTAGACTAGTTATCCGGTAGTGTTGAAAGGATATAGTACTGCAAGTTGGATAGGGTGACAACGAATCGAGTGGGGTCTGAAAAAGTATTATGGGACCGATGGATATGAGAATATAATGTGGGAACCGGACTCAGACTTAGACTCGATTGGACACAACCCATATATATATATATATATATATATATATATATATATATATATATATATATATATATATATATATATATATATATATAATTTCATAACTTGGGACCCAAAAATATAATGTGGAATCGGGACGTGGACCTGGACTCAGATCTAGAACCAGATTCAAACCCAGACCCAAATAGTGTTCAAGTTCAAAATTTGGACCCGAATCCAACCCTGCGAGTCCAACCCCCGAGGTCCAAATTTTTGAACCATACCAGACCCCGATTGGGTCTAGCTATCAGGTTCTAGGTCGTGTCCAGGTCTATTGCCACCCCTAGAGTTGGAGCATGGAACTCAAAGAATCACCAATTCACATTCGGATGGATTTTTACCTTAGGTATTGGAGTGATATCATGGGGCTCAAAGAAGCATATGTGCATATCTCGGTGCACGATGGAATTGGAATTCAATACTGGATTTTGCTTGTGAAAAATCAGAATGGTTAAGGAAATTGCTACATGAAATTCTATATTGGCTTAAACGAATATTGGTGATCAAAATTAACGATGATGACTATGCAATAGTTGCTCAAGCAAATAATGATGTATGCAACATTGATATAATGTGGAATCAGGACGTGGACCTGGACTCAGATCTAGAACCAGATTCAAACCCAGACCCAAATAGTGTTCAAGTTCAAAATTTGGACCCGGATCCAACCCCGCGAGTTCAACCTCCGAGGTCCAAATTTTTGAACCATACCAGACCCCGATTGGGTCTAGCTATCAGGTTCTAGGTCGTGTCCAGGTCTATTGCCACCCCTAGAGTTGGAGCATAGAACTCAAAGAATCACCAATTCACATTCGGATGGATTTTTACCTTAGGTATTGGAGTGATATCATGGGGCTCAACGAAGCATATGTGCATATCTCGGTGCACTATGGAATTGGAATTCAATACTGGATTTTGCTTGTGAAAAATCAGAATGGTTAAGGAAATTGCTACATGAAATTCTATATTGGCTTAAACGAATATTGGTGATCAAAATTAACTATGATGACTATGCAATAGTTGCTCAAGCAAATAATGATGTATGCAACATCAAATAGCATGTTGCACACTGACATGACTCCATCCAAATGTTGATCTAAGATGGAGTGGAAAATATAGAATTTGTAAGATCCAATGATAATTTGGTCGATCCTTCGATAAAGGCCTTACAAGGGAAGACAACAGTTGGATGTCAATAGTATGAGGCTAGAGTCCATAGAGTAACAATCAATAGTGTCAATCCAATCTAGGCCTATTGTTACCTTAAGAGGTTGATATTCAATGTGGTAAAAACAAGCCATTTGTATGGTTAGTTGGATCACTAGACATGGTTAAAAAATTTTAAGCACCAATTCTAGAATGATCCATCCATACAGTGAAAAGATCAAGTGACGACCTGCATGAGAAGAGGTTGAGCTAGGCTCATAATGATGTTTGTAACTGATACAGTTAGGTTGTTTAATATGCAAATACACCCTTGATAGTCTCACCTATATAAGTGTGTAAGTGAGATCACTTCCTATGAAATTGACCTCATATCTAGAGCCTCACAAAAATCAGGATATAGGCTCATGGCCCATAACAACCGACAATATAAAGAGACACCAAAGAGTGTATGTCGCTTGTGTATTGTGCTATTGCAATGTTAGATAAGATTCTTGGTTCACAACTATATGCTATTTTAGAGCATGATGTACTTCGTAGTGCATACACTAAGTGAAGGTTTAAATAGAAAGATATTGTCATGGTCTCCGAATGACATATGTTGCCTAATGTTTGCATATTCTTTTTAAATAGTGGAGGAAATTGCTATATTTTGCTTTTGGAAAATAATGTATGTTTGTAACATAGTGTTTTTGATAGCGTGCTTTGTCTTTGTAAAAAGAGTAGTAATAGGTGGGAAGACTTTTTTATATATGAGTTTATCCTCTTCACTTGTACTTTAAGAACTAAATGGAGAGAGTGCCTATACAAACATACAAAATGTGTGCATGTGCCTGTATGAGGGCTTAAGGGCGCTTAATGACACACTTCTTTTGCACAATCGCTTCAGTGCAAGAGCTGCCCTTACCCTGCATATGTATGGTGTTTAGGCTTGTGGCTCTGTTTCTTTTACCATAATAGGCAAAACCACTGGTAGGTTTAGGGGTGTACTAAAGAAACCCCACCAGTAGATTGGTGCACAGATCACATGGATTGGTGCACTTTGATGTTTTATACCTCATTGGTTCTGGTGGAGTGGCGCAGTATGGTGATTTGTGCCCCCTTGGTAAAGATACACTGACTCGAAGGGATTAGTGCGCTTTGGTACTTGTGCTCCACTGGTGAAGATATGTATATAGAGCATGATCGTTTTTTCTTGCCATAATAGGCAAAGCCATTGGTAGATATTAGGTGCGTTCCAAAGAAGCCCCACTAGTAGTTTGGTGTGCAGATCAGATTGATTGGTGCACTCCAATGTTTATGCCCCATTAGTTATAGAGGATTGGTGCACTATGGTGATTTGTGCCCCCTTAGTGAAGATATGCAGCTTTGGTGGATTAGCGCACTTTGGTACTTGTACTCTGCTGATGAAGATATGTACATAGAGCATGACGGTTAGTCTTCTTGCGCTGAAAGAGACACCGTGTGATAGTTAGCTATCCTATTGCATGTCAATTGCAATACATGTATCATTTTGATAGTAGAGATTTCAAGTGACTCAACTCTTCATTTAATGCTTACTTGAACAGTCACTAAAGTAATTAAAAATGTATTTTCTCTTTTTATAAATAGGGACTTGTCTCCTCCAATTTGGACACACAAAAGAAATTTTCTTGCTTTCAAAAGGCTTTTGTGAGAATTCCTCTTTCTAAAAAGATACAACTATGGTGATCTAGATCTAGTAATACTTGTACATTTGTATTGGCAAGGTAGTTTTCAATTTCTTCTGCTTCTATATATCCTAAGGACAAATATTCTAGGTGAAATTTAGATACATACTGATTATTATCAGTAATGAGCACATATTGTCTTGAAGTAACGATCTATCGTAGGATTAAATAGTTTGAAACTTATTTTGCTTGATTTGTTTCTTGTTTTTGCATGTTTCACCCCCAATTTCCAATATTGCTTTTCGATGTCAAAACTAGATCTATGTCTCTGTGAACCAGTAGGTTTGAACATTCTTTTCAGATGCCTGAGCTTTTCTTCTTTTTAGAAAACGAGAAGCTTTATGGTTCCAAATATGGAGATAATTAGCTAACTAGACGGTTTTTTTTTTTTTTGGTAAAAAATTTCAAGAATTTGTGTCTTTTTTCCCCTTCAACCAATCGAAAGCTTGGAGGTTCCTTTATTTGAGTTTAACAATATATTTCTGTCTTTCTATCTCACAACCAAGCAAGAAGATTTGGGTTTTTTTTTTATTGTTTACCTTTCTCATTTTCCCCTGCAAGTGGGTAAAAGGTTGGTAGGCTTGATTTGGCCTCTTAAAGCATGTGATTTCATTGCCCAAAAGCGAGATTAACATAGGCAGACCACTCTCCCTTGTTTTAACTTCAAATGGTGGAAGGATAGAGCTTGCCTCTTTTTTTTCTAGAGAGAGAAATGTGAGGGCTTGCCGCTAGTTTTAGTAAAATGGTAGAGCTTAGTTTCATTTTCTTCCTTCCCTAACAATGTGGAGACACAATAAAATTAAGAAGCATGATTATATGATTCAATGTGAAAAAGTTTGTTAGTTTTTTTTTAGTGTTTTAAAATTAAATGATTTTCAATCCGGATCCTTGACATAGATGGGAATCATTTGGATCTAAACTGGCTCAAAAATGATATAGATTCATTTGGGACCAAACTAGCTCAAGAATGGTATAGATCTAATTAAATTCCCTCTAAAACTCCTCTTATATATATATGTATATATATATATATATATATATATATATGTATAAAGAGAGAGAGAGAGAGAGAGAGATATATATATATATATATATATATGTATATGATCTTATAGGACCATCCCCCACTCATGTATAAGTCCCCAAAAGATCACCATTAAATTTGACACGGATTTATAGAAAAGTTAAGTCCTACAGCCATGTGAGTACTTTTCTATAGATCGATGCCAACTTTAATGATGATCCTTTGGGATCCTATACGTATGGGTGGAGGAGGGTCGTATGAGATCGTTACTCATATATATATTATTATTATTTTATATTTTTTTAGTTTATCTATTGTTTTTTAGGTCCATTCTAAATCTCCATAAATTTTCATTTTATTTTATTTTTAACATTTCTCTATATCTCGATTTAAATTGATCTAAACCCAATCTAGATTATGATCCAACCGTTTGACACCATCTGTCAGTCAACGATTTGCCCCACCGAGCCGCGTTTCAAAGCATAGGTCTTTTCATAAAAAGAATTTTAAAGTGGTTCTTAGTAATTCTTTTCAATGTGAAGATATTTTTTAGGAAAAATTATGTCCGTACCATATTTACAAGTGGTTCAAATTTTTGAAAAACTTACATAACTATCTATTTATTTATTAATTTTTTCTAATTTTTTTTCAAGATTCGATGTTGGAAACATCAAACTACTTTTTAATTTTATTATTTTATTACTTTTTGCAATGTAGGGAACGGTCTGAGGTCTAGATCCTTGGACCGCCCTATACTTTATATATTTTTTAAGGTATAAGGTCTGATGTTCAAGACACCGAGCCAAAATTTATAAAAAGAGCCAGTTGGTCCAATATTTCCTAATATAGGACCCTGCCCCCAATTGCTACAACCTACTTATGTTCTGGGTGGTCCGTTGGACCACAAACTTTTTGTTTTTTGTTTTTTTCTTTTATGTTTTCTTGATCCTATGAGCACACTCTAAGTTTTCCTCAATGGCTATCTATCTAAGCTCTTAGACTTCATGAAATTTTGCCAATTTTTAAACTTTTTTGTGGTACACTGAGGTCTTTGTGGCCGGGCGGATCACCTAAGACAAAGACTCGAAAAAGGCTTGGAAAGCTTCATGGGAGAGTCCATCCGATGTTCAAGATATCACACCAACCTACTTTCTTGTCTTTTTGAAAACTTTGGTTCGATGCGTTCAACATGGACCGATGTGTTTTAAAAATCTTTTTATAGGGAATTGGACCTGTCTTTGCACTTCAAAATTCTTTTTTAAAAATAAGAAGAATGTTTCGAACATCAAACTTTTGGTGTAAAAAGCCAAAAAAAAAAAAAAAAAACCATGTGTGGGGGTGTTTTTAAAAAATAAAAAAATATACAGAAACTATTTATTTTTGGTACAAAAATGCAACAATCATACTTGCCTATTAAATTTCAAATCAAATGGTCTTAAGAGTGTCACTCTTTACACTCAAAGTTCACAAAAAAATTCTGAAACTTCATGACACAAATCAAACCACCCAATTTGACATCTAATGGCTAGGAGTAATTGTGATATCTTTATAATTAAGATAAATAGTCTTATAAATCTTAAAAAACAACATCGATTCAATGTCCCAAATATGAAACCGGTGCACTTTTACGTCATATTTTCATAAAATTGTATTACTATATAGTTATCGTATTTTAAGATGGTACGAAAGTGGTGTTTCTTTTTTTTTTTTTTAAGGAAAATGAGTTTCACTTTATAACTCACCGAAAATTGCATTTCTAACATTAGAAAACCTTCATCTCGGCTTTTATCCTCATGATTGTGAAAAAATTAGGGTTTTAAGCTTTAAAAATAGTGTATATCGTGAGATCAATAATTTTTTAAATTTAAATCTTATAATTAATATTGAAAATTGATTTTAAAACCATCATGAAAATTTTCAATATCCAAAGTGATTATTATTTATCTTTTGCAACTATTTATAAAGAGACCATTTATTGTCTCCTAAATTTCAAAATTGGTGCCTGCAAGAGTATCATTAAATTGACACAAATTTTTTTAAAAATTCTTAAACTTAGTAACTCACCGAGTACTCCAATTTGACATGCAATAATTTGACATGTAATGAGTCAGAATGATTGTTTGTGCTGTTGGAGCGTATTTGATAACAGAAAGTTGGTAACCAAAAGTTGGAACTTTATTTTTCTTCTTTTGTGATTGATCCGACCTTTGTTCATGACAAAAGTTTCGTCGAAAATCATGGACGATGAAACGGAAAGTTTTCCCGGTGAAAACCCGTCATTTTCCTGCTTGCTGCTCTCCTCCGCTTGCGCACAGGTTCTCTATCTCGCCTCTCCCTCTCTCTCTTATGTTCCCTCTCATCCCCGACCTTCTGTCTCTCTTTAAGGCTCTCACTCCTCTGCATTCTCTCTCTCTAGAGCTCTCACACCCCTGCTTTCTCTCTGCAAATCCCTCTACCCCAATTTGGGTTGTAGGGCTCTCACACCTCGACACTCTCTCTCTATAGCTCTGACACTCCTTTACTCTCTCTCTGTGTACTAGGGCTCTCATACATCTGTACTCTCTCTCTAGAGCTCTCACACCCCGGCTCTCTCTCGTCAAATCCCTCTACCCCAATTTGGGTTGTAGCCCTATCAATTTTTTCTTGTTGGGATAAATTATTTGTAAATGATGGATTTTTGGTTTCCTTTTCACCTGTTTTGGTTTTTCTCTCTCTTATGTGGTCTTGTTTCTCTGTGGTTTTCTGACATGCTCTCTTTGTGATGCTTTGATTTTTCATGTAGCATTAGTAGCTCTGTAAATATCTGCTTTAAGCTTTTCTTATTTTTCATTTCTCGTTTATTCATGCAAGATCTCTTATCAAGTGCCCTACAAACCTAGAACAGTATCTGAACGTTGATATTATTGATCGAAAGTGATGGACCCTATAGTAATCAATGAGACTTTAGAATTTAGATCAATGGATTGATTGTTTATGACTAGTTGATGTTCCTTCTTAGGAATGCACATTATTCCTTAGTGAAGTAGCTATTCCTTCTTAGGAATGCAAGTTGGAGCATTATTGTGGTGTCAAAATTGCTATTGTTAGAAGGCACTGCTTTCTCTTCCAGCAGGTTAGCAGTGGAATTCAGAACTTGGGGATAAGAACCAAGTTGCTTTGAACCCATATTTGTTCACAGGATTGCCTTGTGAATACCAACAGGAACTGGAAATCTTGCCAACCAGGTCAAGGTCTTGGCAGCACAAGCTTAATAGAGTTGAGGTTATGAATTTAAATCCATTTTAGGGTATTATTTTGTTTCTTTTGTTGTGGTTTTTACTATTTCATTGGATTGACTTGTATTTGGTTTAAGCAATGAATCTGGTTTGGCTATTTTGATTGGCTTGGAGTTCTTTGCATGATTGTTTAGTGGAATTGGCTTCTCTTTGGGTGTTGCCTTTCTTTAGATTTTTTATTTGTAGATGAAATCTTAGTTATTCTTTTCATTATTTCCTTCTTGAATTCACTGGAGCCATTTGGTCTTGCTTTTCATGGCAGAATTGATGTGTAGTTCACATAAAACAAGAGTATGCAAAGTGATCTGGTTTAGCTATTTTGATTGGCTTGGAATTATTTGCATGATTGTTTAGTGGAATTGGCTCCTCTTTGGGTGTTGCCTTTCTTTAGATTTTTATTTGTACATGAAATCGTAGTTATTCTTTTCATTATTTCCTTCTTGAATTCACTGGAGCCATTTGGTCTTGCTTTTCATGGCAGAATTGATGTGTGGTTCACATAAAACAAGAGTATGCAAAGTGATTGGTTAAATTCATCTCTAAGTCATTTACTTCATTGGATACATAGAAGTTCTATTGGGTACTTCTTTTCTTCTTTATGTTTTATTGTTGTTACTTTTCTTATTAAATATTGTTAATTATTTGTATGATGAAAGTTTCAACTGCTATTTCAAGGATAAATAACCATGGAGCCAATTGACTGAGAGCCGAATGGGCCTCCATGACCTTTTTGTCTTCTCAATGGGAAAACATCCCCTGACTTCATCTCCTAAAAAGCATCCGCAAAGTTCACAATCTTGTTGTTGTTAATCAGTATAAAGACCATTTTCAGTACATCTTATGGCTTGATTGTTCTGTCATTGTATACAAGGTCCTCTTTACCCTTGTGTTTTTGCTATCAAGTTCTTCTTTGCTTGTGATGGTATGCGAATGTGAGATCATAGTAGCATGCGTTGTAGATCATTGTGGAAGAAGACTTGCTTAGTGATGTACGGTCTGCTATTAGGGCCTCCCAAAATGTTCTAGAATATAGATTGTTGCTCTATAGAAATTTCTTTGCAGCATGTTCACTGGGAAACAAAGAAGCAGGTTGATGTGTTGGCCCTAATTGTGATCTCTAGTATGAGTTTGCTTGTGTTTCTCTCCCTTTCTTGTAGTGTTCGTTATATATCTTGAGTCTTCTATATAATTCCCTTACCCAACAATAAAAGCAAATCCTTTAAAAAAATTTAATGCAAGAATTATATGCCAGTGTCAAGATTCCTCTTCGATGTAAATTCTATTGATGATATGGTAACTTACAGTCTGACTGAGGGTGAGGCTCTTGATAGAGCAAAATGGCAGAACATAATTTGTGTAGCAGACCCCAAATAGTTAGGATAAGGCTTCAATGATGATGATGATGAATAAAATATTTTAAAGAAATTTAAGCGTTATAAAAAATTAAGAAAATCGAATCATTGTATAATATTTTAATTTTTTGCATTTGGAATGTAGTTATGACTTTATGTAGCATAATAACAATCAAGGATCCTTCTTTGGCAAATAAAGATAAGTATTAAATTGAAGCTCAAGGTAATTTGTGACCTGTTAAAGAGCCCAAAAGGGGCAATATTGTCTACCACCATTGCAACTAAAAAGCAATAAAGCATTTCCTCTTTTTTTATTCTCACATTTGTCTCGTAACATCAATAGTGGATGAAACTTGGATAATCTAACCAGAAAACAACAAGATGGTACTCAAATGATTATACATCAATTATGTAACCATTGGAACATATGACCAGGTTTTACATTTCATTCTTCTTTTCATTGTTGTATTATCCTTGTATAAACCTGACATCTCTATTTTTTACTGAGTCCCCGCTTGTGGGTGTCTGCGGAACTGTGTTCTTGTAATTACTTACTTCTTTAATACAAGTTAACCTTCTCTCAACAAAAAATATTTCCTACGCTATCCTATATTTTTCTAACAAATACTGCCTATAGAATTGTTTCAAGGGTAGGAAGGGGCGTATTGAATTTGATGAAAGAAGAAAACGAATTGGCTTCTCAAACAAATAATTTTTTTGAGTCCCTGATAAAAAAGAGAAAGTATAAGATGAGACAATTTACTTTTGTACAAAGAGGTCGTACTTATTCCTAGCCATCAAATGTGAAATCAAGTGGCTAAGGGTGTGCCACTGATTATGCATAATGCGCAATATATTTCTCGGACTTTGTGCATTGTTCTTAGTACCCAAAGTTTAAATCTAATAGCTAGAGATGATATGACCTTCTTGAACCAAAAATAGATGGTCTCATAGAATACATTCCCGATAAGAAAAGTTACTGGCAGCTCATAGAGAGGCCAACAGAGTGCTTTTGAGATTGTTAAGGAAAGCAAAATATTCTATGCTACACATTGAAGGGGTGCTCAGAGTTCCATGGAAACCCACTAACTAAGGACTTGATGAGATAGATATGTATAATCAGCGACCAACAGGTTATTCATTTCAACAATATCAATCTGCAGATTTGCAGTTTGCAGAACTCTAAGTATTGTCTTTTACTTGATTGGTAAGCTTTAGTCTATACCCAAAGCAAAGTTCAGGTTTCATAATAATGTACATTACTCAGGTAGCCTAGCCAGTCCACCTTTGTGTCCTACATATTTTAGGAGCTTCCTTTTTAGCAAGTTGTTTGCAAAGATAAACATCCAATCTTGTCTCTATAGGAGGGGATCATCTTGCTAAGAAGTTTGAGTGTCATTAACTTCTATTTTTCCCATATTAGTAGAGATCTCTAATACAATGGGATGCCACTTAAGAACCTTGTTTTAGGGGTACTACATGAAGTAGGATTATGGGATACACAAATTGTACAATTCAAGAAAGCCATAGAGAATGCCATCATACGGATCAAGAACAATTTGTTGTTATAAAGAGCCATAGACATAAGCCTTACTAAGTATTTTAGACTCCTTTATGCAATTATATTAATGTTTTGGAGACATATATAAATAGACATCTTCAACTAATACCATTGAAAATGGCACATAAAAAATAAGTTGGTATTACGGTTTCATTCATCGGATGTAACATGTTGGTCCTTTAGGTTTTCAGGATGCAAAGTATCAGCAACTATGTCATTCACAAAGGAGTCCACACCTACATCTAGATATGTTTTAACATTAAAAAATAGGAGTACATTCAGAAATGTAATGAACAATGTAACCAGATCATCATCATTATCAAAGCTTTTTTCCAACTAATTGGGATTAGCTACACAAATCTTGGTTCGTCATTCTACTCTATTAAGGGTCATACTCTCAGTGACACCATAAGTCCCCATATCTTTTCTCACTACCAACCATGACCTTTTGGGCGTATCACTTGCCCTTTATGAGCCTCTGCTTGAACTAACTCACACCTCCTAACTGGTGGTGTATTGGGTCTGCCCCACATATGGCCAGCCTAGCTAAGTCTACTCTCTCTCATTTTATCGCTTATTGGTATCATACCTAATTTTTCCCGAATGTGTTCATTTCGAATTATATCCCTTGTTTCATCACTCATCCATCTCAACATCCTCATCTTCGCCACACTAATTCTATGGGAAATAGTGTAACAGGATAATCTCTTTAAATATGATTGTGTTTTCCTTTGCACTTAACAAGATGTACATGATGAATAAATGAGAAGAAAAAAGAATATATGAAGCATGGATGGTGAGAGTGTACAAAAAGAAACACAACTTCCAAGCTTGACAGGTGAGAGTTTTAATATCATTGCGGGAAAAATGCATAACAACTCGAGACCCTGTATCTGATATCATACAAGAAAAGACTGAGATATCTTTCTACCACGAAACTAGAAATCAATTCAAAACTCTTTGTCAAATTGACAGAGGCCAAAATCGTCCAAGGTTAAAAGGTGAGAGATTTGACATTTTTTATGTTGAAGCCACAGATCATTTCAAGACCCCGTGATTGATTTTCGTCATAATGAATACATAAAGGTTTCGGAGTAAATTGTTAACTAAACCAGAATCCACAAATTCTTAGTGCCCAATTCCATACTAAGTAACATAACTAAAATCAGGAACAGACTGAGCATATCCTACTGAACAATCATTTGAATCTCTCTCTCTCTCTCTCTCTCTCTCTCTCTCTCTCTCCCAATGAACACTTGGGATGAAGCCCGTTTTCTACTTGTAGTAGTTTCCAATTAATTGAACCAGTCATGTAAGCCATTGTGCTATATTCTGGATGCTAGTCTTCAACTTTCTTGAGACAAATAGCCTATTAGAAGTGATTTTGATGTCAATCGGTTGGAATGTACAAATAATGGATCATGGTTGTCATCTTTTTTTGTTGAGTAGGACAGCTTGGTATGCACTAGAGCAGGGTTCAGCGCAATATCTCTGTCCTTTAAATTGGTTGTCTAATCAATTTGGCCGATGGCCTGGTTGATGTCTTAATAGAAGTCTTAATAGCCCTGTTGCACAGCACATGGTACAGCCTTTGTCTCCGGGAAACCTTCAAAGCAAAAGCTCATAACATCTCATGGTGGAATGCAATATTTCACTTGTGGATGACCAAAATGATAGTGTATCTAAAGGTCATACAGGATACCTGATCATATGAATGAGGACCATGCACTTTATAGAGGAATTTAGAAGTAGCCATTGTTGTTTCCGGGTTGCACTTAATGGAAATGGACACTATGAAGAAGCTGCCTAAGAACTGACAATAGTCAGTTGGATTTGCGCCAGGATAACCTTCTAATAAGATATCTTTTGTTTATCAAGGTTACATGTTTGCTCCGTGAATGCATGGTTAAGTACACATAGGGCGTCATTGATCAGATTCACTTCATAGACAATAAGAACATGGATATCCTGTTACAAATAGACATCTATTTTGGGAAGTAATTCTCAATAGCTTGTGATAGCACGATTGCCCTTAATATTATCACTTAGCAAAGTGGACCCTTTATGCTTATACAATTATAAACTATGCTCTTATCTACAAAATGAAATATTTTCCTTGTAGACTGCACATATTTATCAGCACATGCTGCTTTTCAATGTATATAGCTCTTTCTCACTGCATCTTCAGTGTGTTTGAATATTTTATGACTACTTTTGGTTTACATTTCTTTTTCGATTACTTTAAAAGATACAAACTGCTGTTGTTTATGTTCTTATTTGATTGAGATTTTGGTTACGCTTTATGGTTCCTTCATTTTCTTAAGTCCTATTTGTGAATTGGTTTAATATGGTTATCAGTAAATTGGTTGAACTATCATTTTCAGGTTTTCTTGATTGCATATTTGGTGCCTCGTTAGGATGTCACATTTGCAATGCAAGCATGAAGCAGCCAATGGATTTCTTGTGGGATGTCTTATTTCCAGTTAAGGATTATCACCAGGCTTTCACATTGTGTTTCCAGAAGGTTTCATTCCCCAACTTATTGCATATCACTGCAATTCAACACCCTTTTAGCTCACAAACCATGCACAGCATCAGAGGAGAGCCTAGAAAAGGCTTTAGAAATTTTGGATTTAATTTCTCCACAACCTGGAAAAGAAGGCTCTGGGAACAAGCATATGCGCCTCATAGAGGGATGCATGGAAGCACTCATTAAAACAGACAGTAGACAGGAAAAAAAAGGAAGACTGAGAAAACCAAAAGAGCCCACTGCAATTTCTGATAAGATCTCCAAGAGAAGTGTAGCTTTTTCAGGTTATGAGAAGGATGGCTATTATAAAAATAACTCTGATGCGAACGATGCTCTCACCTTCTTCTTTCACATGCGCAAACAAGGAATGAAACCAGATGAGCAAACTTTGTCCAGTGTTCTTAGTGCCTGTGGAAGTGAAAGAGTCTACAATCTGGGTACCCAACTTCATGCAATATCTGTTCATTCTGGCCTGGACCTGTGCATCTCTATTGGGACCTCGTTGGTCAATTTTTACAGCAAATGTGGAGATTTAGATGAAGCGTATCAGGTGTTTGAGGGCCTTCTTGAGAAAAATGTTGTGTCCTGGACTGCACTGATTGCAGGTTTTGCTCAGCAAGGGCAAGGCGAGAGGTGTTGGGACCTCTTCCTTCGTATGCAATTTTCTCTCTCTAGACCCAATGATTTCACCTATGCAAGCCTCCTGAAAGCATGCACAGGCATCGGCTCTTTAGCTGAGGGTAGGGTCATCCATTGTCATACCATAAAAGGTGGCTTCCATTCCTATACCCATGTGGCCAATGCTCT
This sequence comes from Amborella trichopoda, assembly GCF_054954075.1. Taxonomy (NCBI): domain Eukaryota; kingdom Viridiplantae; phylum Streptophyta; class Magnoliopsida; order Amborellales; family Amborellaceae; genus Amborella; species Amborella trichopoda. The sequence goes on from NC_142343.1 coordinate 32,339,216, forward strand.
TATTACAATGTATGCCAAGTGTGGGAGCATCGAGGAAGCAAACTACATGTTTGAAGAGACAGAAATTCGCGATGTAATATCATGGAATGCCATGATCATGGCCTATGCTCATCATGGCCTTGGGGACGAGGCCTTATACTTGTTTAGAGAGATGGAGAAGAGAGCCATAGAACCTGATGCCATAACCTTTCTTGGTGTTCTCTCTTCGTGCAGACATGTGGGGCTTGTGGAGGAAGGATGGCATTACTTCTATTCAATGGTTTGTGAGCACAAGATTGATCCTGGACTGGATCATTATGCATGCATGGTTGATCTTTTAGGTCGAGCTGGGCTCCTTGATCAAGCCAAAGAGTTCATAAGGAGTATGCCTATCTTGCCAAATGCTGTTGTGTGGGGGTCACTTCTCTCTTCCTGTAGGCTGCATGGAGATGCTCGGATTGGGAGCTGGGCAGCTCAACATAGGCTTTTGTTGGAACCTGGTTGTTCTGCAACTTATGTGCAGTTGGCTAATCTGTATGCTGCTTCTGGATCTTGGGAAGAAGCAGCTAGAGTGAGAAAATTGATGAGAGAGAAAGGATTGAGAACAAGTCCGGGGTATAGCTGGATTGAGGTTAAGAACAGGGTTTACAAGTTTAAAGCAGAGGACAGGTCAAACCCAAGGTGGGTTGAGATGATTTGGGTGGTGGATAGTTTGGTGAAACAGATGAAAAGCCTGGGTTATGTGCCTGACACAAGCTTGGGCTTGGATCTGAATGAAGAGGGTGGTTTCATTGATTGTTATTAGTTGAATATTGAGATATGATTCTTTACTTCTCGGTATTCATTTTGGTAAGCATTGATTCATGTTGTACCGTATCGCAAGTTTAAGCCTAATCCATCTTGTATCAGATCACAAATTTACATGTTTGTTTTCTGTAATTACATGTGTGCGTGCATTGTACTGATATAGCTTTAATGTAATATTGCAAGAACAAACTACACAGACAAACAAATCCTCTAAATGCTTAATTTTTTCTAAGAAACATGCGCTGGTTTGGTTTTATTTATATGGTATTTGAAAACATCTGGTTTGTATTGTTACTGTCATATTTTACCCTTTTGTGTAAAGATGAACTACTGCTCGTCATCTTTTGGATGTTAAAACATAGTGAATGGGTTATGGTGCAATACAATAGTTGCCAATTTTATGGGTCTACTATGGAAAGAATCAAAGTTTGCTAGCATAACTTTTATGGTGTAATATTTGCATAATACGAAGCTAGAGCGGCTATGCACCTCAGCAAGCATTCTTTTGGCTCTGCCTCTAATCACTCATTCTTAGCTTAACGACTTCACTCTTCAGTCGTTCTTAGCTTAACGACTTCACTCTTCAGTCGTTCTTAGCTTAACGACTTCACTCTTCACTCGCTTGTTGGCAACATCAAAAAAGCCCTTGTTGAAGGCTTCAGAGAACTTGGTTGAAGTTTGTGAAGTATAGCCACTTTGAATTGAAAAAGTATGCTTGCGGGGGATTTTAGATACCTTGCTACAAAATAGGCGACGTAAAGCTGGATCACCACTTAAGATGAAAGCAACATGGATATGGCTTAATTACTTTTCCCGAAGAGCATACCAATGAGAGGCAAATGACTTTTTACTTGGAGCAGTGAACTCCTAGGGTCCTTTTACTCCCAAAAAGCCTCCATCCTCCAGTCTAATCATATTTCAATAAAATAAAATGCTCATAGAAGTCCAAAAAATTATTTTTAATTATCCAAAAATCAATCAAATATATTAAAACATATTCAAAGAGATTTGATAGGAATATGATCCGTAGAGTTATATTTACAACAAATATATTAAGAATTCCATCCGTTTTAGAGGTTGTCTCATTGCATCTTCTCAAACTAGCCTGATGGTTTCCATGACCTACAATTTCTCGTAGGGGTTCATGGACTATCCAAGTCAGCCAATAAGCGAAAGAAATACGATTCTAGTCCATAGATTATAGGTCTCTCCCTAAGGATAAGTCCATGTTCCCTTTCAACACTATACTTTATGGGTCCTTCCAATACAATCCAATGTTGCAGGGAATCATCTATTCCGAACATATGCATGTCATGTACTCTTATCCAAAAAGGCCGCTTTCTAGAAGGTTATTTAGTGTGCATGCTATGTGATGGTAGTGATGAGGATTTAGACATTTGTCCGCTTCGGCTATCTATCACACACATGGGTCTCATCGAGTTCCTTGGCTTAACTCCTGAGCACAACTCCAATCTCATTAAGGGATAACCCCACGTCAAAACCTTCATCAGTTGTAATACACAATGTCCATGACTACGGGTTTTAAAAATCACCTATGAGTCATAGCCAGTCAAAGCTCTGATGAGTCATGACACAAAGAGTACCTCATAGTCCAAAGTGGATCACACTTCCACTGAAGCCAACATTTCACAATATTATAAGCCTTCTCATAGCCTAGCTTAACTACAAGATGAATAACCTGGCATAGTTTGTTTTGCTAAGACCTTAACTATAATCTCTCTCTCTCTCTCTTGGAAATCTATCTGCCCTATCAATATAGGTTAGCAAATCACAAACCACGTTCTATTCAATGGAAACCCTCAAGTTTGAAGCTGATGCCTGAGACAACTCGACCATTAGTTGCGAAAGAAAACTCGGGAAATGGATCAAAGACGAGCAATAAACGTTGGGAGTCTGTACACCCATCAAAAGTAAGAAGGGTGTACGCCCGATGGTAAAAATTAAATTAGATGAAAGAAAAAAGTAAAAAAATTTATTAAAAATAATAATTGGGTGCCCATCACCCCTATTTTTCACCAAAAAAATTTAAATTTATTTAAAAAAAAAAACATAAAAACTCTATTAGGCTATTTATCTTATGGGATTATTTCATTATATGATTAATAGTTAGTTAATTAGGATTAAAAAATTAGTAATAGTTCATAGGGTATTAAAAAAAGTAAAACAATAATACTACTTCTAGACTCTTGAATATTATAAAAAATTAATTTAGAGAATATTTTAACAGAGAAAAATAACACTAACTCATACCACTTTGGAATTTATTTCAAGTTGCTTTATCAATTATCCTACATTATAAATATGATTTTTTTAATTTATTAATAACCAAATATTATATATTATTTATTAATTTATTTATATAATTTTGTAATGTAGTATTTTTTTTGTAATTGCAAATAAGATTTTTTAAATTAGATCATATTATAAGACATTCTATATTTTTATTTGTATAGTAAAATAATTATAAAATATAAAGTTATAAACCAAAAATTTCAATTTCAATATATATTATTATAGCTAGTTAGGTTGTTATAATTTTGGATGAGTAAAACGAATTAATAAATGTTTAATACTTTGATGTGATACTAATTTATGTGAGAAATTAATTTTTTTAATCTTATAATATGGAAGTGTTTGTAACTAATTATCATATATTGCAAGTATGAATTTATTTATTTATTTTAAAATTTTATTAAAATATTCTTTTAAATTTAAATTTCTAAATTCTATGTTTCTATTCACACTAATTATTATATATTAGATTTATTTATTTGTGAGGGTCATACCCTTGTTTTTTGAATCATGTTTATTACAATATTGTAATTAATAATTATATTAATTACAATAATAACCAAGTCTTATGTTTTATTTATTAATTTATTTATTTAATTATATAGACATCCAGATAGAAAAACAACATCCCAGTAATCATCTATTTTTACAAAGTAATAAAAATACATAATGCACCCCTCCTAAATTCTTGTAGAAATTAAAATAACACAATTTTTAGAGGTTTTTAGTGATTTTTTTAAAAATTTTGGGGACAAAAATTGTCGATTCCGCTCGATTCCCAATCCGAAATGCCGATTCACCGGTATGGATGGGTTTTTTAGGTGCCCGATTCGGGCACCGATCTGTTTTTTAAACCACTGGTGTACACTGATCAAGAGTAAGATGGGTATACACCCGATGATAAAAATTAAATTAGACAATAAAAAAAAGAAAAAATTATTAAAAATAATAATTGGGTGTTCATCACCCCTATCTTTCACTAAAAAAATTTAAATTTACTTACCTAAAAAAAACATAAAAACTCTATTAGGCTATTATCTTATGAGATTATTTCATTATATGATTAATAATTAATTAATTAGTTAATTGGGATTAAAAAATTAGTACTAGCTCATAGGATATTAAAAAAAAAGCAAAAAAATAATACTAATTCTAGTCTATTGAATATTAAAAAAAAAACAATTTCGAGGATATTTTAAGAGAGGAAAATAACACTAACTCATACCACTTTAGAATTTATTTCAAGTTGCTTTATCAATTATCCCACATTGTAAATATGAATTTTTATAATTGATTAATAATCAAATATTATATATTATTTATTAATTAATTTATATTATAAATTTTATAATGTATTATTTTTTCTTATAATTGTAAATAAGATTTTTTTAAATTAGATGATATTATAAGATATTTTATATTTTTATTTGTATAGTAAAATAATTATAAAATATAAAGTTATAAACCAACAACTTCAATTTCAATACATACTATTATAGTTAGTTAGGTTGTAATAATTTTGGATAATTAAAATGAGCTAATAAATGTTTGATACTTTGATGTGATACTAATTTATGCAGGAAATTAATTTTTTTAATCTTATAATAGGGAAGTGTTTGTAACTAGTTACCTCACATTGCAAGTATGAATTTATTTATTTATTTATTTATTTTTTAATTTTATAAAAATATTATTGTAAATTTATATTTCTAAATTCTATATTTCTATCCACATTAATTATTATATATTAGATTTATTTATTTGTGAGGGTCATACCCTTGTTTTTCGTATCACGTTTATTATAATATTTTAATTAATTATTATACTAATTATAATGAGAACCAAGTCTTATATTTCATTTATTAATTTATTTATTTTAATTATATAGACATCCATATAGAAAAACAGCGTCTCAGTAATCACCTATTCTTACAAAGTAATGAAAATAAGTAATGCACCATTCCTAAATTCTTGTAGAAATTAATATAACGCCATTTTTAGAGAATTTCAGTGATTTTTTAAAGATTTTTTGGAAAAAAAATTGTAAATTTCGCTCGATTCCCGATCCGAAACGCCGATTCATCGGTCCGGATGGGTTTTTGGGGTGGCCAATCTGGGGCACCGATCTGTTTTCTAAACCACTAGTGTACACCCATCAAGAGTAAGAAGGGTGTAAACCCGATGGTAAAAATTAAATTAAATGATAAAAAAAAGAAATTATTAAAAATAATAATTGGGTGCCCATCACCCCTATCTTTCACCCAAAAAATTTAAATTTACGTACCCAAAAATAACATAAAAACTCTATTAGGCTATTTTCTCATGGGATTATTTCATTATATGACTAATAATTAATTAATTAATTAGTTAAGATTAAAAAATTAGTACTAGCTCAGAAGATATTGAAAAAAACAAAAAAATAATACTAATTCTAGTCAATTTAATATTAAAAAAAAAAATTTTAGAAGATATTTTAAGAGTGAAAAATAACACTAATTCATACCACTTTAGAATTTATTTTAACTTGCTTTATCAGTTATCCCACATTGCAAATATGATTTTTTTTTTAATTTATTTAAAACTAAATATTATATATTATTTATTAAATTATTTATATTATAAATTTTGTAATGCATTATTTTTTGTTATAATTGTAAATAAGATTTTTTAAATTAGATGACATTATAAGAAATTTTATATTTTTATTTGTATAGTAAAATAATTATAAAATATAAAGATATAAACCAACGACTTCAATTTCAATATATATTATTATAGTTAATTAGGTGTTAATAATTTTTGAGGAGTAAAACAAATTAATAAATGTTTGATATATTGATGTGATACTAATTTATGCGGGAAATTAATTTTTTTAATCTTATAATATGCAAGTGTTTGTAACTAGTAACGTTATTTTGTTGTATAAATTTATTTATTTATTTTTCGATTTTATTAAAATATTATTGTAAATTTATATTTCTAAATTTTATATTTCTATCCACACTAATTATTATATATTAGATTTATTTATTTGTGAGGATCATACCCTTGTTTTTTGAATAACGTGTATTATAATATTGTAATTACCATTTATAAAAATTACAATGATAACCAAGTCTTATATTTTATTTATTAATTTATTTATTTTAATTATACAAACATCCAGATAGAAAAACAACGTCTCATTAATCACTTACTTTTACAAAGTAATGAAAATACGTAATGCGTCACTCCTAAATTCTTGAAGAAATTAAAATAACACTATTTTTAGTGATTTTTTAAAGATTTTTTGGGTCAAAAATTGCCAATTTCACTCAATTCTCGATTCGAGATGCTGATTCACCGGTCTGGATGAGTTTTTGGGGTGCCCGATCCGGGGGCACCGATTTGTTTTTTAAACCACTGGTGTACACACATCAAAAGTACGAAGGGTGTACGCCTGATGGTAAAAATTAAATTAGATGATAAAAAAAGGGAAAAAATTAGTAAAAATTATAATTGGGTGCCCATCACCCCTATCTTTGACCAAAAATTTTTAAATTTACTTACCAAAAAAAACATAAAAACTCTATTAGGCTATTATCTCATACGATTATTTCATTATATTATTAATAATTAATTAATTAGTTAATTAGGATTAAAAAATTAGTACTAACTCATAGGATATTAAAAAAAGCAAAAAAATAATACTAATTTGAGTCTATTGAATATTAAAAAAAAATTAGCTTAGAGGATATTTTAAGAGAGAAAAATAACACCAACTCATACCACTTTAGAATTCATTTCAAGTTGCTTTATCAATTATCCCACATTGCAAATATGAATTTTTATAATTTATTAATAACCAAATATTATATATTATTTATTTATTTGTATTATAAATTTTGTAATATATTATTTTTTCATATAATTGTAAATAAGATTTTTTAAATTAGATGATATTATAAGACATTTAATATATTTATTTGTACAGTAAAATAACTATAAAATTTTAATTTATGAACAAACAACTTCAATTTCAATACATATTATTATAGTTAGGTAAGTTGTAATAATTTTGGATGAGTAAAACGAATTAATAAATGTTTGATACTTTGATGTGATACTAATTTATGTAGGAAATTAATTTTTTTAATCTTATAATATGGAAGTGTTTGTAACTAGTGACCTCACATTGCAAGTACAAATTTATTTATTTATTTTTAAATTTTATTAAAATATTATTGTAAATTTATTTTTCTAAATTCTATATTTCTATCTACATTAATTATTATATCTTATATTCATTTATTTGTGAGGGTCATACTCTTGTTTTTTGCATCACGTTTATTATAATGTTGTAATTAATTATTATACTAATTACGATGAGAACCAAGTCTTATATTTTATTTATTAATTTTTTATTTTAATTATGTAGCCTTACAGATAGGAAAGCAGCGTCTCAGTAATCACCTATTTTTACAAAGTAACGAAAATACGTAATGCACCACTCATAAATTCTTGTAGAAATTCAAATAATGCTATTTTTAGAGAGATTTAGTGATTTTTTAAAGACTTGCCGATTCCGCTCGATTCCCGATCCGAAACGTTGATTCACTGGTCCGAATGAGTTTTCGGGGTTCTTGATCGGGGGCACCGATCCGTTTTTTAAACCACAGGTGGATACTCTTCAAGAGTAGGAAGGATGTATGCCCGATGGTAAAAATTAAATTAGATAATAAAAAAAGAAAAACAATTATTGAAAATAATAATTGGGTGCCACCCCTATCCTTCACCATAAAAATTTAAATTTACTTACAATTTTAAGAGAGAAAAATAACACTAACTCATACCACTTTAGAATTTATTTCAAGTTGTTTTATCAATTATTCCACATTGCAAATATGAATTTCTTAATTTATTAATAACCAAATATTATATATTATTTATTTATTTATATTATAAATTTTGTAATATATTATTTTTTCATATAATTGTAAATAAGATTTCTTAAATTAGATGATATTATAAGACATTTAATATATTATTTATACAGTAAAATAACTATAAAATTTTAATTTATGAACAAACAACTTCAATTTCAATACATATTATTATAGTTAGATAAGTTGTAATAATTTTGGATGAGTAAAACGAATTAATAAATGTTTGATACTTTGATGTGATACTAAATTTTTTTAATCTTATAATATGGAAGTGTTTGTAACTAGTAACCTCACATTGCACGTATGAATTTATTTATTTATTTTTAAATTTTATTAAAATATTATTGTAAATTTATATTTCTAAATTCTATATTTCTATTTACACTAATTATTATATACTGTATTTATTTATTTGTGAGGGTCATACCCTTGTTTTTTGAATCACATTTATTATAATATTATAATTAATAATTACACTAATTATAATGATAACCAAGTCTTATATTTTATTTATTAATTTATTTATTTTATTTATACAAACATCAACGTAAAAAAATTATGTCTCTATAATCACCTATTTTTACAAAGTAATTAAAATATGTAATCCACCACTCTTAAATTCTTGTAGAAATTAAAATAATTGTATTTTTATAGATTTTTTTTTTTTTTCAAAGTTTTTTGGGACAAAAATTGTCTATTCTGCTCAATTCCTAATCCAAAACGCCGGATGGGTTTTTGAGGTGCGCGATCCGTGGCACCAATTCGTTTTTTTAAACCACTGGTGTACACCCATCAAAAGCAAGAAGGGTGTACTCCCGATGGTAAAAATTAAATTAGATGATAGAAAAAGGAAATAAAATAATCAAAATGAATAACAGGGGGCCCATCACCTCTCTCTTTCACCAAAAAAATTTAAATTTACTTAAAAAAAAAAACATAAAAACTCCATTAGGCTATTATCTCATGGGATTATTTCATTATATGATTAATAATTAATTAATTAGAAATAAAAAATTAGAACTAGCTCATAGGATATTAAAACAAGTAAAAAAATAATACTACTCCTAATCTATTGAATATTAAAAAAAAAATAGTTTAAAGGATTTTTTAATAGAGAAAAACAACACTAACTCATACAACTTTATAATTTATTTCAGTTAGCTTTATCAATTATCCCACATTGCAAATATGAATTGTTTTATTTTATTAATAACCAAATACTATATATTATTTATTAATTTATTTATATTATAAATTTTGTAATGTATTAATTGTTCTTATAATTGTAAATTAAGATTTTTTAAATTAGATGATATTATAAGATATTTTATAGTTTTATTTGTATAATAAAATAATTACAAAATATAAAATTATAAATTAACAACTTCAATTTCAAGATATATTTTTAGAGAAATAATCCTATAGGACCCCTCACCCACGTGTGTAGGACCCCAATTGATCACCATTGAATTTGGCACGAATCTATAGAAAAGTCAAGTTCTACACCTATGTGATAACTTTTCTAGAGATCTGTGCCAACTTTAATGGTGATCCTTTGGGTTCCTACACATATGGGTGGGGGAGGGTCCTATCGGGTCATTACTCATATTATTATATTTAGTTAAGTTGTAATCATTTTGGATGAGTAAAACGAATTAATAAATGTTTGATACTTTGATGTGATACTAATTTATGTGGGAAATTAATTTTTTTTAATTTTATAATATAGAAGTGTTTGTAACTAATAACCTCACATTGCACGTATGAATTTATTTATTTATTTTTAAATTTTATTAAAATATTAATGTAAATTTATATTTCTAAATTCTATATTTCTATCCACACTAATTATTATATATTATATTTATTTATTTATGAGAGTCATACCCTTTTTTTTGTAATCACATTTATTATAATATTATAATTAATGATTATACTAACTACAATGATAACCAAGTCATATTTTATTTATTAATTAATTTATTTTAATTATACAGACATCCAAATAGTAAAACAACGTCTCAGTAATCGCCTATTTTTATAAAGTAATGAAAATACGTAATGCACCACTTCTAAATTCTTGTAGAAATTAAAATAACGCTATTTTTTATAGATTTTTTGGGACAAATATTGTCGATTCTGCTCGATTCCTGATCCGAAACGTCGATTCAACGGTTCGAATGGCCTTTTGGGGTGCGCAATTCGAGGCACTGATCCGATTTTTAAACCACTGGTGTACACCCATCAAGAGTAAGAAGGGTGTACGCTTGATGGTAAAAATTAAATTAGATGATAAATAAAGGACAAAAATTTATTAAAAATAATAATTGGGTGCTCACCCTTATCTTTCGCCCAAAAAATTTAAATTTAATTACCAAAAAAAAACATAAAAACTTTATTAGGCTATTATCTCATGGGATTATTTCATTATATGATTGATAATTAATTAATTAGTTAATTAGGATTAAAAAAATAGTACTAGCTCATAGGATATTAAAAAACGTAAAAAAAATAACAATAATTTTACTCTATTGAATATTCAAAAAAAAGAAAAAGTCTACATGATATTTTAAGATAGAAAAATAACACTAACTCATACCACTTTAAAATTTATTTCAAATTGCTTTATCAATTATTCCACATTGCAAATATGCTTTTTTTTAATTTATTAATAACAAAATATTACATATTATTTATTAGTTTATTTATATTATAAATTTTGTAATATATTATTTTTTTATTATAAGACATTTTATATTTTTATTTGTATAGTAAAATAATTATAAAATATAAAGTTATAAGCAAACAACTTCAATTTCGATATATATTATTATAGTTAGTTAGGTTGTAATAATTTTGGATGAGTAAAACAAATTAATAAATGTTTATTACTTTGATATGGTACTAATTTATGTGGAAAATTAATTTTTTTAATCCTATAATATGGAAGTGTTTGTAACTATTAAATTCACATTGCACGTATGAATTTGTGAATTTATTTTTTAATTTTATTAAAATATTATTGTAAATTTATATTTATAAATTCTATATTTTTATCCACACTAATTATTATATATTATATTTATTTATTTGTGAGGGTCATACCTTTGTTTTTTGAATCACGTTTGTTATAATATTATAATTAATAATTATACTGATTATAATGATAATAAAGTATTATATTTTATTTATTTATTTTAATTATACTGACATCTACCTAGAAAAACAACGTCTGAGTAATCACCTATTTTTACAAAGTAATGAAAATACGTAATGCACCACTCCTAAATTCTTGTAGAAATTAAAATAACGTAATTTTTAGAGATTTTAGTGATTTTTTAAAGGTTTTTAGGGACAAAAATTGCCATTTGTGCTCGATTCCCGATCCGAAAATGCCAATTCACCAGTCCGGATGGGTTACTGGGGGGCCCAATCTGGGTCACCGATCCGTTTTTTAAGCCACTGGTGTATACCCATCAAGAGTAAGAAGGGTGTACGCTAAATGTTAAAAATTAAATTAGACAATTAAAACAAGAAAAAAAAATTATTAAAAATAATTATTGGGTGCCCATCACCCCTTTCTTTCACCAAAAAAATTTAAATTTACTTACCCTAAAAAAAACATAAAAACTCTATTAGGCTATTATCTCATGGGATTATTTCATTATATGATTAATAATTAATTAATTGGTTAATTAGAATTAAAAAATTAGTACTAGCTCATAGGATATTAAAAAAAGCGAAAAAATAATACTAATTCTAGTCTATTGAATATTAAAAAAAAATTAGTTCAGATGATATTTTAAGAGAGCAAAATAACACTAATTTATACCACTTTAGAATTTATTTCAAGTTGCTTTATCAATTATCCCACATTTCAAATATGAATTTTTATAATTTATTAATAACCAAATATTATATATTATTTATTAATTTATTTATATTATAAATTTTCTCAAGTATTATTTTTTCTTATAATTGTAAATAAGATTTTTTAATTAGATAATATTATAAGATATTTTATATTTTTATTTGTATAATAAATAATTATAAAATATAAAGTTATAAACCAACAACTTCAATTTCAATATATATTATTAGAGAAATGATCTTATAAGACCCTCCCCCACCCATGTGTGTAGGACCCCAAATGATCACTATTAAATTTGACACGGATATATAGAAAAGTCAAGTCCTACACCCATGTCATAAATTTTCTAGATATTTGTGGTAACTTTAATGGTAATAACTTTTCTAGAGATCTGTTCCAACTTTAATGGTGATCCTTTGGGGTTCTACACACATGGGTAGAGGAGGGTTCTATAGGATCATTACTCATATTATTATAGTTAATTAAGTTGTAATAATTTTGGATTAGTAAAACAAATTAATAAATGTTTGATACTTTGATGTGATGCTAATTTATGTGGGAAGTTAATTTTTTTAATCTTATAATATGTAAGTGTTTGTAACTAGTAAGCTCACATTGCACGTGTAAATTTATTTATTTTATTATTAAAACATTATTGTAATTTTATATTTGGAAATTCTATATTTTTATGTACACTAATTATTATATATTATATTTATTTATTTGTGAGGGTAATACCCTTGTTTTTTGAATCACATTTATTATATTATTATAATTAATAATTATACTAATTACAATGATAACCAAGTCTTATATTTTATTTATTTTAATTATACAAATATCGAGATAGAAAAACAACGTCTCAGTAATCGCCTATTTTTACAAAGTAATGATAAGACGTAATGCACCACTCCTAAATTATTGTAGAAATTAAAATAACACTATTTTTAGAGATTTTTAGTGATTTTTTAAAGGTTTTTTGGGACAAAAATTGTCGATGCCGCTTGATTCTCTATCTGAAACGCCGATTCACCAGTTCGGATGAGTTTTTGGGGTGCTCGATCAGGGGGCATCGATCTGTTTTTTAAATCACTGGTGTACACCCATCAAGAGTAAGAAGGGTATACGCCCGATGGTAAAAATTAAATTAGACTATAAAGAAAGGAAAAAAATTATTAAAAATAATAATTGGTGCCCATCAACCCTATCTTTCACCAAAAAAATTTTAATTTACTTACCCAAAAAAACATAAAAACTCTAGTAGGCTATTATCTCATGGGATTATTTCATTATATGATTAATAATTAATTAATTAGTTAATTATGATTAAAAAATTAGTACCAGCTCACAAGATATTAAAAAAAGCAAAAAAAGAATACTAATTTTAGTCTATTGAATATTAAAAATTTTTTAGCTTAGAAGATATTTTAAGAGAGAAAAATAGCACTAACTCATCCCACTTTAGAACTTATTTCAAGTTGCTTTATCAATTATCCCACATTGCAAATATGAATTTTTTTAATTTATTAATGACCAGATATTATATATTATTTATTATTTATTATTTTATTTATATTATAAAGCTTGTAATGTATTATTTTTTCTTATAATTGTAAATAAGATTTTTTAAATTAGATGATATTATAAGACATTTTATATTTTTATTTTATTGTAAAATAGTTATAAAATTTAAAGTTATAAACCAAGAATTTCAATTTCAATATATATTATTATAGGTAGTTATGTTGTAATAATTTGGATGTGTAAAACAAATTAATAAATGTTTGATACTATGATGTGATACTAATTTATGTGCGAAATTATTATTTTTAATTTTATAATATGGAAGTGTTTGTAACTAGTTACCTCACATTGCAAGTATGAATTTATTTATTTATTTTTAATTTTATTAAAATATTATTGTAAATTTAAATTTCTAAATTCTATATTTCTATCCATACTAATTATTATACATTTGATTTATTTATTTGTGAGTGTCATACTCTTGTTTTTTGAATCACGTTTATTATAATATTGTAATTAATAATTATACTAATTATAATGATAACCAATTCGTATATTTTATTTATTACTTTATTTATTTTAATTATACAGACATCCAGATAGAAAAATAACGTCTCAGTAATCACCTATTTTTACAAACTAATGAAACTATGTAATGCACCACTCCTAAATTATTGTAGAAATTAAAATAACACTATTTTAAAAGATTTGTAGTGATTTTTTAAAGATTTTTTGGCACAAAAATTGCCTATTCCGCCCGATTCTTGATTTGAAACATCGATTTGCAAGATTGGATAGGTTTTTTAGGCCCCCAATCCAAGGCACCGATCCGTTTTTTAAACTACTGGTTGTGACCAATCTTTTAAAAATTGGATTAATCAAGTGAACATGCTTTTTGGAAATCCGGCTCAAAATTGAAGAAATGGATCGATTTTCTTATGTGAGAATTGATCATAAAATTTAAAATAATATTTTTATATAAAACTTAAAATTAAAAATAACAAAAAATATAATGGATGGAACTAGATGATCCTAATCACCAAGTTCCCTCTCTGACTCAATCAATTCTATGATGGAATTAAGCGAGCCTATCACAATCGGATTGATTCTTGGTTTCTGACTAAGAAGCGGGGTGGTCCCACTGATCTCCAATTTATCACGAATCAAATTGGCAAATTTTGAATTACTGGCTATAATAAATGCTGCGTATTTTGAAGGAAATCAAATAGTAGGAAACAAATCTCTTCGAACCATATTTATCCAACGAAAATTCCTTACTAAATACTCAACCAGTGAACTCAATTTCAACAGCCAAAAGATATTTTACTCTCGTGTAAATAGAATGTTATTTGCTCCATAGGATAAAACTCCACATATTATTAATTTTAGGACCCCAAATTTTAAGAATTTAACCTCTTCATCCCATTCATAAACTCAATTACAAATATAAAGAAGACAAAATTCCTCATTGTACTTTCTATGCACATGAAAAGAAAAATGTCTCAGAGATTGAATAGAGGCCGTCTAATGATTTTTGTAGAACAATCATCTAATAATTCTTAAGTAGTTCCCAAAATTTATGGGTGAAAAAGTCCTCTAATCTAAGTTTCAAACAGATGGAGTAGAAGTAAACTATGCTTTTGAGAGATCATAGTATATGTGCTAGCTCCAAAATAGGATGATTATGGTCAACTTCTAATTTTGTATAGTATCATTGAAAGTTGGACTATGTGATCAAGCATGGCGTATATCAATTGAAATTTTTATTTTTTTTTCATATTCTTACACTGGCAAGACCACTCACAATGTCCAATTACAAACAAATAACTCTTGAAACAAACAAATAAAGGAAAAGAAACACAATTATCATTTGCTACTACTAATTAATACAATTCTTTGAACCAAAACCTTAACTTATTGCTTTATGGGAATAGAAAAGCTCAACAAAAAAAATAAAATTTAAAGAAATAAGATTGCTGGAGATTACATCAACTGTACTTAGTACACCTCACGTCGAGTCTCCTCTTTCCAATGGTGCTCGGGATCTATGATCGGTCTCTTGATTCTCCTATTTATGACAAAACCTTCTCAAAGGCATATGGATCTCAATCTAGAACCAACTATCTACGGCCTCACTGCCTTAGTTTTGCTCAAGCCTCCTTGGTTTTATATTTAAAGAGATGAAAGGTAGAAATCAAAGAGAGGGAGAGATTTACTAGCATGTGGATGCTCCTCTTTCCGACCCACAAATTAAGAACCAATCCTAGGCTAGGTTGTGCCCCATAGAACCCACAAGAAAGATAGAGAGAAGATAGCTTGGGGCGTGCCTCCTTGGCTTTACCTACTTGAGAGAGAAAGAGAGAGCTTCTACTTGGGGCGTGCCCCCTTTGAACCCACCAAAAGAGAGAGAGAGAGCTAGAATTGGGGCATCCCCCCCTTTTGAACAACTAGGCAGAGAGCGCTAGATTTGGGGCTTCCCCCACTTTTGAACAACTAGAGAGAGAGAGCTAGATTTGGGGCATGCTTCCTTTTTGAGAGAGAGAGAGAGAGAGAGAGAGCTCATAGGATGAAAAGAGACAAGAGGTGTAGAAATTTTGATGACGGGGGAGTCTCTTTTTATAGATTTTTTATGCTTTAGAGCTTATCATCTTTAGTGATATCAAGCCATGACCATCGACCTAAAGAGACTTGTGGGGTGAGAGATGTGAGTCGTCCATTCATTTGATTCAACATCAAGATTCAAATAAAAGTGTTATAACATTTTCCTCATTTTTCTAAATGTACTCCTATCAAATATTTAAATAAGAAAAGTATATATTTTATTTTTTGTTTTAGTATTTCTATTCATTATTTCTTGAATCAATCAATCTTGATTCACAAGATTTATAAAATATTTCAAATATTTGAATTTATCATGCAAGTTGGCTATATCCAAAAAGAAAAAGCCAACCAACATGGGATAAATATCACCTTACTTGGTGATCAAGTTAATCCCTAAGAGTGAGGCGTGCCACCCTTTAGCGGCCACACATGAGCCCTACCTAATTTCCATATGTGCCAAATTGGTCCCCATATTTATGGAGGGTCCAACATAATTTTATAAATATTTTATTTTGAATTTAGAATTATAAAAATAATAATTTATTTAAAATATTAGAAAATGATTTTATCTTAATTTATAAATTCATATGACAAAAATAAAATACCAAAAGATTCACAAAAATTCAAATAAACATTATAAAAATCATATAACGTAAAATTTATTAAAACTAATTAATTTTGATGGGAATCAGATTGGTTAGATCTAGGAATTTATCAATATACATGAACACTCCACTTTCAACTGCGAACCATGAACTACCTAGCTTTTCCACACTAACCCAGCAGTTCCCACAGTCTACTGTAGGGGCTCATGATTGGACTACCATAGTCAACCAATAGATTAGATAATGTAATCCCAATCTATGGATTTTAGGTTCTCCCCTAGAAGCAAAAATCATGGTCCGTCAAATCATGAAGCAATCACGACTCAATGGTGTTGGCTTTATGGTTTTTTAAGGCCTTAAAGCCAAGAGTCTTACACTCAGTGAGAATTAGAGAGAGATTGAATTTAGGTGCTTAGCGCATTGGGACCCATATTCATATACCTTTAGTAGTTGAGGCATTGAGAGTATGTATTTAAGAGTGTGAACACTCAGAAAGGTGTGAGGGTTACCTCTCAGTCAGGACTATATTGATTAAAATACCGTATAGTTGATGTGATAAACCAATGCTTGGAGAATCCAATCGAGAAATAATAGAACTCGAATATTTAAAAGAGCCCCTGTATAGAATGGTCAGCTCATAGGACATGAGCCCGTATCCTGACACATGGCCATTCCATGACATGTGCGCCCACAATCGTATGGGGAAGCCACTCTTCTATAATATTATATGATTTAGAAGCGCTAGTGCATATGTGCTTTGAGATGACTCTTGTATTAGAATCGGAATATGTCCCACAGGAGTGCACTAGTAATCCATTGAACCCCCAGTGACAGGAAGCTCTAGCTCAATGACTTTGATGTGGCCAATTATGTATCATTGCCATAGACTCTGAAGCATAGGTCCGTTGGGTCGGCTTGAGATACCGGTGGAACGCCATTCCGGTTAGCCCAATGGAGATACCGATGGAATGCCATTCGGGTTAGCCCAATGGAAATACCGTTAGAACGTCATTCGAATTAGCCCAATGGAGATACCGATGGAACGCCATTCGGGTTAGCCCAATGGAGATACCGTTGGGTCTGCTTGAGATACCGGTGGAACGACTAGTGTTATAAATATAAAGATCTTATTTACCTTTAGGTCAAATTAGTATAAAATTGATGATAAAATATTTTATATTTATGATAAAATATGTAATAATGTCGAAAAATCATTTGGAGAATTTTTATGATTTTTGAAATTTTTTTTAGAATTTTTAAATCATCAAAAATATGGTTTTCAAATTTGTTTGGCATAAATACCAAACAAGGACATCATATGGGGATGCCACATGGACCCCAAGTGGCCATAGGAATGCCAAATGGCACCCTCATGAATGACATCACGCGAACATCATATCCATGTGGGGATCTATTTGTCCTTAGTTCTTTTATTGGTATTATGTTATAATATATTATCTTATTATTTAAAGTTTTATATATTGTTATAATTTAAGTTTGATTTAAGTCACATTTTTTTTTACTAACATGTGTCATTTTTAGCATGTGTGAAATTGTGATATTTTGAGAATTAATTTGATTTATATTATCGTGTGGATATATCTTATGTGGCACACCTTATGGACTTGACTCATATGAAACTTTAGTGTTGTTAAAATCCTATTGGTAGTGTTATAAGAGATTTTATTCACATGTATAGATGTCCCATATTACCTCTATGTCCATGTCATTGTCTTTAATTGACGCTCACAAATTATTCAAAAAACCATAGGCATAGGTGTACACATAAATTTGGACTTAACGAGAAATTAAACATAGAGCTAATGATTTTAAGGTAAAATGATTATAAACCTAGCTTTTAAGGAGTGAAAGGTGTCAAAAGCTTATCTATTGATCTTGGTGATCAGGTATAGATGAGTGACTTAGATAGAATGTGCCATTGATCTAAGGCATCAATGATCAAGATCAAATCCACATTTATGATTTAAGTATAAATGTAACATATAAGATCAATTATAACCCTTACTTGAGTAATCACTTCAAAGAGAGAGAAAGAGAGAGAGCCCCCACAAAAACATGGTTACCTATGAGATTATCTTATTTTTTGAGATTTCATTTGAAACCCTTCTATGGAGTAGTCCCTCATATGTGTGATCAAGCTCATACTATTGTTTTACTAATGTATTGATTTTTCTTCTTATATTTCAATTTCTACCTCATTTCCATTATCACAGCTTATTGTAATTTTTAATTTACAGTAGCTTCTTCATCTTTTGGTCAAGAAAACTTGATATTTGAAGAGTTTCAAAGCAATAGTATAGTCTTTATATATGGTATGTGTAGACTAGCTTGCTTACTCTATAATCTTGAGTAATTTCATCTTGATTCTCATGATCTTATTTTTTAAAAATTTCTATAGAGAATATATAACTGATGAGATGTTTATTTCATCATATTTGAGCATATGAAATAGTCCCTTGAGTTCATTTTATAATGTTGAAAAGTTCATGTGATCCCTTATGGACCACATGGTGTAGTATTATCATAACTCCCTTATTTTGTATAGTATCTCTCTCAAATTTTGAAGGGCTATTTTGATACATGTCTCTCTCATTATTTGATACTTATTAAGTGAAATAAATGCGATTATTTGCTTTCCATTGGATTAATCTCTTTGAGTTATTATTATCACCCTTGCCTAAGATAATGAGACAAAATTAAATCATCAAAATGCCATTTCATGGCCCGGGTACAAAGGGTTCGAACCATAGCTTCCTCCTATGTATGTTTGCACGTTAATTTGATGTATTTACAATTATTAAGTGATTCATGATTGGTTAAATTGAGTATGTCATATGAATATTGAGATTGTTTTTTAATCTTACGGTGTGAGCTTTAATGTTATGCTTTATTGTTTATATTAATTGAAATCTCATTGAGTTATTTTGATCAAGTTTATGATGTGTATGAGACATTGTGATATATGATGAGGATAATGAATGGAGATGAAATTATCATATAATTTTGCTATAATGAGGAATTGTGAGTGCAAGTCATGTAATATTTTGTAGAGATATACATTGTGAGTATTTGAATATTGTATTGAGTTTAATTGTAATTTTGAATAAGGGATTTGTAAGGGACCTAGGTTGAATTTTTATTTTTTAAATGTGCATAAACTATGTTCGTAGTTTGGAATATATGTATTATAGTTTTATATTAAGTTATTCATGCATTTAAACCAGTAAGTTTTAATATAATGAATTTTTTTCAAAAGATTACATTTCTAACCCATTGATCTTATACCACAATCAAATAAATCTCTTACACATGTATACACTTTACCCTCAATGGTGAATCTTAATACGGTTATATATATATATATATATATATATATATATATATATATATATATATATATATATATATATATATATATATATATATATATATATATATATATATATATATATATATGATGTGTGATGGTATAACGATGATGTTTTAACCTTGTCTTTAAAGGCTATTCATTACACACAATGGACACACAGTCCCACGTCTCTCATCTGGGTATACTCCGACCTCATAAATGGATACCTCACTAAACCTTTCTCGGTTAGATCCCTATGTCCAAATATATTGGATTTTTCCAAACTTGGTTGGACTAGTACGTTGAGCCTAGTCTGATTATCGACAAATCACATTTGTCTAAGAGGACCACATTCCTACTGAGTTTTGTTTCACTATATAAAATGCTCATACAAGCTTTCATAAGGCCTTTAAAGGCCACATAAACCCAATATCTTCCACTTGGCCTTTGGAGGCCTTATAATATATCTTCCATACATTCTCATACCCAAAATTACAATCTCTCTTACAATCATTTTTCCACTTATTCTCGCTTATTACATTAATCATGGCTTTTACCATCAAAACTTTCATAAAAGATTTATGGAGGCAGCGCGTCTTTCTCTTTGCTGCTCGAATCTCATCCCGAACATAGTCGTAGTCCATCTTTCATATCCCATCGTGAATCATGGTTCTGTTCGTAGAAGATCATCACGTACCCTCTGGTCAGACCTGATTTCTTGTCGTCCCGAGTCGGCCCAGATGCAAGTGGCCCGGTCGGAAGAATCCTCTCTCAAACAACCACAGGGCCCAACCATGTGAGTGCATGTGTGCTCGTGGTGCGGATGGGAACCATTAAAGAGAGAGATTTTAATTGACAAAAAAGGGCTTGAGCACCAACCTTGCCGTGTTGGGTTCGAGGGTTGCATACTGGGCGATTTGCCCTTTTAGATCATCTCGAAAGCCCTCCGGCTATCCTCACAACGCGGTTTGAATTCGACTTCCTCACTTTCCTGCACAACACTTAAATCCACACACCAAGAATGGCTTTTAGGGCATACTTGTTTACATGATCTCCTCCTATTGGTGACGTATGGTGGATTGAGAGTGTAAGCTAAAGGTTAGAGGGGGTTGTGAAGGTTGGAGTGTATTAAGACAGTATAGGTTGTGAGTATGTGAGTGAGTGAAATGAGTGTGCGAATGAGTGTGAGTATGAGTGTTTGATGTGAGTGTGCGGGTGAGTGAAATGAGTGTGTGAGCGACAGTTTGAGTGTGAGTACGGAGTGGGAGAGATAGGTGTGCCATGGAGAAGAGGGGCAATACATGTAGGAGAAAAAGAGAAAAGGATTGAAATAAAGAGAGGGAGAAAAAAGTGACGTGGGAGAGAGGATGAAGAGGTACGTGAGGAGGAGAGAGAGAAAATAGGTGAAAAGGGAGAGATATACGTGAAGGTGAGAGAGAGAGTTTTGGTTGAGAGATTTATGGGGTGAGAGAGATAATTAAGAAAAAGGTTATGTGGAGGTGAGAGAGACATGGGAAGAGGTACGTGAGGGGAAGAGAGAGAATACGTGTAAGGGGAGAGATATACGTGAAGTCGAAGGAGAGAGGTTTGGTTGAGAGATTTATGAAAAGAGAGAGAAAATTAAGAAAAGGTTGCATAGAGGTGAGAGAGGGAATAAACAAGTTAGGAGAGAGAGAAAATGGTTGCGTGAGGGAAGAGAATAGACGACTAGGAGGGAGAAAGAGTGTTTATGTGGTGGATAGGGAGAGGAGGTGAAGTTTGGAGAGAGAAAAGAGGGTCATGCGCATGCAGGCAAAGAGAGAAAGTAGGGAAGAGTGAGGAGTACCCGCAGTTAGTCTATCGCGGGTAAAGAAAGAAGCGAAGAGATAGCTACGTGAGAGGGAGAGGGAGAGATGAGAGAATGTAAGAGAGAGTGACAGGTGGCATGGAGAGAGATGAAATTAAAAAAAAACAAAAGAGGGAAGGGGTGTATGCTGGAGGGAGCAAGGTTTGAGAGAAAAAGTAGAGAAAGACGGCATGTCAGGGAGATAAAGATTTGGAAAAGAAGGAAGATTTAGGAGAGAAGAGAGAAAAAAGGTAATGTGAGTTGGAAGGGAGAGAAAGCCAGCGTGAAAGAGATAATAATTTGGGCATGCAATAAATGAGGGGAGAGAAGGTGTGAGAAACGAGAGATGAGAGAAAGGTGGCATGTTGGCGAGGAGAAAGAGGCACGTGAGGAGAGAGAAATATTAGAGAGAGAAAGAAGGAGAAAGAAGTTGTATGGGGGAGAGAGAGAGAGGGAGGTAGTTGAGATAATGATGAGGGGGAAAGGTTGTATGGGAAGATGTGCAAGACACAGGTGGATATGGGAGAGAAAATATTAGGGACGGATGGGAAGTGTAGGGTGATAGGCATGGGTGGAGAGAATATAGGAAAGGGGGTGTTGGGAACACGCTGGTAGGAAGGGAAAATAGGGAAGAGAGTGCACACGGGCAAGGGATAGAGGGAAAATAGGAAAGAGAGAGAAAAAAGAGAGAAAAATGGAGAAAAACGTTGTGTTAGATAGTTAGGGAAGGGGAGCTAAGAGAGAGAGGGATGTATAAAACAAAAAGCGTGCACCAATGATAATGACTAAGAGGAGAGATGGTGATGACATGCGTGCTCCTAGGGATGTGTCAGCAGATAAGGAATGAGAAAGAGAAAAATAAGGAAGAGAAGCGTGAGGTGGAAGGGAAAGAGCCAACGTGGAAGAGATAATAATTTGGACATGCAATAAATGAGGGGAGAGAAGGTTTGAGAGACAAGAGATGAGAGAAAGGTGGCAAGTTGGCGAGGAGAAAGAAGCACGTGAGGAGAGAGAAATATTAGAGAGAAAGAAGGAGAAGGAAGTTGCATGGGGGAGACAGAGAGGGAGGTAGTTGAGACAATGATGAGGGAGGAAGGTTGCATGGGAAAATGTGCAAGACACGGGTGGATATGGGAGAGAAAATATTAGGGGCGGATGGGAAGTGTAGGGTGATAGGCACGCTTGGAGAGAAAATAAAAAATGGGGTGTTGGGAACTCGCGAAAATAGGGAAGAGAGTGCGCGCCGGCAAGGGATGGAGGGAAAATAAGAAAGAGAGAGAAAAATGGAGAAAAGAGTTGTGTTAGATAGTTAGGGAAGGGAAGCAAAGAGAGAGAGGGATGTATAAAACAAAAGGCGTGCACCTGTGATACTGACTAAGAGGAGAGAGGATGATGACATGTGTGTCAGCAGATAAGAGATGAGAAAGAGAGAAAATAAGGAAGAGAAGCGTGAAGTGGAAGGGAGAGAAAGCCAGCTTGGAAGAGATAATAATTTAGACATGTAATAAATGAGGGGAGAGAAGGTTTGAGAGACGAGAGATGAGAGAAAGGTGGCATGTTGGCGAGGAGAAAGATGCACGTGAGAGAGAAATATTGGAAAGAGAAAGAAGAAGAAGGAAGTTGCATGGGGGAGAGAGAGAGAGAGGGAGGTAGTTGAGATAATGATGAGGGGGAAGGTTGCATAGGAAGATGTGCAAGACGTAGGTGGTTATGGGAGAGAAAATATTAGGGGCGGATGGGAAGTGTAGGGTGATAGGCACGGGTGGAGAGAAAATAGGAAAGGTGGGTGTTGGGAACACTTGAAATAGGGAAGAGAGTGCGCGCGGGCAAGGGATGGAGGGAAAATAGGAAAGAGTTGTGTGTTAGATATTTAGGGAAGGGAAGCAAAGAAAGAGAGAGGGATGTGTAAAACAAAAGGCGTGCACCTGTGATAATGATTAAGAGGAGAGAGGGTGATGACATGTGTGCTCCTAGGGATGTGTCAATAAAATAAGGAATGAGCAAGAGAGAAAAATAAAGAAGAGAAACGTGAGGTGGAAGGGAGAGAAAGCCAGCGTGGAAGACATAATAATTTGAGCATGCAATAAATGAGGGGAGAGAAGGTTTGAGAGACGAGAGATGAGAGAAAGGTGGCATGTTGGCGAGGAGAAAGAGGCACGTGAGGAGAGAGAAAGGTGGCATGTTGGCGAGGAGAAAGAGGCACGTGGCATGTTGGCGAGGAGAAAGAAGCACGTGAGGAGAAAGGAATATTAGAGAGAGAAAGAAGGAGAAGGAAGTCAAATGGGGGAGAGAGAGAGAGGGGGAGGTAGGTGAGATAATGATGAGGAGGGAAGGTTGCATTGGAAGATGTGCAAGACACGAGTGGATACGGGAGAGAAAATATTAAGGGCGGATGGGAAGTGTAAGGTGATGGGCACTGGTGGAGAAAAAATAGGAAAGGGGGTGTTGGGAATACGCTGTTAGAAAGGGAAAATAGGGAAGAGAGTGCACGAGTAAGGGATGGAGGGAAAATAGGAAAGAGTAAGAAAAAGGAGAGAAAAATGGATAAAAGAGTTGTGTGTTAGATAGTTAGGGAAGGAAAGCAAAGAGAGAGAGGGATGTGTAAAACAAAAGGCGTGCACCAGTGATAATGACTAAGCGGAGAGAGGGTGATGACATGTGTGCTGCTAGGGATGTGTCAGTAGATTAGGGATGAGAAAGAGAGAAAAATAAGGAAGAGAAGTGTGTTGCTCTAGATTTGTCCGTGGGTAGGGGATGATAGAGATGAGAGAAATAAGAGAAGGGAGAGAGGAGGTACAAGGGAAATTATTCAAGGTGGTAGAGTTTTCTCTCTCCTCTCTCTTGAAGTGGGAGCTGTACACAATGCAAGCCTTGAAAGGGCATGAGCCCAATTTTTATTACGCTTCCCAACCTTAGTTTACAATTAACTTGAGCTCTTTTATATAAAGCAACCACAAAACAGGGGTGGCATGCTCAAAACAGGCCAAATTGTGGAAAATTACAATTTAAAGGAATTAAAATAAATTCCCGTTTTTTGACAAAATTACAAAAATACCCCTTAATTCTTTTGAGCAAATGGCAAAACCATTCCTCTTTGAGGGGCCTCTTGTCATGGCTAGACTTCAGGAGCTTCTTCGGGCTTTTGTAGCAGTGATCTGGATGATCCATCATTATAGAATTGATGCTTGATCCGTTTTGAACATTTTGATGGCCTTTGACCGTCTTGAAATAGATTTTTTCACAATGGCGATAATAATCCGGCCAAGTCCATAATCTTCGATCACCGATTTGGTGCCATGAGTGTTCTTCTAAGTCATCTTTTTGGTCTTGAATTGAAGAGGACAATGTCACAATCATTTTGCACCCAGTTTTGTCCGATTTGGTGTCCGTTTGCATCTTTTCCTAATTTGTGAGGTCGCCATAAAATAGGATTCCGGTTGCCGAAAAATAGGATTCCGGTCACTGGGAAAGTGTGTCTCCTTTCAACCTTGAAATCTGTGATATCCGGCTTTTAAACGAGTATTAAACTTATACCAGCTTGTAGCCCTTCGCAATGAGGTCGCAACGAACACAATTTCATGCCGATCCGATTTACATATCTCGAGTTATCTCCTCACGAAGCTCGGGATGTTTTCCTTCAAAGTTTTGATTTTTCTGGTTTCGAGGTCATCTTTTCTCTAGGAAATCTCTCTCCCCATCTCACGTCACTGGTGTGCCATATATCAAAATGATCAAACCGTCAAGTCCTAGCTTGTGTCAAAATTTAGTTTGTTCTGATACTAGACGAGCTATCTGTGAGTGTTTGAAAATCATCTTGAGTGGTGAAAATGCAGTCTCCATTAGCGGGGACTGGTTTATTGAGGGCACACCGCAATAGTGTAAACCCCCCCGCTTTTGTGGTAATTTGGGCACATAATGGTTCTAGGAGATTCGATTGAGTTCAAATTTGGTCCCTGAGGATTTTTCAATGTTCTAGATCCAATGGCATTGGTCTGGTACTATTTTGAGTCCTTGAAAATGGGGCTGTAGTTATACGAACTATTTTCAGCATGATAGGAACTAGAGTTGAGAACTGAATTTCGTCCTGATCATATCAAAACATATCGAAATGTGACGAAACTTTGCGAGCATCCTTTAGGAATCCCAAGCTGCCCTTTTCATAATTTTCATGGCCATTCGAGTGCGTTTTTAAAGGTTGCCCAGTTTTAAGCTTATTTTGCAGTGTTCCCATGGTCTGGCGGTGTCTGGGTACCGATAGGACTAGGTCGTCATTGGCTATCTCCTTATTGATGTGGGCTCATGGAGTGTTGATGGTGCTCGCGAGGTATGGAATGACGATGGCAGCCGCGGGGTGTTGAGTGTTGATGGCGCTCGAGGGGTATGGTGTGTTGATGGCGCCCACGAGGTATGGTGTGTCGATGGCGCCCACGAGGTATGGTGTGTTGATGGCGCCCGCGGGGTATGGAATGGCGATGGCACCCTTATGGGAAGGAGTTTGCATGCTTTGAATTCACACAGTAGGGACTGTGGTACGCCTCATTCGGGATAAGGCAGTTGCATGCTTTGAAATCTCACCATTAGAAATTGTGGTACGCCCTGCTCTGCTTTGAAGCCTCACAGCCGCATCTTTGGGATATGGCTTTGTAAAGGCAAGCGCATGTTTTGAAGTGCATGCTCTACTTCAAAGCCTCACAGTTACAACTGTGGTACGACTTAATTAGGGAGAACACCTTGGAGGGTTGGTGTCCTTTCATCGGGAATATGAAGAAGGATGTGATATGTGGGAGGGTGTCATGCGGCAACCCATAGAGACATGTAGGAAAAGGAAGCCGTTTACATTTGTGCAAACAAATTGTATGTCACACAGTTTAACGTCTTGCTGCATGGACGCAAAATTATGACATTTTTACCCGTGATGACTTGTAGGATAGGATCAACACGTATGTCATTTAAGAGCGAGTGCGCCACAGGGTTTCACCACACCCTCTTTATTTTGACAATTTTACCCATAGCGCCCTCGCAGGTTTTCACTATGTATTTTGCCCATGGTGATTTTCAGGATGCAAACCATGTTCGTCATTTTTTTTTTTTTTTGGACATATTTTGCCCATGGTGGCTCTCAGGGTGCACCCCATGTCTGTCCTTTTTTTTTTTTGAGGGGGCATTTTTAAGTTCATGTCATTGTGACCATGGTGAGGCAGGTTTATGGTCATTCCTTCGCGACTGTCGATTTGGTGTGATTTAAGGTCGTCCACCAAGACCTAATGGAGACAAGTTTAGGGGCATGCCTTCAGGACTATCATGCGAGGCAGTTTAGCGCCATGTGGTCAGAACGTGTGCTATAGTTGAGGATCGTGTAGCTTGGACCGTTGCCATGTATTTTTAGGTCGTGCGGTGAGGATCGTGGCGAAGCTTACGATTCATCTTTCACGGACTCGTTCTTTGTCCATTGTGAAGGGCCCTAACATTTTGTCATGATGTATATCCAAGTCTTCCATTCACACTGCTTTGTCAATCATTTTGGCAAATGAGGAAGGACATGATGCACTAACATGCATTGACAATTCTTGATGCATTATTACCACACAGTATTCCACTTCTTGAAGCTCACCCATTGGAGTGGCCAAGTTGATAGCCAGGATGCGCCACCTTCTAATGTACTCGATCACTGGCTCATGTGGTGAAGTTCATGGAGCTGCACATTCCTTTCTATGTCATGGAAGTGGTTGAGGAACACTCTCTCCATTTGTCCCCATGATGAAATTGATCCCGGTGGTAATCAAGAGTACCACTTGAACGCGACACCTATAAGGGTCCCCATTAATTGTCGGAGCAAGAGATGCTCATTGTTCGTGGTATCTCCACAAGTACAGACAAAGTGAGCTATGTGTTGCTGTGATGAGCCAGTGCCATCATACTTGGGGAAGTCAGGTCTTTGGTAGCCTGGTGGGAATAGAGTTTGATCAACATAAGCTGGGTAAGGTTTTTGGCAGCGATTCAATGCTTCCATCATTAAGATATTGTATTTTTTCAATGCTTCGTCTACCATGTCTTTCACTAGTTCTCCATTTCCAACCTGGGTCGATGGAGAAGAGAACAACAATGAGGGAGGTGAGGGTGGGGGTGCCCCTTCTTTTGATGGTGTTGTTTCAATGGGCTGACATGGTAGTCGGGAGGTGGTAAAGAGGATTTGGTGTGCCGAGGAGTATGCTGAACCTCATGGGAGACCAACATCTCTTGGCATATGGTTTCCATCATTTCATATTTTGTCATCTTCCCGGCTGGCAATTGCTTTAATGTGGCTTTAAACTGCGTAGTCTCGTCTCCATGTAATTGTGACATTTCATTGATCACCATGGCATTGACAATGGTCACGTTTGAGGGTCCCCTTGAAGGGTTGAGTCGCTCTTCACTGGACAGTGAAGGGACAATTGCCTTGAAAATTTCTTCTTCATTCGGATGAACACACTCCAACATGGTCTGCTCACTACATGCCTCTTGATCAATGGAATTTTCAATCCTGGGTTCGACTGTTGTCGCCTCAACAACATTGTCAATGACATTTGTTGGGCTTTCCTTTAGACCCACTTCATTTTTCAAGGCATGGATGTTCTCATCATTGAATGAGAAAATGAAACTCTCATAGGACAATGAGACTACGTCATCATCGAGAGAACATAAGAAGCTTTCGAGACATGAAGAGAGCATGTAAGTGTCATCATAAGGAATTGTGGGATCTTGATGGTATGGCAAAGCCACTTTGGTGAGGCCACCAATAGAGGGAATGTGGCTCATCCCCTCCACCATCAAGGGGTAGTTTTCCTCAAATGAGAGTGACGCGCTCTCATCGGAGGTAGGAGTGGTTTGGGTGGGTGAGGGTAATGGAAACCGCATCATCAGCATTGGTCAAAGAAGAGTCTGGTTCATTTGACCTCCGAGATTCCCGGATGGCTCCGGGTAAAGGAGCAGAGGGGACGAACGATGGCAGAGCATTCTCCTTTTTTGTGAGGTTTATTTTGGCGATGAGACTCTCAGCCCTTTGAAGAAGTTTAAGTCAGGCTTTTAGTATCTTGGTTTCCCGACCCCAAGTCCGAGCTTCACCATTATTTCCCTTCTTGATGGCCAGGTAGAACTGCCCTCGAGAGAAGGCGAGCAGTAATTCTGGACTCTTTTCATGTTTGCCTTCAAAGTTAGGGGAATTGTTAGACCTGTTTGTGTGTGCGAAGTCCGAAGACGTGTTTGGGGCAGCCTGGGGGCCAACCCTTAGTGAAGAAAAGGTTCGGCCTTTGGGATGCCGACCTTAGTGATGGGAGTGGCCTTATGGCCACCATTTTTTGCATGCAAGTATATGTGCACGTTTGACCTACAACTGGGTCGTTGATCGTGTGCTCTTTGGGGGATGGCATTTGAGCTGCCCCGAGCTGAGTGAATAGTATGCAATGCAATTGGAGTGACTTGGGAGTCACTCTTGATAGTGGGTTTGGGTCCCAAGAGGCTCAGAGTGTGCGAGACACTCAGTGTGGCTTTTGCTTGGCCCAAAATGGCGAGCAAATGGATAGGACATTAGTCGTAGTGCGGGAGCAAGGGTTTCCTGCGCCCCTTCTCGCTTTGGGTTGGGCCATAACCCAAGTGCGAGCAGTTTGGTCGCTTCATAAAAGAAGGGAGGGAGATGTAGGTTGAGAAACCTTATCCCCGAGGGACAAGTTCATGGGTGTGGGGATCACAAAGTCCCCAACTCGGTAATAGGAAGATTTAGTAAACTCAAAAAGCCATTTTTATTTAGTGTGGTTAAGTGCTGCAGAAGTTTGCAAGCAAACCGAACCAACGATAGGGTGGTGCGTCCCTATTGGAGTCGCCAATAGGTCGGACCTAATTTCTCGTCGACCTGAGTCGGCACAAATGCGGGTGGCCCAGTTGGAGGAATCCTCTCTTAAACAACTGTGGGGCCCTTGCGTGTACTAGCGTATGTGCTCGTGGTGTGGATAGGAACCGATAAAGAGAGGGATTTTAATTGACAAAGAAGGGCTTGAGCACCTACCTTGCCATGTTGTGTTCGGGGGACACGTCCGGGCTATTTGCCCTCTTATATCATCTCGAAAGCCCTTCGGTTTTCTTCACAGCGCGATTTGAATTCGATTTCCTCACTTTCCAGCGCAACACTTAAATCCACACATCGAGAATGGCCTTTAGGGTATACATGTTTACAAGATCTCCTCTTATTGGTGATGTATAGTCGATTGAGGGTCCGAGCTAAAGGTTAGAGGGGGTTGTGAAGGTTGGAGTGTACTAAGACAATATAGGTTGTGCGTGTGTGAGTGAGTGAAGTGAGTGTGCGAGTGAGTGTGAGCAAGAGTGTATGATGTAACTGTTCAAATGAGTGAAGTGAGTGTTTGAGTGACAGTATGAGTGTGAGTTTGAGTCAGGAGTGGAAGAGATAGGCGTGCCAGGGAGAAGTGGGGCAATACGTGTGGGAGAGAGGGAGATAAGGATTGAAATAAAGAGAGGGAGAAAAAAATGGCATGGGAGAGAGAGAAAATAGGTGAAAGGGAAGAGATATACGTGAAGGTGAGATAAAGTTTTGGTTGAGAGATTTATGGGGTGAGAGAGATAATTGAGAAAAAGGTTGTGTGGAGGTGAGAGAGAGATGGGAAGAGGTACATGAGGGGAAGAAAGAGAGAAAATATGTGTAAGGGGAGAGATATACGTGAAGTTGAAAGAGAGAGGTTTGGTTAAGAGATTTATGGGAAGAGAAAGAAAATTGAGAAAAAGGTTGCATGGAGGTGGGAGAGAGGGAATTAACAAGTTCAGTGAGGGAGAGAAAATGGTTGCATGAGGGGAAGAGAATAGACGACATGGAGGGAGAAATAGTGGTTACGTGGTGGATAGGGAGAGGAGGTGAAGTTTGGAGAAAGAAAAGAGGGTCCTGCGCTGGCGGACAAGGAGAGAAAATAGGGAAGAGAGAGGAGTACCCACTGTTAGTTTAGCACAGGTAAAGAAAAAAGAGAAGAGATAGCTACGTGAGAGGGAGAGGTGATAGCATGTAAGAGAGAGTGACAGGTGCTATGGAGAGAGAGCTAAAATTAAAAAAAAAAAAGAGGGAAGGGGGCGTGCTGGAGGGGGCAAGGTTCGGGAGAAAAAGTGGGGAAAGACGGTGTGTCAGGGAGATAAAGATTAGGGCAAGAGGGAAGATTTAGGAGAGAAAATAGGAGAGAAAGGTGGCGTGAGGTGGAAGGGATAGAAAACCAATGTAGAAGAGATAATGATTTGGGCATGCAATAAATGAGGGGAGAGAAGGTTTGAGAGAGGACAGATGAGAGAAAGGTGGCATGTTGGAGAGGAGAAAGAGGCACCTGAGGAGAGAAATATTTGAGAGAGAAAGAAGGAGAAGGAAGTTGCGTGGGGGAGAGAGAGAGACGAAGGTAGTTGAGATAATGATGAAGGGGGAAGGTTGCATGAGAAGATGTGCAAGATGCGGTTGGATAAGGGAGAGAAAATATTAGGTGCAGATGGGAAGTGTAGGGTGATAGGCGCGGGTGGAGAGAAAATAGGATAGGGGGTGTTGGGAATGAGCTGGCAGGAAGGGAAAATAGGGAAGAGAGTGCGCACGGGCAATGGATGGAGAGAAAATAGGTAAGAGAGAGAAAATGAGAGAAAAAGGGAGAAAATGTTGCATGTTAAATAGTTAGATAAGGGAAGCAAAGAGAGAGAGGGACGTATAAAACAAAAAGCGTACACCTGTGATAATGACAAAGAGGAGAGAGGGTAATGACATGTGTGCTCATAGGGATGTGCCAGTGGATAAGGATGAGAAAGAGAGAGAAAAATAAGGAAGACAAGAGCGCCGCTCTAGATTTGCTAGGGGGTAGGGGATGATAGAGAGGAGAGAAACAAGAAAGAGAAGGGAGAGATGAGCGATAATGGCAATTACCCAAAGTGATAGAGTTTTCTCTCTCCTCTCTCTTGAAGTGGGAAGTTGTACACAATGCAAGCCTTGAAAGGGCAAGAGCTCAATTTTTGTTACGCTTCCCAACCTCATTTTACAATTAACTTGAGCTCACTTATATAAAGCAACCACAAAACTGGGGTCGCATACTCAAAATTAAGCCAAATTCTGGAAAATTATAATTTAAAAGAAATAAAATAATTTCTCGTTTTTGGACAAAATTACAAATATACCCCTTGGTACTTTTGAACATATGACAAACCCATCCCTCCCTGAGGGGCCTCTTGCTATGGCTAGACTTCAGGAGCTTCTTCGAGCGTTTGTATCAGTGATTTGGATGATCCATCATCGTATAATTGATGGCCTTCGACCGTCTTGAAACATATTTTTTCACAAAGGTGATAAAAATCCGGCCAAGTCCATAATCTTTGATCATCGATTTGGTGCCATGCATATTCTTCTAAGTCCTCTTTTTGATCTTGAATTGAAAAGGACACTGTCACAATCATTTTGCATCTAGTTTCCTCCGATTTGGTGTCTGTTTGCATCTTTTCCAAATTTGTGAGGCAGGGGGAAACTAAGATTCCTGTCATCGAGAAAACGTCTCCTTTCAACCTTGAAATCTGTGATATCCGCTCTTTAATCGAGCATAATATACCAGCTTGTAGCCCTTCACAATGCGGTCGCAACGGATCTAATTTCATGCCGATCCGATTTACGGATCTCAAGTTATCTCGTCACAAAGCTCAGGATATTTTTCTTCAAAGTTCTGATTTTTTTTATTTCGGGCTCATCTTCTCTCTAAGAATCTCTCTCCTCATGTAACTTAACGAGCCGTGCCATATGTCAAAATGACCGGGCCGTTGAGACGTAGCTTGTGTCAAAATTTTAGCTTGTTCTGATGCTAAACAAAAGATTTGCGAGTATTTAAAAATCATCCCGAGGCATGAAAATGCAGTCTTCATTAGTGGGGATTGGTTCACTAAGGCCGCACCGCAATAGTGTAAACCCCCCCGCTTTTTTGGTAATTTGGGTACGAAATGGTCATGGGAGGTCTGATTGAGCCCAAATTTGATTCTTGGGAGATTTTCGACATTTCATATCTAATGGTGATGGTCTGGTACTGTTTTGAGTCCTTGAAAATGAGACTGTAGTTATAAGGACTCTTTTCAGCATGATAGGAACTAGAGTTGAGAACTGAGTTTCGCCCTGATCATGTCAAAACATATTGAAATGTGACGATAATTTGTGAGCATCCTTCGGGCATCCCAAGCTACCATTTTTATGCTTTTCATGACTGTTCGAGCGCATTTTTAGATGTTGTCTAGTTTTAGGCTCATTTTGCAGTGTTCCCATGGTCTGGCGGTGTCATGGGTACCGGAAGGATTAGGTCGTCACTAGCTCTCTCCATATTGGCGTGAGCTCATGGAAGCACGTAAAAAATGATGTACAACACCCTCATCACATGGGGTCATATCTTCATGGGCTTAAAGCGGTTCTTCAATCAAGATGCTCCCATCCGTGGCTATACAACTAGCGCAACACATCCGGGTTCCATGAGTGAACAACAATATGTTGTTCTAGCTGACTCGTCAAATGAAAGCCGGTGCTCCCACTGGAATATTGAGTTCATCTGAATCTTTTATAATAGGATACCTGTATATCTGAATTTCCACGCAGCTAAAAAAATAATCACAGGATTGTTAACTGCTCCCACTCAAACATAACACATAAGAAATGTTATCTCAACATTCTCATGCCTGTGTCATGAGGGTAGTATAGCAAGTCTCATACCAAATAGTAACTCAATGCTCATTTGATTTTGCAAAATGCTAAAACCATTTTTCGAACCGCATAGGCTCAACCACAATAGTCTCTTGGTTGTAAACTCATACAAACCAAGTCGTCAAATCCACACAGCATGTGTCAAAGAAGCCTACCAAGATGGCCATACTATAACATATCCTATGGTTCATAGCCTTAGGTAATCAAGGATTTTAAACAATTGAAAACATGAGTCAAGACATATGGGTACTTAAAACCAGTGCATAAATAAATGACAGTTTTCTCCAAAGTTTATAAATACCTTCAAGATTCAATATTTTCCCTTTTTATTAAAAATCTATTGGCTTGGTATATATTTTCACAAGCAATAGTTAGAAAATAATATGCCTATCTAGAATGATTTTCCATAAAGAATTAATGGACTTCGCAAGACTATGAGGTTTTCTCAAAACCATATTCATAATACATGCTTAGTCTTCATAAATTATTTTATCGTATTCATCTTTAATTACATACATGTAAATGGCCACAAGAACAAATCATAAAGTCCATCTTATAATTTTATCCAAAATAAAGCATGACTAAAGAATGGTTACAAAAACCTGACAAAAACACTTCTTATTGGCAAATATGGAGACTTTATCATGAGATCGTCATCACATGCAACACATCATATTACTAGACATTATTTGGAGGATGATCGCTAAAACCAGGTTCCATTAGAACACTTCCTTTGTGCTCACATATTTGAATGATCTACACCTGTCTCTCGTGTTTCATACTTTAGGCTTATACTCTTTGATCAAACTACATCTCCATATGTATCACTATCTTAAGTTGTTCTTACAAGCTCAACGAGGTACTAAAACTCAAGTTTTTAAAAAAACTAGCTCTTGCACTTATTTTCTAATGTCCATGCACTCAATTCATACTCATAAACAAATAGCCAAAATATAATCAAAGAAGTATATAAAACATAAGATAAAAAAAACATTGAATAATCTTTCCCTATATGATCTTATCATATAAAGTGAGATAGATTTTATACCTCAAAACTATGTAGCATGGTACTTGGGCTTTCTTGATTCTTTGCGTATATGGGCTTCCTTGATTCTTTGCTTTTACTTGCCAACAAACATTTGTGAACTTGAAAGAACATACAACTGATGATGAAACACTTGGTCATCATCATCTTTTACACGTCGATAAACTATCCACCTCTTCAACCTTTGGATTCTCCTATACATATATAAAGAAATACTCTTCTACATCTCATTATTTCAAAGATTACAAATTTAATTCTTCCACTGATCTTTAGAATTTCTATGCTGCCATCAAGTCTTTCTACATATCCATTCATTGTGAAGAAACCAATATGCGTCTACATGCATTGTGTTTCTTCTATATTCTGTAATTCCCAGATTGAACATTTCTTCACATAGAGTGCCATATCTCGCCAACCTTGTATTACCTCTCTTTAAGTTTTACTGTTATAAATCATACTCATGGTACACTATGAAACCTTTGAATGATCCCTAAAAGTCTTCTATTATGAGAAATACAAAGATGTGTCTTAGCATGTCACATCTTTCAATTTATTACAGAATAGAACATGAGCATCCCATGATAAAAATATGATATCTCTCATCTCATAAATAGTTTGTCTCTGAAACATTTTCAGTATTGAAATAGATTAAAAAATACAAAATAGTACTCAGTTCCATCTCTAAATCACACCATTTAGTGAGTTTACAATTTAGTGACATTCACGTCATAATATTGTTTTTTCAGCAAAAAACCAAGTTGCACACCTCTCAATAAAAAAGTTATGTCTCTCAAGCATAAGATAATTTATTTTTGAAATCTTTTCTATTTAAAACGAGACTCAAAACGAAAGAATAACATCATGGTGTATATCCCAAATAATACTTTTCTTCAGAAAAATAAATAAGTGACATTCACATTACAAAATATATCATACTGTAAAATTCTTGGATGAACACTATCTAGTAAAATTACCTTTACTTTTCACGCTCATGGAGTTTCCCTTTCGAACTTATTTTGTTTGAAAATAGATACAGAATAGTAACACATATATTCTACGGGCCTCATATCATTCTGTTAAGTAGACTTGATAAATATAGATATTCACATCTTAATGAGAACATACCAAATTGCTGAAAATTTAGGATGACCTCTCTCCAATCCAAAATTTTTATTCTTTATTTCTCATGGATATATCATACAAGGGCCACAGAGTCTCTTGGTTATCATCCAGGCATACTCCGACCTTATCAAGGGTTAACACACTAAACCCTTCTTATTTAAATCCATATGCCTATGCATCTTGGGTTTTTCCAAACTCGATTGACCTAGCATGTCGAGCCTAATCCGAGTATCGATAAATCGCATTTGCCAAGTATGGTCCACAAGTGGATCACAATCCCACATAATTTATGTTTCGCTCTCATTAGGCCTTTATAGGTCACGTAAACCTAACAATCATACACGTGGAAATCAAATTTGATTTATCAATAAAATAGTCATTACCATTTTGAAAAAATAAAAAGGGAAAATTGTATAAAACCCTCGAAAATGGACTATCTACAAAATTTACCACCAACCTAACTTTTCCCCCAAAACTATATTTTCTAGCAATTACCGCCCAACTCAAAAAAAAAAAAAAAAAAAAAACAGACTAAAATACCCCTCCCTTACCTCACACGTTGACCATGACGGTCCAACACTTCACCATGGCGGTCCGACATTTGGAAGAGGCGGTCTGGTGCTTAAGTCACTGATTTGGAATGGTCTGGCGCTAAATCATGGCAGTCCGGCACTTCATCATGATGGTTCGAAGTTGGGAAGAGCCGGTTCGGTATTTGTTTCTGAATTAATGAGCGGTCCGGTATTTGTTTCTGGATTAATGAGCGGTTCGGCATTTAAGAGCTACGGTCTGGCAAAATTGAAAATTGACTAGAATAGGCAGCCCAACAGTGTACAGTTCCGGTCCAACAGAATGAATGGGTCCGGCAATATAAAACCGCGGTCCGACGTTTTCTTTTATTGGGATCTGAAAATATATGAAAAGGGTATTTTTGTACGGGGGGTATTTACTGTAAAACTTTTTTTAAAAAAATATGATGAGAAAAATTAGGAGGGGTAAAGTGCGTTGAATTTATGCAATTTTTACAGGCTTTTGCCACTTGGCGTTGCTTGTACTATGGGGTTCGAAGAGGACATTCACAAAAACCCATGGGGAAGAGAGAGAGAGAGTAAATTATAGGGCACGCACACAGCTAAACAACTGGAAACATCCAAATGTATACAAGTTGGGTTCGAGCAGGAACATAGAAAATTAGGGTATTTTCTATTGTTGGTGCCTAGGAATCTCACTCATCAAACTTAATGCAAATAATGGTTAAGGAATCACGGTGTTGCCCAAGTCCGGCAGAAAATGTTACAAACAGCAAGGCACCAAATAAGCCACATTGTTTGTTTCAGAGCTCAGACAAATATCTTCTATAAATACTTACTCCCATGATATCACAAGATACAAAAAGCAAAGATAAACAGCAAGCATAGGTAAAAGACATGGCCATCTCCTCCCACTTCTTTCTGCTTCTCCTACCCATTTATGGCATTGGTAAGTCCCTTCCACCCCAACCTTCCACACAAAACATGGTGCTCAAATATACACTCATGAAATTTCAGTATCTAACACCCTTCTCTCTCTCTCTCTCTCTCTCTGCTGTGTGTGTATGCAGCTGCTGCCCCAAACACAAAGCTATTTCGCGAGTACATTGGTGCCGATTCCAACAATGTGACATTCTCAGATGTTCCTGTCAACTCAGGTGTCGACTTCCACTTCATCCTCTCCTTCGCGATCGACTACTCCACATCAGGTTCCTCTTCTCCAACAAATGGCAAATTCAATGTGTTTTGGGATGTAGAAAACCTGAGCCCATCAGCTGTTCAAGCCATAAAGGCCCGCCACCCCAATGTGAAGGTGGCTTTGAGTCTAGGCGGCGACAGTTTAAACAGCGGCTATGTATATTTTGCCCCTGCCTCTGTGTCGTCTTGGGTCAACAATGCTGTGTCCTCTGTCACGAAGATCATCAAAGCCTACAATTTGGATGGCATCGATATTGACTACGAGCACTTCAAGTCGGGTCCCAGCACTTTCACCGAATGCATCGGTAGGCTAATTTTGGAATTGAAGAAAAACAATGTTATCTCTTTTGCTTCCATTGCTCCATTTGATGACAGGAAGGTTCAAAGCCACTACGGGGCTCTTTGGAAGAAATATGGGAATGCTGTGGACTATGTGAACTTCCAATTTTATGCATACGATAATGGGACTAGTGTTTCTCAATTCATTGATTATTTTGAGGAGCAGAGCTCAAATTACAGAGGGGGAAAGGTTTTGGCGAGTTTTACTACTGATGGGAGTGGGGGATTGGCTCCTGCAAGTGGGTTTTTGGAAGCATGCAGAAGGCTGAAGAATGAAGGGAAGCTTCATGGGATTTTCGTGTGGTCCGCAGATGATTCTAAGAAGAATGGTTTCCGTTATGAGACTGAGTCACAGGCACTGTTGGCCTACTAGATGACCTCTGTCTATCTCATTTATTATTTATTTATTTATTTAGTCTCACTTGTACAAGGGCCTGCATGTGTACAATTTCATTATTTTTATTCAAACCATCGAATTGGCCTCCCAATAAATATGTTGAAATGAGACAATCAAATTCTCATAGATATCTATGACCTCCGACCACATCGGCAAAATTTTCCATGCCGGTCTATTGTGTG
Source organism: Amborella trichopoda (assembly GCF_054954075.1). NCBI lineage: Eukaryota > Viridiplantae > Streptophyta > Magnoliopsida > Amborellales > Amborellaceae > Amborella > Amborella trichopoda. The sequence continues at coordinate 32,377,576 of NC_142343.1, forward strand.
TAGTACACCAATTGATCACATTCAAAGAGCTACCCTCCACATAGTAGCGTAAATTAAGGAATCTATCCCTCAACAACCTCAAGCCATTCAAGAAAGAAAAAAATTCAGCAAAATTTGCCGTATTGACCCCATAAGGACTTGCTTAAGAAAGTAATACCTCACCATTTGAGTCCCTCGCAACCCCACCACCACCAGCTCGGCCTGGGTTCCCCAAAAAACTCCCATCAAAGTTTAGTTTTAAGCAACCTTCCAAAGGTAGATGCCATCTACCTTTTGGTTAAATATTCCAAAAACATTTATTACAACATGCCGTAAGTTTACCCAAATATCCGCCTTATAAGCTCCAAAGCCTTATTTTGTAATCGAAAACCAACTCCACAAATTTTCCAAAATCCTTCTTTTGACCACTTCCAGCCCCAGAGTCACACCTTCAAAAGTCCTTCTATTCCTTTCTTTCCATATTTCCCATAAAATCAATGCTCTGGAAATTTTTCACAAAATTTGACTCCCTATTGGATTACCACCAAGTTCCAGGTGAGCAAAAATATTGATTTGTTCATTGGGCAGCAATACATAAAATCCCATCAAACCAAATGCCCATCCTCATATAGCACTTAAAAAGGACAGTGCAGAAAAAAGATGGCCCCCATTCTCTCCCTTGCGATACCCACAACTTCGACACCTTCGTTCCACAACTCCGACACCTTCGTTCCACAACTCCGACACCTTCGTTGATTGGTTCACAGCTCTCGCAAACAAATCAAGATAAGATAACTTGAAAGCGTAATTACCTACCCATTTGTGATGCCAAATGTTAATCTTATTGCCTCTGCCTACTGCTCATCTAATATTTCTGCTCATCAATTCCTTAACACCCCAAATTCCTTTCCAAATTTTCGAAGCTTGCTCTCTCCTAAAAAGCCATCTTCCCATAAAAGATTCCCTACTGAAGCCATATTTAACCTCAATAACCTATGTCCATAATTGGTCCTCACAACTTAATGTTGTCTGCCACAATTTGGCCAACAACGAAAAATTAATAAGTTTTAACTTTCTGATCCCCAACCCACCCTCTATCTTCGGAGCACAGACCTTATTCCAACTCATCATGTGAGATTTGACCTTTTTATCAATATTACCTCAAAGGAAATTCCGCATCAATTTCTCAAGGTCCTTACAAACTGAAGAAGGCATCGAAAGAAGTGACATCTGATAAATATGAATATTTGCTAAACAAGATCTCACAAAGGTTATAGGTCCACCCAAAGATAAGGTTTTTATCTTCCATAAATCAAGCTTCCCATGCATCCTTTTGACAACAGGGTCCTATATTGATCTGGATAATCTGGAATCAGAGAGAGGTAAGCCCAGGTAGGTGATAGGGAAAGAGTGTGCCTTGCAACCAATAATAGAAGCAATTTGATCAGTCAAACGTGTCTAATAATTTACCCCTACCAATGATGTATTATTGAAATTAACTTTTAGCCGTAACACCACTCACAAGTAATAAAAAATTTAGTGAGATACTGAACTTGGTAATCATCTACCCCACATAAAATAATAGTGTCATCTACATATTGTAAATGTGAACATATGGGCCCTCATTAGCCACTTGAAACCCTGTTATTTTGCCCAAATGCTCAGCCCTAGTAATCAGCAAGCTAAAAGCCTCTGCCACCTTGGTAAAAAGGAAAGGGGATAGAGGATCACATTGTCTCAAGCCTCTTGTTGCACCAAAAAAAAGACCTTTTGGAGAAACATTGACTAACACTAATAAATGGGCACTAGTGATACAACCCTGAATCCATTGTCTCCATTTAGTTCCAAAATCCATTCGCTCCATAATGTCCAACAATATTTGTCATTCCACCCTATCATAAGCTTTTTCTATATTTAGTTTCAAAATAATTCCTATACACCTTGTGAAAATCTTGAATGAATACTTTCTTGGGCAGCAAAGACACTATCTATGATAATTCTATTTTTCACATATACGGATTGGGGTCCCTTGATAATAGAAGGAAGGACCAAGTTAAGACTTTCAGCAAGGATTTTGGCAGTACTTTTATACAAGCTTCCAAGTAAACTCATCAGGCAAACATCAAAACTAGATGCAATAACATCTTTTTTTGGAATTAGGGCAATATAGGTAGAATTTATGCACCGATCAATAACGCCTCTTTCGATAAACTCCTCCACCATATCCATGAGATCCCATTTTAATTCTTCCCAAAACTTATGAAAAAAATGCCAAATGAAAGCCATCTGGTCCCAGTGATTTTCCCTCTGAGAAAGAGAAAACCATTCTTTTCAATTCTTCCATCGTTTCTAGGACCTCCAAGTGGGTTACAAAATTATCAGAGGGCACACTAAATGGAACATCTTCCAAATAAACATCAAATTTCTGTTCAGAAGTGAAGACCTTTTGAAAATGTTGAATAAAACCATTTTTCCACATAATAACATCACCCTCCATTACACCCTGAAAAGCAATACTAGATATATCATTCTGGTGCCGCCTAGCATTGGCGATAGCAAGAAAGACATTTGTAGTTTGGTCACCCTCTTTGAGCCATTGTAGTCTCAACCGCTGCTTCCAAAAGATTATGCAATAAATGTTGGAGCTCTCTTCTTTCATCTAACTGTTGCACAGATAACAACCCCAAATGTTGCACTTCCTAGTCAATAAGATGAATGCTCCATTTATCCTCCTTTCGATGATATAGAATCTACTATTTTTCTTCTATTCTATCAATTTGTGTTTAACAATTTACTATTTTCTTCTATTCTATAAATTTGTGTTTAACAATTTACTATTTTTCTTCCATTTTAGTGTCTACGGTTGTTCTCTCTCTCACATATATCCTTTATACGTTTTTAGTCTTATTGGGTGTTTTAAAACACTGATTAGTAAGGCGAACCGTTTTGCACAATCTATGATGGTTGTTGGATTGCCGATCTGGTTCAGTCTGAATCGGTGATCCAAAAAAAATTAAAAAATAAAATATGGATTTATATAGTGGAGATTTGAAGGGATCCAAAAGCATTAAACAAGCTTAAAAAAAAGAAAGAATATGTATATATATATATAGAAAAGGTCTTCCCAACGTCTATAGGCAAAAATGAACAGTGATTTCACCTACCCCCATCATCGTCCAAAGTTCATCGCACGGTCATGATTGTCCGATAGTGTTTCAATTTTCAGTTTTTTTCTATAAATCAGAATGATCTGAATTTGGAGTGTGTGTTTTCAAGTAATGTGGATTTGTAGAAAAAAAAATGAAAATTAAAATATTACTAGATAACTATAATCGTGCGATGTAGTTTGGAAGGTGAAGAAAGTAGGCGAAATCACTGTTCATTTTCGCCTATAGGCGTTGAGAAGAGTTTTCATCTCTCTCTCTCTCTATATATATATATATATATATATATATATATATATATATATATATATGAGCCCAATGGCCCAGATTTAATGTAGACCATTTCAATAATCACGATTGCATTTTGTATTTTAATTTTAATTTTTCTATAAATCCAAATTACTTGAAATTTTGGGTGTAAATTTTTTAAAAATAGGAGAATCCAATAAAAATATCAACAAAATATTTTGTGAGAAATAAATTAACCAAAATACCCTCAAAATTTTTTTGGGGTATTTTGATCAATTTATATCTTGCAAATTATTTTTTTTCATATTTTTATTAGGTGCGCCTTGATGAGAATAATAGACACTTAAAATTTTACGTGATTTGGATTTGTAAAAAAACAAATTAAAATTCAAATACAAAATAAGATCGTGTCTGTCAGATCAGTCCAGATTGAATCTGGATCATTGGGCTCATATGTAGCTGTAGACTCACTGGCCTATACCAACATTTCCCTATATATATATATATATATATATATATATATATATATATATATATTCTCTATTTTCAAGAATTTTTTATTTTTTTTATGTTTTTAAAAAATTCCCTATTTTCAAGAAAATTTTTTTTTTTAATACGTCCAAATGGGAGACCCAACTCGGATAGAGTACTAAAACACTGAAGCATATTATATGTGCTCGTTCCAAAATAGGATTGACGGTGGTCAACTTCTAATTTTACAGAGTATGATACACATGGAAATATAATTTGATTCTTCAATGAAGTTGTCATTAACCGTTTAATAAAAAATAAAAAACCATCGCTCGTAACATGGGTTTGAATGAGGACAATTGCAGGAAAAGAGAGAGAGTAAACTATACAGCAGGCACAAAGCTAAACAACCGGAAACATCCAAATATATACATGTTGGTATTGAGTAGGAGGATAGAAAATTAGGGTTTTTTGTCGTGTTGGTTCCTAGGAATCAAACTTAATACAAATGGTCGCTTAGGAATCACGGTGTTGCCAAAGTCCATCAGCAAATGTTACACACACATATGCATCAAGTTGGCCTATATTTTATCTTTCTTTTCATTAACAACCACATCAGCACTAAGGTTGGCAATGGGCCGGGCCGGCCTTTGCCCTGGCCCATCTTGACCATGTCAGGGTTGGGCCGGGCTGGGCAAAAAGCAAATAAGGAAAAATAAGAAAAAAAACAAGAAAAAAAAGAGCGATCCAAAGCCTTTTGGATCTGACTTTAAAAACACAGAGACTAAAACATATAAAAGACGCATGATAGAGAGAGAGAGAGATTGCAACCGTATGTAGAAGAGAGACGAAAACGATTACATTGCACACATACTAAAATAACAAATGCAGGCCTATGTACAAGTAAGTGTCAAAAGCATATAAGAGAGAGAGAGAGGTGTGATCTAGTCGGCCAAGACCGCCTGGGACTGGGTCTCATAACGGAATCCATTGCTCTTAGAATCATCTGCGGACCAAACGAAAATCCCATGAAGCTTCCCTTCATTCTTCAGCCTCTGGCATGCTTCAAAAAACCCACCTCCAGGCGCCAACCCCCCACTCCCATCGCTAATAAAACTCACCAAAACCTTTCCCCCTATGTAATTTGAACTCTGCTCCTCAAAATAATCAACGAATTGAGAAACAGTGGTCCCCTTATCATATGCATAAAATTGGAAGTTCACATAGTCCACAGCATTCCCATATTTCTTCCAAAGACCTCTGTAGTGGCTTTGAACTTCACTGTCATCAAATGGAGCAATGGAAGCAAAAGAGATAACATTGTTTTTCTTCAATTCCAAAATTAGCCTTCCGATGCATTCGGCGAAAGTGCCGGGATCTGACTTGAAGTGCTCGTAATCGATGTCGATGCCATCCAAATTGTAGGCTTTGATGATCTTAGTGAGTGACGACACCGCATTGTTGACCCAAGATGACACAGAGGCAGGGGCAAAATACGCATAGCCGCCGTTTACACTGTCGCCGCCTAGGCTCAAAGCCACCTTCACATTGGGGTAGCGGGCCTTGATAGCCTGAACGGCTGATGGGCTCAGGTTTTCTGCATCCCAAAACACGTTGAATTTTCCATTCGTTGGAGAAGGGGAACCTGATGTGGAGTAGTCGATCGCGAAGGAGAGGATGAAGTGGAAGTCGACGCCTGAGTTGACGGGAACGTCGGAGAACTTCACATTATTGAACTCGGCGCCAATGTACTCGCGAAATAGCCTCGTGTTGGGGGCAGCAGCTGCATAAACACAGAGAGAGAGAGAGAGAGAGAGATGTTAGATACTGAAATCTCATTTAGTGTTTATTTGAGCACCATATTTTGTGTGGAAGGTTTACCAATCCCATAAATGGGAAGGAGAAGCAGAAGGAAGAGGTAGGAGATGGCCATGTCTTTCACCTATGCTTCCTGTTCACCTCTGCTTTTTGTGTATCATGATATCATGGGAGTAAGTATTTATAGAAGATATTTGTCTGAAACAAACAATATGGCTTACTTCTACCTTGTACTCATGTGAAATAAGGGTACTTTTCATGACCCCACACAAACACCGTCGAAGAGAGAGAACTCTAAAAAAGGCAGAGACCAGAGGAGCAGAGGATAAGGAATAGTGCTGATTAGGGCTGGTAATGGACTGGGCCGCCCAGCCCGCCTACTCCCTAGCCCCAAAAAAGTTGGAGCTCGGCCACAATCCCTGACAGGGTTAGGGACAGTGCGGCCCAAGTCGGCGGGGCACTGCCCCTCTTTTTTTTCTTGTTTTTTTTCTTATTTTTCCTTATTTGCTTTTTGCCCAGCCCAGCCCAACCCTGACATGGTCAAGATGGGCCAGGGCAAAGGCCAGCCCAGCTGAGGCCCGGCCCATTGTCAACCTTAGTGCTGATGTTGTTAAATGAAAAGAAAGATAAAATATAGGTCAACTTGATGCATTAGTGTGTGTAACATTTGCTGTTGGACTTTGGTAACACCGTGATTCGTAAGCGATTATTTGCATTGAGTTTGATTCCTAGGAACCAACCCTACCAAAAATCCTAATTTTCTATGCTCCTGCTCAATACCAACGTTACCAAAAATCCTAATTTTCTATGCTCCTGCTCAATACCAACGTTACCAAAAATCCTAATTTTCTATGCTCCCGCTCAATACCAACGTGTAATTTGGATTTTTTATGTTGTTTAGGCTTGTGCATGCCGTATAATTTACTCTCTCTTTCTCTTCCCCGTGAGGGTTTTGTTAATGTCCTCTTTCAATCCCATACGGACAAGATGAATGCTCTTTTAACCTCTTTCAAATAGTTCAGAATAACTATTTTGGGGGATTTTTTCAATCTGAAATTATTGGAACTACTTAAAAATCTTTAGATTATTATTCTCAAAAAAAGTTTAAATTTTCAATTTTCTAAAAAGTTTAAAATGTCACCATCTAAAAATTGGATGGTCTCTATTCAATCTAGACACACTCTTCTTTTCATGTGCATAAAAGTTACAATCAGGACCTTTCTTTTTTTCCTTTTTTTGTAGAGTTTATCTATGGGATGAAGAGGATACATTCCTCAAATTTTAGGTCCTAAAATTAATTCTTGTTGGAGTTTTATCGCACCGAGTAAATGAACATTCTATTCACCTAGGAGTAGAATTTCTTTTTGGCCTTTAGAATTGACTTCACTGGCTATTTGCTATGGAATTTTCGCTGGATAAATACGGTTGGCGGAGATTTGTTGCCTACTAATAAACAGTTGATTTCATTCAAAATCGGTAGCATTTATCACAGCCAGAAATTCAAAATTGGGCAATTTGATTCCCCATCCAGATTGGAAATAAGTGGCGACCGACCCGATCAGAACCATAAATCATTCCAATTTTGATAAGGTCGGCTACTTCCATCAAAGAATTGATTGAGTCAAATAAGAAACTTGGTAATTAGAATCATCTAGTTCCCACCTATTTTATTTTTTATTATTTTTAAATTTTTATTTTTGAAACAGATTTTCACACAGGAAAGTCAGTCTGTCTCAACAATTTGTGCCGGATTTCAAGAAAGCCTTATCACTTGGCCGATTCAATTTTCGAAACATTGGTCACAAGATTTGTTGCTTATCTTTGATCCATTGGGTAACATTTTCCGAGTCGCCTTTCACAACTAATGGTCGAGTGTTGTCAGGCATTGGCTTCAAACTTTGAGGGTTTCTATTGTATAGCATGCGCCCTTCTGATTCGGTATGTTTCTCAGTCTCTATATCTGTGTCCCTAAGAAATTGCAACATGTTGATAATTTTGGGGTGAAACGGGATAGTTAGTGTATGAAGTAATTTTATCATACAATTTGTGGATACAAGATCTTCCTAATTTTTAGTTGCCACTTTCTCAAGACATCCTTTAATGATAATAATCATGCTCATAGAAGTTATTCAAGAAAATTTATATTCAGGATATAAATAAACAAAAGATGTGACACTTCTATTATCTATACAAATGCATCATAATAACAAGAGACAACCTAAGTTAGTTGCCTTTAAAGATAGAGTTTTTTAAAAGAAAGATGATAGTTTGACAATGATGTAAAGAGATTTTATCTAAGGGTGCGGTTTCTATAAGGTTACAACCTTAAACAATCTAATTAAGGCGCATCTTAAAATTTTATTATAATATGTAATTTTGTTGTAAAAAATTCTTAGTATTATTTTAAAATCTATTTTCGTACCTAACTAGAAAATTTTAAAATCCAAATATGGTTAAAATCAAATCTATCTATAAGCATACGAAAATCTTGAAAATGGACAGTCTAAATAATGTATTGCAAAATGCACTATTTTGGAGACTCAAAAACTTTTTTTTTTTTCATATTCATGCATCTTGATGTCAAGATGATCGATTAGAGGGTTTTTTCAACATTAAAACAACATTTCCAATATATTTTTGAGGTGCATCTGTGATTCTACATTTTAAGGTCTTAACCTTATATAAACTTTCCTCTTTATCTAAAATTAGAAATTGAGCTAGAGTTGTAAGTTCCTTATAGCGAAAGAGATAATCCCCTTTCATCTTGATGTAGGAAAATTTGATGGAACAGTAAATTCAACAAGAAACAAAATTAAACACAAGTATTATTCAAATAAACCTAGGATTTCTTCTCCATACCCCAAGCTAGGGTTTCAAAAGCCTAAGCTTTTCTCTCTTTCAATTTATAAAAATCATATCGAATTCTCCCCCTCAAGGCCCCACACACCTCTTATATATTATAATTTATATTTCAAGTACAAAAAGTGCTTAAACAAATTATATATTGACCCATATATCCTAATTTAACTTAAAATTTATAATGATAGTTTTACCCTTATGAACAGTACTTAGAATAGTACTCATTAAATAAATAAGAAAAATATAAATCTTAGAATTCTTAAAAAACTAAAAATCCCTATAAATAAACCCAAAAAATAAAACTATAATATATATCCTTTGAAATTGAATAAAAATAAAAAATAAAGATAATTTGTTCTCCATCATTCTCTCCAAGTTGGAGAAAACTCATCATCGAGTTTTGAAATGTATTAAGATGAATTCAGTATCAAAAACATCTTCTTAAACTTTATTTTTCGTTGTTGGTTCAAATATTATTCATGGTAAAGATAATTCCTCAAGAAACATATCTCAATATGTATATTGAGGAATCAATGCAAATTTATCAAATATGGTTATCTTTGAACTTTCTGTTTTCCTATAACCCGATGATAACTTTGCGCATTTCATACACACTGATTACAGTATACAGAGAGGAATACATTTTTCTGCCCCTATTTCCACTAAAGTTTGCATTTGTCATGGGATTTGAAAGTCATCGATTTTCAGATATGAGCATCAAATAATTGAGACAAATAGTTATAAGAGAGACAAATAGACTGCTTCCATTCTTCAAAGGTTCGAATCTTTTATCGAAGGCCTTCACTTGGTCGGAACTCAAAATAGGCTAAAAATTGTATCCTCCATGCTTGGGAAGGGCCACTAGTACTTTTTGTGTAGGCTGAGGTTTGTATAAGCTCTCTAACTTGTAATATACAAGTGAGGCACGCCTTTAAATTTTGCCTCAAGATGTAATTCCGGTGTTGAAATCTTAATATGGCTTGAAAATCTATGTTCTACCAAAATTATTAAATTTAAAATTTTAAATATGGTGCAACACGAGCAAATCTATAAACATTTGAAAACCTTGAAATAGACAGACAAGATAATTTGTTACAATATGAACTATATTTAAGACTTAAATGTTTTTTTTTTTATATTTATATATATTTTAAGGTTGAGATGATTAATTAGAAGGTTGTCCAATTTTAAAACTCTCTCTCTCTCTCCTTCTCTCTATGTATATATATACATAGAAAGAGAGAGAAAGAGAGCGAGAAAATCATGTCAACCATTGGCTGATGAAATAATATAAACTCAATAACCTAGATTAAATTTGGATCAATTTGACGATCACAACTGTATTTCGTATTTAAATTTTAATATTTTTTCTACAAATCCAAATCATGTGAAATTTGAGGCTTTCATTCTTCTCATCAAGATGCACCCAATAAAAATATTAAAAATATTTTTCGTAAAAAAATAAATTAACCGAAATACCCTTGAAAGTTTCATAAGTATTTTGGTCTATTTAAATTTTATGAATTTTGTTTTTATATTTTTATTAAATTCACCTACTTTTTTAAAATTGCATTCTTATATAAACTCTATCTTTTTTTTGTTTGTCTCTAACAGTATAGACTCAAGACAGGACTAGTGATAAATATGATAAATAGAGACCACGTTACAAGTTCAATATAGAAACTTGATAGTTCCCTTGCATTTATAATAGTATGAGAGAGTAGACCTAGAGAGAGAGCCATGAAGGTAGTCATGGGTCATCTAATCTAGGAGGCCAACAATGCCTGCGCCTCTTGCTCATACTGAAATCCATTGCCCTTTGAAATGTCAGCGCACCAAACAAATATCCCAAACAGTTTACCATTACTCTTCAACTCCTTGCAAGCATTGAAAAAACCATTTCCAGGGGCCAATCCCCCACTCCTATCACTAATAAAACTCACCAGAACCTTACCCCCTCCATAATTATTTCTTTGCTCCTCAAAATACCCAATAAACTGAGAAACAGTAGTCCCCTTGTCATAGCCATAAAATTGGAAGTTCACATAGTCCACCACACTCCCATACTTTGCCCAAAGCGCCTTATATTGTGCTTGAACACCATCATCAGCAAATGGAGCAATGGAGGCAAAAGAAATGACCTTGTTCCCCTTCAACTGTGAAATCAACCTTCCGATGCACTCTGCAAAAGTGTCGGAGTCCGATTTGAAGTGTTCGTAGTTAATGTCGATGCCATCCAAATTGTAGGATTTTATGATGTTGGTGAGAGAAGAGACGGCATTGTCGACCCAAGAGGAGACGGAAACAGGGGTGAAGAAGGCTTTGCCATTGCCAACACTGTCGCCCCCTATACTCAAGGCCACCTTCACATTGGGGTGGTTCCCCTTGATGGCTTGAACGGCCGTCGGGCTGAGGTTATTGGTGTCCCAAAACACATTGAATTTGCCGTTTGTTGGAGAAGGGGAGTTTCCTGAGGAGGTGTAGTCAATGGCGAAGGAGAGTATGAAATGGAAGTCGACGTTTTGGTTGATGGGGACATCTGAGGACTTCACATTCTTGAAGTTCGCCCCAATGTATTCACGGAATAACTTCCCATTGGCGGCGGCAGCTGGGGTGCATGAGACAAAAAGTTTATACAAGGCCTAAGCTTTATGACAAAAAAAAAGAAAATAGATAAACACATCCAATATTGATAAAATCGACTCAGCCAAGATACTCAGGACCTAGCCGAGACGAATTACTCGGACAAATCAGCTTCCTTACTAAAAAAAAAAATGAAAAAAAAATGATTATATATAACATGAGTACCACTTTTATCAATAAAGTTGTAGATTGGCATGCTGGTTAGCCCTTTCTACACAAATAGTCATCTTTACAAGAGGTCTTGGGTTACCTTCTTGCCAGATATATATATGTTTTGTACAACCTACTCCGCCAAATCTCGCCTCTCCCATAGGGTGAGGTGGAGTTACTCGGTCCAAGTTGCCAATATCTCCTTGAAGTGCACTTTGGATATATTTTCAGCTCCCTTGCAGTAAGGCCAATGCCCATAACAGATGACGGGTAGGCTACTACTTTAAAGTTGGAAACTATGAGCTTTGTACTACACTGTTCGAAATGGTCATATTTGTGCATATGATTAACATGTTCTCCAACTTAAAACAGACCGGCTAGGGTCATGACAACCAGACCGGCTAGGGTCATGACAACCGGACCGGCTACCAAATAGGTTGAGGCACGGTTTAGTCATAATCGGTCCAAATGAACTAGATTCATGTTTTAAATATTCAGCTTGCGCTCGAGACCCAGCTCGAGCAAGTCCATGTGGAAATGCTTGAGTCATGTGCGAGCCCAAAAAAGAGCTAAAAATTATATAAAAGGGTACCAAAAAATTTATTAAAAATAATTAACAATAGTGAAAAAACAATAGAAGTTTTAAACAACATTCAGAGTCTACAAGTTGGGAAAAAATTATATAAAAAGGGTACCAAAAACTTTATTAAAAATAATTAACAATAGTGAAAAAACAATAGAAGTTTTAAACAACATTCAAAGTCTACAAGTTGGAAAAATAATATATATAGAATACGGACAACAAAAGGCTTGAAACAGTTCAGAAATATTCAAAAGGAAAAATAAAAAAATAGAGTATATAAGAAGAAAAAATTATAAATCTTCAAAAAAAATAAAAAATACTTAAACATATTTATAGATTATTTATTAGTGATTTAGTAACAAAAATTTTAAAAATTTCAAATATTTTAATAAACGCAAGTTTGTTAATAGAACTCTCCTAGGCAGAGTGCCCAGCTTGAGCTACACAGCCAAATCCGAGTAGTCTCAGCTGAGTTATGGAGCATTAAGTTAGATCCATCTTTTCATTAAAAATCAGTCTTAACTACTTCAATCAAATAGACCGTACAAACACATGAGTTTTGACCAATATTTCAAGTCTAGATAACACTAAAATTGTTATCTAGACAAATTCCAAAGGGATCATTTAAAAAAAAATGAATATTCTATTGTATTTTCAATAATTTGCAGTATAGTAGGCCTGCAAATTGGCCTAGTTTTTCCCACTCTAAATAAAGGATGTGGTTTGTATATGATGTTAACTTTAAATAATTCAAGTAAGATGCACCTCTAAAGCTCATCGAAAGATGTAATTTCAGTAGCCCAAAATTTCAAAGGTGACCAGAAAATCTACTTAACATGTATTTATGTGATTTAAAACTAAAAAAAAGGTACAGATCCAGCAAATCTATATACATATGACAATCTAGAAAATTGATGGCCTAGATAATTTATTCCAAGATGTATCATTTTTTAGACTTTAAAATCTTATTTATTTTTATTTTTTTTTATTATCAGTACATATCAAGGTTGAGATGATCAATTAATGGTTTTTCAGCATCAAAACAACCTTCTTCGATCAAGTTTTTAGGTGCGCCTTTTTTTTCAATATAAGTTGCAATCTTATATAAACTTTTTCCTGAAATAAAACCAGCAAATTTGGGGCTTTCACCCACGATCTTACGGGGCAAGCAAGACACCATTCTAAATGTCCCAATCTGCACCATCTATTCATATGAATCCATCTACTCTAGTGCCCACAGTAATTCTGAATACTAAGTTAAAGGTGCTGGTTTGAATGTACTTTTAGTTCATCAATTTTTTAAAATATAAAAAAAAAAAAAAAAAAAAAATTAGGCCCTTTTGGCCCAATGCTAGACTCATGCGAATCCGAGACTTAGCCCTAAGTCTGCTCAGCCAAGGGGCGAGTTCCTAGCCAAGGCGATTATACCCTCTCTTAGTAGGGATAATCCAGGCAAATGCGAAAATGATAATTAATGAAAGTTTTAGGACAGTGTACTCACCAATGCCATAAAAAGGAAGAAGGAGCGCAAGGCAGAGGATCGTGGACATACCCATGTTTTACAACTGTTTCAGCTTTTTGATCTCCACAGCTAAAAGAGGGATTTTATAGATGGTAAGGTCCTGAGATATTACTGACCCACTTTATTTTCATTTACTCCTAACTTCTCCTCCTATGGCCTTTTCAAGCCCAAAGTATTCTCTCCTTTAATTTTGCAGAGAGAGAGTGCGTGCGTGCCAGTTCACAGCATAGGATTTTGCAGGAGGCAAATGTGACATAATATCACTGTTTCACTTTACTTTCAATTGCTTCAACTTGCAAGACTTTTCAAACCTAAAGACTTGAATAATGTTTACTTTCATTTACTCGTATAGTATGATAAGTTAAGTTCACTTTTACTGGATTGGACTTTTCAAACCAAACGGTCTTCCAGGGGAAGTGCTTCACGCCGTGAATATCGCTAGAAAATGCATTGGATTGAGATAAACATGTAAATAGGTCATCAACATTTACTTGGGATAATACAAGAATATTGAGAGATTGGAGAATACGTCACATATAGAATTAGCGTTGGGTGAGCGAAATGGAGATGTGCACCTGAAATTTTATGTAATAATCACATACCAATGAAGCTAAAGAGCAAGTTCTATAAGAACTTAGTCTTTATGAACGCGATGATGCCACGTACAGGCACCCTGGGAGCATTTGTCATAGAACCGTACACGATTTGTTTTGCAAAGTGAGGATTTTGGCAACATTGTTGTAGGACCGTGCTCATTCTATTCTCCGATGTACTTGTGCTTGGAGTGTCTAATGGCACTAGGACTTTTCCTAACTTCCACCTTGAACCTTAAGTAAAGAGGAAGAGGACTTAAACGCTTTCCTTTAGGGAGAAACGGGCTCCTTTAGCAAGGGAGATAAAATTCTTGTTCCTGATGTTGATAAAAATCTTGTTCTTGGTGCTTTGAAGAGCAAATGAAAGGAGCGAGATGAGAATCGATGAAGTTCATCTCTTGCTCGACTCAGAAAATGATGAAGCTCGAGCTCATCTCTTGCCAAGCTAGCTCAGATGCTACTGATTTGCTCTGCTCTGAGACTTCAACAACAGTACTTGATTTAGGAACTAAACTTCCTTCATTCTGGTTGGCCTTGCTGCGTGGCTTGCTTGCTTGGCTGCTTTCTCTAGTGCCAGCACGAAAACCGGAGGTCTCGGCTTGCCTGCCAAGAGGTCTCTGTACTGGCTTGCTCGCCTTCCTGTCTTCCTTCTATGGTAGTTGTAAGACCAACTTTGCTCTATGGGGGAGAATGTTGGTCGGTCAAAAAACAATATACTCATAGAATGAGTGTAGGGAAGATAAAGATATTGAGATGGATGAATGGCAAGACAAGAAGGGATAGAATTCGAAATGGATACATTTGGAAAAATTTAAGTGTGGCACCAATAAGCGATGAGATGAGATGGAGTAGACTTAGGTAACCTGGTCATGTATGACACAAATCCAATACAGTATCTGTTAGAAAATGTGAGTTAGTTCAAGTCGAAGACTCAAAAAAAGTAAGGGGTAAGGCCAAAAGGACATGGTTGAAAGTAATAAGAAAAGTTATAAGGACTTATGGCTTCACTAAGGTGTCCTTCGGGTACCTGAAAATCTATTATATGACAATCGATTACGATGAAATATGACATTTCCACCATAAGGAAATGGAAGGAGATTACCTGAGATTTCCTCTAAAATCATGAAACACATTACTCGTTGTGAAAGGTGAAAAATCTATTACGCGCTTGACGGGTAATCTTTAAAAATCTTTCGCATGCGTCTCTCTGTCCTATCCCAGGTTAATAAAATGTCAACCCGCCTACTCGGTTTGCATAGATGCTCCCTCCCTCTCTAAGTCTGTCCCCTCTCTCTTGGACCCTACTAACTAGTTTGTATAAGTTGCTCCCTCTCTCTTTAAACCCCTTCTTCTCATTTGTATTTTTTCTTCTTTTTTTTTAAGCCCCTTTTATCTTTAAGCCCTTTCCTCTCATCTTAACTTTTTTTTTTAAGCCCCATTACTCTCTCATCTGGAATTTTTCTATTCTCCCTCTCTCCTTAGCATATCCATTCTCCTTAGCATATCTAATCAATGACAAATTACACATGACAATTATAATAAAAAATTTCACCCAACATAATCCTCATAACAGATTAGTAAAAACTCAATTGAAATAAGATACCTCTTTAGTTTCCTCCAATACCTTAAAATTTTTTACTGCAATTACCAACCTTCTAGTTTACTAATCGAACTTCTTCTCACAACAAAAATATGTTATTCCAATCATATTATTCCAATGACTTATCATATTGAAACCAAAGTCTAATCATGTTCGAAGACATATGATCCTATGTATGTACCAAAGGCATACAAAATAAATAAGAAATTGTGTGATGATAACTTTAGAATGATACAAGTTATTATTAGAAAATCTTTTTAGAATGGTGATGATGTTATTATTAGAAAATCTTTTTGGAATGATGTAAAGACAACTTTTATTTTACATTTTAGTGGAATTTTGTGACAAAAGAGAAGAAAGAAATGATAGTTTATAGGTAAAATATTGGTAATGCATTTCCCATATTTCTTTTAGACATAGCCAAATAGTAGCCATGTATGTCCCAAGTTACATCTAAATACTACCCAAATAGTAACAATCGATTTGCAGGTAATGTATTATGCAGTAATATATTACGCCAGTAATATATTTCACATACAATATATTTCCAGGTATCCAAACGGCTCCTAAGGGTACGGATGTAATGGAGCAGAATGATAAACCAGAATTCATGTAGCCGATCCCAATTAGTTGAAAAAAATATTTGACGATGATGATGATGAATATATACTTGGAAGATGAGAGATATAGCAACCAACAAAAAGGGGTAGAGAACGTGGATTTCAATCCAAAGAATGAGGTGATCTACACCAATTTTGAAGCTTCAAATTTACTTAGGACAAAAATAGATTTATAGCTACTATAATATTATATTACTAGGGATTTTAGTTAGAACAAAACTAGATTTAGAGCCACTATAATACTGTATTACTAGGGCGGACAGATTTCCAAGACCAAATCTCCTATAATGTTAGAGAGAGAGAAAGAGAACCAGCTCACAGCATAGAATTTTGCAAGAGGTAAAATAGACATAATATCACTATGTCACCTTACTTTCATTAGCTTCAACTTGCATGACTTTTCAAACCCAAAGACTTGAATAATGAGCTTCAACTTGCATGATTTTTCAAACCCAAAGACTTGAATAATGTTTACTTTCATTTACTCTACTCCCATGGGAAGTTAAGTTCACTTGCACTGGGAAAGGGACTGGGGTCATGGTGGTTTTTATTCTGAATGACACCACGTTACTAATACGTTCAAAAAATTAACTCCTAAACTACTTGAAAAACAGGTAAAAGGCTGTCTTCCCCATTAAATTACTCACAAAAAAAAAAAAATTTATTCACTTGTATGGGGATGGCTTTCCAAATCTAAATAGTCTTCTTGGGAAAGCGTTTCACACCTTGAATATCACTAGAGAATGCATTGCATCCTTGACATAGAAAAACATGTAAACAGACCATCAATATCTACTTGGAAGATGAGGGATCTAACAACCAACAAAACGGGATAGAGAAAATGTGGATTTCAACCCTAGGAATTGCATGATCTGTATAAATTTTGGAGCTTCAAATTTTAGTTAGACCAAAGATTTATAACCACTATAACACTAGGGCAAATAGATTTCCAAGGTCAAATCTTGTGTATATATATATATATATATATATATATCAATGGTTTAAAAAGCGGATCGGAGACCAGGATTGGGCACCTGAAAAATCGATCCAGATCGGTGAATCGACGATCTGGATCGGAAATCGGGTGAATTGCGGTTAGAATAAAGCTTCAAAAAAATCCGAAAAAATTATTAAAATTCATTATAAATATTTTTTTTTATAAATTCAATAAGAAATGAGGGTACTCCATTAAGAATTTTCATTTATTTGCATGAATATGTGAATATTGATATGTTTTATCCCTGCATGAACTACTATTTATCATTTAATTTACATCACACAAAAGGATAAACATAGAATTATCATGGAATAAGTATATCAACATACATGGACTATAATAAAGCATACAGTTAGTAACATACGATCTAAAAATAAAATGACATACGACGTCGTTGTTCTTCTTGGTCTTGCTGGTGCCATTGATTGAATTCGTTTAACAATTCATTGATTCGATCTAAAAACGAATCATCAATATTAGTAGGCGTCAGACTATACCCAAATCCCTGAGTGTTAGTGTTCTGTTGTGTTCCCAATCCAAAATCCCCGAAGCTTGTCCATCTTTCGTGCTCACCTACACTGTCGTGTTCATCCCTACATTGTTGCTGTTGGGACTCAATAGGTGAATAATATGGCTGAAATAGGGTGGCCTCAGAATCATCATCTCTCTCATTTTTCCTTAGACCCCCTTCCCACTCTCCCTTATTATGTACAATATCATCTGACATCTCCAACGAATTGTGGATACGTTGGCTGGCTGCTTCCTCTTTCATGCTGCTCATCACCTTCTTCAAGATCTTCCTCACCGATAGCCTCAAGGAACGCTCTCTTGTGCAACACTGGCTCTTCCTTTTCTACTACCCATTAGTCTGCTGTGTCTGTGACAAATATTATGTTTAAGTCTATCGGCCCATAGTCTTCAAGTTTCCTTCTTATTTGTCGCTCTCAACGGTTTAAGTTATAATGAACGTAGACTAGTTTATGAAGCTTCTCTGAAGCGAGACGATTCCTCCTGGTAGTGTACAACCATTGGAACGTACTCCAGTTGCGCTCACAGTCAGTAGCAGAACATGTCTGGGAGAGCACTTGATTGTTATCCTCTTTAGGTGAGGTGCATCAGTACCATATATCTCCCACCATTCAGCTGGATTAAAATGTAAAAAGCATTGTAAGGGCAAGAACAATTCATAAGATTAAATATATGAATGAACAAAATATTAACGAGGGGATAACCTGAATCCATCTTGGTTTGAGAATTCCTGACAAGTCTAGTTCTGAAGGATCCTATAGCATCCCTATACATAGCAAGCTAAAATAAATATATTTCGTTTTAGTATATTATTCCTCACAAATATAACAACTCAATGAAGTTCTTACCCAAACATTAAATAATACCTCTTGTATTGCTGCTACTTGGTTTCGATGGCTTCTCTTCAACCTTGCAATAATGTATCTGACCCCTTCCATAATCTTGTGGGGATGTTCAGGTGTCAAATAGAAAAATTTTGGGTTGAAGTAGTAACCTAGAAAATATATAGATAGAAAAATGTCATTTATAATTTCATAAAAAAATGAATTAAAATGAAACATTCTAATGATATAAATATATATTTACCAGCATAATGAATTGGACGTCCAAATTTGGTGTTCCACCTCCTTTCTATAATCTTGATCACTTTACTAGCAAAACTACACTTCTCCCCAATAGCTGATTTCGCCCTCTCGATACCTTCATAAAGGATGCCCATGGTAGCTTTATTGTCAGCATCCACCATTCTTAACACCGTGACCAAAGGGGCAGTGGCCTTTACAACACTGGAACATCGAGATCAAAACCTCCTATTTGAGACTATGTCATCCACTTTTATACCGGTACTGGACTTCGCGAGGCGGTCATTTAACCACTTTTTACAAGTAAACAATTTCTTTAATACACCTTCAGATTTCCGAATGGAGACCACAGCTAAGTAATTGGTCACAAAGCAGGCTATGACAGGCCTTATTATCTCTTTTTTCTTAGAGTGTTTTCTAAATAGAAATAAAATTTTAGAGTGGTTGTATATAAATCTCGACACCAACCTTGCTTCCTCTAGAGTCTCCTTCATAATTTTGATCTCACCGATCTTCTTTAACATAAGATCGATGTTGTGTGCGGCACACGGGGTCCATACTAGATGCTTCCTCTTATCCATCAACTTGTTGCTCACAGAAACACATGCACGCGCATTGTTCGTAATAAACTAGACTACATGCTTATCTCCCACCTCTTCCACTATCTGATCATATAGTCGTACGTAGAAGTTTGCATCCTTCTTCGTCCCTGATACGTCTTTGCTAGATAAAAAAATAGTACCTTTTGGGGAATAAGCCAAGAAGTTTAAAAACTCCTTTTTGCTAACTTTATTCAACCAACCATCACTCATGAAAGTAATACATGTCCTTGGCCAACTCTGTTTATATTCTTCAATCCACTTTGTAACTTCCTCCACCTCTTCATCTAATATTAGCTCACTGAGCTCATATGCCGTCGGGGGTTTTACCCTGGGCCCGGCTCTCTGGATTGCAGTGACCATAGGTAGAAAATATGGGCTATTGGCTGCATCAAAAGAATCCCTTTATCGTAGAACCATTTACCAATATATCTCCCTAACATGTTTCTTGTACCTCTAATCATGCTTTTTAGGGTCATCTGTTGTGACTTAGGCTTTGAGAGAAATAGGTATAGACGACCGTGACCTGCAATACTGACACTCTTAAGTAACCTAGAAACAATTTCTTCAACATCTGATTCTTCTTGATACATATTGCCACCAACCCCTCCATACATATTTGAGTTGGGCCCGTCATACATGCTCGAGCTTGGCCCGCCATGCATGTCTGAGCTAGGCCCACCATGCATGTCTGAGCTAGGCCCACCATGCATGCCCATGTCATAACCACCAGGCATTCTAAACCCATGTTCCTTCTGGTATGTTTCATGTAAACTCATTCTTGTGGCCATCTCCAAGTCATTATTATATTGTTCTTCTAAATCATTCCCACTTGATGGCGTATATAAACTAGCTATCTCCTCATCCATCTTCTGCCTTACAATTGTTTTTCCTTTGGTAGCCTTCAGAAATGTCGTCATCTGCTTTTTTACATTATTAGGGCCACTATTGCACACAGAAACATCTCTTTTAACCCCTGCCAAGTGTTGCTTGAACCTACGTACCCCACTATTTATCACTTTTTTGCAGTAATTATAAATAATTTTATCTTTTTTGTTGGGATCAAGTTTGACCCCATGTTGCCAAGCAGGGTCTTCTGCAGATCTTCCCATGGTTCAACTTTAAAATGTAAAAGGCTAAAAATTAACCCGACAGTTAAACATGAAAAATAATCACCATGTGTAGTGATAATATATAGGGGTAGTTCATGAAGTTATATTTGTTAGTTAATGCAAAATACTTCTATTGATAACAATATTTTAATTCTTACTGGGGAAAATATTTTATTTATGCAACATTATAGATAAAAATAGCCTTTACAGCCACTACATAAAGAACAATAAATTTACATTGATATAGAATCAATAAAAAATATATTTACAATAGTATAGTAATTCACAATGCCAATACATATGGACTTGTCACAAATCTTCATTCCGACAAATATGAATTAGTTCATACTGAAAAAGAAAATATATTTATGCAACATTATAGATAAAAAAAAGCATGTATAAGTCACGCATGCCAAATATTCATACATCTCAATTACAAATATGCAAGATAATATAATAAAAAAAGCAAGCTCCAAACATGCCTACAACTCAATTATCAAGAACATACATTTTTTGCATTAAAAATTCAATAATAAAATTGATAATTGCAAGCTAATATAATTATCATACATGATATTTTACAATGATATTCACTTTAATTCCTCATGAGAATATAGTTTAACAACATATATTTTTTGTATTAAAAATTTAAAAAATTAAAAATACTTTTTTAATGAAAAACTACATTAAAAATATAATACAGTTTAACAACATGTATTTGTTAATGTATTTTTTTGCATTAACAATAAATTAAAAAATACAGTTTTGCATTAAAAAATATAACAACATGCCACGACTTTTTTACAGTGATATTCACTTTAATTCCTCATGATAATACAGTTTAACAACACGTATTTTTTGTATTAAAAATTTAAAAAATTAAAAATACTTTTTTAATGCAAAACTGCATTAAAAATATAATACAGTTTAACGGGATGTATTTGTTAATGCATTTTTTTGCATTAAAAATAAATTAAAAAATACAATTTTGCATTAAAATTGTAATAACGTGTATTTTTTTGTATAAATAATCTATCAACATGCAATTTTTTGAACTAGAAATTTAACAAAAAAAATTAAAAATATTGTTTAACTCCTCATGATAATCAAAAACAATTTTTCAAAAAATCACGATTTCTCAAAAAATTTGATCATGAATAAAAAAAAACCAATTCTTCACAGACCAACCTAACATCAGTCATTCCAACTCAAAAATCCACCTCAAATCAAATAAATTACATCAAATTTAATACATGTTTTGATAAACAACACTATAAGGAATTAAAGCCCTATAATAATAACACATTATTATCAAAATATTAAATAAAATCGATTGAATTGAGGGAAAAAAAAAAAACACAGTTCTTCACAGACATCAGCAATTCAATCTCAAAAATCAATCTCAAATTGAATAAATCAGATAAAATTGAATACATGAGATGATAAACAACACTATAACGAATTAAAACCCTATAAATTTAACACATTCTTTGCAAAATATACTGAAATTGTGAAAATGGCGGAAAAAAAAAAAATAGTCCTTTTTTTGTTTAACAGACCTCACTCTTATTTTCTATAAAATCCAACTCAAATTGGATAAATATAATCAAAATAAATATATATAATGATAAAAAACACTACAAAGAATCAAAACCCTTTAAATTTAATACGTGATTTGTAAAATATTGACTGGATTTGATCGCATGGGAAAAAAAAAAAAAAATACTGAGTTTTTACCTGTTCTTCGTGCATCCGTGCCTTCAAACTCAAAATTGATATGTATTCCTCCAAGATAATCACAAATTATGAACACAAAATTCTGACCAACACTCTTACAATCACGCAGCCTCAAATTTTACAAAAAATGAAGCTTTATTTCGATTGAAATCGTGAAAATCGTAGAAAAAAAAAAACAAAAAACAGTCAACTGTTTTGTTAATAGACATCACTCTTATTTTCTATAAAATCCAACTCAAATTGAATAAATATAATCAAATTGAATATATCTAATGATAAACAATGCTACAAAGAATCAAAACCTTATAAATTTAATACATGATTTGTAAAATATTGACTGGATTTGATCGCATGGGGAAAAAAAAAAAAAAACTAAGTTTTTACCTGTTCTTCGTACAGCCGTGCCTTCAAACTCAAAATTGATATGTATTCCTCCAATATAATCAACAATTATGAGCACAAAATTCTAACTAACACTCTTACAATCACTCAGCCTCAAATTTTACAAAAAATGAAGCTTTATTACGATTGAAATCGTGAAAATGGCGGAAAAAAAAAACAGTCCATTGTTTTGTTAACAGACATCACTCTTATTTTCTATAAAATCCAACTCAAATTAAATAAATATAATCAAATTGAATATATCTAATGATAAACAGCACTACAAAGAATCAAAACCCTATAAATTTAATATATGATTTGTAAAATATTAACTGAATTTGATCGCATGGGGAAAAAAAAAAAAAAACCTGAGTTTTTACCTGTTCTTCGGGCATTCGTGCCTTCAAACTCAAAATTGATATGTATTCCTCCAAGATAATCACAAATTATAAACACAAAATTCTAACCAACACTCTTACAATCACTCAGCCTCAAATTTTATAAAAAATGAAGCTTTATTTCGATTAAAATCGTGAAAATGGCGGAAACCCTAAAACTCACTCTGCGAACCAAATTTGTTCATAAAAATCAGTGGTTTTTTATTCGTTTTATTGAGTGAAAATGATTCGAAATTTGAATTAAAGCCTGTACTATTCGTTCATAAGGCTGAAAATCGATCAAAAAAAGACAAAAAAAATCGAAATCCCGTGAAGAACACTGTTCAGCCTGTGTTCTTCCGGGTGACTCGCGATTCTACTATTGAGACTCGGACAGAATCGCAAGTCTACTATTGGGAATCGCCTGGTTCTCTTTGGACACGGGCGATTCCCGTTTTTTGTGCCTATTCGGGGCATTTTGTAACGATTCTCGAGTCGAACAGGGCGAGTCCGGCTCGACTCGGCGATTTTTTAAACACTGATATATATATATATATATATATATATATATATATATATATATATATATATATATATATATATATATAAGTAATGATCTTATGAGACCCTCTTACCTATGTGTGTAGGACTCCAAAGGATCACCATTAAAGTTTGCACAGATCTCTAGAAAAGTTTTCACATGGGTGTGAGACTTAACTTTTTTAGATATCTGTGCCAAATTTAATGGTAATTCTTTGGGGGTCCTACATACATGGATGTGGGAGGGTCTCACAAAGTTATTTCCCTATATATATATAATCTAAACTTTACAACCCCTCAAATTACAAAGGTTAAAGATAGAGAGGGAGATCTCCTTTAAAATGGTTCAAAAACCTGAAGTTACAAGACACATGACCTCAGTGTTAGAACGGTTTAGAAACATTAAGTTACAAGACATACTACCTCAATGAAAATCATATGTGATAGATGCATTTTTATTGTTAAGTTTTTGCCAATGATAACTCTTCGATCAGGCCTTACGAAAATGAAAAGGAATCGGGCAAGTGTTGGTCACCACATTGTTGATGTGATGAAAGATATGCTTTTGGAGGTGGCTCTGGTTAACCATTCGAAAGAACCAGCTGCAATAAGTAATGCCAACATCCCCCCTTGTGCTAGTTGCCTTAGTACTCTGAAACTTATGATGAGAAATCGCAAGCATTAAGCTCTAACAGATGAAGTTAGTAGAGTTGCTTTCGAAACGTTTGAAAGACATGTTCGAGTGAACTGATTTCGCTTAAAAATAAAAGAAAAGTACAGTTAGTACTTCTGAATTTTGGCTTAACAATCATCTTTAGAACTAGGGACAGTGCCTAGTTTGTATCTGTACATACAAAAGTAAATGCATCAAGAGATCGAGCGAAAAACAAATGCAAGACGAATATTTGATGGATTTCGTTGTATATCAATGTTTGAATTTGATCGGTCGAGACTAGGGTATCATTACTTCGACACGTACTGACAAAGAAATGACGAATGGATGGCTCAAACTTGTTATCAATCAGTGAATTGATTTGAACCATGTTTCAAATGGTGAAAATCAAATGCTTGATTTTGAAGGTCCTCTTTTAGTGATAGCATTAGGACCATAGACTTCCAGGTAAACATTTAAGACTATGGAAGATGAAAGCAATGGAAGTTTATTAGTGGAAGCTTGTGTTAACACGTATGGCCATAAGGCTTAGCGTGACTTTGCTTGGGCTGAAAGGCCTACTATTGTGGAAGGAATCATATGCTTATCACATCCAATGTTCACATGAACCAACATCCATATGAACGTTGGATGGATATCCCTAAGATCAGGGAAGACCTTTTCTCAGAGACCCGTTGAGAAATATAACGGATAGCTTTTTTTTTTCCTATAAAATGGGAAGCCTGAGAGAGGAAGAATGCCAAAAAAGAAAGAAAGATATACAAAGTTTCATCTGTAAACACATAACTCTTCTTCTTTCTCAAAAGGGCAATAGAAATCTGAGCTCTACAATCACCAGCCTCATGGCATCTCTTCTCTAATTTCAAGCTGGTCTCGTGCTCCATCAATTTTTGCTAACACTGGTATCAGAGCACGGTTGTTATGATGATCTTGGTGTTGTCGTAATTTTCTCAATCTCAATTCGGCTTTTTTTTCTATCCTATGTGCCTGAGCCGTGAGTTCCTTCCTAGATATTTTATTTATTTATATATCTATTATCATCCCTTTTGGAAGGTTATCTACATAACGGCCATCATCAAATTTTGCTCTATTATCGTCTCTGTTATAGGAAAGTCCCATTGTGTTTACAAAACAGTGAATCCCTATTGGCAATATTGCAGTGAATTTCAGACTGAATGTCACTGCTGTCCTTTTTTTTTTCTAAGTTCATCCTAATAGAATATCTTACAAGCACGTAAAAGTCACTTTCTATTCTGATAAGCATGTAAAGTGATTTGCTATTTTTTTGGACTTTATAAATATCTTGCATTATGATAAGCACATAGAGTCACTTGATAATCTTGTTGTTACATTGTTTCTAGACAACCAAAATTGCCATCAATATCTAGTTGGTAACGAAATATATTTGTTTAAAGATATTACATGGAGCCATATTTGTAAGATATTGCGATATTCCATGCAGCCATATTTTTTAGGATATTGTGGTATTGCATGCAGCCATATTTTTTAGGATATTGTGGCATTGCATGCAGCCATATATTTAGGATATTGTGATATTGCATATACAACCATATTTTCAGGATATTGTGATATTGCATGTCGTCATATTTTTAGGATAATGCAATATTGCATGCAACCATATTTTTAGGATATTCTGATATTGCATGTATCCATATTTAAGAGATTGCCTCTCATTACATAAAAATATAAAACGATGGGCAGCACCCAGTTTTTTAAAACTAAGAGAGTTGAAAATATTTTTGGTGGGCCCTAACCTTATGTATTAGTTGTGTGCAAGTCATTGCAACCCGCCCATTAAATCGCACATATATTGCATCTCTGATAAATATTTTGTGGTGGATTATCCGTTACAGATATATAGTCACTCTAAGCATATAACTTGTCTTATATATTGCTGATATTTTATATTAAAAAAAAAAAAAGGGATTATAGAAGACCTATTCTGCTCAATTTTAGAATTGCTAATTTTTTGATGTACTTTCTTGGTGTGATATAGAAATTGATTTGTTTACTTGATATTTTTATAAGGGCTCACACACCCTTGATATTGCTCTTGCACCCCAAGTAAATAATATAAAAGGAAAATTTTATATTATAATTGTAGTGCTTACTCATAAATTGAGAGTTTGCCTAGTTCAATTTTTTTTTTGGCATCACTTAATAACTGATATTGTTTATAAAATAATTGCAGATCTCTTTGTACAAGTATTGACTACATATTAAATTTTGGTATTTTGTTTAGCTTCTTTATAACTTAGAAAGAATTAGTTTGCTGATACAAAACTTAGCAAATGACCAGCAGAATTGTAATGGATGAACTTTCTAAAGTTGAAAATTTGAATGACAATAATTTTGGGATGTGGAAGAGGAAGATGAAATATCTTCTCATCCAAGATCGACTAATATATGTACTAAGAGAAGATCCACCAGAAGTTGGTGATAAACCAATTGAAGAAGAAAACAAAAGGCTAAAATTGTTTTTAGAAAATGACCTCATAGCAAAAACATCTATGTTAACTTTTATGCAAGATGACCTTATTACGGTTTTCGAGCATCATGAAACATCTAAAAAAATGTTAGAAGCAATAAAAACTAAATATGACTCAACCTCTGAAACACACCTCCAATTGCTATTAGAGCAATATAATTCATTTAAGATAAAGGAGGGTAATAATATAGTGGAACATGTTAATAAGATGTTCCTTATGGCTAAGGACATAGCCATCGCTGAGAATGAAGTCCCCGAACGTATGCAAGTTTCCACTATCTTAAATAGTCTTCCAACTTCATGGAGGAAGGAACAAATGCACTTAGGTTGAATGCAAAATTTCTTCATTAGGGGACCTATCTATACAACTAGCCTTAGAGCAAGAGCACATGAATAAAGATAAAAGGAGTGAACTCATGCTTGCTCAAAGGCCTTCCAAACCTAGCCAACACAAGCCTGATAACCAAAAATTTCAAGGGAAGTTTAACAAGAGGAATAATAGGTTAAAAAATAAAGAAACTGAGCCCTACAACCAAGAAACTAAACATGGACCGCCAAAATGTTTTTTATGTGGTCAGCCAGGTCACTTTAAGAACCGCTACCCATAGAATAGAAACTCGCAAAATCCAAAGAATAGAGAGAATAAAAGCAAGAGGCGTGAAGTTGTTTACGTGGTATCTGAGTGCCCGCTAGCAGACCATGAAATCAAAGGATGGTGGGTGAACTCAGGCGCTAATCGGCACATCTCAAGCTCAAAAGGCCTATCCGAGAACTTTAAAGAAATAAAAGTCAGGGACAAGCGCATCTACATGGGGAATAACACATATTCTGATGTATTAGGTGTAGGAACTTGTAGGTTGTATGTAGGGACTATCGATCTTGTATTAACTGATGTATATTTTATCCTTTCTATGAGACAAAATATTGTATCTGTCCCCTTGCGTATACGAAAGCGCTTTGAAGTCTGCTTCCGATCATTGAAATTATCAATCAAAAAACATGAACAAATTTATGCTTGGGGATACATAGTTGATGACCACAACTTATTCCTTCTTCATGTAAATGAGAAAGTTTATAATAAAACTTCGTCTTATTTTGGTTATATTGATTGTGTAATGGCTATTGATGCATATATTGGACACCTTGGGCTTGGCCACATAGGAAAATACAAAATAAATAGGTTAATAAAAGAGGGTCTTATTCCAAATCTAAGTAATATGAAATTTCTAAACTGTCAGCACTATTTATCAGGAAAAATGACTAGAAAATCATTTCAATAAACGGGAGAGAGAGAATGAGTTATTGAATGTGGTCCATTCAAACACTTGTGGGCCCCTCAATATTAAAACTCATATAGGGATGTCATACTTCATCACCTTTATTGATGTTTTTTCTAGATTTTGATATATTTATTTAATCCACTATAAATTAAAAGCTTTAGAAAAATTCAAAATATATAAAAAAGAAGTAGAAAACCCATTGGGTAGGAACATCAAAGTTCTTAGAACTGATAGGGGAGGTGAATACACATTCAAAGCTTTCAATACTTATTACCAAGAATATGATATTAAAAGACATACTACTATGCCTTATACGCCACACCAAAATGGAATAGCTGAAAGACATAATATAACCCTTTTAGAAATGACTAGATCTATGATGACTTATGCCAGTCTACCCAAGACCTTTTGGGGAGAAGCAATAAGCACATCTATGTATATTCTTAATAGGGTCCCAACTAAGGCAATTGATTATACCGTTTATGAACTGTGGGCAGGTAGAAAGCATGATCTATCCAACTTAAGAAGTGGGGGTCGACTGCACATGTCCTAATTCCATATCAACATAGAAATAAGTTAGAAAACAAAACTCTAGTTTGTAATTTTATAGAATACCCCAAAGGATCAAAGGGATATCGATTTTATCATAAAGATAAGAGACTCATTGAAAGTAGAGATGTCTAGTTCTTAAAAGATTTCATTGAAGAAAACATACTTGTAGTGAATAATGATAATCCACTTAATATCCTAAATGACTTAGAACCACTACCTACAATAGATATGGATAACCCTGATCAACATGATGATGTTGAAGTACCCATACACCTAATGTTAAGTAGTTAAAAGAGGTCCAGAGCTCCTCCATCGTACCTTGATGAATTATATGTCTATATGAGTGAGGAGACAGACAACTTTATTGACCTAGATGAAATCCATGACCCTTTAGACTTCAATGATGCTATGAAGTCACAAGAATCTCAAGAATGACTTAATGTCATAAGAGTAGAATTAGATTCTATAGAGAAAATTAAAGTTTTATATCTATGTGATTTGCCATCAGGTAGGAGATATATAGGTTCTAAATGGGTACTTAAAAAGAAATTAAAATATGATGAATCAATTAATAAATTTAAAGATAGGTTAGTAGCAAAGGGTTTTGCCCAAAGAAAGGGAGTCGACTATGTCGACACTTATTTCCCAGTTGCAACGTTTATAGCCATTAGAATAATTTTGGCAATCGTTACATATTACGACCTAAAACTTTACCAAATGGATGTAAAGACTGCATTATTGAATGGTGGACTAATGGAAACCATCTACATGAAGCAACTTGAGGGCTTCATAATTAAATGTTCAAGAAAATAAAGGATACAAATTCAATAAATATTTATATAGTTTAAAACAATATTCAAGACAATGGTATTTAACATTTCATGATGTCATCCTACAAATGGGATATGAAGTAAATAGATTGGACCACTGTGTTTATGTCTTGAAGAGTGGGAGTAAATTTACAATACTCTCATTATATGTAAATGATATCCTGATAGGTGGAAATGACTTAGAAATTATTGATAAAATTAAGTCATAACTTTCTTCTCGATTTGAGATGAAAGATATGAGAGAAGCATCTTATGTCCTAAGCATAAAAATAACAAGAAATAAAAAATAAAAAATGTTGTGCTTGAGCCAAGAGAGATATCTTGACTCTGTTCTTAAAAGATTTTAAATAGAAAATTGTAAGTCAATGTCTACTCCTATTGAAAATGAAGTAAATTTGTCTAGGAAGGATTGTCCAGTAGAAGGAAAAAAAAAAGCCTAATGTTCCGTATCCACAAGGTATTGGTAGCTTGGTATATGCAGTAAGATGTACAAGACCATATTTGAGTTATGTCGTAGGACTTGTTAGTAGATATCAAAGTAATCCAGGCATAGCTCATTGGAAAGCAGTAAAAAGAATTCTAAGGTAAATTAAGGGAACAAAGCATCTAAAATTGTGCTTTCAAACATATAAGCTTGAAGTTATAGGATATTCAGATGCAAATTTTGTTAGGGACAAGGATGATAGTAAGCCCACATCGGGACATATTTTCCTCTTTGGAGGGGCAGCTATTTATTCGTCTAGCAAGAAACAAGGGTGTGTAGCTAGGTACACACAGGAAGCATAATACAATGCATGTATCACTGCTTGTACTTTCGCTATCTGGATAAAGCGCTTTATAGATACCTTGAAGCTGCAAATAATCGACGAACTGATCTAAATATTTTGAGATAATCAAGATGCAATTAAATTAATTCAAAGTGGAGCAAATAGCTCCAAAGGAAGACATATAGATGTTCAATATCACTACATTTAGGATGTAGGTAAGAAAGATGAAGTAATTGTTAGTTACTTGCCCTCATCAGATATGATCGTTGATCCATTAACTAAGGGTCTAAGTCTTGAACTATTCTTTAAGCATACTAGTTTAATGGACTTAAAAATGTCTAAGTCACTCAGTTTTTCATGAGTGATAGATCTGCATTAGCCTGAAAATCTTCATGATAGACATTTGTTATGAAAGGCATATCCGCGAAAGCGTAGAAAAAACCTCATGACAATAAATTTTCTTAAAGGTCATACTCAAAAGTGGGATTATGCATGTGACTGATTATTACGCTTGAACGTCATGGTCAAGTGGGAGATGTCAACACGTATGGCCATAAGGCCTAACGTTACGTTGCCTCGGCTGAAAGACCTACAATTGTGGAAAGATTCTTATTTTTATCACATCCAACGTTCATATGAACCAACGTTCATATAAACGTTGTATGGATATCCCTAAGATGAACCTTTCTTAGAGACCCCTTGAAAAATATAACACATAGCTTTTCTTCTCCCTATAAAATGGGAAGCCTCAGAGAGAAAGAATGCAAAAAATGAAATAAAGATATACAGAGTTTCATCTGTAAACACAGAACTCTTCTTCTCTCTCAAAAGGACAAAAAAAATCTGGGCTCTTCAATCACCAGCATCACGGCATCTCTTCTCTGATCTCGGGTTGGTCTCGCGCTACATCAATTTTCATTAACAGCTTGCAAGCTTTTGACTTGTTCGGTTTTGTATTCATTTGATGCATCGCTCCCCTGTTGCATTCAAGTCCATCTTGCATATTCGTGCATGTACATATGCATATCACATCCTAAAAATCCCGTTTGTGCATAACCAAGGGAATTACAAATACCTCCCAAAGCAGACTTTTTAGACAATTTCCCCCAACCATATTTTTCTTCACAACTTTTACCCCAAAATTATGTTTTATAGCAAATACCCCCAAATAATAATCAAAAAAAAGTTCAAATAAAAACCAAAATACCCTCGATCTAGCACTTATAAATGTGGTCATGCAACATGTTCCATGCAGTCCGGCATATTTGCCATATGGTCCAGCAGATTGTCTTCTAAGGCCTATGGTTCGGAAGTATATGTTGTCGGTCTGGCACTATGAAGCCTCGTCCGGCATAAGTTGAATGCAGTCCGACAGATTGTTGCTGCGATCGGGTAGTTTATGATTATGGGGTTCCGGTCCGACAGTAATGTGTCGGACCGTCTTTGATGATTGAGTGTCTACGTGCATGTGACGCCTTCATGTACAGGGAAGGATATTTTCATCCTCTAAACTATGACTTTTTGAGTTAAGTATATTTGCTATAAAACTTAGTTTTGAAGTAAAAATTGCGATGAAAAAATTGATTGGAGGGATAATGTAAAAAAAATTGAGTCAAGGGAGGTTTTTGTAATTTTCCTTATAATAAACCGAGAAAGCCAACAAGCCTTCAAGTTTCTTTCTCTTCACCATACCTTCAATTTTTAAATTAACGGTCTTTCTCTTTCCTCTCTCTACGTCCAAACTCTTCAAAATATCTCCCTACTCCACAATATTAAAACTGAGGTTAAAAGTGAGCTAAATTATGGCTTAGCCGGTTTGGTGGTACAAGGTTTGGTCGTACAATTGGTGTCCATATTGGAAGAACTGGGTGATCTATTGGTAATCGCCCGGTTGGATCGGAATCGGCAAGTTTCAAGTAGTTTTGATGATCGGCGGGTATTTTTAAAAAAAATTCAAAAAAATATATATAAAATCCCAAAAATAAGAAATTGGTTTGTAATATATTTTTTACATTATAGTTAATATTCTTTACATTATAGTTAAGATTAGAAATTGTTTTGGTCATTATTTCCCTTATATTTTTATAACCCTAAAGACAAATTGATTCTTTAAAAATCATTTTTTTCATTAATTTTCAATGTCATTTAAATATGTTTTGTTTTAATTATATGTTTTTCGCATTTTAGTAGATTTTTTTTTTTGTATTTTTTTTTCAACAATTTTTGACAACTCAAGACTTGCCTGGCTAGAACGATTGAATTGGCCGATTTATCGGTTAGGCCACTTAAACCGCTTCTAGGCCATGTCTGGTTAACAGTTTCGGTCCGATTTTACGAACATGGATTGATGCGCTCACCATCTCTCCCTTTTTCTCCCTTCCTCTCTCTCCCCCCTCTCTCTATCTTTATCACAGGGAGGTCATGGGCTAGAGAACGACTCATTTTCCAATCTTCAAAACCCACATTCACACTCTCCTATTCTTGTCCATGATGTGGGGTTGGAAGAAAGGTAAAGACCCCTCTCTCTCACTTTCCCCCTTTCCAATGGGTTTCTGTTGAAGATTGGGTTGGAAACTGGGGCAGACTTTGGTTGATGACTTTGACTGGGTCTTGGAAACTGGGTGGAGGCATCATTCATTCATTTCACAGACGTCAAAAATTGGGGTTTGTTTTATAGTTAACTAAGAGAGAGACTGAGAAACAAATAGAAAGATAGAGAGGTTTGTTGTTGGGATTTCTTCTCCCTAAGTTGAGATTTGGGTTTGTTAGAGAGAGAGATGTTGATCTCTGTGGCTCCTTCCATGTATATCTTTCTAGGGGTTATTCTGCAAACTTGGGTCTTTAGCCATGGCGGAGAGACCGATATACAGTGCCTCTTAGCCCTGAAAGCTTCTCTTAGAGACCCATTCCACTACCTCTCTTCTTGGAACTTCAACAACAACTCCCATGTCTCCATCTGCTCGTTCTTGGGCGTCGAGTGTTGGCACCCGGACGAGAACAAGGTCCTCAACATAAGGCTTTCAGGCCTTGGCCTTCAAGGCCAGTTCCCTCAAGGCTTAGAGAATTGCACAAGCATGACTGGTCTTGATCTCTCTAACAATGATCTCTCTGGTAACTTGCCTTCTGATATATCACAAAAGATTCCTATGGTGACCTCTGTTGATTTCTCTTCTAATAAGTTTTCTGGTCAAATACCAGCAAGCCTCGCGAATTGTACTTACCTGAACATCATTAAGCTCTCTGAAAATCAGTTCTCTGGTGAAATTCCTGCTCAACTTGGTGGCTTGCCTAGGCTCAAAACTTTTCAGGTCTCCTCGAATAGGCTCAATGGTCCAATTCCCTCTGTTTTTCGTAGTCTACCACCTGATTCTTTTGCAAATAATCCAAGGCTTTGTGGACCTCCATTATCGGTGGCTTGCGTGAGTACTTAGAAGAAGCTCAAGAAGAAGGAAAAAGCAGGTAGCTAAAAGACCAAAGGTGCGGTTAAAATAAAGGGGCGTCATCAAAAAGCTCCGTATAGAGTTGCAATATCGATATGGTGGATTATGCGCAAAAGACCATTTATGTTAGTAGACAGTAGATATGCTACCAGACATAGCTCTTTTTTGGTATCTAAATGATTAAAATATTATCTTGACATGTTAGAGGTTCAGGTAGTACAAAACATAAATTAGAGCTTCTCTCTATTGTCAAGAAAGAATGTCCTGATTTAGTTTTGGTACAAGAAACTAAATTCGCTAATACTAGATTATTTTATGCTAAGTCGGGATTATACCTTTGCAATTTCGCTCAAAAGACTATGTTGGTTTATCAGGGGGTATATGGAATATATGCGACCCCTCTAAATGGTATTACTTGGATAAATGATCTATTTCTTGTGTTTTCTTGCATAGCATTTCTGGTTTTCGGTTGCTTATTTCAAATGAATCTAATATAAAACATAGAATTGATTCTTGTATGAGGTTGGTTTCAGAGTTTATCTCTAGATTGGAGCTCATGGACATCCCAATAGAAGGGGCTAAATTCACTTGGTCAAATAATTGCTATAGGAATCCCATTATGACTCAATTGGACCACTTTCTAGTCAATCTGGCTTGGGCTGAGCTATTTCATTTGGGTTCAACTCACGCTCTTCCAAAATTATCTTCTAACTATATCCCCTTGATATGGGAGAGTAAAACGTTGAAAAGAGGTCATGGGTATTTTAAATTTGAGTCGGCATGGACAAAAGAGAAAGTCATGAGTGATCTGGTTATAAATTCTTAGAACAATAATGTCATGACCCCCCCCCCCCCCCCCCCCCTTTTTACCCCTATCATCCCAAACTGGAGGGCAATAGTGTACGGGATCGCGATCGGAGGTCGCGTACGTCACTCAGGTGGGAGTGGCATCAATACATGTTAAGAGGGCAGAATCAAAGCAAACCACGAGAAATAAATAAAAACTCATCCAACAAGCACTGAAAATTGAATAAATTAAAACCATTAACTTCATTCTTCTTCAAAAGTCTTTACAAAAAGTTTGAGGCTTACAAGCCCAACATTCATCCCAAAATATTACATCAAACAGAACAACACGTGGCAACGCCACCAAACACTACAAAGCCAAAAAGAAATTCTAAACTGGCTCAAACTCCGAACGCCTGCTATGACCGGTCAGCTACTCGCCACATGCGATCAGGTAGTAACACTCTACACAGATGAAATAAGCGGAGTGAGCAATAAGCCTAGTTAGTAGATCACTGCTTTTGCATTTTCGACTATCAGTATAAACATAAAAACATGCTCATAATCCATTAGAAATCGCATTTGTCACACAGAGTACGATTATACATTAGAGTACATATAATTGCTGTATAAAAAGGGTAAGACTCAGTTAATAGAGCATTATTTGTTCTCAATATGACATCAACCATTATACATGTCATAGTTACAGTTAGGTGTTCATACAGAATACGAAAGTCAGATAAGCAGAACAGATTAAATCACTCCCGAAGTAGAAGCCACATCGATCAAGCCAAGCCAATCCTGAAACTTGGGACTTCTATCCTCATTCAGGAGGGAGGATAATGACAAGTGGAGGTCCCACTTCTTACTATCCTTACTCATGCACACAACCCTAAAGCGCTTTGGGATTTTCTATAGGCTGAAGCCTTGCAAGACATGACCATCTCTTGTGCCCTCAGGCGAGAGGGCATTACACTACCATTGGAGGACCCAATGCATAGTGCCCAAGACAATTTGGGAGGCGCGACCCTCCCTATTATTTACGGTCACCTCTCAACTCCACTCCTATCACATGGGTCGAGGTAGAGTATACCCCACTACCAATGGAGGACCCATTGCATAGCAGTCGGATATCAGTATTCATAAAGCAAAATAAAAAAGTCTACTACCAATCGAGGACCCATTGCGTAGCAGTTAGATTTTAGTATTCATATAAAAGAATCAGAAAGTCTACTACCAATGGAGGACCCATTGTGTAACAGTCAGATATTAATATTTATATAACAGAATAAAAAAGTCTACTACCAATGGAGAACCCATTGCGTAGCAGTCAGATATCAGTATTCATATAACAGGAACAGAGTATCC
The DNA here is from genome assembly GCF_054954075.1 of Amborella trichopoda. Lineage (NCBI taxonomy): Eukaryota > Viridiplantae > Streptophyta > Magnoliopsida > Amborellales > Amborellaceae > Amborella > Amborella trichopoda. The sequence continues at coordinate 32,413,385 of NC_142343.1, forward strand.
ACTACCAATGGACCCATTGCGTAGTGGCCAGAAATCACATATATCAGTTGTACTATGTATAGGAATGCCTAACATTTATTCATTCATACTTTACTCTTTTCAACAGGTCAGGAACATTCAACATTCGTAAGATCCTAAGCATGCCATTGCGATGTCCTATCACCTTGCAATAGGATTTAAGCTATGTTCAAAAGAAACATTGATGCATGACATGTGTATAACTCATATACAACTTAAATTCAGTATTGTTCTTATCAATCATGGGCATATACAAAATAAGTCATAGCACCCAAATTATGAGGGGAATTTCACTAAATTTTTTAATACAATTTTCTAACAGAGCATTACTTAATTAATTAAGGGTTAAGCATATCGTTTTGAATCATGCTGAATTTTTGCCCATGGTGACATATGTTCACAATTCAAATCATAGCTGGCAACCTAGGAATTTTGAAACAATTTTATCATGCAACGTTTAATAGACATTCAGAGCTTTCAAATGGCTGTGATTTGGGGGTAATTGGACTCCATTTGGTAAATCAAAATTCATGGCAACAGAGACCAAAATTCTGAGTTTCTGTAAAATCTGTCAATAGTGACATACTTGAGCATTTTTTAGCATAGCTCCTCATTTACACAGAATTTGGGCAAGGTTAACATGAAAATCGTATAAGACTCATGCATCTATCAAATGACTATGTTTTTGGGTCATTTGGACCTCAATAGGTCAGGCAAAGTTTTAATATAATAGAAGCAATATTTTTGGAAATTATCACAGTCTGCTAACAGTGGTATATGAGCAAAAAATGAAACACATCTTCCAAATTATCAATAATCTCAACTGGACATAAACATTAAACTCTAATTAGACTCGTAGACTTTTCAAATGGTGGTGATTTGAGGCCAATTGGATATCATTTGCTCAGTCAAAATCTTCCTCCATAACTTCAAACCCAAACAAGACAACAATATGAAACATTTTCTATCTTAGGTTAGACTTACACAAGCATCATTCCACAAAATTTTAGAATCCACAAGAGTGATAACAGTGCATAACTTATCATGCAAGAAGACCTCATTGTTGGAAAACATAACACAACATACATGCTTAACATCATACTTTGTTCATGAAAATTCATGCTTAAATCTCGTACTTTCAATTTCATGCTCTTACAACCTGATGCAAGGGGGTAGAAATCCACTTACATAGCCAACAATGGTGCCCTCCAATCTTTCTTCTACAATTCTTCATCTCCAACAATAGCTACTGCAAAGTGAGGGAGTGAACTTCCCCAAAACTTGTCTTAGAGAGAGAGAGAGAGATGTGGAGGAGTAAACAGTGAAAGACGTGAGGGAGAGGGAAGGGCTTAAGTATCCCCTCAAGTAGCAGGTGGCAACCCAAGCTGACGAGTGGCAACCAACTCCAATACAGCTGGACAAGTGGCGAACACTTAATCATGCATGGCAGTGCTGCAACCGACGTTGCGCAGCCGTCGCTATGCACACAGCGATGCCTCTTGTTTACTCGCAGCGTTGCAATCTCGCTACTGCACACACACTGTCGCGCTCTCTTCTATCATCGCACGCTTACTATCACCACACGCTTACTATCGTCGGGCGCTCACCAACGTCGCGCACTCACCATCGTCACGTGCTTGCTATCACCGCATGCTCACCATCGCAGCGCGCTCACCATCACTGCACACTTACCATCGCTGCACGCTTACTATCGCCGCATGCTCACTATCGTTGTGTGATTACTATCGTCGCGCACTTGTCTGGGTCCTTACATCATCCTCCCCTTAAAAAGATTTTATCCTCAAAATCGTCAATCGAATAAATGGGGGTACATAGCCCGGATTTCATCTTCTCGCTCCCACGTTGATTCTTCCCTCGAATGATACTGCCATAAAACCCGGACTAGGGGAATCTTTTTGTTGCGCAAAACTTGAACCCTTTTGTTCAGAATCTCAATTGGCTACTCAACATAAGTTAAGTCTTCCCTGATCGGAATTGGTTCATACTTCAGGACATGGGACAGGTCGGGCTAATACTTTCTCAATAGTGACACATGACACACATCATGAATATTAGCCAACTCGAGCGGTAAGGCCAGTCGATATGCCACGACTCTGATTCTCTCTAATATTTCAAAGGGTTCAATGAATCATGGATTTAGTTTCCCTTTATTGTTGAACCTCATAATTCTTTTTATTTGTGACACTTTAAAAAAGACCCGATCACCCACTTCAAATTCAAGCTCCCTTCAGCGATTATCGGCATAACTCTTCTGCCAACTCTGAGTTGTTTTAAGCCTTTCTCGAATTAGTGTGATCTTTTCTAATGTTACTTGAACAATTTCCGGCCTTATTAGTCTCCTTTCGCCGACTTCTTCCCAACACACTAGCGATCTGCATTTTTTCCCATACAGTGCCTCAAAAGGTGTCATTTGAATACTGGCCTGGAAACTGTTGTTATATGCAAATTCTATTAAAGGTAAGTGATCATCCCAGTTTCCTTTAAAGTCTGTAACTTAGACCCTCAACATATCTTCTAAGGTCTGAATGGTCCTTTCTGACTGTCCATCAGTCTGGGTGAAAAGCAGTACTAAAAGTGATTCTTGTCCCCAAAGCTGATTGTAGACTACTCCAAAACTTTGAAGTAAATCTAGAGTCCCTGTCGGACACAATACTAACAGGTACTCCATACAACCTTACTACTTCCTTGATATACAACTGAGCCAGTTTGTCTAGGGTATAGGTATTGCGGACCGATAAGAAATGTGCAACCTTGGTTAATCGGTCCACAATAATCCAAACACTGTCATCTCCAGTGCCTAATCTTGGCAAACCGGACACAAAATCCATAGTGATGTGCTCTCGCTTTATTCAGGAACAGGCAAGGGTTACAACAGCCCGATAGGTCTCTAATGCTCAGCCTTTACTTGCTGACAAGTCATACATTTAGAAACAAATTGTGTCACATCCCTCTTCATGTTATTCCACCAGAAAGTTTTCCTTAAATCCCGATACATTTTTATACTTCCTGGGTATACAATGTAATGGGAGTAGTGTGCCTTTTCTAAAATGACTCTCTTTATATTTTCATCATTTGAAACGCATACTCGCTCTTTAAATCTTAATAGATCATCACTGCTAACAGAAAAATTATCATTTCTTTCCTGCTTCAAGTCTTCTAGAATTTTCATAAGCTGCAGGTCTGTCTTTTGGGCTACCCTGATCTGTTGAAAGAGTTGAGGTTCCACTCTTATACTCGCAGTTATTCTTAATCCAGAACTAGAGGGTAGTATCGGGCACCACTCCACTGCATCTTCTATCAGTTTCATCTCTCGGGCCATCAGATGTGCTACTGATATCAAGGGTTTCCAGCTTAAAGTGTCGGCTACTACATTTGTCTTGCCCGGTTGGTAATTGATGATGCAGTCATAATCATTCAGTAAGTTTATTCATCACTTTTATCTCATATTCAATTCTTTCTGCGAAAATAAATACTTGAGGCTCTTATGGTATGTAAATATCTTAAACTGGGCCCCATAAAAATAGTGTCTCCAAACCTTCAAGGCAAAGACCACAGCCACGAGCTCTAAGTCATGAGTTGGGTAATTTTGCTTATGCGGTTTTAATTGTCTAGAGGCATATGTTATAACTTTCCCCGTGCGGCATTAACACACACCCCAGTCCCTTATGGGAAGCATCAGTGTAGACCACAAAGCCTTTTTTTCCTTCAGACAAGGTTAGTATACGGGTCGTAGTCAATCTCTTCTCACATTCTTGAAAACTCTTCTCACAATCATCTGACCATATAAATTTCACTTCCTTCTGAGTTAGGCGAGTCAGGGGAAGCACTATCTTTGAGAAGCCTTCTACAAAATGCCTATAGCATCTTGTTAGACCCAGAAAACTATGGACTTCCGATATATTCGTTGGTCTTTCCCACTTAAGCACAACCTCAATCTTACAAGGATCAACTGCAACCTCGTCTTTGGAAACAATATGCCCAAGGAAAGCCATGCTTGGGGGTTAGAATTCACTCTTACTCAGCTTAGCATATAACTTCTCAATAACCATTCTTAAATGTCGTTCATGCTCTTCTCGATTCCTTGAGTACACTAGGATGTCATCTATAAAAACTACTACAAAGTCATCTAAGAAGGGTCTAACAATAATGTTCATCATATCCATAAAAACGGTCGGGACATTAGATAGTCAAAACGGCATCACAAAAAACTCGTAATGACCATAACAAGTCCAGAATGCGGTCTTAGGGACATCTTCTTACTTGACTCGCAGCTGATGATAACCTGACTGAAGGTTAATCTTGAAAAATACTTGGGCCCCTTGGAGTTGGTCAAAAAGATCATCAAAACACTTCTATAGGCAGCACATACCCTTCAAGCAAAACCCCACAGTGTTTAATGATAGTATCAATTTCTAAAGATTCTCCCATAGGTGTGTACACTACCAATGTCCAGTCAAGCAAGGAAGGTCTAGCATTTATGTGGCATGCAAAGTGAGGTGCAACAAAAGAGTGTGTAGATCCATGCTTCAATGGCACAAAAGGAGAGCGTACCTCGGATAACTGAAGTTGATGACTTAGCTTCCTGCTCGATTGGAGCAAACACCGGATCTTGAGTTTTTGGTCGGTTCTCTGGTCCCTTGGCTAGGCAATCTCAAATCTGGTGGCCTGGCTTGCCACACCTAAAGCACGCCCCAGTCTTCCTTCAGCAATCAGCCACCGAGTGATTATCTTTCTCGCAATGTGGGCACGTTGGGCATCGGTTCTCCCTTATGTCGTCCGGCAAGGTCCTCTAAATCTTCTTAGCCCTCGGATTATCTCTTCCCCTAAAGTTCCTCCTTGAGGGCGGTCGAGCCTTTCTTTCCAAACTTCCAAACTGGACTGGGCCCATCCTACAGTTTCCTCTAACCCGGGACTCTTCACAGGCCCTCTCAATCTTCATGGCCACGTCCACCAATGGGAATAAGGTTTTAAGATTTTCCGATATCGCCCTCCCCTTTATGTCTGACCTAAGACCCCTTTCAAACTTACTTGTTTTCCGTGTCTCACTATTGATGATATGTGGCGCATACCTCAACAGCTCAACAAACTTGGTTGTATACTGTTCCACAGTTAAATTTTCCTATTGCAGCTCGATAAATTATACTTCTTTTCTTTCCTGCATAGAATCAGGAAAGTACTTCTCATTAAAGGCTCCAAGAAAGTTTCCCCAATTTACTTTTGTCCATGCTTCCTCCCAAGACTGCTTCATTGAGCCCCACAAGTGCTCAACATCTCCCTCTACCATAAAGGTCTCCAGTCTGACCTTCTGTTCTTCTGTATATTGTAATACCTCGAAGATCTTCTCTATTTGCCTTCTCCATCGATCAGCTTTGTCTACTCCCCCATGCCCCAAAAAAGTCCGAGGAGATAGCCTCCTAAACTTCTCTATCAAGTTGTTGTCATTTAGATAATGGGTGGGGGTAGACAGGGCCTGCATTGCCTCTTTCATCATCTGTGTCAGGGCCTTAAGGTCCTGATAAACTCACCAAGGGCCTCGGTGTTCTCATTATTAGAACTGGCGTCATTGGCCCACATCCTCGACATCTTCAACCTAAGACACAAGCACTCATTTACTAAGCTACCAAAACTATTCTAAAGACACTTATAAACTCCCTAGGCCAAGAACCCAAACCTAGCTGCTCTGATATCATAACTGTCACGACCTCGTCCCCAAACTCCAACCATCCCAAACCGAAGACCAAAAGAGTGCGGGATCGCGACCGGAGGTCACATACGTCACTCAGGTGGGAGTGGCATCAATACGTGTTAAGAGGGAAGAATCAAAGCAAACCACAAGAAATAAATAAAAACTCATCTAACAAGCACTGAAAACTGAATAAATTAAAACCATTAACTTCATTCTTCTTCAAAAGTCTTTACAATAAAGTTTGAGGCTTACAATCCTAACATTCATCCCAAAATATTACATCAAATAGAACAACTTGTGACAAGGCTACTAGACACCTACAAAGCCAAAAAGAAATCCTAAACCGGTTTGAACTTCGAACGCCTGCTATCACCGATCAGCTGCTCGCCACACGCGATCAGGTACTAAAACTCTACACATATGAAATAAGCGGAGTGAGAAATAAGCCCAGTAAGTAAATCATTGCCTTTGCATTCCCGATTATCAGTATATACATAAAAACATGCCCATAGTCCATCAGAAATCGCATTTTCCGCACAGAGTATGGTCATACATCAGAGTACAAATAATTGCTGTATAAAAAGGATAAAACTTAGTTAACAGAGCATTACTTGTTCTCGATATGGCATCAACCGTTATACATGTCACAGTTACAATTAGGTGATCATACAGAATAAGGAATTCAAATAAGCAAATAGATTAAATCACTCCTGAAGTAGGAGCCACATCTATCAGGCTAAGCCAATCCTGAAACTTGGGACTTCTACCCTCATTCAGGAGGGAGGATAATGACAAGTGGAGGTCTCACTTCATAATATCGTTACTCACGCATACATCCCTAGCTCGCTTTGGGGTTTTCGATAGGCTGAGGCCTTCCAAGACACGACCCTCTCTTGTGCCCTCAAGCAAGAGGGTGTTACACTACCATTGGAGGACTCAACACGTAGTGTCTAGGACAATTTAGGGGGTGCCACCCTCCCTATTATTTACGATTACCTCTCGACTCCACTCCTATCATATGGGTCGAGGTACAATATACCCCACTACCAATGGAAGACCCATTGCGTAGCAGTCGGATATCAGTATTCATATAACAGAATCATAAAGTCTACGACCAATGGAGGACCTATTGTGTAGCAGTCGGATATCAGTATTTATATAACAGAATCAGAAAGTCTACTACCAATGGAGGACCTATTGCGTAGCCGTCAGATATCAGTATTCATATAATAGAATCAAAAAGTCTACTACCAATGGAGGACCCATTGCGTAGCAGTCAGATATCAACATTCATATAACATAATAAGAAATTCTACTACCAATGGAGAACTCATTGCGTAGCAGTCAGATATCAGTATTCATATAACAGAAACAAAGTATCCACTACTAATGGGGGACCTATTGCCTAGTGGCCAGAAATCACATATATCAGTTCCAGTGTATATAGGCATGCATAACATTTATTCATTCATAATTTACTCTTTTCAAGAGGTCAGGAACATTCAACATATGTAGGATCATAAGCATGCCATTTCGGTGTCTTATAACCTTGCAACAGGATTTAACCTATGTTCAAAAGAAACATTTATGCATAAAATGTGCATAACTCATATACAACTTAAATTCATTATTATTCTTATCAATCATGGGCATATACAGAATGAGGCATATCACCCAAATTGTGAGGGAAATTTAACTAAATTCCTATTCCAATTTTCTAACAGAGCATTATTTAATTAATTAAGGGTTCAGCATATCGTTCTGAATCTTACTGAATTTTAGCCCATAGTGACATATGTTCACAATTCAAATCCTAGCTTGCAACCTAGCAGGATTTCGAAACAATTTTATCATGCAACTTTTAGTAGACATTCAAAGCTTTCAAATGGTTGTGGTTTCGAGGTAATTAGACTCCATTTGGTAAGCCAAAATTCATAGCTACGGAGACCAAAATTCTGAGTTTCTGTGAGATCTGTCAATAATGACATACTGGAGCATTTTTTAGCATAACTCCTCATTTACACAGAATTTGGGCAAGGTTAAAACATAAAAATCGTAGAAGACTCATGCATCTATCAAATGGTTGTGTTTTTGGGTCATTTGGACCTCAATAGGTCAGGTAAAGTTTTAATACAGTAGAAGTCATATTTCTAGAAATTATCACAATCTGCTAACAGTAGCATATAAGCACTAAATGAAACACATCTTCCAAACTATCAAGAATCTCAACTGGACATAAACATTAAAATCTAAGTAGACTCATAAACCTTTCAAATGGTGGTAATTTGAGGCCAATTGGATATCATTTGCTCAGTCAAAATATTATTTCAAAAGCATATAAGTTCCATGGAAAATCACAATATACTCATGGCACATTCCAAAGACCACTCCATAACTTCAAACTCATACAAGATAACAACATGAAACCTTTTCTATCTTAGGCTAGACTTACACAAGCATCATTCCATAAAATTTCAGGATCCACAAGAGTGATAACAGTGCCCAACTTATTATGCAAAGAAGACCTCATTGTTGGAAAACATAACACAACATACGTGTTTGACATCGTACTTTGTTCATGAAAATTCATGCTTAAATCTCATACTTTCAATTTCATACTCTTACAACTTGATGCAAAGGGGTAGAAATCCACTTACATAGCCAACAATGGTGTCCTCCAATCTTTCTTCTACAGTCCTTTATCTCTAACAATGCCTACTCCAAAGTGAGGGAGTGAACCTCCCCAAAACTTGTTTTAGAGAGAGAGAGATTTGGAGGAGTAAAAAGTGAAGGACGTGAGGGAGAGGGAAGGGCTTAAGTATCCGCTCAAGTGGCAGGTGACAGCCAAGCTGACGGGTGGCAACCAACTCCCATGCTGCTAGACAAGTGGCGAACACTTAATCATGCATGGCAATGCCGCAGCTGGCGCTACGCACACGGCGATGCCCCTTGTTCACTCATGTCGTTGCGTTCTCGCTGCCGCCGTGCGCTCACCAACGTCGTGCTCTTACCATCGCCGCGCGCTCACTATCGTCGCGCGCTCACTATCACCGCACGCTTACAATCGACGCGCGCTCACTATCGTCGCGCGCTCACTATCGCCGCGCGCTCACTCTCACCGCGTGCTTACTATCGACATACGCTATGATGTGCAAGGATGGTCTAGGCTTGTAGTGTCCAAAAGGTTCAAGGGGTCAAAAAAGAACTGATAAAATGAAGGAGAGTAGTGTTACAAAAATAAAGTGGAGGAAACAATGAATAAAATTAGAGAATTTGATTTGAAAGAGTGGAATTTTGGCGTCATTGAACCAGGAAACATTGTTCTACGTAATAATTTAGACAAGGAATTGCATGAGTGGCTTAGGGCTGATGAAATATATTGGAAACAAAGGTCTCGTATCAGATGGCTTAAAGAAGGTAACCTAAATACCAAGTTTTTTCATGCAACTACAAAAGTTAGAAAATGAATTAACAATATTCAACGACTTACGATAGAAGGGGTAGAGGATGGAGATGTGTTAGGGATGGAAAATGCTATTGTAAACCATTTTCAAATAGATGTTATTCCATATACTAATTTCAATCAAATCCCATTCTCTAAACTAAATTCAAATTGAAGTAACTGGCTTGAGAGGCCTTTCTCTGAGTTAGAAATTCAAGAAGCAGTGTTTAGCTTCGCTGGGGATCGTGCCCTAGGACCAGATGGGTTTCCTTTTGGTTTTTTTTCAACAGTATTGGGATTTGATTAAGACAGAAGTTTGTCATATGATATCTGAATTTCATGATAGGGGAGCTGTGAGCCCTAGTCTAAATTCCACATTGAAGGGAATGATTGAATGCTTGAATGACATTAGACGTATTAGTCTTCTTACAAGTCTTTATAAAGTTCCTGCAAAGTGTTTAGCAAGAAGATTATAGACTATCTTGCCTATGGTCATTAAAGGTCCTCAATCTGCCTTTATCCAAAATAGACAAATTACAGAAAGCATACCATGTGCACAATAAGTTATTAGCTCTCAGATTGCTGATAACAAATAAGGTATTGTCTGCAAAATAGATCTTGAGAAAGCATATAATAAGGTAGAATGTTTCATACCTTAAAGACGATGGGCTATGGTGACAAATGATTGGTTGGATAAAAGGTTGTTTAGAATCCACGCATTTTTCCATCCGTATTAATGGGAAGCTGAAATGTTTCTTTAAAGCATCTCGTAGTATTAGACAAGTGGATCCTTTATCCATTTTTCTATTCACGATAATGGGGGAAATGTTTAGTGTGATGCTTACAACAGTAGTGGACAAGGGCATTATACATGATCAAGAACAATGGCTCGGTGATTTCTCATCTGCAATATGCAGATGATACCTTGATTTTTTGTGGGGTTGATGATATGAAAATACAAAACCTGAAATTGTTTCTCAGAGTTTTTGAATTGGTGACTGGCTAAAAGTTTAATATGAAGAAAGCAAGTATCATAAGGTGGCTTATGATGATGATAAAGTGAAATAGTGTGCTAACATGAAGAAATACGTTGTTGGTGGTTTCCCATTTAAATATCTTGGTTTCTCCCTTTCAGGAAGTAACAGAATTTAGGCATTGTGGAACCCATTGATCCAAATAATAGAATACAAATTAGACTCTTCAAAGTTCAAGTTACTTCCTTTAGCGGGTAGAGTGACATTACTCAAAGTTGCATCATCCAATCTGCCCATATATTTCATGTCACTGTTTAAAATGCATGAATGCTTATAAAGATGATTGAAGGTATTATGCGAAAATTCTTCTAGGGTGCTTTTGAGGTTAAGAAGAAGTTCAATCTAATCAAATGGGGAAAAGGTTGTACTGCAATATGTGATAGAGGCATGGTGATTAAAAAACTGAAATCTATGAATAGTGCACTATTAACAAAGTGGTGGTGGAGAGATGTCATTAAAAAGAACAATTATTGGGGAGAAATATGGGGAAGATTTAGAACATGGAAATGTGGCAAAAGGTAACAATAAAAGGGTATATCTGTGATATGGAAGGGGATTACTGCATATAGAGATTTCTTCATTAAAAATATGAGGGTAATGGTGGGGAAAGGAGATACTATGTGGTAAAGAAGATTGGACTAGGGATGTGGTCACAATCCTGATGAAAGCTGGATCAAGATTAATTTCGATAGAAGTTCAATGGGAAAACGTGGTCCAGAGGGGCAACGTGGCTTAATTAGGAATTGTGAAGGAAATTTATGATTAAAATATTACAGTTCTGTAGGTAATGCCACTGCTAATGAGGCTAAATTGTAAACAGATTTGGAAGGAGTAAAAATGTGTAGGAGTTTTAATAAACCAGTTATTGTTATTGTTAAATGGGTAAAAGGTGAAGCCGAATATCCATTGAAGTACCATAGTCAGTCTTGTCTGTGAACTGTTGAATTGTTGTTTGGAGATGGATTGTGGATTTGTTCATGTGTTTAGGGAGTGTAACATGGAAGCTGATAGATAAGTGAACGCTGCAGAATTAGTGGTTATATAAAGGTGCTGATATGTGGCAGGTAATTTTTTGTTTTTGCTTACTTTTCTTTGATTTAATGTAATTGAGCCTGTGTGGCAATTGTAATCGTGAAAAATGAAGATTGAGATTGGAATAAAATTTATTGTTTCTCAAAAAATAAAAATTATAAAAATATAAAAAATAAATAAATAAATAAATAAATAAAATAAAAAAAGAAGATAACTGCACGAATAACAAGAATGGACATTAGGATGCCAAGCGCCACGATGAAGTCTAAAGTTCCATTCTCACAAAGTCCTAAATGTTTAAAAATAATCATCTGTATCATGATCATGAGAGAGCAGGTGCTGATAGTAAAGTGAGGGCGAGTGGCCGCACATTAGGTTAAGGTAGGTTTATCCATATCTATAAATAGACCTAGGGCAACGTGAACATATTCTAACATCCTCCGCTAAACATACACACATAAAACCTTGAATTTGGAAACCTATGAGCATACATCTCTTTTAATATACAAGAGCCAAATAGAACCTCATTCAACTTATGGAATACATGACCAAATTCAACTTTCTAAACATCCTACCCGTCAAAACTTTGTATCCCACCCTAACTCCCAATATTGCTTTTCTTTATATTTTCTCCCCTAAACACAAAATCAATAAATTTAAGACAAAAATGCCTTTACTTTCTCTCTCTACTCTATTTTGGGACTCTTTCTACCTACACTCTCTATCTCAAAGTAAAAACCATTCTCTCTCTCTCTCTCTCTCTCTCTCTCTCTCTCTCTCTCTCTCGTAATGCGGTGGACCGAAATGTTTTTGCAGCCCGACACAAAAAAGTGCTTGACTGCAAATATTTGTGTCCGGCCGCAAAAAAATTCAATCTGACACCCAATGTATCGGACTGCATTGAGTTCCAATAACGTGGTTTGTAATGCAATCTGACACCCAGTGTACCAAACCAATTAGAATTTGAGTTAAGGCTGGTAATACGATTCGGCATACTTTGTACCGGACCAAAAGTTTGCCGCACTGCAAGAAAATTTCGGTCCGACACCCTATGTGCCAAACTGTATTAGCAAAGAGAGAAAGAGAGAGACAGAGAGAGAGAGAAAGAGGGGAGAGAATGATAAAGAGAGCAAATAAGTTTTTACTTTCAGGGAGAGTAATGGGACCTAAAATAGAGGGGGAAGAGAGAGAGTAAAGGCACTTTTGTCCTAAATCCATTGGCTTTTTTATTAGAAGATGGAGGTAATATAAAGAAGAATAATATTGAGGTATTGAGATTTTGGGTGGGATACAGGTAAGAGGTTTAGAAAGTTGAATTTGAGAGGGTATCTATTTGCAGTTATCTCCATGCCATCAATGGATTGGACGATATTGGAGGAACTGAGTCCCCCTGGACAATTTAAACTAATTACCTATACAGCCTACTTTCTCTCAGCCAACCAATTGATTGGACCCTGATAAGTCCAATGGTCACGGTTGTTAACACCGCATGGATTATGTTTATATTTTCCCATATATTTCTCCACTTTCAGTCAATAAATAAATAAAGAATTACATACGAAACTACAGCGAGCAATGAGCCTAAAATGAAGAATGTTCATGATCTCACTTGTACACCTGAAAATAGTTGGACACGAGAGATTTATGCCTGAATGAAATATCTAGCAACTGATATAGAGGTAGAGTAAGGAATTACATACTAAGTATCTTTGCTTCAAGCGGTGTAGGAGGTCCTCAGGGTCACGCTTGGTCTGTGTGTAGGCATCCAGTTTATTTATCTCCTACATGCCAAACACCAACCTCTTTAAACACCACAACAATCAATTAAGACGATGATCGCATGGCAGTATAGATTGCATAAAATGTAGATAATCTCATGGCAATATGGTTTGCATAAAATGTGGAAAATATAACCTCTCTCTCTCTCTCTCTCTCTCTCTCTCTCTCTACAACACACACACATGCGCCCTTCACTGACAACTACAGGTTCTTCATTGACAACTACAGGTTGTCATCCACTACCCCATTCCTTCACTGCAGTCGCAGACCTACGCCTTCACTGACAACTACAGGTTCTTCATTGACAACTACAGGTTGTCATCCACTACCCCATTCCTTCACTGCAGTCGCAGACCTTCAGTTACGTTGTCTCTATGTACCTTTTAAGTCATTTAAACTATAGCCACCTTGGAAAACATTGATTCAATAATTGAGGAAACATTGCAATCCTTTTGCCCAGTCCTCAGTACTGCCCTTATTGATGAAATTAGTTTCAGTTAAGAAGTCCATACATAACAAATGCATGCAAAGTGGCTCAAGTATAGCATAGATAACCATACATATCATGCCAAAGACATCCAAACTTCAAATCCCTTCAAGATAGTGAGTGTACTTTGAACAAACACCAGATTTGAGTGAGGGGACTTTGAAGAAACCAACAACAGTTCCCTTCGAGACCATATTCATTGGCATAGAGATTTGATTCCCATAATAACATCCTAAACTCATTCATTTTCTAAATTCCTAGAAAAACTACTCCATAATCCTGAAACCTAACCCAACTTCCTAACTGCCTAATCATCCACACTGGTAACAAAAATAAGTTTCAGCCCAAAGATTTGCTCCAAGAGATTCTCCAGACCATTAACCCGAACCAAGCTCTCTCAGCCACTTGGATTCTTTAAATTCCCAAGCCACCGGTGCATTGGACTGGTCCACCCACATAACTGGGTTAACGTTATGGCCCTTACTATTGGCATGACACAATCGTCTTTCAGCAACTTTCAATACCCTTAATCCAACTACGTCTGCAGCTACTTGGATTATACAAAGTCATCCAAGTTAACTAGATTGATTTCACACCCTATCTCATTCCATTCCAAAGGAACTCTCTGTGTTTTCTCAAACTTCACAGAAATCCAACTCGAGAAATGGAATGTAGACCTCAATGTCAGTGGAGGTAACTTTCATTAGCTCACAGTGCAGGCAAAGGATGAACTAGACTCTTAGGGAATAGCTTCCCTTCTATTTCGCTAAGACGGGATCCATGGATACAGATACATACGATACACTGTTTCCATTGAACTAAAAGGAAAAAACCACCTGATAAAACAGATTATCCAAGGTTCTTTCTCAACAATAAAAGAAAAAAAAAAAAATTGGTACCTATTTACACCACTTTTGCCATTGAATTTTTTAAAACACTAAACAGACGCAAATCATGTAAGACACGATAAGATATAAGTTCGAATCATGGGCTCACCTGTCATTACAAATAAGAAAGAACTCGAAGGTAAAATTTATGTATCAGATTCAGCAAAATTAAAAGGGCCGTTCTTCTAGCAAATTTAGATCCAAAACTTGAGCCAAAAGCATGAACATGTGAATATAACTACAAAAATTCTTCATAGTTTCCCAAAAGAGAAATGGAAAGTAATTATGGTCATAAGTTGAATGATAGTTCTATCAATGGATGAAATGTGATTGGAGAGAGAGTAGCCTCACCAGAATTTGACATGACCCAAACAGTAGGTCCCACACTATGACCACTCAGATCTGCTAGACCTACTATATTGGCTACTTCCTATATTGTATGAATATAGAGGGATTAGTATTGGTGAAAAGTCTAGTATGTAGGTTGCTTTCGGTAATTGTTTTACTTGAGCTCCAAGTTATTACTATTCAAATAAGGATAGAGAATACTAGAATGTGAGAATGTGGAATTTCGGGTTTTGATTTTTAGTGAGAGAAGAGTTTTTCTATATATAGGAGCAGAAGGAGGTCTGTCAATTTCAATTCAGTCAATTCACGCCCCCCATGCTGTTACCAAAATAGTCTCATCTCCAATTTCATCATCTCCCTAAGGGTTTTTCATTTTTCAACAAGTGGTACAAGAGCTGGTCGTCATTCTCAACATCCAGTCGACGCACTTTGCCGAAGTTGAACCATGGCCTGAACAACATGATCAACATCAACTCCTACACTTAGGAGGGAAGAATTATGACTATTGGAGAACCCAAATCAAATTGTTGTTTGGAATCAAAGAGCTTTGGGAAGTGATCTAGAATGGCTATATACTGAATCCACTAATCAAGGTAGGACGCTCTTTCACGAGTCCATAGAGATGGACTACGTGAGAAAAGAAAAATAATAGCACAGCCTTATTATTCGTCCTTTCGAGCAGTCCATGAAACAATCTTGGACAAAGACGGAAGGCGAAAACATCCAAGGAAGCATGAGATGTCGAGCACGTTGTTTGCGCCACTAAGGAATCAAAAGATATTCCCTCCATGCCCCTTAAAATCATGAGTTTCTTGAATTCCCATCAACATTGACTGGATCAAAGAATCTCCCCTTCTACAGTCTCTAAAGTCAAAACTCAACACAGAGTGAGGGACAAGTCCAATTTAGGAGAGATCAAGGTCAAGGTAGAAGACCGGCGTATGGAGAGCTCCCCTGAAAATGGAGGAAGAGGCCAAAATAGCAACCCTACAAGAGGTGGAGTAAGAAGTTACCCCGAGGCATCACACAAAGATATGACAAAACTTACATTTTATGCCATCATTGTAAAAAATAAGGTTACCACGAACCAAGTGCAAAAAGAAACTAGCCAATGAAGAGAATAATCAAGCTAACTTTGTAAAAAATAATGAATCTGTTCCTGCTTTACTAGTATTTGAAGTACAGAAGATTGTGAAAAACACTAAATGGGTATTTAGACAAACGATTTCTTCATTTGAATCTGATGCATCCCATTTCTACTACCAACAACATCTCCATCTGTATGACCAGCGCAGATGCATCAGAATCAGAAGATGATGTCAAGCCAT
The DNA here is from genome assembly GCF_054954075.1 of Amborella trichopoda. Lineage (NCBI taxonomy): Eukaryota > Viridiplantae > Streptophyta > Magnoliopsida > Amborellales > Amborellaceae > Amborella > Amborella trichopoda. The sequence goes on from NC_142343.1 coordinate 32,429,447, forward strand.
CATCTCAGAGTCATCCCCTCGTCCACATAATCTTCTTCTTCCCTTACTCAGAGGAGAGTTTGCCTCCTCTCTCTCTCTCTCTCCTCAACCTCTTCTTTGAGATCAAGATCTAGTGGCCTGCATAGGGCTCAACAGGTCCCAGAAGCCTCATGAACTTAGCTCCAGGTCAAGTACTCATCTTGAACATCGACCTATTTCCCAAGCATTGAGGTCTATTGCGCTCCTATAAGCACTTCTTCAAGCTCTGATTATACTGAACAAAAACAAGGTGGTTCACTCTTCTGCTCGAGTCATTTCTCTTCTTTGTAATAGGAATCCATGTTTATAACTTAGAAAAACATAATAAGTTAAGGATAATAGGAGACTAGTACAAATGGACAATAAGTATGTTAAAACTTTATCACCTCGATCATGTTGAAGTTGAGCTCACAACCAAATGAATCAAAATTATAATGCACACAATCTCGAGTAAATTATACATGCTTTCCCCATGATTTATCCACCATGAAGCTAGTACATATAGAAGTCAAGTTAGAACTTAGAAGTTTAAGAACGAGGTAATTGAGGCACAAATTCAAAAGAAAGCTTTGAACTTATCCAAATAGATCTTTGTCCTTAGCCTTATTGCCAAATCCGCTCCAAGTGAGCCTTAGTACGTATCTATACTTATCCAAATCCAATGACAGTGGATCTTGGACATCAGGATTGGGGTTGAGTTTCATGTTGCACAAGATATTGCATCCATGAAATAACTCTTACATTTATCCCATGATTAGTATAGAAAGAGGTAGGGTTGAGAGAACCTTTTAGGTCTAGGGCCTCTCCAGCTGTGAGTTTCCCTTATATTCTATAATTTTAAAAAAGAAAAGGAGTATATGCATTTTCATCATTGGCGATGTACCCAAGCCTTCTGGACCACCTAGACGGCCGCACAGGCGCTGGGCAGTCCACTTTTGAAATCACTGGCTATGGCCATGTTAGTCACTGCTTAGTCATCTACATGGCAGCAACTTTTTCTTTTCTTTTTTTTTTGGACTTTGCATTGGATCTTCATATTGACTTAGATTTCTAAGAAGTTATTTCCATGTGAATAAGAGTCCAAATTTTATGGAACTTTGGAAGATCTAGTTCTAGTTTAACTAGAGGTGGATATGGTTCAAAGATTCAGGGGGATAAGGTTCCTAGATTCCTTCGTTATTATGATGGTTGATTTCAGGAATGGATAATTCTGATTCTCACCTCACAAAGTACCTTGGGAATCCTATGGTCAAACTGAATTCTATTTCTAAGTGGATGCGCTAGGCCATTGAGGCCTATATAACGAGGGGTCCTCCCCTCATTCTCTTCACCTGTGTTGAAACCTCTCTCTCTCTCTCTCTCTCTCTCATCTCTAATGTGGCACGCCACCACCCATAGAAACCAAGGGGGCCACGCCCCACCTAGGTCAAGGAGAGGGGGGATGCCCAGCCCAATCTTGGTTAAAGGGAGGTGCCACATAGCGGCATGCTCCAAAGGTTTAAAGGGTCTAAGAAACCCTAGTTCTAGTAAGCCATGCTTTCAGCCCCATAGATCTATTAGAAGTTATTCCAGAGGTGCTTCCCGAGATCAAAAGATTCAGCAGGACCTGAGGATTGAGTGCACCATCAGTTCAATAACTGAGTGTGGGGTGTGCTAAGTCCTAGGGGGCAACCCTAGCCAAGTTCCAGTAAGTCTTCCCAGCTTTGTTTATAAGTTTATTTTTTCAGTTCTTGATTCATATTTGTCTTAGAAATCCTCATTGTATTAGGAGTCGTATTTAAATTAGCATTCTGACTTGGACTAGGACTCCTACTTAGATTAGAAGTCCTAATTGTATTAGAATTCATATTGGAAGTCTAAATTCAGTTTTGAATAAAGTTTTCTTTGGTAGCAAAAGTTAAAAATCCTAGATTGTAATAGGTTTATTTCTGCATTGTCATTGTGGCATTGTAAGTAGAAATTCCAGTTATTAATATCGAAAAAAAGAAAATCTTTGAATTCCAGTTATTAATAAAGAAAAAGAGAATCTATGAATTTATACCTTGAAATTCTACATAGCCACATCTTCCCATTTTTTTGGGCATTTCATTTTAGAAGTGATATGATCCTATAAGGGCCAACAGTTTCCATGGGTTTCTCCCAAATCCCCATTACAGTTTTTTCAAGAATACCATGGGGCTCTTGCAAGCTTTCCATGCATTTTACTCAAGGTATCCCTATATTCCCAATGCATTTCTATTTGCTTCTGAGCACCATTGAGCAGCATGTTTCCCATTTGTTTATCCGCTGCTCTCCTATTATGTTTCTGCATGAATTTGTTGAGTCTTTTCTAAATTTTTCTTACTAAATCATGTCCTTCAAACTTCATCTCCAGAACCAGTTTCCTAAATTATTTTACAGAGGCCGTTTAATCTTCTGATATCCAAGTTTGTAAAATCATTCAAAAGATCTCTGATGGATCACAAACATTCCATGGAGTATGGCCATTACAAGGTGAAACGGTATCTCTCACAAAAGCTGCAGCATTTTCAGTAGCATAGTATTAATGCATCATCAATTCATCACTAATATTAATGAAAAGAGTGTGGACGTAGGAGAGGATAAGAAGAAAATAGACATATACATCATTAGGGACACGAAAGACATTTTGTAAAGTAATAAATATGAAGCTTAGACACAAAATATGCGCGGTAGAAAACAAAATAAAACTCAAGAAACTTTTGGTACTGTTTCCAGAATAAATGTTCACCACTCTGAACTTGCAAATAGTTATCATTGAATTTACAAAAGAAAAATTTGTGGACAAGGATGATGAATAATTGAGGAAGTGCGCATTTCTTTGTAAAGTCAATTAGCTATGAATACATATGTCTATAATGGCAAACATACCTCAATCCAAGTAGCCAACCTAGGTCTCCCATATGTAATATCATACTTCTTGACATCCAAAAGGAAAAGATGGAAACGTTCAATGAACGGAGCATACAACATATCAACCTGAAGGAGAATAGATATCATTATCAATGTATAATAAGAACAACTTGCAATTTGAACCTGCCAATATAATGCATGTATTAACTTAGCATTCATTTAGAGGTTCTAGCAAGTCCACAAAAATCCAAGAAAACCACATAGAAGAATAAATTATTGTACTGAAATAGTTAAATTGATGACTTATGTCAAAGGGAAACACAACACAACTATCAATGTCATGCTCTACAAGAGAGAGTTTGTTTCAAAGGTAAGCTTTGATGTCATGAAAAAGCGTTTAATGCTGACCAAAACCACATATGCATAGTTTAAAAAAACGGCAAGCCCAATGCCCAGGCACCAAAGGGGCCCTAGGCAGCCTTGCCTAGGCCTGCGCAGGTATCTCTGGGCGCCAATTCTTGGGCACCCACCCAAGAGGGCTATGCAGATGCCTAGGTGGGCACCCACACTAGAAACCTAGGTGGGCACCCAGGAACTGGGCCTTTTTCGGCCAAAAAAAAAATCCCCGTCAGGCCATTTTGGGTCTTGTTACCCCAATGGGAAAACGGATGTTTTGGGGTAGTTTGAACCCCCCAAAGGGGAAAAACTCAATCCTAAACCCTACACCCGATATTGATCTTTTTTAAATCAAGAAAAGGGCATCTTGAGGGTATTCTAAACCAGGAAAAACTCAATCTTAAACCCTAAAAACACCCAAAATTGAATGTTTTTGCAAAAACAATTTAATTGAGAAAAATTGTAAAGGTAGAAGAATCATTTGAAAGTTTAACTTCATTTTGGAATCATTTTTAGGGTGCTATTTGTATGATGGTTGTATGAACTATCAACTTATGAAGTATGACTATGCCACTATGGAGTATGGACACCAATACACTATGGACTTATTTATGTTTTTTTCTATTTCAGTTGTTCAAAGTATCAAAACTTTCAATGATTTTAAATTTTCAACGTGTTTCAACATTCATACATATATATTTGCATAAAAAAGTTGTTAGAATACATATAAATGTAAAACAAATACAAAATTGGCACAAATATCTGCATTTATGTGCATTTGGACAGCAAACGCATGCATATTTTCAAAAACTTGTCACCTTAAGGCACCTGAGGTTCTGGGTGTCCGCCTAGGCGCTGCGTGCGCTAGGCCAAGCCAGGCACCTAGGGGCCACCTAGAATTTTCTAGAACATTGCAATATGCATGGATGAAGTTCAAAGGAGCACAAACTGGTTCTTTACTAATTCTCTATTGCATTACGACTAAACCAAGAACAACTTGAGCATATCTTGTGAAATTTCAGAAAGGAATAAAATGGGAAGCATAAGAAAATAAATAAATGACAGACATTTTAAAATAGGGCTTTAGGCTATGTTTGGCTTATAGTTAATTTGTATTTTACAATTTGAATTTGAGAATGTTACCATTTGAAATGTTTTTTTTTTTTTTGAAAATGTTGACTTTTATAGAGCATAAGAAAAGTACATAGAAGAGAAGAGGAGACAAAACCCTTATGAAAAAGGGGGGTGAGAGAGAGAAGAATCCAAAAACATTTTTTAAGGGTTACAATGACTGATACAAAGCAACAGGCAAAAAGATGTCAATCCCAAAAAATTAAGCGTCAACTAATGTTGCTCCATCTTTAGCGAGGGTGTCTGCTGCCTGGTTTCCCTCCCTCCAAATATGCCTCCATGAGATGTGCATATCCCTGCAAATGTAGTGAATCTCATCAAAAATATGTGCAAGGCTCCATGGGGGGGGAGAAGATTTAGAGACCCAAGCAATGACATTCTTAGAGTCTCCTTCAATAGCGAGGGGCTCCGAAGGGATAATTTTAAGAAGTAGTAGGTGATCATTGGTTTCCTCTTCCTACAAACTGAGGGCTCAATGGTTTGGCAGCGGTATGCCTCTCGTTTGCAGCATATCAGTGGTTACTATCCTCTGTCATAGTGCAATCCACATGAAGACCTTGAGCCTGGGGGGTGTAAAAGATGTCCAAGCTGAAGCCACTAAGGATGTTGGGGAGTGGGAGAAGGTAGGTGGAGATGTAAGATTGTAGTAGGAGGAAACTGAAAAAACACCTGAGGCATTTGGTGTCCAAACCAACTGATCTTCTCCTAAAGGGGAGATGAAACAACGGTGTAGGGTCTCTGATAATTCTAGAAAAGGTAGAATCTTGAGGTCATTGAGGGGCCTTCTAAAACATGGGTTCCAGGATCGAGAATGTCCCGAGAGGGTCATCTCTGCGGCAACAGAGGCATCTTGGTGGCGAGTAAGAGAGAAGAGTAAGGGAAAACGGTCCTTCAGGGGTTGGGGGCCAAGCCATTCGTCTATCCAGAAACGAACTCGATTACCTCTCCTAGGATGAAGGCGAATACAATTTCTGAAAGAGTGGTAATACGAGTGAAGAGACCTCCAGAAACCAGAGGCTCTTTGAGTGTTTCTGTACTTTGGAACCCAGGGTGGGGCTGGGATACGATATTTGTGCCTGATAATGTCGATCCTGAGGTGATCCGATTGCGTAGCTAGACGCCACCACCACTTTCCAAGTAAAGCCAAGTTCTGTTTTTTTCAGATTTCTGATTCCTAGCCCTCCCAGCCTCTTAGGTTGACATAATTTGTCCCATGAGATTAGATGGAATTTGTGGCTGTTCCCTGCCCCAGAACAGAAGAATCTTCGAATAAGTTGTTAGATTCTTGCTGTGATGGCGGCCGGTATCTGCAAGATAGACATTTGGTATATGGGGATGTTGGCTAAGGTGGCTTTGATCAGAGTTATCCTTCCTGCCGGAGATAGGAATCGATCCTTCCAAACTGCCAATTTTTTATCAACTTTGTCAATGAAGTGAGACCAGGAACTTTTTTTCGGTTTTCCTATGCACATAGGGAGACCTAGATAAGTTGAAGGAAGTTCTTGGGCCTCACAACCCCAACTTTCTGCATAACCTTTAAGAGTTGGGAAGTCAATCGCCATCCCCATCATTTTAGATTTTTTGAAGTTCACTTTGAATCCCATTGCGAATTCAAAACAACTGAGAAACATAAGAACATTTGTCTGTTTCCTTTGGATCAGTGTTGCAGAAAACTAGGGTGTCATCTGCATATTGAAGGCGCGAGACGACAGGTCCGTGGTTTCCAAAAGAAAAGCTGTGTAACATACCAGCAGAGAACAACCGAGAGATTGATTGATTGGAGACCTCTGCCAAGATGGCAAATAGGAGTGGGGATAGCGAATCTCCTTGTCTTAAAACCCTAGAGGAGAGGAAAAAGCCCTTAGGGGATCCATTTATGAGGACTGAGAAATGGGGGTTGGAGAAGAAATAACCCTTTTAACACTAAAAAACATGCAAATCCGAATGGTTTCGCAAATATCCATCACAATGCCAAAAAAGCCAATGTGATAAGGCTTCTTGTTTCAAAAACATCGATTGTACCGCACTGCATATGTTCCATACCTAATTCTCGCACTCCATACCATAAAAATATGACAACATATGGCTGGTGTATAGTTAAAGGTGCCTGGGCAAGTCTTGTATAGACTCACACAAGTATTTTATAGTTTTGTTTTCTTAGCACATGGGACATGAACAAGCCAGTGAAAACAGCCAAAATTTTGACTTATCGTAAACAAAGTCTGAATATTACAAGAAAAAGAATGATGGTCATCAACAAAAAGAGGCCAAAATATAATACAACGGAGGATGACGATAAATATAATCAAATAAAACGACTATCATTTGTAATTAGATTCTATTTTGCTTCATCTTTCTTTAACCAAAAACTAAAAAGAAAAGGAATCATGCTATCGCAAATGCCATCAAAAAGTAGTTATATGACGATTAAAAAACAGGCAAACATTCATTAAAATGACCAAACCGCCTCAAACAATCAATGAGATGGTTAAAATCAATCAATTCACCAACAGAGTGGTATCTTTTTTGAAAATCCATTCTTTAGGTTCCTCCTTAATAGTTTTGATAAACAATGCCCTAGTGGCCCTTGTTCTAGAATTGGAACCTTGAACAAGTGAGAGCCTTATAGACATTTGACCCATTTAATTCGACCTAATTACCTCCTTTTCTAGGTTCCAAAACCAAAACATGTTTTCTTCGTTACAAAATGTTGTTCCTGTTTGGAACCAGAACCAAGTAAAGACATTTTGGCAATTTGGCTCCACTTTAAGTCACTCAGGCCAAATGAGATAAATAAGCCACTTGTTCTAGGATCCAAACTCAAAATAAGATATTTTCATGAAGTAACACGCGTTCCATGTTTGGAACCCTAGAACCCAAAATAAGCAGGGCATTTAGGTCATTGGGCTCGAGTAAGATTGCCAAGATAATTCACTTATTAAAGGTTCCAAACCCGGAATTGGGGCAATCAAGGCATTTTTTGACATAATAGTTGAGGTACCTATGTGAAAAGGTCTTTTAAAAAGTAATTATATTATTGGCAAATTGGTTGGTTTAACCATCTCATTGATTTTATGAAGTTGTTTGACCATCTTGTTGATATTTTCACTTAAAAAATGAAAACCAGCATTTTAAAAGTTTGATGGTATAACCCAGTCAAGGTACATGGAACAACATTTACCATGCTACATTCACCAAGGAAGAAAGGTCCAAAATCAAATTTGGAAAGAGCACTTTCCAAGTAATCACAAGGAGGACCTGACAAGGATAGCAGGGACAATCTATCAACAGAAGCAAAATTGTGAATAAGAACTACCGATGGATATTTAAGAAAATATATGATAGTTAGAGGAAAAAATTCATTCATAAGGGGAAGCTTCTCTCTGTAATATGGTACTCACCCACTTCCTCTTCTATATCTTCTTTAGAAAAGGCATTGCGCACTTTTATGAAGTCTCCACAACACCCAATTAACTCCTCTGCAAATGTTCTCTTGGCTGGATCCTATTGTCCATAGAGAAAGCGCCATCAACATTATAAGAAGGGAAAATCCCTCCAATCACAGTGCAGATTAATGTCATATCTTACATCAGGAAGAAGTTTGGGGCCCTCGAAATGTGTATCAAGATAATAGAGCAAATCCAAGCTCTCTCCTATGACTTTTTTGTTGTGCTCAAGTGCGGGAACCTGTCAAATGCAAAGACCAGTAACAACTGAATAAAGCATTAAGGGCCAGGACTAAAGGCATTTTATGACATCAAAATGGAACCATATTGTTTTTTTTTTTTTATAAAGAAATGGAACCATATTGTTAGGCATAATTATAATAACAAATCAAAACTAGAACCACATAGAGCACCTGATTAGGAGGATAAACTTTTTCCTTGTACCAAGAAGGTCGATTTGCCAGATTAATAGGAACCAATTTCATCTCATCCTGTAGTCCCTGCCATGCCACCAAAGTTGCGCATGAAAATAAAGAAAATCATGTCAATTCGACTTTTTGCCATTAAACTAGTAAAGAAGATTTTCAGATTTGGAAGTTTAACAGCATTCAATTGAGAAGCTCAATGTCTTCTGACTAATATTGTTAACTGAACAAGAAGAAAACAAACTCATAAAGAGAAAAAAAAGAAAGCAGAGGGCCCAACATATGAAACAAGTTGACTTCACAAGTGAATCTAATGGGTTGGATAAAAAATTAGACAACCTTGTAATTTCTAGCAATCCAGACACGCTGAGCAAATGGGCAAACATATGAGATGTACAACCTGCAAAACCCCCACCACAAGCTGGTTAGGCAATCATCTATGATCACTTTACCTAGCAAAATTCAAAATCACATAAGTGTTTCCTAAGTTCTTGTTTAGTTTTGAAGAAAAACACCCTAAATTGCAATCACTGTAAGAATTTCAAAACCAACTAGTACAATTTTGTTTATCAAATTAGAAAGGCATACTCAAAAACTAGATGAATGTGAAGTAATGGAACCCATAGAATCCACAGGAACACGGTAGTATATTAAACCATTCAACTCTTGTAGGAAACAAACTCAAAAGTAAATAATAGAATCACCTGGCCCTCCCAACCAATTAATAAAATATCATTGTCAACTTGGAAAAAATTGTAGAGTCTAAACAACTTGTCTATTAACCAAGTTTTATTGGTGAAGAACTCAAGATATGCCAGACAGGTTTGGTTAGTCTTGGTTTTGGATACATAAGGATTATTTGTGTTGAATGGCATTTTCTGATGTGGTAAAAAAGTAGGTTGACATGGTAGCATATTCTTGTTATCAAATAAAAAATCATAACCCGAGAACTAACATGAGTTTGAAGATAATGCCTAGAATACAAACGAAAATCAAATAACAATATATGCTATAGAAACACATAAATCCACAGGAACTTGGGAGCATATTAATTATGATCATTTAACTCATGTAGGATGAAGATAGGAAAGGCTTTAGGACCAGATGGTATCCTGATAGAGGTTTGGAAGTACATGAAGAAATTGGCATTGACTGGCTGACGAAGTTGTTCAGCAAGATGTTAAGAACAAAAAAAATGCCGGACGAATGGAGGAAAAGTATTGTGGTACCTATCTACAAGAACAAAGGAGACATACAAAATTTTGCAAACTATCGAGGGATCAAACTTATGAGACATAGTATGAAGCTCTGGGAGAGAGTAACAACTAAGGCATGAAACAAGTGTATCTAAATATCAATTTGGTTTTATGCCAAGAAAGTCAACAACTGAGGCTATTTTCCTACTTAAAAAACTAATTGAGAAGTTTAGGGCGAAGGGAAACGACCTCCACATGGTTGTTATTGACCTAGAGAAAGCTTATGATAGAGTACCTCTAGATTTGATTTGGCAGGTGTTGCAAAAGAAAGGAGTCTCTAAATACTATATAGACTTGGTGAGAGATATGTACGATGGAGGGCTAACTAGTATACAAAGAACTAGTGGAGAGACGAGTGCATTTCACTTACAATAGGTCTATACGTCAACATTGAGTCCGTACCTTTTTGTCTTAGTTATGGACGACTTAACTAGGCACCTACAGGATGAGGTACCGTGGTGCATGTTGTTCGAAGATGACATAGTTTTGATTGAGACTTTAAACGCGTCAACAAAAAGAACTTTGTAGGGATGCTCTAGAATCCAAAGGTTTTAAAATTAATCGGACTAAGACAGAGTATATGGAATGGAAATTTAATAACAATAGGAGTAGAGACGAGGAAGTAGTTAAGATTGACGGCCAAAAAGTACAAAAAATACCGCCCTTTCGATATCTTGGTTCAATAATCCAGGAAAATGGAGTGATTGAGGAAGATGTCGCACACATAATTAAAACTGGGTGGGTGAAGTGGAGATGTGCAACTGGAATTTTATGTGATCATCGCATACCAATGAGACTGAAGAGCAAGTTCTATAAGACAACGGTGAGACCAGCTTTTCTCTATGGGGGCAGAATGCTGGGCAAACAAAAAACAATATACTCACAAAATGAGATGAAGATGTTGAGATGGATGAGTGGCACAACAAGAAGGGATAGAAGTCCATATGAATCTATTGGAGAGAATTTAAGCGTGGCACCAATACACGATAAAATGAGAGAGAGTGGACTTAAGTGGTATAGCCATATGTGGCGTCGACCAAGTACAGCACATGTTAGGAGGTACGAGTTAGTTCAAGTAGAAAGACTGAAAAGGATAACGGGTAGGCCCAAAAAAACGTGGTTGGAAGGAATTCGAAAAGATATGGGTACTTATGGCCTCACTAAAGATATGGCCTTTAATATAGCAGAATGGAGAACCATGATTAATGTAGCCGACCCCAATTAATTGGGAAAAGGCTAAAATGATAATGATGAGGCTGACAACAAACTCAAATAAAATAATAATTACTAATCACTCCAGGCAGTGACTAAAATCTCATTTTGGCTCAGTAAAACTCGTAGGGTCAACTCAACTTATCTAATGACTGAGCCTTATAAGTGAAAACCTCAGGATATGCCCAACACCTTTGGTTATATGTAGTTAGTTATGCTGTTCGGCTACATATATGGAATTTCTAATGTGGAAATAATGCAGCCTAATATAATAATAAGGTTCCTATCTCATTACAAACATTTCTATTTGATTTTTTCAAGTTGATTGTTTCACTCAACGAGTCGAATTGGTTTTAGCAGTGAGCGGGTCAACCACTGTGCTCGAGTTTCCGAATAGTGTCAAAGTTTTTAATGCAGTAAAATGGTTATCATTTCGTAAGGCATATACACCAACATTTATTGGGTAATAAGCTCATGAACAATGATTACGTTAATGTTTATCAGAAGCTGCAAATAAGGCACTAATGGCAAAAATTTAGAAGACTAATGTTATATCCTTGGAAACAAGACTAAGGCTAGGATTAACAATCATTTGGTTTTAGCCACATCATCTGAATACGCATTACATCCCCATGGGTAAAAGTGTGCATTTCAACACTCAAAACATGATTCTAACAAGAATCTTGATTCTGAGATTCTATAGGATAGTACATGTATCATACCAACAGTGTGACGAGTGCGTCATCTATACCGTCAGTACTTAATTGATATGAGAGAGATGATCCTTTTTCTTCTTGCGCAAGTAGTGCCAAAGTCGAGTATAAACTGATGTTTAGAGAATGCACAGTTGAGATGACATGCATGACGGAAAATCATGATCACTGGAAATGACATGCACGACGGAAAATCATGATCACTGGAAATAACAAAAAAGTAAACTTTAACACTTAACTAGATTTTGCATGGAAATATCATTATCATCATCCAAGCCTTATCCCAACAATTTGAGATGGAATCCTATTTCACCATGCCACTCTATCAAGGGTCATACCCTTAGTCAGACCATAAAGTCACCGTATCTCTTTCTACTACTTCTATTCATGTCCTTTTGGGCCTTCCCCTTGCCGTTTTAGAGCCTTCCACTTGAACCAAATCGTCCCTCCTAACCGGTGTTGTTCCAAATTGATATTGCACATGGAAAGCCCATTTAATTCTACTTTCCCTCACCCTATCGCCTATTGGAACCGGCTTAAGTTCCCTCAAATGTAGTTATTCCGAATTCTATTCTTTATTGTCATGTCGTTCATCCATCTCTAAAGAAAAGATGTGGCTAAGTTTTACACTAGCTGCCCACCTAACACAACCCCCCTCCTCTCTCCAGCTTGGGATAGGCATGATCGACTTGGGAACAGCCATGGCGGTTTTTGGATGGGACATAAGAGTGAAATTTGACATAAGAGAGACAGAGAGATGTAGGGGAAGATAAAAAGGTAAAAACAAACAAGAGAAAACCAAATTTACTAATTTACTATGCGCTGCATAACAAACAATTACTCCCACCAGTCTACAACTACAAATAATGATAAAAGAGAAGCAATTATTACTACTACTAATGCAATAACAATAACAAGAAAGCTGAAACAACAACAATTATTACTACTACTATTACTACCATTACAAATTTGCAACAATAAGGCCCCATTTGAACATGCTAAATACCAAAGCAGAGCTTTATCTTTACCTGCCTTTATGGGCAGTCATGAAAACAGGCACTCTTAAATGGTCATAATCACATGTAACAGTATCTAAAGAGGTCTTTTACCACAGAAGCAAAAAAAGTTCATATTAATTTTTCCTCTTTTTCCGTTGTTTTTTTCCTAGAGGCAATACCCATAGTGGAATTACATTATTGAAATTGCACCCAACTAAAAAAGTGGCCACCCAAAAGGGGCCTAAAGAAATAAGAGACCTGGTAGTTCCATCAAAAAGATTGGGTGGCTCTGATGTGGAAACCATCTCAGGGGGAAGCTCCTCCTCCACACTGCAAATGCCCAAAAAATCACTTCAATATTCAAAATATCAATCAAAGAAATCAAAACAAGAGAGAGCAATTATTCCTAAATGAACAAAACTACGTCTTTTCTAGGTTACTAAACAAAACTACTTCAACATTCAAACAATCAAAAACATGAAAATAAGAAACAACGATAGAAAGAAAACCCCTGATAACATTAAAAAAAACCCAAGCAATTATTGGGAAATGAAGACCAGGATCATGGGGTGATACTTTCATCAAGTTCAAAATTTTACCCTGAAACCACTTCTGTTTGCTTGTGGTACCTTCTCCTCAAGCTATCTAGAGAGAGAAAGTGCACTCGGGGAATACTCTTAGGAGAGAGTACGTGTCTTTCGGGTACTGTGAGAGGAGACAGAAAGGGGTTTTGAGAAATTTGCAGAGGCAAAAACCTCTCTCTAAAAATGGGGCAGCTGTATTGAGGGGCCGTGGCACAAGCAGTAACAGGCAGACTTGTGAGAGAATACTTGGAGCGAAAATCACAAGACAACCCATGAGCGAGAGCCATGCTTCCCAGATTTCCATAACATATCATGATCGTATATACATGTAAAAGTTTTTTCATAATAAGATAAAGATAAATTATACTCGGTGGCCGCAACAATTTCTGGCCGTTAATGTAAAACCGAGTTGAGTAGAGCAGTGATTTAAAAAAGGCCGCTTGGCACGGAATCGCCCGGATCCGACCCACGAATTGATCACCCTCATGTCAATTTTTTCGATGTATAAAAAAGTGTACGGATCTATAAGGTAATCAACAATTTGCTATACTAAATGAGCGTTTTGCTATACTAAATGAGCGTTTTGCTATAGTAAAATTGCTGTTATACTACACTAAAATCACTTATTTATCGATCCAGACCGGTTCTCGGCTGGTTCATTGTTTTTCCATGTGTTTTTTTGTCGGTTCACTATTTTTCCACACAGTAAAATAGCAATTTGGCCTGCCGCTTCCCTGATGCGGACTGGTTTTGTGATGCCCATTCCTAGGCATCGATCCATTTTTAAATCTTTGGATGAGAGCATGTCATTTAGTAAGCTCAAAGTCCAAAAAAAAGTTTTTGAGTTTTGCAATACTTTCGGATTTCATATTCAATGTTCAAGAGTGATTGTGAACTTCTTGTGCAATAGATAAATGGTCTTATTGTATATATCCTTTTTATTTTAGAAAATGTGCATAAACTAACTATTTATTTTTTACTACAAGTAGTTACTCTTGTCTTTCAGATTTTGCATCAAATGGTTGTAAGTGTGGCATTGACTAGACTCAAAGATCAAAAAAAAAAATTCAAACTTCATGATATATTCCAAGCTATCCAATTTGATATTTAATGACTAGGAGTGGTCGTGACCTCCTTGTAACAATGGTGGATGGTCCTTTTATTTTTAGAAAAAATATTATAAAAGGTTACAACCTTAAAATGTAGAATTAAGAGGCACCTCATAAGTCCATCATAAAGGTTGTTATGATGTTGAAAGCTCTCTAATTGATCATCTTGACAATGGTCATTGGATAGAACCGTTCAAAAGAAAAAAGATCATCTCGACAATGGGATGTATGAATATGAAAAGAAAAAAAGATATCGGGTCCTGACAATATTGTATCTTGCAATGCATTATCTGGACCGTTTATATTCAAGATGTTTATGTTTTTAAAATCTATTTGATTTGAACCAATTTTGGATTTCAAAATTTTGTAATTAGCGATGAAATTCTCAAGCCATCCCAAGAATTTTTTGAAAGTTGAACTATGTAATAAAGCACAGTGTATATAAATTTAAATTTTTTTTTTTTTTCACCAACTAGATCACTTATAATGTCCAATAAATAAAAACCTCTCTTGAAATAAATAAATAAAAACAGTTCTCAATTGCTACTGCTAAAACCAACTCCTTTATTCAATAAATAATCTTGACACATTGCTTTACGGGAATAGAAGAGCACAATAAAAAAAATAAAATGAATCAACTAAAGTTGCCAGAGATTGCCTCAATCGGGCTTAGTACACCCCACACCGAGTCTCCTCCTCCAATAGTGCTCAAGATCAATGATCAATATCGAATCTGCTAAGTATTGCAAAACCCTTCAATAATAAAAGCAAATGAAATTATCTTGAACCAAAGTGTAAGGCCTTAAATGCCTTAGCCTACTTTAAACCCCCCTGGCTTAACCTAAATAAATAAAAGAGATATAGTAGAGAGAGTTTAGAGAGAGAATAGAGGTATAGACAAATAAAAGAGAGATAGTAGAGAGAGTTTAGAGAGAGAATAGAGGTACAAACAAATAAAAGAGAGATAGTAAAGAGAGTTTAGAGAGAGAATAGAGGTATAGAGATTTAGGAGAGAGGGAATCCTATTTATAAATTTTGTAATTCTTAGGTTTGCTATTTTTAGTGAGATCAAATTTAGACAATTGATCTAAGGAGATTTTTGGAATAAGAGATGTGAGTCATCAATTCTTTAGATCCACCATCAATATTTAAATGAATGTGCTATAACATTATCTTCCATTTCCTAAATCTATCCATCAAATATTCAAATAAGAAAAATATAATCATATTTCTTATTTTATGAATAATCTCTTATTTTACTACTTTGATTCTTTAAACTCCATAAAAATCAAGGCGTTCTAAAATCAAATATCATGATGTGCAAGCCAACATGGCTTGATCAAATATATGAAAACCATGTAGGTGGGCTATGCCACCCTAGGTGGCCTCTCATGGGCCCACCCAATATGACATGGTGGCCCATATCTCATATGGGCCCCCCATGAAATAATCAATTGTTTAAAATTACAATTTGTAAATACTAGAAAAATATTCAAATTACAAAAATAAAATACCCAAAGATTCACAAAAATTCAAACAATAATTTTAAAAATCAAATATCATCAAAATAATTAAAACTAAATAATTTTGATGGAAATCAGGTCCATACAGGTATAGGAGTTAATAAACAGCTGGAGCACTCCACCTTCAATTGTGGACTATGATCCACACTAGCTTTCTCAAAAACTAAATCAACGATTCCAAGACCTATAGATCATTGCATGTGTTGATGATTGGGCTACCGAAGTCAGCCAATAAGTTAGGAGATACA
Source organism: Amborella trichopoda (assembly GCF_054954075.1). Taxonomy (NCBI): domain Eukaryota; kingdom Viridiplantae; phylum Streptophyta; class Magnoliopsida; order Amborellales; family Amborellaceae; genus Amborella; species Amborella trichopoda. Next base: position 32,445,377 of record NC_142343.1, read on the forward strand.
ATCTCAGTCTATGGACTACATGTTTTCCCTTAGAGATAAATACATAGTCTCTCAGACTATGATGCAACCATAGCTTTATGGTGCATAGGGGTAATCTCTCACACAGGTACACACTTCACCCTTAAAGGTGGTTTGCTTTCTCGATACGGCTATTTATATACATACCTTGTGATTGTTCAGGGATGAGCCTTTGACCCAGTCTCTAAAGGTCAACCATCACACACAAGGGTCGCACAGTCCACCGCTTCATTCATCCGAGCAACTTCGACCTCATTAATGGATGACTCATTAAACTATCATCAGTTTATCTCTATGCCCAAGTTACTTGGGTTTTCCAACTCGATCAGCCTAGCACTCGAGCCAAGTCTGAGATCGGCAATAGCAATTGTCTAGTATAGTCCACAAGAACCACACTTCCATTGAGTTTATGTTTGACTGTACGAAATGTTTATAGCTACTCTCATAAGACCTTTAAAGGCCACATAAACCCAACATTTTTTACACCATAAATTTATGATAAATTTGGAGGTGAGCCTTAATTTTATTGTTTAAGATTGCAACTTTATGCAAACTACACCATTTATTTTATACTGCAAATGGATTGATGGTGAAGGATGGAGAGACAATGGACATGAGATCCCAAGCTCTCTCCATCACCATCAAGCTATTGATTGGTATGTGATACCTTAGTACCATAAATTCAATATCAGACTAGGGAAATATACCAAAAAATTTGGTGGTCAATGAAACAAATAACTTGCAAGGTAACGATCTTGTGAAAATTCGACTTCAGAATATAAACGACACACCAATTTATCCTTAATAAATAGAATTCAGTGACCACTCAATTAAAAAAGGCACCAATTTAAACTTGATTTGTTTATAATTCAACTATTAATAGTGTGCCTCAAGCTGATGGAGACTTATCAAACTGCATCTAAAGAATCAATTATTTAATATTTTATTATTTATTAACATACGTGAATTTTAAACCATTGTTATATATTTCAGAATTACATGTTGAATGGTGATAGAAAATTACCTAACTATATTTATCTTTTACTTTTTGTTTGGGGCTTTTTTGTCACAAAATTAAGTATAAAAGCCAAAAAAGGGATTTTTGGTAGATACGAATCACTCTTCTTTGGGTTTCTTTTTCTTTTTCTTTAAAAAGGGGTTAAGGCTCTTTTGGTTGTTTGAGAAAGGGAAAGTGGTGAAGAGTAATTTATTATCCAATTTTTAAGAAATATGTATTGCTCTTGTCGTTGAATCATTTGACGTGAAACATGAGGTAAATCGTGGTTTTGTGTTATTACAAAAGAGGAATTTTACTAAGAGATTTCATTATTTTTCTCTTTTGAGGTAAGCTTGTATCCCCTTATAATTTTTTTTTTTGATAGTGGAATTACTTGCTGGTTTGCCCATAGACGTAGCCCTACAAGTTGAACCACATTAAATTTGGTTTGTAGTTTGTCTCTCTCTAATTTTCTCTTATGATTATGCTTCCATCTCTAATTTATTTTTTCTAAATTATTGCACATGATCCTTGAGCTTATTATTGGATTATCAATTTTACATATTCTGTATTAAGTATGTGATATGCGGTGATCGATCAAAATTGGGGCTTCAGGTATTAAAACTTGCAACATTACATAAAAAAAAAATGAGAAATAAAGTTTATCTCTTGGGTGTTATGCTTGGGATCCTTATAAAAAGATAGGAAGTAGTGTAACAGTATGAGGTGTAGGGTCTTTTGAAATCCTTTGCTTTTAGAACTAGAAACCTCGAAGACCAGAAACCCCACAATTTCAGTCTAATGAGTAATAGATGAATATAATTGCAAATCGAGTGCAAAAGATAATGCAAAAATATTAACATATCATGATAGCTTAGATTAACATAGTTCACTCTAAAGAACTACAACCATGGTTTCAAGTCTCAACAAGTTGAAATCCATTATCAATTAATATTATATTTTTAGATTACAAGAGATATATCTCGCTTTAATTATTGACAAAACCCTATAAAGTTTTTCTTCTAAACTCACACTCTAACTGAAGCAATTAATTCCCCTCTTTTCCACTGCTATGGTGTCACAAACAAGAAAAACTTACAAGAAACTGAGAGACCCATCTTTATAAATGAAAAGTGAATCAACCTAAAACCCCATGGAAAATTTATGAGACCATATCCCTTAATCTTAAAGACATATACATCTTTGAGATCCCTCCCCATAACTCCAACTCCAATAGGATGACCCCTACAAGATTGAACACTGTGTGTAGATTTTATCCCCTTTAACAAAATTACAGGGGTGTCTTATATGCTCCTGAAGAAACCTTATTTTGGCTTGGACTCCTATAACACCCCCATCCTTTAAGTAATATATAGAAACAGCATATTTAGCTATCAATAAACTTGATAATCTCTTTCTTGATAGCATAATCATCATATTGCCTTGCCATGCTCCATTGGATATATTTATTGATTTTTATCATCTTATTGAATAAAATCCATTGTAATATTTTTTCTCATACTTTCACATCCCTATTTCTCTAATATTAATTCTAAGGTGTGTGGAACCACTCAATCTTGAAACTAGTAACACCAAATATCAGGATCCAACCAAGACCATCTATATAATTGGCTAAACATAAAATAGATGGATACAACAAAATATTGAGTGCGAAATAGAGAGAAAAACAAAAGCCATGTGTGCCTTCTTTTGTGTGTGTGTAGAGGGGTGTGTTGGTTGGTTGTGAAGAGGACGCCAAAAAACTAGAGAACTAACCACAAAAAAGAATAAAACAACTTCGAAACAAGTTGGTTACAAATAGGTTAATGAGTTCTCCCATACCCTAATGTTACCGGCGACTTGTGTTGTCCGTGTTTTTGAACCGTGGGAAGGACAATAGATCTGTCTAGGTGAGAGATACACGCCTCACCTTTGATGCCCTAAAAAAAAATATGAGGTTGAGGTGAGAGTGTGCCCTTCTCATCCCATGAGCCAAAATTCCTAATGGATGGGCATTTGATCACTAACTTGTGTTGGCTTGGGCTAATAAGAAGTATGACTTGCTTTGGTCACGGTTTGAGTAGTTTACAAATATGCCTCTCACTATAGCATATAAAGTTTTGGGCTAAGTTAGGACCTCCTCTCTTTAGGCAAGCTTTCTCTCTCTAAACTCCAACCCTTATGTTCTAAGTCTATAGCTTTCTCCTTGACTTCTTCTAATCCTTACAATGATTATGGCTTTAGGTATTTATGGGCCTTGAGTCCAACATGGCTAGAATTAAAAGTCAGATCATATGTGGATGGAAAGTGACATTTTTTGTCCCATTATTTAGAGTATATATAATTTTTAACGTGGAGAAAAAAACAAAATAAAAAATTAAAAATAATAATTATATTAAAAAAACATTTGGACCACCTATTTGTATCCAGCCCAAATTGTTCTCGTTGTGTTGGACGAAGTGTGCGATTGAATTTTAGAGGTTATATGATTATGTCAAGACACAATGAACCCATACTTTTGACTTCTATCGATGTTGACAAAATAGAGAACTTTTCTAATATGTCACTTACCTTTGCCTGGTGATCCCATTCTACTCTTTGATAAATATTTTGTAATTTGTCTGTCGTTTCTCTCCTTTTCAATGTAATAATTTCTTCAATGAATGTAATCTATTTTTTAGTTTCTATATGTCAACGATATAATAATTTAACGGGCTGGGCTAGCCTAAGCCAAAGGGTTGCCCGAAACAATGTAAGGTAGGCCTAGGTAAGAAAATTTTAATTTTGTTGCGGGCCCGTCCTGTCATGGTAATGAAGCCCGAGCCCAAAATTTGGTCTGGCTAGGCCTGTATAATGTGAGGAAAAAACATTTAATATATGTAATACGCATATTGCAAAAAAGAAAAAGGGCGGGCTTGGGGTAGTGTTGGCCTAAGCCTCGCCAGCAAATATTTATGCAAGCCTTGGCCCAGCCCAAAATTAGGCCGGCACAAAAGCATGTGGGCCAGCCCGGGCAAATTAAGAGCCCTATTTCAAATGGTATTTAAGAAACATGTGTATCACATTAGAAGTAACATAGGCTAGGCATTTGGACTGTCCATTTTAGGTCCAGTTGGTTTATATCAAACCTTAATGGGTAAAGGTTTCATTAAGCAATGATTGGTGCTCTTGCTCCCTATAGTATAGGTCCTCTTAACAATATCGAGCATCCCGATACGCCAGTTGGTTAATCACATTGATATTGCGTATAATGATAATATCATTGTTCTAAAATAGAGATTGGTGGGGCAGATCACACCATGTATCTGTTTTGGATTATTGGATTGGCGATTTTGATTTTGTTTGGATCAGTCCAAAGCAGTGATTTACAAAATATTTAAAAATAAATAAAATATAATAAATATAGGGGCTTATGAGGTAGATATTTAGACAATACTTATATCAATATTAGATAAACATAAAAAAAATAAAAATAAAAAAAAGGGTGGGTGGGGCAACCGCCTAAGTGATAATTGGTAGGATTCTAATATCTAAACATTAAATGCTGATTTCTCATGTATTTGCCTTTTTGCTGATAAATTTATTTATTAAGAAATGATTATATAGTTTTTATACAACATTGGTATATATATTTTACATAAGGATAAATTTGAAATGATATTTTTGGTACAAAGATGTCACAATTGCTATTGACTATTTTCCATTATATGTTATTTCCTAACCAATAATATTCCCCTCTCCTCTATTGGTAGTGTTGAGAGCACCACCACATGTTTTCTGTTTTGGTTAATGGTGGGAATGGAGTTTAGTATGTTAGTAGAACTACTTTAAAGCACTTATCTTCACAAGTTCTATTAAAACCAATGGTTTAAAAAGCGGATCGGTGACCTGGATCGGGCACCTCAAAAACCGATTCGGATAAAAAATTGGCTGAATAGGTCAAAATAAAGTTTCAAAAAAATCCGAAAAAATTATTAAAATTCATTATAAATATTGTTTTTTAGGAATTCAATAAGAAATAAAGGTACTCCATTAAGAGTTTTCATTTCTTTGCATGAATATGCGAATATTGATATGTTCTTTCCCTGCATGAACTACTATTTATCATTTAATTTACATCACACAAAAGGATAAACATAGAAATATCATGGAATAAGTATATCAACATACATGGACTACAATAAAGCATACAATTAGTAACATACGATCTAAAAATAAAATGACAGACGACGCCGTTCTTCTTCTTGGTCACTCTGGTGCCATTGATTGAATTCGTTTGACAATTCATTGATTCGATCTAAAAACGAATCATCGATATTAGCATGCTTCTGACTATACCCAAATCCCTGAGTGTTAGTGTTGTGTTGTGTTTCCAATCCAAAATCCCCGAAAATTTTCCATCATTCATGCTCACCTACACTGTCGAGCTCATCCCTACACTGTTGCTGTTGGGACTCGATATGTGAATAATATGGCTGGGATAGAGTGGCCTCAGAATCATCATCTCTCTCATTTTCCTTTAGACCCTCTTCACACTCTCCCTCATTAGGTGCAATATCACCGACATCTTCGACGAATTATGGATACGTTGGCTGACTGCTTCCTCTTTCATGCTGCTCGTCACTTTCTTCAAGATCTTCCTCACCGATAGCCTCAATGAACGCTCTCTTGTGCAACACTGGCTCCTCCTCTTCTATTAGCCATTGGTTTGCTGTGTCTGTGACAAATATTGTGTCTAAGTCTATCGGCCCATAGTCTTCAAGCTTCCTTCTTATTTGTCGCTCTCGGAGGTTTAAGTTATAATGAACGTAGACTAGTTTATGAAGCTTCTCCGAAGTGAGTCGATTCCTCCTAGTAGTGTGCAATCATTGGAACGTACTCCAGTTGCGCTCACAGCCAGTAGCAGAACATGTCTGGGAGAGCACCGTGATTGCTATCCTCTTTAGGTGAGGTGCATCAGTACCATATATCTCCCACCATTCAGCTGGATTAAAATGTAAAAAGCATTGTAAGGGCAAGAACAATTCATATGATTAAATATATGAATGAACAAAATATTAGCGAGGGGATAACCTGGATCCATCTTAGTTCGAGAATTCCTGGCAAGTTTAGTTCTGAAGGATCCTATAACATTCATATACATAGCAAGCTAAAACAAATATATTTCGTTTTAGTGCATTATACCTCACAAATATAACAACTCAATGATGTTCTTACCCAAACATTAAATAATACCTCTCGTATTGCTGTTACTTGGTTTCAATGGCTTCTCTCCAACCTTGCAATAATGTATCTGACCCCTTCCATAATCTTGTGGGGATGTTCAGGTGTCAAATAGAAAATTTTTGGGTTGAAGTAGTAACCTAGAAAATAGATAGTTAGAAAATGTCATTTACAATTTCATAAAAAAATGATTTAAACTAAAACATTCTAATGATATAAATATTTATTTACCAGCATTATGAACTTTCTATAATCTCGATCACTTTGCTAATAAAACTACACTTCTCCCCAATAGCTGATTTCACCCTCTCGATACCTTCATAGAGGATGCCCATGGTAGCTTTCTTGTCAACATCCACCATTCTTAACACCATGACCAAAAGGGCAGTAGCCTCTACAACACTGGAACATCGAGACCAGAACCTCCCATTTGAGACTATGCCATTCACTTTTATACCGGTACTGGACTTCGAGAGGCGGTAATTTAACTACTCTTCACAGGTAAAAAATCTATTTAATGCACCTTCAGATTCCCGAATGGAGTCCACAGCTAAGTAATCGGTCGCAAAGCGGGTTATGACAGGTCTGATTATCTCTTTTTTCTTAGAGTATTATCTAGACAGAAATAAAATTTTAACGTGGTTGTATATAAATCTCGACATCAACCTTGGTTCCTCTAGAGTCTCCTTCACAATTTTGATCTCACCGATCTCCTCTAACATAAGATCGATGTTGTGTGCAGCACACGGGGTCCATACTAAATGCTTCCTCTTATCTATCAACTTACTGCCCGCAGAAACACATATACGCACATTTCCCGTAATAAACTGGACTACATGCTTATCTCCCACCTCCTCCACTATTTGATCATATAGTCGTACGTAGAAGTTTGTATCCTTCTTCGTCCCTGATACGTCTTTGCTAGACAAAAAAGCTGTATATTTTGAGGAATAGGCTAAGAAGTTTAAAAACTCCTTTTTGTTAACTTTATTCAACTAACCATCACTCATGAGAGTAATGCCTGTCCTTGGCCAACTCTATTTATATTCTTCAATCTACTTTGTTATTTCCTCCACCTCTTCATATAATATTGGCCCACTGAGCTCATATGCCGTCGGGGGTTTTACCTCGGGCCCGACTCTCTAGATTGCACTGACCATAGGTGGAAACTATGGGCTATTGGCTGCATCAAAGGGAATCCTTTTATCGTTGAACCATTTACCAACATATCTCCCCAACATGTTTCTTGTACATTTAACCATGCCTTTTAGGGTCATTTGTTGTGACTTTGAGAGAAATGGGTCTATACGACCATGACCTGCAATACTGGCACTCCTAGGTAACCTAGAAATAATTTCTTCAACGTCTGATTCTTCTTGATACATATTGCCACCAACCCCTCCATACATATTTGAGCTGGGCCAGCCATACATGCTCGAGCTGGGCCCGCCATGCATGTCTGAACTAGGCCCACCATGCATGCCTATGTCATAACCACTAGGCATTCTAAACCCGCGTTACCTCTGGTATGTTTCATATAAACTCATTTTTTTGGCCATCTCCAAGCCATTATTATATTGCTCTTCTAGATCATTCCCGCTTGATGGCGTATATAAACTAGCTATCTCCTCATCCGTCATCTGCCTTGCAATTGTTTTTCCTTTGGTAGCCTTGAGAAATGCCGCCATCTTCTTTCTTACATTATTAGGGACACTATTGCATACAGAAACATCTCCCTTAACCCCTGCCAAGTGTTGCTTAAACCTATGTATCCCACTACTTATCACTCTTTGGCAGTAATTATAAATAATTTTGTCTTTTTTGTTGGGATCAAGTTTGACCCCATGTTGCCATGCAGGGTCTTCTGCAGATCTTGCCATGGTTCAACTTTAAAATGTGAAAGGTTAAAAATTAACCTGACAGTTGAACATGAAAAATAATCACCATGTGTAGATAATATGTAAGTTTAGTTCATAAAGTTATATTTGTTAGTTAATGCAAAATACTTCTATTGACAAAAATATTTTAATTCCTACTGGGAAAAATAATTTATTTATGCAACATTATAGATAAAAATAGCTTATATCAGCCACTACATAAAGAACAATAAATTTACATTGATATAGTATCAATAAAAAATATATTTATAATGGTATAATAATTCACAATGCCAATACATATGGACTTGTCACAAATCTTCATTTTTACAAATATGAATTAGTTCCTACTGAGAAAAAAAAATAATTTATGCTCCATTATAGATAAAAAAAGTATGTATAAGTCACACATGCCAAATATTCATACATCTCAATTACAAATATGCAAGATAATATAATAAAAAAAGCAAGCTTCAAACATGCCTACAACTCAATTATCAAGAACATACATTTTTTGCATTAAAACTTTAATAATAAAATTGATAATTTCAAGCTAATATAATTATCATACATGATATTTTACAATGATATTCACTTTAATTCCTCATGATACTGCAATTTAACAACATGTATTTTTTGCATTAAAAATTTAAAAAATTAAAAAATTAAAAATACCTTTTTTAATGCAAAACTGCATTAAAAATCTAATACAGTTTAATAACATGTATTTGTTAATGTATTTTTTTGGATTAATTTTTATAATAACATGTACTTTTTTGCATAAATAATCTATCAACATGCAATTTTTTGAACTAGAAATTTAATAATAAAACATAAAAATATTTTTTAATTCCTCATGATAATCAAAAATAAATTTTCGAAAAATCAAGATTTCTCAAAAAAATTGATCATGAATAAAAAAAAAAAAAAAACCCAGTTCTTCACAGACCAACCTAACATCAGTCATTCCAACTCAAAAGTCCACCTCAAATCGAATAAATTGCATCAAATTTAATACATGTTTTAATAAACAACACTATAAGGAATCAAAGCCCTATAATATTAACACATTATTGTCAAAATATTAAATAAAATCGATTAAATTGAGGAAAAAAAAAATGCAGTTCTTCACAGACATCAGTCATTCAATCTCAAAAATCAATCTCATATGGAATAAATCAGATAAAATTGAATACATGAGATGATAAAAAACATTATAAAGAATCAAAACCCTATAAATTTAACACATTCTTCGCAAAATATTTACTGAAATTGTGAAAATGGTGGGAAAAAAAAAAAAAAACAGTCCACTTTTTTTTTAACAGACATCACTCTTATTTTCTATAAAATCCAACTCAAATTGAATAAATATAATTAAATTGAATATATCTAATGATAAACAACACCACAAAGAATCAAAACCCTATAAATTTAATACATGATTTGTTAAATATTGACTGGATTTGATTGCATGGTGGAAAAAAAAAAAAATTTGAGTTTTTATCTGTTCTTCTTGCATCCGTGCCTTCAAACTCAAAATTGATATGTATTCCTCCAAGATAATCACAAATTATGAACACAAAATTCTGACCAACACTCTTACAATCACTCAGCTTGAAATTTTACAAAAAATGAAGCTTTATTTCGATTGAAATCACTGAAATGGCAGAAACCCTAAATCTCACTCTTCGATCCAAATTTTTTGATAAAAAACAGTGGTTTTTAATTCGTTTTATTGAGCAAAAATGATTCGAAATTCGAATTAAAGCCTGTATTCGTTTATAAGGCTGAAAACGTTGAAAATCGATCACAAAATGCTAAAAAAAATCGAAATCCAATGAAGAACACTGTGCAGCCCGTGTTCTTCCGGGTGACTCGATATGACTCGGACAAAATCGTGAGTCTACTATTGGGAATCGCTCGGTTCTCTCTGGACACGGGCGATTCCCGTTTATGTGCTGAATCGTCGCGTCCTGTAGCGATTCCCGAGTCGAACAGGGGCGAGTCCAACTCGACTCGGTGATTTTTTAAACCCTGATTAAAACGATGCCTATGGCTAAAAACATGATGACATGGACTTAATTCCCATTGCTTTTCATAAAGGGTACGGTTTGTATAGAGCAAAGGCTCTAAACAATCAAAATAAAGCACACCTTCAAATAGTGTCGAGAAATGTGGTTTCAATACTAGAAATATATGATAGCCTTAAAATATATTTTCATCTTTAATTATAATATTTAAACCTTCAAAAATAGTTTAGATCGAGCAGATCTATGAAAACTTGAAAATTTGAAAAATTAACGGTAAAAAATACGTTACAAGATGCACTATTTCCAAAACATAAAATCCATTTTTTTTTTCTCACGTCCATGCATCTTGATGTTGAGATGATCAATTTGATGAGGATATTTGGGCATCAAAGAAACCTCTTCTAGTGACATTTTTTAAGTTGGCTCTATTTTGATTGTTTAGAGCCTCGCCTCTATATAAACTTTTTCCTTCATAAATGGTGCGTACAATATATTTTTTTTGACAAAATTCAACCATTATTAAAAATAAATCAAATTGCATCAAAGCTTCTACATTATCAGACATCATTAAGGACTCCAAGTCCACTCTCCTCTTAGCTAATAAATTAGCCAAATAATTTGCCTCCTTATACACATGAGCTAAGGAACACGTCAGAACAGACAACAGATCGAAATTTTGCAAACCTATTAACTTTAGTTGCCACTGGAACCGCTGATCTTTCTGATACCACTTAATCACATTCATTGAATCCCCATCAATGATATAGCCACCATCAAAATTTCTAGCCAACAAAATCTTTAAACCATGTAAGATAGCAAGTAATTCAGCATGGTTTGCCGTAGTAACACCACATGGACCAGCATAAGCCATTACCACGTTTCCTTGCCAATCACGTATCACTCTACCAAATCCTGCGGGGCCTGGGTTACCCAAAGAACTGCCATTAAAGTTTAGCTTTAGTAACCCTTAGTCAGGTGGCCTCCACAGTGCACTTGGTCTGCTTCTTGGCACATCTAATTGAAAAAGATTATTCATATTAATCATCACATCAGTCTTAGAGATTCCTCTGCCTAACTTTGAGACTGATAACCAATACTACAAAGACAACTTGATATTGTTCAAAACCCTTCCAAAACTCCAAACCACCCCTTCAAAGGTCATTCGATTCCTCTCCTAAAGTATCACCCCTTGCAGAATCTTCCAAATATCTCCACCAATTTTCGGTAGGGGAACATCCATTTGGACAATCAAATCCACCACATGTGCGCCCCAGTCTCATCATCCGCCTTACACATAAGGCACACATTTGTAATTATCTTCCTATGCTTAATGAGATTATCAACTGTGAGGACCTTATCTTGAGCTGCTAACCATATAAAACTTGCACTTTATGAGGAATATACCTTCCAAATCTTCGAAATCTTTAGGAAGTTCCATCCAACTCTATCTTGAAAAAGAAGACTGTAAACCGACTTAACTGTGAACTGACCATCATTTTCAATTTCTCAAATAATCTCATCCTTATTATGCTGCTTAATATACATTGGCTCAAGATCATTGTACAAATTGATTAGATGCTGATATAAATAGCTATGAATTCTATCATAAGGGAAGGTGATAGTCCAGCAAACCTTATCATTCCGTATTTCTACTGGATCTGCGACAGACGCTTGGGGAGTGCTAACCTTCTCATAAAGAAGATGATAAGCATATTTTAAGGGTACATCTCCCAACTACTTATGGTGCCAGAAGGAGATAGAAACCCCCGATCCAAGTAACCATCTAACATTACAATCAACCACTTGTTTGAAGGCATAAATATCTCTCCAAAGGAAACAAATGTTATCCCTTCCACTTGCCCTGTTAATCCACATGCCATATCTATGCACCCTATATTAAGATACAAGCACTTTACACCACAATTGATTTTTGCAGTGAATGTTCCGCCACCACCATTTGCACAAAAGAGCAGCATTCATCAGAGACAACCTTCGTAAACCCAGACCCCCTTCCTTCTTAGATGTACACACTTTGTCCCATCTAATAAGATGATACCTTCTCTCTTCTCCAAAATAACCCCATAAGAAATTATGCATCATAAACTATATACACTTTGTCACTGCTCTCGACATAACTACTAGAGACATTTAGTAGATAGGGAGATTAGCCAAATAAGACGATAGAAGAGTTACACGCCCCCCTAAGGATAGATATTTGAGTTTCCAAAGGTCTAACTTAAAATTGTACTCTTTGAATAACACTGTCCCACACAACCACCGGTAGATTGCCCTTTGAAATCGGAAGACCCAAGCATTTAAAAGAAAAACCCTCCACTCTCCACCCTGCAACCAAACCTCCCTGCTAAATCTTGCACCACTATCTCATCGCAATTAACCCCAATCATTGCTGTTTTTCCAAAATTAACCTTCAACCCCATGAGCACCTCAAAACACTTTAGAAATCTCTCAATGTTAGCTACTTGAGAAATATTGTAAATGGGCCGAACCAACTCTTATGTAGATGCTACTTAGACCTCTCCTAGATGACATGGTAGGGACGAAGTCAAATGGATCCGAACCCCACTCACAGGTAAAAATTGAGCTTGGTATAATTTATATTTCAATTGTTATATATACTCATAGGTTTTTTTTAATAAAAAAAACCGTATATTTTTGTGCGTATGTGTTTGGGGGGGAGGTGGTCGGTCTAGATAATGTGTCACAAGATGTATTATTTTAGAAACTTGAAATCTCTTTTTCTCTCCATATCTATACATCTAAATCTCTAGATGATTAATAAGATGTTTTTCCAACTTCAAAACAACATTTTCGAAATGAGTTTAGAGGTGCACCTTAATTCAACATTTTAAGGTGTTACCCCCCTTCCCCTTCTCTCTCTCTCTCTCTCTTTCTCTGTCTCTCTCTCTCTCTCTCTTTCTCTGTCTCTCTCCCTCTATATATATATATATATAGATAAACACTACACAACTCTTATAAGCGAAAATGAACAGTGACTTTGCCTATGCTCATCATCGTCCAAAGTTCATCGCACAGTCACAGTTGTCTGGTAGTATTTCATTTTTCATTTTTTTTTTTTACAAATCGAAATGATATGAAATTTGGAGCGTATGTTTATCAAAAATAGGAGAATCTAACAAAAATATAAAAAATAATAATTCGCAAAATATAAATTGATCAAAATACCTTTAAAATTTTACAGGAGTAGTTTGGTTAATTTATATTTTGTGAAATATTTTTTTCATATTTTTATTAGATGTGTCTCACTAAGATGTACACACGCTCCAACTTTCAGATAATTTTGTGCGGTGAACTTTGGATGATGATGAGTATAGGCGAAATCACTGTTCATTTTCAGGGTAGTGATTTCATGCAATGGTTGTATCATAGTATAATGTAACGACACTTTTAGAAAACCTTGTTTGTGGTATTTGTATGACCCAAAATTTTACACACACACTCTCTTCATCTCAATAATCAATTCTAAAAAAAAAATTTCAATTTGAACCCTAGATATGGTCAAAATGAGTCCCCTCTAAAAACAAATCTAGACTATTCATTTGGTGAATTTCAAGATCTTAGCGTTTATAAACTCAAAATCATTTTTTTCTTTTTTTAACATTATTCATCTAACTATAATAAAGCCATCCAAAAAAATTGGAAATGAAAAATCCTTATAAGGCCTAGATTTAACATGAAAAGAGTGTATATTTCCAATTTTGGATCAAACAAATGGCTATAACATGGTTATTGAAGGTTAGTGCATCATATTACTATAAAACCGTTGCATGAAATCATTGCTTATAAACTATTTTAGTTGTGTTTAGGTTTGTCTTCTCTGCGCTCTCAGTCCTCCCCCAAAAAAAAAAGAAAAAAAAAAAAAAGAAATTGTTTATTTGGGTTTGTCTTCTTTAAGAAATTGACCTTTTTGTCCGATATAAAATCATCTCCAATATCAAGGTTTACTTGTTTAGTAGCGTACATGATTATTATACCATTCTTTTGGATCGAAATTTGTAGTAGAATCATGTCAGCCTACCTAATTTACATTTTCAGAAGGTCGCATGTATCATGTATTAGGGGGACGTGGCTTAACTTGCCTCTGGCTGATTCCGAATGCGTGTAATTTGGCCCACGAGTAGTGTATAGGGCAAAAATGTCCTAAATTTTTTAAAAAGAAACTAAAAAATGTTAGAAATAAATAGAAATTTTAGAAGTGAAATAAAACCGAAGGCAAGATAGAAATTCCAAAAAATCTTAAAAAATTATATAAATTGTGGATTTAGAACAAATTGATTTATGGGTCAAGATATTGTAGAAAAATCTGAAAAAAAAGTAATATATAAAAAGAGAAATTTAGCAAAATACCCACAATAGATGAACTATTTAACAATTTACTGTTTTGAAATTTGAAAATTAAATTAGAAAATATGGGTATTTTGAAATTAAATCAAAAGATATGGGTCAACTGTTAAATTACTAATATCAAATGGATAATTTGATAAATTTGCCATATAAAAATAGGACATGTGGCAACAAAAACTCACAAGTCATTGTTAAGAAATTCCAAATTATACTAACTTTTTATAAGTTGATTCTATATTTTTATATTTTATGATTTTTTAATTTGTTTCTAGTGGCCCGAGTTGGACCCAAGCACTCGGCTTGGCAAGGAGCCAAATGACTTGGCCGAGTTTTCAATCATTGAATCAAATTAGGTGAAAATTCTTAACTTGATGTTGCTTTTGTGAAAGGAAAGTAGGGCTAGGTCGCATAGTCAATAGCCTTTGTCCTGGATGCATGCCAGAGATATTGTGTCATGTATTGATGGTAAGTTTGTGTATAGTTTAGGTGTTTATGATTTAGTTTCTATTAGTGTCATATATAATTTGTCCATAAAAGACAAGTTTGTATATTCATATCAATCAATGGACATTGAGTCTCTTTAGATAGTTTCTATTAGTGTCATCTATAATTTGTCTATAAAAGACAAGTCTCTATATTCATATTAATCAATAGACACTGAGCCTCTTCAGATAAACTTGAGACTCTTCAGAGCTGTCATTCAGAAGTTCTTTCTTTGAAGCTTTTGGTCAACATTGTATTTGGTTCTAGACATATAAATTAGCATGCACAAGTTCTTTCTTTGAGGCTTTTGGTAAATTGAAGCGTTTGGTAAATATTCTATATCATGCTAGTTAAATCAATTGGTGTCAATAGTTCTTGTGGTGTATCCTCTGTCCAAATTTCACTGAACAATGGCGCTTTAAGCATGCTTAACTACTTGTTGCTAGTGAAATTTTGTCTAGATAGAAGGCCTCTAGTTTTTGCATATTTATGTAGTTTATTGGTGTAATTATTTTTCTTTTACATGGCGATGAGTCTCTTTGTTTGGTTACTTTTATATCAGCTTCAAAACTAATTTCAATTATTCATGCTCACGGGCCATGTTTCTGCATTCAAAATCTCTAAGGAATAAGTAATTTTCAATATCTCTTTTTGGTACATGAGCTGATTTCTTATAACTCTTATGCTTCCTAGTTCCAATAGTTCTTATGGGATTCTAAATGATATAATTTTTTATTCCTTATTATGCATATTTCTTGAGCATTTCTTTGAATCCATTTTAATTATTCTTCTAGGACCTCCTGCTTTGGATACAATGTGCTCGGTGGTTTTGAAGAATCTTCCTGTTAAAGACATTACATTCGTGATGGGCTTTATGTGATAAGGGATGATGTCTGACCAGCTTGTGGTGGTTTTGTAGGTTGTATATATCTTATGTCTGCCCATTTGCTCAGCGCGTTTGAATTGCAAGAAATTACAAGGTTTTTTAGAATACATTAGATTGATTGGTTATATCATCTTGTTTTGTCCGTTACGTCTGTGTCACTTCTTTCATTTCTTTTCTCTTTCTTTGTTATAATTTTGATTAGTTGACAATGCCTTTTCAAAGATACTGGGATTTCTTACCCAAACTTTCAAAATTTTAAATTCCAGTTAATCTTGTTATATAGGAAATGAAATTTTCTTTTGTTACATAGGAAACAAATTTTCTTAATTGTCATTCTCATTCCTCTGTTTAATGCAGGGTTTACAAGATGAGTTAGAATTAGTACCTATTAATCTAGCAAACCGACCTTCATGGTACAAGGAAAAAGTCTATCCTTGGAACCAGGTAACGTTCATGTTCAACATAGCTTACAAAGAAGGCGCAAGTCTCCAATTTTGAGCCTTAATATAAGTGGTTATTGGTCGTCATTATTGACAGGTGCCTGCACTTGAGCACAATAGACAAGTCATAGGGGAGAGTTTAGATTTGCTCTATTATCTTGATGCCCATTTTGGAGGCCCAAAACTTCTGCCTGATGTAAGATAATGTCACGTGTGCCTTTTATTTGTGGTATGGGAACATTCCACATTCACAATGTTGAGATTGCTATCATTATGAAATGTAGGATCCAGCAAAGAAAGAGTTTGCTGATGAGTTGGTCAAATATACTGAGGACTTCATTAAAGATGTGCGCAATGCTTGTACTGCAAAAGAAGATGTGGAAAAGAAACTGAGTAAGTGCAAGCCCATCAATCAAAGCCTCCCTTTTTAGCAGCCTTCTGACACAACTTTTTGTGTGCCTGATACCCCTGTAACCCATATTAATATTTACAAGTTGGTATCATTTTTGGATATTTACCAGGTCCCCCTTTTGATTAACTTGAAAATGCTCTATCCAAATTTGAGGATGGTCCCTTCTTTCTTGGTGAATTCAGCATGGTAAATATTGTCCTCTTGTATCCTCGTAGTGTTGTTAATCCTTTCGGATATTACACGAATAATTCTTTTTTATTTTTCTTTGTCTTCTAGGTAAATGTTATTTGCAAAGGAAAATAGATTAGCAAACAATGCTAATTATTTGTTGTCTTTTATTAGTCAACTTTTTTCTGCTATTTGTTGGTCTGATTTTGTTGGTGATATTGATATTCTTCTTCTAAATATTCTGTGCTTTCTGTTATTATGACATTGAGATCTACGTGCATTTGTTCAACCTATAATATGATTTTTATGAATAGTTTCATATAATAGACATACAATTTCCAGGAGTAATGAGTAACATTCTGTTGAAATCTGTATATTTGGTGGCCAATTGCTATTGTGGAACATTCTATCAAATGCAGCATCCATAGATATCTCTTCAAACAGAGAAGTATTCAACTGTGGACCGATTAGAGGGCTACTATGTAATGCATCATCCATAGTATTGTTTGATGGATTGTAATAGTGAATGGATATTACCTGCAGCAATAGCACTGCTTGAAACCTGGGGCGAAAATTCAAGAATCTCGTAAGTTGATTCAGTTGAAGCTCACAAGAGGGGCCATTAACCAGAGAATGGAAGTAGGAAATGATTTGAACCCCTGTAGGACTTGACGAATTATTTATAGAGCTCGTTCAGTCTACTAGACTTTCGCCAATCCATGTTTTCATTGGTTTTTAATCTACGTTAACCCTTTTCTTTTTGGTTAGGAGGACGGAGGGGTTGGGGGCGCAATTCGTTCACCAAAATCCCTAAGACATTGGTTCTTCTATAGGTTTTGCGAAGTTCTACCAAGGACCACATTAACTTTGAGGGTTGTTATCTGTTTGTATTACTATTAAAGAGAAACATGGGGTTGTATGCTCTAGTACAGTTTAACTTGTAATTGATGAAGCTACATGTGGCCTGAGGCCCAATCATAAGGTTTAATGATTTCTCAAGGTTCATGATTTTGTACTTCCATTTTGTAATTTTCTGATTTTTGGAGACTTTACTAGAAAGGACTAGTCTCCAGTTAGGCTTGTATAAGTCTCAAGTTAACTTGGAGTTTTAAAACTTTGGTAGATGTATGTAAATACAAGCCAATATACTCCTTTTTGGCATTACATCTATGCTACGTACAATCACATCACAGTAGTTTGGTCATAAGATGACCCATACTGATTTATATAGTGGGGTGTATGCCAACTCAAGTCATATTAAACGAAGAACTGATAAACAAATTTTGAAGTCACTTATGTTCCTTTGCATGCAAGAGATATGGTTTTCGTTGGCCTCATATCGGAGTTAAATAGACACCGACTCTTGTCAGCAAGAAGTACGTGACTAAGGTGTGTAGTACTTCATGCCAAAAACTAGTACGACACAACATGTCATAAAAAGTAAATTTTAATAGAAAATTTGTAATTATGGAAAACAATGGAAAAAATAAAAATAACAAAAATAAAACAACAACATGAGATGTGAACTATTTTGCAGAAATATTACAAATTTATTGTTTTTATATTTTTTAATTTTCTATTTTTCAAAATAATTCTTCCTTCAACACCTATGAAATACATTTATGAAGGGAATTGGTCAATTTCACCAAATTATCAATTTGATTTATTATTTTTTATGGGATAATGAAGGGATAAAAATATGAGTTTAAATCATTAAATTTACTCATATTAGATAATCTGTATTCCAATTTCAATACCTAAATTATGACATTCTAATTATTGGGATAAGTACTATTGATTTCAGAATAGACGTTAATTTCCTAAATTGATTCCTCTTCTTTAAGCAAATTGTAATAGTCATTAATTCCTCCTCTTTTATTTGTCACTTCTTCTTTTACCAAGGCATGTTGCTACGTGCTATCTTCTTAGTCAGTATGTCATTCATCCACTGTAGCATGCATATGGTCCTACTTTTAAAGTGAAATTTGGGCAACTTATAAAGGCAACAAAAAGTCTTAACCTTTCGTTCAATTTTACTTTACAAGATGGTTATATGCATTAGGAAGTTGAGTAAAAGTCATGCATTCCTAATTTTTTATTTATTAGGGCATTCCTAAATTTAAAGGAAGGAATGCTGGATAAACCTCTCATTAAATGTTTCTGTGGGGTTGCATGCATTTTAACATTGAAGGGAACAAAAACAAGCTGCCTTTCATTGAAGTAGAAAACATTAGTGTAGAGACACTGCATGTCTAAGATGCCGAATCTTTGAAAAAGTTGACACTACTTTGAACCTGATGTGTGGACACGTGCTACTAGCCCAAAAGGGTATGGCATTGTAACACTCCATCTCGTGCTTTTTTTTAGGAGATTCAACCTTGCCATGCAAAGAAACTCTCGCTGGTATAGCACGAAGTGGACTCTTGCACTCTGTTTCCCTTTGGACATGGCATTAATTTTGTGGTTTTCATACAGCATGCTTAATGCTTTTGTTTTTGATGGAGCTTATTATCTTCTTTTTACCCGAAACTTCTTAGCACCTTAGTATGATATGCAATTAGTTTCCTAATTATGCATGCAGTATTTGGCAAGTTCAAGAGATTGCAGGTTATTCTTACCACATATTGATATGGAAAATTATATCTGTTTGTTCTTTAGGTTGAGATGGTATATACTCCATTCATTGAGAGATTCCATATTTTCCTTTCGGATGTCATGAAATATGATCTGACAAGTGGAAGGCCCAGGCTGTCAACTTGGTTTGAGGTATGTATTTAATTTTAGGGAGATACATTGCAGCTAGTTTTGTAATTAATTGACCTTCCATCTCTTTGATGAAAAGCTTATATTCAAGCTCATGCAACACAAATATAATGCATGGTTCATGCTTTTGTTTTGGAAATGATGCATTGCTCCTCCTCAAGTTGCAAGTTCTATTATGTTGAACTATGTATATTGTGTTAATGCTGTTCAATACTGATCAAAGAGTTTTTGTTTGGCTATGTATTTCATGTCTGATTTTCAGCCACATCTAATTAGGACAGTGATATGGTTTTTTTCCTATTTATGCAAAAAGGGCCGAAGCTTATGTAAGAGAATATTTTTATCTAATGATGCACACACCCAATGGATATATATAATTTGCAACATGATATTATGTATGACAAGGAAACATATGGGCACTAGAAACATGTGGATAAAATCGGATATGCATGTGGATAACTCAGTTTAAATGATGGAAAACTAAGCTTCCAGAAGTATAAACAATAAATAACTAAAATAAGATATCACCACAAACCATGACCATTGTTACAGGGAAACTTGATTTTGGGTGGGAAGTCTGTTCCAGAAAGTTTTAAAAAGTTGGACCTCTCTCACATTTTATGCAAGCTCTATTATGTTGAACTATGTATATTGTGTTAATGCTATTCAATACTGATCAAAGAGTTTTTGTTTGGCTATGTATTTCATGTCTGATTTTCAGCCACATCTAATTAGGACGGTGATATGGTTTTTGTCCTATTTATGCAAAAAGGGCCGAAGCTTATGTAAGAGAATATTTTTATCTAATGATGCACACACACAATGGATATATATAATTTGCAACATGATATTATGTATGACAAAACACAGACAAGGAAACATATGGGCCCTAGAAACATGTGGATAAAATCGGATATGCATGTGGATAACTCAGTTTAAATGATGGAAAAGTAAGCTTCCAGAAGTATAAACAATAAATAACTAAAATAAGGTATCACCACAAACCGTGACCATTGTTACAGGGAAACTTGATTTTGGGTGGGAAGTCTGTTCCAGAAAGTATGAACAACCTGAAAGTTTTAAAAAGTTAGACCTCTCTCACATTTTATGCACATTTTGTACAACTTGAAAGTTTTACAAAGTCAGAGATTGCTAGTTAGCTATTAGCTTAGTGGCAGGTTAAGGACTCGAGCCCTTGAGATTTGTCCCAAAAAACCCAAACAAGATGATCTAGCCTTTTATCTTAGTATTGCCATGCAAATCATCATGGTTTCATTGTCGTATGTAAAAGGGGTGGCACTTGCAATGCAGGAGATAAATAAATTGGATTTCTATACACAGACCAAGTGTGATCCTCAGCAAGTTATCAAAATCTACAAGGAAAGATTCTCGGTAGCGAAACTCTCTCTACCTCTGTCACTTGTAGATAACATGTTCATTTCACCTGGTGCACAACTCATTCTTCTTGTTTGTCGCTATTGTCAGGTGAACAAGTGAGATCTGTCGGAACTCGTCATATTGGGCTCTTATCTCCCCAGTTTCACATGCAAGGAATGAGCTGTACATTTGGGAAGTGGACACTTACAGTATTTGTGTGATGTTTGCTATGCATGTATATTCATAAGGTTCATTCTGTTGGAGCCATATTACATGTTACAAATAAATGTATTGGGCAGTATTGAATTCCTTGTGTCATATTCTTTCTAGTTTTCTGTCCGTCTTGCTAGGAAATTTGTCATGCTCTTATGAAAATTACTCCTTGCTAGGATGCTTCATTCAGGATGGTCTGGAAAGAACTTAAAATGGATTATTTGTGCTTATATGTTTGCCGCTGGGTTGTTGGTCAAAGTGGTAGTTTAGTGTTATTTGCGTCAGAGCAGGGAATGAAAATGCTGGTTCCAAGGCAATTTCTTTCATTAGAAAAGAAACGGCCTCATGGCTGCTTTCTTTGTACAATTTACGGTGAGATGCTGCACTAATAGTCTCTGAAAACCAATGCATTTTAACCAACCTTCCACCCTGCATCATCACTACAAGCTTTTGGTTTGCTTTTTAAGCAATATGGTGATCCTTATAGCCTGTTTAGTTCCCTAGTATGTAAACTCTTGTTTTGACTCATCTTGTTATGGGATTGTATACAATGAGACCATTTACCTTTGATATAAGGTGGTCATAGTTACTCACAACCATCCGTTGTGAAATTTGATAGTTTGGATGTGTTATAAAGTTCGAAAAATTTTATATTTGAAGTTTGAGCTTGATCAATAGAATAATTGCCGCCATCCAATTTCATATTCAATAGTCAAGATTAATGTGATCACCTTATACCAAAGGTAAATGATCTTATTCTAAATGTTCCCTATTGTTATTGTGCAAAATAGAAGTATACATATCTTGGTTATAGGGATCGTGTTATTTGTATATCTAATTTTCCCTTGTTTGGGTCATTTGTTTGTAAAAATTGGTTTTGTGGTATCATTCTATTATTAGCCTATTAGGTTAATCTCTTCATGTTGTCTTTGATGGTGGCAGCGTGCCACAAACTTGGCTATGGGCCGGCTCTTAACCCTGTAAGGTAGGCTTAGGCTTGGCCCTATTAGGGCAGGTCGGGCTCGGTAGGGCAAAAAACAAATGAAGACAAAAAGAGAAAACAAGAAAAAGAGAAGGCAGGGCAGGGCGGAACGGGGCTGACATTGGCCACAGACCCTCCTAGCCCGGTCCTCAGGCTACAATTTGTGACTTATGCCCTACTTTTTTACCCTAGTACTCTTTTTTCTTGAGGTACAAATACACTCATTTTCTTGAAGTTGTTCTTTACCGAGAAAGGACAATTATTTTGAATTAATATTTTTTAATAACATATAAAAAGGGTTATGTGATCCTATATTGGTTAATTGGACTTTCTTTGAACATCATACGTAAGGAAAAAGTTTATATAAGGTTGCAACTTTAAAATGTAGGACTAAGGTGCACCTTAAAATCCATCATAAAAAGTTATTTTGATGTTGGAAAATTCTCTAATTGATCATCTCAACAACGAGATGTATGAATATGAGAAGAAAAAATATTTTGAGTTCCAAAAATTAGTGTATCTTGTAACTATTGTTTGCAAAATCGTCAGATCTAGCCGCTAACCGCCCTGTTAGATTGGAACCGGCCAGTGACTGGTTCCGGTTTTGGGCGGTTTGGGTGATCAACCAGTATTTCAAAAATAAAAAAATAAAAAAATGTATATAAATTCTAAAAAATAAGGATTTTGATTTGTCATGCATTTTTAAATATTCTTAACATTATGGTAAAGATTAAAACCTATATTGGTCATTAATTAATACTCACTTTTATATTTTCCCTTTTTTTAGAATATTTTAAAAATAGCCATTGGAAAATATAAAATGGGTTAAAATCCATTTTTTTCATTAATTTTCAAAAAAGTGTTTTGTTTTAATCATTTTTTATATGCTTTTCACATTTTATTTTATTTTATTTTATTTTCAACACTTTTTTGACCACCTGGGACTTGCTCGATTAGAGCGGCTGAATCGGCCGGTGTACCGAGTAGGACGGTTAAACCGCTTCCAGGCCCATGTCGAGTTAATCACTCCGGTTCGATTTTGCGAACACTACTTGTAACTTATAATCTATAGATCGTCTATTTTCAAGATTTTCATATGTTTATTGATATATTTGATTTGAATCATTTTTGAAGTTTAAAATTTTATAATTAGAGATTAAAATAGATTCTCAAACCATCCTATAAATTTTTTACACCAAAATTACATTTATGATGAAATTTGGAGGCATGCTTTATAGTGATTGTTTAAGGTTTGCCACCTGGGGCAAAAGGAAAGTACATATTGTCTATCAGGTTAATATAGAAGGTGTATATGTTATAATCAGTATATATAGAAAGGATAAGTACAACATCTTGTATTTATAGTAAGTCTGGGTATAATTAGATGTGTGTGATTTATTTCTATTCTTGTCATCTGGAAGGCAAACTTGTATATACTTATTGATCAATTGACACAGGGAGTCTCTTCAGAAAAACTTGAGACTTCTTCACATGGTACAATATGTACTTTCCTTTTAAAACCTCACCCACAAATTATGTACATTTTATGGAAAAGATCACATGATTTTTTAATTTGAAAAGAACATGGAGAAAGAGGATTTAAAAGCTTCTCATCCAATTTAGACAGGGACATGGTGCAAAGCTCAACTTTAGATGTGGTTTCAATGATCATTGTTCTCACTAGTTTGATTGATGCCCAATAATCTATGTCAAAATGACTGATTATAGCTTTTCCTTAGGCTTACAACTTTGTAGTACATGACAATAATCTCAATGGAGAAAGATCCACCAGAGTTCCATGTTGTTCTTAATAGAGAATGCGTTGTAGTTTCAAGGAGAATAGGAAACGCTTGATTTAGGTCTCCCATTTTTGTAGGGAGTGGATCCAAAATTATAGAAATACTTTCCTATTTTTCTGGCTCTGGGAATCCTAAGCTTTGTGAAATCAATATCTACTGTATTTGACTTGTCAAAAGTAGGATGGTGATAGTTTCCCTTGAGAGATGAGGAGGGCCTGACATGATGGCTTTTGAGGTTTCCTTTTCTCTTTACAAATAGTTGTTTTATAGAGAGACAAATAGTATAAATAATCCTTGAAGTAGTGTGTGTAAGGCATTTTGAAATTTTGTGTGATGAAAGAGGGTGGAGCGGAGGCTGTGTGAGGTTGAGTTTCTGTTCTTTATTTCTACAGTGTAAGAGTATGCTTCTATTTGTTTTTTCTGCTTGCTGAGTGAAAAATCAGGTCGTCTTCATTTGTGGATGTGGTCACACCTCTAAGGAATCACACAAAATTTTGGTGCTTTTTGATGCATTATTTTCTTCTTTTTTTTCTTCTTCTTTCTTATTGCAATTGTTTTATCTTTCTCTCTGTATACTTTGTCAAAAATCAACTGGTCGACCTTTAGAGCTTCCGCACAAAACAAGTGTTATAAGAGCTTGGTTTAAAGTTGTAAATATTTCAAATGCATGGTTCGAGGTGAAAAATACAAAGGCAGAAGCAACTTGGGAATAATACAAGTCAATTTTCATGACATACTAATGTTGGGTGTCCTGTCCCATTGTGCAAGTGGCAACAATGGAAATTGCCCTACATAGAAGGGGCAATTTTAAAAAGTAAGAAAAATGACATGTTTACCAAGTCATCTGCAAATAGGACCTCACGTGTTGGTCGTTGGGGTAGAGATTTCCTCATGTCTCTCAGTAAAAAGAGATAGAGATGAGTCACTTTTGAGAAGGTTATAAGATACTCATTTCAAAGAGTTGAAATCCTCTTTGAAATCCTATTGGCCCATATAAAACCCAAAAATGTGGGGCCTAATAGCTTTTGTGTTCCGCTCTTGAAAGTGAGTCACTTCTTGGTGTATTAGAAAAGTACATAGATCTTTCTCTTAGAGAGAATAAGAAGAGAGAGACAGTTAATCTTTTGCTTCGAGAGATAAGCCTGTTAGATAGAGAAAGAGTGTCTGTGGATTATCGTAGTGCCTCTTAGAGAGAGAAAAAAGTAGGAGAGAGATTAATTCGGACAAAAGGAAAGTCTCTAAGAGAGAGAACCTTAGAGAATGGAAAACCTAGAGTGAGAGTCTCTAGAAGAATTCAGAGAAACAAAAAAAGCTTGCATCTTGGAAGAACTTTATAACTGTCATGTTTAATAGTGGATCTAATCTCTTACTCATGTGGACATAGCTTGAAAAGGTGAACCAAGTAAAACATAGGTTTCAATAAGTAAATTATTTATTTTATTTACTTTATTGTATGATTTTCACTAATACACACACATAGTTTTTGTGGTATTTTGTCTCCCATAAATCTGGGTTCGGCTGCACATTCGCATTCGTGAGAAAGGGCGTGACTAGGTAAGCATAACAAGCTGTATCATAGCGTGTTTCCCTTTACTCCGATACACTACTCGGTCATCCCTATCATTGTTTATCGGTGTAGCGAGCTTAGCGGTCGTAGAACGAGCAAGGAAGAAAAATCTCCTTATAGGATGAATCTTGTTTGACAGCAAAACATAATATTTTGAGACATGCTGTAAGTTGGAGACTACTCGGTGAGTGGACACTGTGCAAAGAAGGTCTTTGACCGATGGACCGTTGGTCACCATCTTGACTAACAGTGAATCGCTTTGACCGCCAGTAACTCATATTGACTGACAATTGCGCCATCACAGATGGTAGGAGTTTGACCATTGACGGATCCTTGACAAGCGACAGATCCTTGACATGCGACAGAGCCTTAACAGATGACGAATCCTTGCAATGAGTCCTTGACTGACGGTGGGAGCTTGACAGACAGTGAATCTCCTTGACCGTCGTGAATAGAAGAGAGGAGTGTAGAAGATAGTGTGTGTGGATTAAAGATGGATTCCAATACTGGGAGTAGGATGATATCGCTCAATGAAAATAATTAGATCATCTAGAAGCCGAAGATGTAAGATCTTCTATATTGTAGGGACTTGAAACACACCCATTGAAGGGATAGAACACAAGCCCAAAGGTATGACAAATGATGAGTGGAAGAAGCGGGACTAAAAGGTTTTTAGAACTATCTGGCAATGGTTGGATGAAAATGTGTTCCACCATGTGTCGGCGAAAACATCCGCCAAATCATTGTGAGATAAGCTACATGACATGTACGAGAGAAAATCCATTAGAAATAAAGTGTTCTTGATTCGAAAATTTGTGAACATGAAGTTCAAAGATAGGGGATCCATTGTAGAGTACCTGAATAAGGTGCAAAAAATTGTTATCCAACTTGCATTGATAAATTCATTATTAGAAGATGAGGTACAAGCTCTATTTTTTGATTGGTTCACTACCAGACACTTGGGAGATCTTGGTAGTCTCCATGAGAAACTTAAGCACCTGATGGCATAATGACCATGAGTCAGGTCACTAGCATCTTGTTGAATAAGGAGACGAGAATAAAATCCTTCGACACATCAAATTCACAAGCTCTTGTCACCAATTGAGGAAGTTTCGGGAATGCAGACCAAAATCAATCAAATTGATCTAATGATAAACCTAGATCGAAGATGAGAAAGAGGATCACATATTTTCATTGTGGTAAGGAAGGCTGCATTAAGAAAGAGTATTAGAAGCTCAAGAAAGAGCAAAAGGGGGGCAATGCCAAGAATGATGTTAGGGAAACTATTGCACTGACTACAAATATTTGTGTGGTTGGAAATTGTTGTGACAAGTGCATCAATATCGCGTGAGGTTCATGCAACTCAGACTGAGTTGTAGATACCGGAGCATCGTTTCATGTTACCACACATAAACTCTATTTTTCTTCTTACAGAGTAGAAGATTTTGACTCTACAAAGATGGGGAACAATGGTTCCTCACATGTTTTAGGTAGAGTAGATGTACACATCAAGACTGATATTGGGATGAAGCTGGTCCTAAAAGACGCCAGACACATACCATATATCCATATGAACCTCATATCAAGAGGGTGTTTAGATGATAAATGATACCACTCAATATTTGGTAAGGGACATTGAAAGCTGACAAATGGATCTCTTGTAATAGCAAAGGATAAAAAGTATTGATCACTTTTTAACTACAGAATGCAGGTGCAGTTCTCTAATGGCGAAGTTAATGCTGCCATGGAAGAACCCTCACTAGACCTATGGCATTGACGGCTAGGTCACATGAGTGACAAATGAATGCAAATCTTAGCAATGAAGCAGATTCTTCCCAGTGTCAAAAATGCATTTCTAACTCCATGTGACCACTGTTTGCTAAGCAAACAATATTTAGTCTCTTTCTCCACTAAGGATTCTAAAGATACAAAAATCCTAGATCTAGTGTATGCAAATGTGTGTGGTCTTATTGATGTCAAGTCGTTTGCTGACACATCATACTTCGTCACTTTCATTGATGATGTTTCAATAAAAATGTAGGTATACTCAATGAAAGCAAAAGATCAAGTGTTTGAGATATTTCAAACTTTCCATTCTAAGGTGGGAAGGGAGACATGCAAGTTGCTAAAATGTCTCAGATTAGACCATGTGGGGATCACACTCGAATGCTTTTAAAAGCTTTTGTGCCAAGTGTGGAAAAGGCACAAAAAGAAAATGGCATATACCCCCTAGCATAATGGTATATTATAGAGAATGAAACACACAAATATAGAGAGAGTTGGAAGCATGCTATCCCACGTCAAGTTATCAAAGCCGTATTGGGGTGAAGCAGTCCCCATAGGATGCTACCTAATAAATAGATCATCGTCATTTCCTCTAGATAGTGAAATCCCAGATAGAGTTTGGACGAGAAAAGATATCTTATTTATACTTGTGGGCATTCAGGTGCAAGACATTGTTGCACATACAAAGGAATAAAGATCCAAGTTGGATGATAAAGCACTTCTACGCATCTTCTTAGGATACTTAAATGAAGAGTTTAGCAACAAGCTATGGGATCCTAAGAACATGAAGGTGCTCAGGAGTAGTGATGTGGTCTTTCAGAAAGGCCTTACCATTGAAGACATGAAGAAGTCAGAAAAGCCACAAATCTTCAATTGTTCAGAACCAACCATAGTTCCTCATATCACGGTGCATGAAGACAAAGGAGAAGCGCAACAATAGAATGGTCCCAAGAGTTTGCCATGCCAATTCCGGGTGAAGTGGAGCAGGGGGAGCAACTTATTCAAGAAATGTCATCTAAAGTTGAACTGAGAATGTCCTCTAAGGGACATAAACCCTTTACAAGATACCCCTTTATCGGAGTATAACCTATACATTGAAGGGGTGGACCAGAAGGCTACCAGGAAGTTCAGGATAATAAACACAAAGAGGTGTGGCTTAAAACTATGCAATATGAGACCGAATCCTTACATAAGAATCATACTTATGACATGGTAAAGTTGTCTAAAGGCGAAAAGACACATAAGTTAAGTATTAGATAGAGCCCTTCAACCAAAAAGAATGAAAACAAGCAGAAAGTTCCCTACATGTCTGCCGTAAGAAGTTTGATGTACTCCATGGTGTCCACAATGCCTTATATCGTACACATAGTTAGCGTATTGAGCATATTCATTTCTAATGTTGGTAAGGAACACTGGGCCACAGTCAATTACATATTCAAATATCTCAGAGGAATATCTAATTTTAATTTTGGGGGAGGAAGACATGTTCTATAAAGGTACACAAATAAAGATATGGTTGGAGAACTAGACTTCGGGAGGTCAATCTCGAGATACCTACTTACTTTTACAAGGGGAGATGTTTCATAGCAGTCCAAGCTACAAAACGGTGAGAAACTATTGCAACTAGAGATATCTTATATGGATTGTACATTTGACATGATGATGAAGACCTTGGCCAGAGACAAGCAAGAGCTGTGCATAAACATGGCTGACATAAGTGCTATTTGAGCACCTAATTCATCTGCAAAGGAGAATCTTCTCATGGGACAAGAGGGGAGATTATTGGGTGTCCCATCTCATTTTGGGAGGGGGCACCACTAGAAATTATCCTAGTTAGAAAGGGTAGTTTTAGAAAGCTAAATATTAACAAGTCATCAACCCATGCAAAGAGGGACCTCACATGATGATTGTTGGTATAAAGATTTACTCTTATCTCTTAGTTGAAATGAGATAGAAATAGAGTTAATTTTGAGTGGTCCTGAGATATTCATTTCAAGGAATCAAAATCTTATTGCCTTATATAAACCCAAAACGTGGGGGCCTAGGGTTCTTTTTAGCTTTTATGTTCCTCTCTTGAAAGGGAGCCTCATCTTGGTGTAGAAAAATACATAGAGCTTTCTCTTAAAGAGAAGAAGAAAAAGAGAGAAAGTTATCGTTCTTCTTAGAGACAAGCCTGTTAGAGAGAGAAAAATGTTTATGTGCATTTATTGTAGTGCCTATTGGAGAGAGAAGAGCCTAGGAGAGAGATAAACCCATATAAAGAGAAAGCCTCTGAGAGAGATATAACCTTAGAGAAGAGAAAACCTAGAGAGAAAAAGTCTCTAGAAGAAATCAGAGAACCCAATAAAGATTACATCTTGGAATAACTTTATAACCATTTTTTTAACAATGGATTATATATCTTTATCTCTTAGATGTAGCTTGAAAATGTGAACCACATAAAATCTCGGTGCCAGTAAGTAAATTGTTTATTTTATTTACTTTATTGTATGATTTCCACTCACACACACACACACACATCATTTTTTCGAGATTCCGCTGTATACATCTGCATTCGTGCGAGAGGGCTCAATTGGGTGAGCCCAACAACTAATACAAGGATTACATAGAGTGTTGAAAGGAAAGACAAGTAATCTAGACTCCACATCGATCTAAGATTAGAAAGAACTAGATTGGAGGAATATAAGTACTATTGAGCTGTGCTTAGCGAGAGGAGTGTTGCGTAATGTTATCGATAAGGATTTGGTAGCAAGCATTTACTTGTATCTTGATAGTTTGTACATGACTAAGCTATCAAGAGAGAGAAAGTGAGTGAAAAGAGTGAGTTCTATTATGGGTTTGTTGTATGCCCTATTCTATATAGAGAATGTGAAAAAGGAACTTGCAATGGGTTTTGTTAGCTGTGCTGTAAAAGGGTATTTGTAGACTGAAAAAGCCCTTCTTTGAAGGTTTTTTGCAACCTTGTTACACTTTGTAATCTTCTTGAATCAATAAGTAAAGCATCACACCATTTTTGTATGGATTTAGGTCATGATTTGTGGCTGATCCGCGTTAAATCTTGTAACTTTTCATGGTTGATTGCTTTCTCATATGTTCTTATATTGTTATTTTCATTGTATTAGATTCCATATTGTTTTTATGGCATTATTGTGTGGATTGGATGCACAATAACTCTTTATGTTTTACACTTCTTGTCGATTTTTCACCATCAACAACTGATATCAGAGCATAGGGTGTTGATTAACTTTATTTGTGAAGAAAGGGGATTTGTTGTTGTGCTTATTGCTGAATTTTCTACAATAGAAAAGACAATGGAATTGAAAAAACTAAATGAACGTAATTGGGCAATATGGAAGATCTTGTTGGGAAAGAATTAGATCTACCACTTTGACCAAAACAAGCCATTTTTATAGGAATGAAGAATGAGAATGGGATATTCTTGATCATAAATATCTGGCAACCATTAGATCATGTATTCCACCTATAATTTTATTTGATGTCTGTCAATGTAAAACATTTATAAAGGGATATTCTTGATCGTAAATGTTTGGCAATCATTTGATTGTAAGGGGGGGAGGGAGTGCAGTTGGGATTTCCTCTTGCTGGGTGCAATCATTTGATCGTAAGGGGGGGAGGGAGTGCAATTGGGATTTCCTCTTGCTGGGTGTTGTGTAATTTGTTTTAGAAAGAGAAAGTGAGTGAAAAGAGTGAGTTCTATTATGGGTTTGTTGTACGTCGCATTTTATAAAGAGAGTGTGAAAAAGGAATTTGCTATGAGTTTTCCTAACTGTGCTGTAAAAGGATATTTGTAGACTGAAAAAACATTTCTTTGAAGGTTTTTTACGACCTTGTTACACTTTGTAGTCTTCTTGAATCAATAAGTAAAGTCTCGCACCATTTTCGTATGGATGTAGGTCACAATTTGTGGTTGATCCCCATTAAATCTTGTGACTTTTTATGGTTAATTGTTTTTTCGTACTTTCTTCTATTGTTATTTTCATTGTATGAGATTCCATATTGTTTCCATGACATGATTGTGTGGATTGGATGCACAATAACTCTTTATGTTATACATCCCTTACCGATTTTTCACCATCAACAACTGATATCAGAACATAGGGTTTTGATTCACTTTATTTGTGAAGAAAGGGGTTTTTTTTGTTGTGCTTATTGCTTAATTTTCTAAAATAGAAAAGGCAATAGAATTTAAAAAACTGAATGAAAGTAATTGGGCAATATAGAAGATCTTATTGGAAAAGAATTAGATCTACCGCTTTGAGGAAACAAGCCATTCCTATAGGAATGAAGAATGAAAATGTGATATTCTTGATCGTAAATGTTTGGCAGCCATTAGATCATGTATTCCACCTATAATTTTATTTGATGTTTGTCAACGTAAAACATTCATAAAGGGATATTCTTGATCGTAAATGTTTGGCAACCACTTGATTGTAAGGGGAGGAAGGAGTGCAGTTGGGATTTCCTCTTGTTGGGTGTTGTGTAATTTATTTTAGAGAGAGAAAGTGAGTGAAAAGAGTAAGTTTTATTATGGGTTTGCTGTACGTCCTATTATATAGATAGAGTGTGAAAAAGAAACTTGCAATGGGTTTTGTTAGTTGTGCTATAAAAGGGTATTTGTATACTGAAAAAGTGTTTCTTTGAAGGTTTTTTGCGACCTTGTTACACTTTGTAATCTTCTTGAATCAATACGTAAAGCCTAGCACCATTTTTATTTGGATGTAGGTCACAATTTGTGGCTGATTCTCGTTAAAACTTGTGACTTTTCATGGTTGATTTTTTTCCCTTATTTTCTTATATTGTTATTTTGAGATTCCATATTATTTCCAAGGCATGATTGTGTGGATTGGATGCACAATAACTCTTTATGCTTTACACCCCTTGCCGATTTTTCACCAACAACAACTGACATTAGAGCATATGGTTTTGATTCACTTTATTTGTGAAGAAAGGGGATTTGTTGTTGTGCTTATTGCTAAATTTTCTAAAATAGAAAAGGCACTGGAATTTAAAAAACTAAATGAAAGTAATTGGGCAATATGGAAGATCTTGTTGGGAAAGAGTTAGATCTACCATTTTGAGGAAAACAAGCCATTCCTATAGGAATGAAGAATGAGAATGAGATATTCTTGATCGTATATATTTGGCCGCCATTAGATCATGTATTCCACCTATAATTTTATTTGATGTTTGTCAATGTAAACTATTTATAAAAGGATATTCTTGACGTAAATGTTTGGCAACCATTTAATCGTAAGGGGGGGGGGGGGGGGGGGGGGGGGGGGGGGGGGGGGGGGGGGGGGGGGCTACGATGTTTTCCAGCAAAAACTTCGCCAACCCACGACACCTATCTCCGAAACCAAACAGAGCTCAAACATTGACATGTTCTAAATCACGCCAGCACCGTCATTTGACCTATGGCACACACTATGGCGTGACCGAGAACCCCTATTGCTCTGAAGAGGAAAGTGGCCGAAGAAACCAAGGAAAAAATGGAGTTCAGCAAGCTCCGGATTCAATGAAGTATAGCTCAATATCCAAACCGCGGATTAACACAAGGAAGAGTTCAATAGAACCACCTCACTAAGAGCTACATTATGATACAACTCTTGCATTCAATCCTTGGTTCGATGAATGCAAGTCCTCAGGTCACCAAAAAAGTAAATCTAGCAGGTTGCCAGAATCCCTTTGCATTCAATCCTTGGTTCGATGAATGCAAGTCCTCAGGTCACCAAAAAAGCAAATCTAGCAGGTTGCCAGAATCCCTTTCTCTGACAACCTTCCAAATTAGGCAAAGGCGTAAATCTACACCAAATCAGCCCAAACTTGGTGCAAAACGACTGCAGCAGCCTCCTCTCTGATCCGCTCGGGCGAGTCCTCAAACCCCCAAAGCGGTGCAAGAGCGTTAGTGCTCCAGTCATTAAAATCGCTCTCACCGTCAGCCTCCTATCCGCAAGCAGGAGGATCCGCAAGCCCTCCACGCGTCGAACCTCTACGATTGTTCGAGAGAGGGTTTCTGCCTCCGTCACCTAGAGGGAGACCAGGATCCCATCGACATCAACTAGGCCTCGTCGTGATAGTGCACATGGTGCCGAATCTCAAAAGATTGTTTTAAAGATTGCCAGCGCTCGATAGATATTTTACATTGACAAACATCAAATAAAATTGTAGGTGGAATACATGATTAAATGGTTGACAAACATTTACGATCAAGAATATCTCTTTATAAATGTTTTATATTGACAAACATCAAATAAAATTATAGGTGGAATACATGATCTAATGGCTGCCAAACATTTACGATCAAGAATATCTCATTTCTATTCTTCATTCCTATAGAATGACTAGTTTTCCTCAAAGTGGTAAATCTAATTCTATCCCAACAAGATCTTCCATATTGCCCAATAATTTTCATTTAGTTTTTTAAATTCTATTGCCGTTTCTATTTTAGAAAATTAATCAATAAGCACAACAAAAAAACCCCTTTCTTCACAAATAAAGTGAATCAAAACCCTATGTTCCGATATCAGTTGTTGATGATGAAAAATCGGCAAGGGATGTAAAGCATAAAGAGTTATTGTGCATCCAATCCACACAATCATGCCATGGAAACAATATGGAATCTCATACGATGAAGATAACAATATAATAAAATATGAAAAAGTAATCAACAATGAAAAATCACAAGATTTAACGACGATCAGCCACAAATCGTGACCTACATCCATACGAAAATGGTGTAAGGCTTTACTTATTGATTCAAAAAGATTACAAAGTGTGACAATGTCGTAAAAAACCTTCAAAGAAACGCTTTTTCAGTCTACAAATACCCTTTATAGCACAGTTAACAAAACTCATTGCAAATTCCTTTTTCACACTCTCCCTATATAATAGGGTGTACAGCAAACCCATAATAGAACTCACTCTTTTCACTCATGAAAATGTGATATTCTTGATCGTAAATATTTGGCAGCCATTAGATCATGTATTCCACCTATAATTTTATTTGATGTTTGTCAACTTAAAACATTCATA
This sequence comes from Amborella trichopoda, assembly GCF_054954075.1. NCBI lineage: Eukaryota > Viridiplantae > Streptophyta > Magnoliopsida > Amborellales > Amborellaceae > Amborella > Amborella trichopoda. The sequence continues at coordinate 32,479,833 of NC_142343.1, forward strand.
AAGGGATATTCTTGATCGTAAATGTTTGGCAACCACTTGATTGTAAGGGGAGGAAGGAGGGCAGTTGGGATTTCCTCTTGCTGGGCGTTGTGTAATTTGTTTTAGAGAGAGAAAATGAGTGAAAAGAGTGAGTTCTATTATGGGTTTGCTGTACACCCTATTATATAGGGAGAGTGTGAAAAAGGAACTTGCAATGAGTTTTGTTAACTGTGCTATAAAGGGTATTTGTAGACTGAAAAAGCGTTTCTTTAAAGGTTTTTTACGACATTGTCACACTTTGTAATCTTTTTGAATCAATAAGTAAAGCCTTACACCATTTTCGTATGGATGTAGGTCACGATTTGTGGCTGATCGTCGTTAAATCTTATGACTTTTTATTGTTGATTACTTTTTCATATTTTATTATATTGTTATCTTCATCGTATGAGATTCCATATTGTTTCCATGGCATGATTGTGTGGATTGGATGCACAATAACTCTTTATGCTTTACATCCCTTGCCGATTTTTCACCATCAACAACTGATATCGGAACATAGGGTTTTGATTCACTTTATTTGTGAAGAAATGGGTTTTTTTGTTGTGCTTATTGATTAATTTTCTAAAATAGAAAAGGTAATAGAATTTAAAAAACTAAATGAAAATTATTGGGTAATATGGAAGATCTTGTTGGGATAAAATTAGATTTACCACTTTGAGGAAAACTAGTCATTCTATAGGAATGAAGAATAGGAATGAGATATTCTTGATCGTAAATGTTTGGCAGCCATTAGATCATATATTCCACCTATAATTTTATTTGATGTTTGTCAATATAAAACATTTATAAAGAGATATTCTTGATCGTAAATGTTTGTCAACCATTTAATCATGCATTCCACCTACAATTTTATTTGATGTTTGTCAATGTAAAATATCTATCGAGCGCTGGCAATCTTTAAAACAATCTTTTGAGATTCGGCACCATGTGCACTATCACGACGAGGCCTAGTTGATGTCGATGGGATCCTGGTCTCCCTCTAGGTGACGGAGGCAGAAACCCTCTCTCGAACAATCGTAGAGGTTCGACGCGTGGAGGGCTTGCGGATCCTCTTGCTTGCTGATAGGAGGCTGACGGTACGAGCGATTTTAACGACTGGAGCACTAACGCTCTTGCACCGCTTTGGGGGTTTGAGGACTCGCCCGAGCGGATCAGAGAGGAGGCTGCTGCAGTCGTTTTGCACCAAGTTTGGGCTGATTTGGTGTATATTTACGCCTTCGCCTAATTTGGAAGGTTGTTAGAGAAAGGGATTCTAGCAACCTGCTAGATTTGCTTTTTTGGTGACCTGAGGACTTGCATTCATCGAACCAAGGATTGAATGCAAGAGTTGTATCATAATGTAGCTCTTAGTGAGGTGGTTCTATTGAACTCTTCCTTGTGTTAATCCGTGGTTTGGATATTGAGCTATACTTCACTGAATCCGGAGCTTGCTGAACTCCATTTTTTCCTTGGTTTCTTCGGCCACTTTCCTCTTCAGAGCAATAGGGGTTCTCGGTCACGCCATAGTGTGTGCCATAGGTCAAATGACGGTGCTGGCGTGATTTGGAACATGTCAACGTTTGAGCTCTGTTTGGTTTCGGAGATAGGTGTCGTGGGTTGGCGAAGTTTTTGCTGGAAAACATCGTAGCCGCCCCCATTTCTGAGACTGGTTTGGTGGAGCAGCACCGCACTATGGTAAAACCTATGAGTTGTGAGGCCGCATGAGCGTAAACCCCACTAGGGAGGTTTGATTGAGCCCAAAGTTGGTCATTGGGGGTTTTTCGACGTTCTGAGCACAATGGCGGTGCTCTGTTCCCATGTTGCAGCTGCTAGCATAGGGCTACAGTGAAGGGTCATTCTTAGGTGCGAGGGAAACGCACCCAAGTCACTACGTTGAAGGCTTTATTTTCGGCACAATCTTAGTCTGCGGATGTTTCATGAACTCGCGAGACCAGACTGTCGCCGACTCTTTCCTTATTTGCATGGGTTCATGGAAGTACGTCAAAATGACTACAACACTAGTAACTAAAAAATTTTTAAAGAAAGGTCACGAAATACAATAAACAACAAATATGTAAAAAATTGGTTGGGCTTGCCTGGTTTGTTATAGAACTGGACAATTCTTTGATAGAATCGACCAGTTTTGTCAATGAATTAAACTCATCCAGTTCTATTAGGGAATTGGCCTAAAAGGTTGCGTTGTAGTGGGAATCGACCGGTTCTTGATACTTTGCAATAACCAATTCATTTCTAACGATTCCCAATTTGGATAGGGCAGTTATGATCTAGATCGGCTTTTTTTTAAACACATACTTAAATATTTATGTAGTTCGCTCTAAAGAAATATAGCGATGGCCTCAAAATGTTGAAATCCACTTTCAATGAATATTGTAATTTTGGATTATAAGAGATATACCTATCTCTAAATATTGGCAAAACCCTAAAAACATTTTCCTTCTAAATTCTCACTCCGACCAAAGCAATCAATTTCCATCATTTCCGCTACTGCAGTGCTACAAAGAAGAGAAACTCATAAGCAACCGAGATACTTTCTCTCTTTTTAAATGAAAAGTGAATCAATCTAAAACCCCAAGAGAAAACATCCTCAATTTATGAGACCGTCCCTCTTTCTCTTAGAGACTTATCTGTATTTTCGAGATCCATCCCAAAACTCCAATGGGAAACGTTACTTAATAAAATCCATTGCAATTTTTTTTTTCGCACACTTTGCATCGCTATTACACTGATACCAACTCTAACGTATGTAGGAATCCCTCAATCTCAAAACTAATAACACCAAGTACCAGGATACCACCCTAGACCATGTATACAATTGACTAAACACAAAATAAGTGAATAAAATAAATTATTAAGTGCGAAATGGAGCAAAAACAAAAGCAATGTGTGCCTTTTTTTGTAGGGTGTGTGTGTTTGATTGGTAATAAAGACGACACCAAAACTAGAGAACTAACTACAAAAAAAAGAACAAAAACAACTTCCAAATTATATGAAACAAGTTGATTACAAATAGGTTAGTGAGTTCCCAGGCCCAGATGTTACCAGAGAGATGCCCCAACACACTCCAAGAGGTAGGTTGGAATGTGGGATTACGGAAGGACTCTAGGTCTCTCTTAAGTGAGGGATATAAGCCTCACCTTTGATGCCCTCCAAAATATGAGCTTGGGGTGAGAGTAGGCCCTTTTCATCCAATAAGGCAAAATGCCTTGTGGAAGGGCATTGGATTACAAAACTTGTGTTGGCTTGGGCTAATAAGAAGTCTGGCTTGCTTTGGTTTGCGTTTGAGTTGTTTACGATTATGCTTCTCTCTCTAGCATACAAAGTCTTGGGCTCATGTACCTTCTCTCTCTAGACAAGTTTCCTCTCTCTAAATTTTATAGTTCAAACTTTCTATCCCAAGTCTCTAGCCTTCTCTCTCTAACTTCTTTTGACCCTTAAATTGATCATTGCTTTAGGAATTTATAGGCCTTAACTCAAACATGGGTTGTAATAAAAAGTTAGATTATTTGTGGATGGCAAGCAAACTTTTGTCCTATTTTTTTAAGGGAAAGTATATAATGAGATCATTTATCTTTGGTACAAGATGGTCACAATTGATCTTGACCTATAATGTGATAATGGCTGCAGTTATTTTATTGATCAAGCTCAAAGTTCAAAAGAAATTTTCTCGAACTTTATGATACATCCAAGCTATCAGATTTTATATCGGATGAAAGGTAAATGGTTTCACTGTATACAATCCCTTTTTTTAAAGGGCAAGTTTATTATGATTTTTCTTTTAATTACATGGAGATGTCAAATAGATTGCCATTGGAACTTTGGAGATTTGCATAACATCCTTCTCCAGTTATATTGGCCTAAATATGATGAATTTATGGTTATTTCCTATCTATAAACTTGTGGAGAATTGAGATGAGATTGTTAGGTATCTAAGTTTCATTTAAAAACTCCTCATATTCATGGGGATTTGTGGTATAGGTTAGTTGAGGAAGGGTATTTTCGTTAAAAAAATGAACTTTTGTACGGGGTATTGGTTAGGAAATGTTGGGTGGGGGTAACATGCGTAAAAAGTCCATTTTGGAAGGTTTTTTCAATTTTTCCAAAACAAAATTCATAAAATTTCCTCCTTCAACCAATGGTTTAAAAAGCGGATCGGTGACCCGGATCGGACACCTTAAAAACCGATCCAGATCGGTGAATCGGCGATCCGAATCGGGAATAGACTGAATCGGTCGGATTAAACCTTCAAAAAAAAAAAAATATATTAAAATTCATTATAAATGTTGTTTCTTAGGAATCCAATAAGAAATGAGGGTACTACATTATTAACTTTTATTTTTTTCATCAATTTGTGAATATTGAGATACTCTTTTCCTGTATGAACTTATGTTGACCATTAAATTTACATCACACAAAAGAAATCATAGAATTATCATGGATTAATTATATAATCATATATGGACTACAATAAAGAGTTGACTAAATCGATGAAAATTTGGCCACTAAAATCTAGAATTGGCGGAAAATCCTAATCCGTTAAAAAAACCCAAATTATTACAACCTAACTAACTATAATATTATATACCAACAATATTTTTATAATTATTTTATTACATAAATAATAACAAATCCAAAATATTTTATAATATCATCTAATTTAAAATGTATTATTGACAACTGTAATAAAAATAATGCACTACATGCTTTATAATACAAAAATTAATAAATAAAATAAAAGATTTGGTTATTAATGTAGAAATTATTAGTATGCGTACCAATTTTCTTTAATTTTTTAGGTTTCTAGAATAAATTAGTGGAAGAGATTATTAGTAGAAAGAGAGAGATTTCAAATGGCCTCATTGTATGAATCCTATCTTTAAATTAATATTACTAAATTTATATTAAAGACCATCATGTTATAAAAATAAAAAATATAATTAGACCATTTATTCCTAGGTCGTATTAAGAAATACCTTTATTTTTTTGACAAGAAATACTTATGGTGTTATCTTTTATTTTTTTTTGCAAGAAAAATATGATACTTGTTGATTATCTTCTTCTTTTTTTTTGACAAAAGAAGAAGACATTGTACTACATTTTTTTTTGCTTGTTGTATTACTTTTTATTTTTTTTACAAGAAAAATAAGAATATGATGCTGCCAAAGTACATTTTATTTTTTTATGCCTTTTGTTTTTTGTTTTTTGCAAGAAATACTTGTTATATTACCTTGTATTTTTTTTACAAGAAAAATAAAAAAATTGTTGTATTACATTTTTTATCTTTATCTTGAAAAGCCTTTTGTTTTTTATTTTTTCTAGTTTTTTACAACAGTATTTTCTGCCTTTGTTTATTTTTGTTGTCAAAACTTTTTTTATGCCTTTTGTTTTATTTTTTTTGCAAGAAATACTTTTTATATTACCTTGTATTTTTTTTACAAAAAAACATAAAAAAATATTGTAATATATTTTTTATCTTTATCTTGAAAAGCTTTTTATTTGTTATTTTTTAAGCTTTTTTTACAACAAGAAAGGCTTTTTATTTTTTCTATTTTATTTCAAGCTTTTTATTCATTATCTTGAAAAACTTTTTATTTTTTATCTTTATCTCTATTTTTTATCTTTATCTTAAAAAAATGTTGTATTACATAAACGACGACGCACAAGGGGTTCAAACTCAAGACACCCGTCTGAAATTCAAAGTTGTCAACCAACACCACCACATCACCTGATGTGATTCGTTAGCCTCTATAATATAATACATATTCAATCATCTTGCTTAAATGGTTTTTTGTGGGAATTATCCCACATCGAAGGATGAGTGACCCTTTGTTCTCTATAAAATGTTGTGTACTAGTCCATCAACTGCGCGTCTAGAAAAGAGAAGGGGCCATACGAGTGAAGTGAATTTTTAGGTGCTACGTGTCACTCTCGTGAGGTTGCCACGTGTCACTCTCGGTGAGACTCGCGATCCACTATTGGGAATCGTTGGGAATCGCCCGGCTACCACATGTCACTCTCGGTGAGACTCGTGATTCACTATTGGGAATCGCCGAGAATCGCCCGGTTCTCTCTGGACATGGGCGATTCCCGATTTTGCCGTGGAATCGGCTCGGTATCAGACGATTCTCGAGTTGAACCGGGCGAGTCCGGCTCGACTCTGTGAGTTTTTAAACACTGCTTTCAATGCTTTCAACCAACAATGGGGTGCTGCCCAACAATAAGATGTTTGCCCCTCATTTTCAAACAAAATTTCAAAATTTGCATTGAAAAAAAAATCGTAAATTTATTCTTTCAACCGGTTCTAAAGGAAAATTGCATTAAAAAAAAATCATAAATTTTCAAATTTTCATCTTTCAACAAACAATGGGATGCTGCCCACATAAAGGAAATTTGCATTGAAAAAAAAAATCATAAATTTTCATCTTTCAACAAACAATAGGATGCTGCCCAATAATCGGATGTTTGGCCCTCATTATCAAACAAAATTTCAAAATTTGCATTGAAAAAAACTCATAAATTTCTTCTTTCAACCGGTTCTAAAGTTCTTCTTTCAACCGGATCTAAAGGAAATTTGCATTGAAAAAAAAAAATTTCTTAAATTTTCTTCTTTCAACAAACAATGGGATGCTGCCTAACAATCAGACGTCTGCCCCTCATTTTCAAACAAACTTTCAAAATTTGCCTTGAAAAAACAGCATAAATTTCTTCTTTCAACCGGTTCTAAAGTTATTCTTTCAACCAGTTCTAAAGGAAATTTGCATTGAAAAAAAAAATCATAAATTTTCCTCTTTCAACAAACAATGGGATGCTGCCCAACAATAGGATGTTTGCCCCTTATTTTCAAACAAAATTACAAAATTTACATTGAAAAAAAATCATAAATTTCTTCATTAACTGGTTCCAAAGTTCTTCTTTCAACCGGTTCTAAAGGAAATTGCATTGAAAAAAAATCATAAATTTTCCAATTTCAACAAACAATGGGATACTGCCCAACAATAAGATATTTTTGCCCCTCATTTTCAAACTTTCAAAATTTGCATTGAAAGAAAAATCATAAATTTCTTCTTTCAACCGGTTCTAAAGGAAATTTGTATTGAAAAAATAAATTTTTAAATTTTCCTGTTTCAACAAACAATGGGATGTTGCCCACCTAAAGGAAATTTGCATTGAAAAAAACAATCATAAATTTTCCTCTTTCAACAAACAATGGGATGCTGCCCAACAATCAGATGTTTGTCCCTCATTTTCAAACGAAATTTCAAAATTTGCATTGAAAAACAAATCATAAATGTCTTCTTTCGTGCGGTTCTAAAGTTCTTCTTTCAACCGGTTCTAAAGGAAATTTGTATTGAAAAAAGAAAATCATAAATTTTCAAATTTTCAACAAACAATGGGATGCTGCCCAACAATTGGATGTTTGCCCCTCATTTTCAATGCAAATTTCAAAATTTGCATTGAAAAAAAATGTCCTCTTTCAACAGGTTCTATCATAGAGATCCAACCCCTTTCTAAGGAGATCTGGTTGGTTCCCAATACATGGAGGGAACCGGATCGTCATTGGCGGTTTTCGATTTGGAGACCCCTTCTAAGGGGACCTGGCCAGTTCCCGACACATGGAGTGAACCGGATCGTCATCGCCCCCAGGGAACTACATAAACATGAGGAAAAACATGGCTTAATGGGATTGTATATAATGAGACTATTTACCTTTAATATAAGGTGGTCACAATCCCTTACAATTATTGTTGTGAAGTTTGATAGCTTGGATGTCTCACAAAGTTCAAGAAAACTTTTTTTTAAAGTTTGAGCTTGATCAATGGAATAATTGCAGCCACCCAATTTCACATCAAATAGTCAAGATTAATGTGACCACCTTGATAAAAAGTAAATGGTCTCATTCTATACTTTCCCTTGTTTAATAATGCCACAAGTATATATACTTAAAATAAAAGAAAACTCGGGCTTGAGCCACCTAAGATTGGACCAAACGTATTTTAGGCCTACTAGGCTTGAACCGGGGGACTTGACTGATGCCCAAACATAACCCAAAACTGGGTCGACATGAAAGCTTGCGGGTCAGTGGGGCCCATCAGGAGCCCTATTTCAAATGGTATCACATAAGCAATAACATATGCAACGGCATTTGGACCGTCCATTTTAGGGCCCGTCAAGTCGTATCAAATCTTAATGGGTAAATCTCTCAGTTCTCTCTTAAACCATAAGATTCGAGCATCCAGATATGTTAAAATACCTTTAATATATAAAATGTCACTTGGTTTAGGTTGTCAAGAAATACGAAGAGAGGTTTGGAGTTAGGTTCCCTGCAATGATATTTCATTGTGCACAAACTTTAAATATATTTAACATGGTATATTGGTTCTATAATGTGAATGTAAAGTTTTAATGATCTAAATTTTCGAGGACGTAACCCCTTTCAACATGACAATGGCTCAATAAAAAAAATAAAAAGAATATTGAGCAATTATATTTGTGGGAGTAAGCATACAATATGTTCCAATGGGAGCACATTGCACAATTTCCTTCACATCTCTCTTCACAAGAAAAACCATAATAAGTGAGCATGAAGTCATGAATGTCATCCCACTCCCACTCCCACCCCGAAATATTTATTTTTGTCTTTCTCGAAAGCAACCCTTATGTTTATATATAGTTTGCAAAGCATGCTTCAAGCCCCTTTGAGAAATTCCAAGTCACTGTCCTCCAAATCCTTGACTCGGCTAAAGCAGTAACATCCAACATTAGCCTATATATGTTTATATATAGTTTGCAAAGCAGCATGCTTCAAGCCCCTTTGAGAAATTCCAAATCACTGTCCTCCAAATCCTTGACTCTGCTAAAGCAGTAACATCCAACATTAGCCTATATATGTTTATATATAGTTTGCAAAGCATGCTTCAAGCCCCTTTGAGAAATTCCAAATCACTGTCCTCCAAATCCTTGACTCTGCTAAAGCAGTAACATCCAACATTAGCCTATATATGTTTATATATAGTTTGCAAAGCAGCATGCTTCAAGCCCCTTTGAGAAATTCCAAATCACTGTCCTCCAAATCCTTGACTCTGCTAAAGCAGTAACATCCAACATTAGCCTATATATGTTTATATATAGTTTGCAAAGCATGCTTCAAGCCCCTTTGAGAAATTCCAAATCACTGTCCTCCAAATCCTTGACTCTGCTAAAGCAGTAACATCCAACATTAGCCTATATATGTTTATATATAGTTTGCAAAGCAGCATGCTTCAAGCCCCTTTGAGAAATTCCAAATCACTGTCCTCCAAATCCTTGACTCTGCTAAAGCAGTAACATCCAACATTAGCCTATATATGTTTATATATAGTTTGCAAAGCATGCTTCAAGCCCCTTTGAGAAATTCCAAATCACTGTCCTCCAAATCCTTGACTCTGCTAAAGCAGTAACATCCAACATTAGCCTATATATATATATATATATATATATATATATATATATATATATATATTTATTGGCAATGATTTCATGCAATCGTTGTATAATTATGTGACACGACAACCTTATAAAACCATCTCATGGCCATTTGTTTGATCCAAAATTTGAAATATACACTCCTTTCATTCTAATGAACAATACAAATAATAATAATTAAAAACACAACTCAAAAAGTATTTTTTTAGCCCAATTAACGTAGCCATTCATTTTGGTGAGATGCTTAGATATAGGCCTGAGAAGGATTTTTCCATTTCCAATTTTTTTGGATGGCTTTCTTATCATTAGATGAACAATGTTAAAAAAAAAAAAATGATTTTGAGTTTATAAAGGCTAAGATCTTGAAATTCACAAAATGAGTGGTCTCGATTCGTCTTTAGATGGGACTCATTTTGACCATATTTAGGGTTCAAATTGAACTTTTTTTTTGGGGGGGATTGATTATTGAGATGAAGAGAGTGTGTGTAAACATTTGGGGTCATACAAATACCACAAACATGATTTTCTAGAAGTGTCGTTGCATTATACTATGATACAACCATTGCATTGGATCATTGCTCTTTATATATATATATATATATATATATATATATATATATATATATATATATATATATATATATATATATATATATATATATTAATGATCCTATAAGACCCTCCCACAGCCATGTGTGTAGGACCCAAAAAGATCATCGTTAAATTTGGTACAAATCTCTAGAAAAATCAAGTCCCACATCCATGTGATAACTTTTCTAGAGATCTGTACCAAATTTAATAGTGATCATTTAAAGTCCTACACATATGGGTGTGGGAGGGTCTCATAGGATCATTACTCATATATATATATATATATATATATATATATATATATATATATATATATATATATATATATATATATATATATATATATATATATATATATATATATATATATATATATATATATATATATATATATATATATATATATATATATATATATATATATATATATAGAAAATATGGGATTAGCTCACATGAACATATGAGCCCAACGTTCCAAATTGATTATGGGCTGATTTGACAATTACAGATGTCCGGTAGTATTTGAATTTTAGTTTTTTTTTTTGTATAAATCCAAATCACTTGAAATTTTAGGCGTGTGTTTATAAAAAATAAGTGAATCTTCGAAAAATATCAAAAAAATATTTTAAGTGAAATAAATTGACCAAAATACACCTGAAAAATTTTGAGAGGTTTTTGGTCATTTTGTTTTTCACGAATAATTTTTTTTGTATTTTTATTAGGTGCTCCTTGATGAAAAGAACACACACCTAAAATTTCAAGTGATTTGGATCTGTAGAAAAAAATAAAATTTAAGCACTATATATATAGGAAAATACTAGGATTAGCTCACTAGCTCATATGAACATATGAGCCTAACGGCCCATAATGAATCTAAGTCGATCTGATGATCACGGATGTTTGGTAGTGTTTAAATTTTAATGTTTTTTCTACAAGTCCAAATCACATGAAATTTAGGAGTGTGTTCATAAAAAATAGTTGAATCTTCAAAAAATATCAAAAAAATATTTTACATAAAATAAATTGATCAAAATAGCCCCGAAAAGTTTCAAAGGTATTTTGGTTTTTTTTTATAAATAATAATTTTTTATATATTTTTATTAGGTGCACCTTAATGAGAAGAACACGTGCCTAAAATTTCAAGTGATTTGGATTTGTAGAAAAAAAATTAAAATTCAAACACGAAATGAAGTCATGATCATTAGTTCGGCCGTTGGGCTTATTTGTTCATAAGACCTAGTGGACTAATCCCAGCTTTTTCCTTATATATATATATATATATATATATGGTTTTGTTAGGCCACACCACTTGTGGTGTAGACCCTTAAAGTGCTCAACATTTTTAGATATTTAAATACCTTTATCCTATAACATAGTAACTTTTTGTTTAGGGGTATTTTAAATAATTAAGCAATGGTAAACTAGAAATTCTTAATAAAAATAAAAGCATTTATTAATAATAGTGAACAATGACATCATTGACATGGTCTGTGTCAACATCCACAAGATGCATTAATTGTTTTTAAGTACTAATAGAATGCCATTTTTTTCTTATAAAATATCTATTATACCATTCTAAATGACCAAAACTACCCCCTACTTGAAAAATTGTGTATTACAATTCAAAGGTATTTTAGTGTCAAAAAATATTGAGTACTTTAAGGGTCTACACCACCAAGTGGTGTAGCCTAACAAATCCCATAGCATGTATTATTCTTTTTATATATATAAACATGTATTTTTTATTTTATTTTTGCTTTGGTTTCCTATTGAAGTTTTGGGTTTCCTATTGCGGTTTGGCCCACCTTGCAAGAGAAAACAAGAGGGCTCGGATTGTGGTGGTAGCGGCCCACATCTTAGTCATCATATTGTGGTTTCTATATCTACTGATTCCAAAACTACTTGAAAAAACAGATCGGAGTCTACCTTTCATGCTAAATTATCCAAAGAAAATGAAAAAATAAATAGAAGATTGAAGTTTACATAACACTAGGCATTATGGAAATCAAATAAAGCCACAACTCAAATGAAAGTACTTTCGGCAACAAAAATCTCCATGATGGCTCTAAAATCAATTTCCAACACAGACAATAAATTTGAAACTAAAAAATTATATAGATTTTGTGGATCTTTGGGTACTTGTTTTTAAGGTGAGATTGACGGTCTAGATAATTTATTAAATATATACATTTTTTAGAGTTCGAAATCCTAATTATTTTTTTACAAGCATAATGTTCAAGTCGAGAAGATCGATGTTAAGGTTTTCTAATGCGTGAATTACAATTTTGGATGAGTTATGGGGTGATGCTTTATTTATTTTGATCGGGCTTCATCCCAATCAAACTATTTTCTAAAGGGAAAAGTTTATATAGAACCGAGGCTCTAAACAATCAAATTAGAGCCTACCTAAAAAATTTCACTAGAAGAGGTTGTTTTGATGCTCAAATATCCTCAAATTGATCATCTCGACATCAAGATACATGGACATGAGAAAAAAATGGAAATAGTGTATTTTGTAACGCATTTTTGGACCGTCAAGATTTTCGAGTTTTTATAGGTCAGTCAAAATCTACACTATATTTGAAGCTTTAAATTTTATAAATAAATATGAAAATATATTTTAAAGCTATCGTAAAGATTTCTAATATTGAAACCACATTTTTTGATACTATTTGAAGGTAGGTTCTAATTTGAATGTCTAGAGCCCAGGTTCTATACAAACCGCACCCTTTTCTAAAAGGGGATCAGAATGGTGCTTTAGGTCCCAACTTACTTGTATTTAATCCTAGCTGAGATCAACACCGTCCATTTATATGGAGGGCGTACATCTTAGGGTCCGCACTGTAATACGTGCAGGCCTTGACGCACTATGACTAGATCCTTTAAAGTAGGGTGTGGTTTCCAAAAGGTTGCAACCTTAAACAATCCAATTGAAGCGCACCTTCAAATTTGATCATAACATATAATTTTGATGTAAAATATTTTTAGGATTATCTCATAATCTATTTTAATTTCTAATTATAAAATTGTAAACTCCAAAAATGGTTAAAATCAAGTACATTTATAAACATATAAATTTTTTGAAAATGGATGGTCTAGATTAGTGGTTTAAAAAACGGATCGGTGGCCCGGATCGGGCACCCTAAAAACCCATCCGGATCGGTGAATCGGAGATGGATCGGGAATCGACCGAGTCGGTTGGATTAAGCTTTAAAAAAATCTAAAAAAGTTATTAAAATTCATTATAAATGTTGTTTTTAGGAATCCAATAAGAAATCAGGGTACTACATTATTAATTTTCATTTTTTCATCAATATGTAAATATTGAGATGTTTTTTCTCTGTATAAACTTATTTTGACTATTAAATTTATATCACACAAAAGAAAAATTATAGAATTATCATGGATGAAATATATAATCATAGATGGGCTATAATAAAAATAAATTTTAATCGATAAAAAATGGCCACCAAAATCTCCAATTAGTGGAGAACATTAGATACTGAAATTGAACTTGTTGGTTTACGTTTTATAATTATTTTATTATACAAATAATAACAAATCCAACCTCTTATTTTTTTACAATCAATATTTGTTGTATTACCTTTGATCTCTTTTTTTTTTTGACAAAACCTTTTATTTCTTATGACAATAACTTTTTATTTATTTATTTACAAGAAATGCTTGTTGTATTACCTTTTTTTTTTTTTTTTTTAACAAGAACCTTTTTTTTTTTTTTTACAAGGAATACTTGTTGTATAGCCTTTTTTTTTTTTTTTTTTTTTACAAGAACCTTATATTTTTTTACAATAAACTTTTATTTTTTCACAAGAAAAAGAAATTTTGTTGTATAACCTTTTTTTTTTTTACAAGAACCTTATATGTTTTTTACAATAAGCTTTTATTTTTTGACAAGAATTTTTTTTTTTGTTGTATTACCTTTTTTTTTTTGGACAAAAACCTTATATTTTTTTTAACAAAAAGATATTTTTTTTATAAAAAACTTTTAATTTTTTGTAAAAAAATTTATTTTGTAAAAAAGAAAAAAATTACTTTGTTTGTTAAGGAATGATGGCACTTGGGTAGGAATTGATCCCGCAACATCGAGCGTACTAAAACAACACTCTAACCACCAAATTAAATATTAAATTTTGATACTTACTCAATAGTTATATCATATTTCTTTTTGAGCTATTACCTTGGTGCAATTGTCTCACATCGAACCTACAGAACAAATTTGGTAAGGATAAATAGTCTTCGACTACCATAGCTAATCATGCGTGAAATGCATGTAGCAGTGTGGGTTTGTGATGGATTGTAACTCATGACAACCCATCCAGTGATTCACTATACAGAATCGCCGATTCTTCTCTAGAATCCGGTTTTACGGGATGACCGAGTCTTGTGTTGAGAAGAATCCGGTTTTATGGGATGACCGATTCCCGGTTAAAGAATTGACACGAGATGACCGGGAATTAGAATCCGGTTTTACAAGATGACCGAGTCCCTTGTCGAGAAGAATCCGGCTTGACGGCATGACCGATTCTCGGTTAAAGAATTGACACGAGATGACCGGGAATTCTCTATTCAAATCGACATATTCTCGATTTGACGGCATGACCGATTCTCGGTTAAAGAATTGACACGAGATGACCGGGAATTCTCTATTCAAATCGACATATTCTCGATTTTACAAAAGAATCGACACCAAATAACCGATTTATGGTTCAAATCTACCGATTCTGTGCTGACTCGGCTATTTTTAAACCTCTCGGCTAAAAATGCTCTACTTCTAAGGTTAAAAATCCTTTTTTTCTTCTTAGTCATACATCTGGGCATCGAGTTGTCCAATCAGTGGGACAACTTTTTCCTTTGAAGTAATACAAATTGTATTATAGAACTAAAGAATGAGCGTAGGCAGGTGCATAATAAAATCCAGTAGCTCGGGGAATGCATGTCATTGCCAAGGACGCTGCATTCGTCATAACTGACCTCTCATATTTGCACCAGAACTTGTATAAATGCAACTGCAACACCCACTCACCAGCCGTACTACACATTTTCCCCTCAGCCCCAAAAGCATTTTCTCTCTCTCACCTAACTGCAATGGTTTCAGGGTAACAAGTACTTTCCAATGGACAATTTTTTCATCCTTCTACGTTTTTGGGAGTGTTTTAAAAAACGCCTCCGGTTCGACTCGAAAATCGTAAAAAAGGAACCGGATCGTCTAAAAAATCGGAAATCGTTCTGTTCTAGAGAGAACTGGACGATTCTATACAGTGAATCGCCGATTCACTGTACGGAATCGGCGAGTTTGTACGGATTTTTTTTTTTTTTTTTTTTTTGTAATCCATGATAGATTTTTTTGTAATACTTGATCGATTTTTTTGTAATCCATGATCGAATTGTTTTTGTTTTTTTGTAATCCATGATCGAATTTTTTGGTTTTTTGTAACCCATAATAGAATTTTTTGTAATCCATGATCGAAATGTTTGTTTTCTTTTCTTGTAATCCATGATCGATTTTTTTGTTTTGTAACCCATGATAGAATTTTTTGTAATCCATGATCGAATGTTTTGTAATACATGATCGAAATGTTTGTTTTTTTTTTGTAATCCATGATCGAAATGTTTGTTTTTTTTTTTGTAATCCATGATTGAATTTTTTGTAATCCATGATCGAACTGTTTTTTTCTTTTTTTGTAATCCACGATTGAATTTTTTGTTTTTTTTTTTTTGTTTTTTTTTGTAATCCATGATCGAATTTTATGTAATCCATGATCGAATTTTATGTAATCCATGATTGAATTTTTTGAAAATTTGTGATTTTTTTTTTTTAATCCATGATAGAATTTTTTTTTGTAATCCATGATAGAATTTTTGAAAATTTGTGATTTTTTTTTTAATCCATGATCGATTTTTTTAAAATTTGTTATTTTTTTTTTTAATCCATATTATTCAAAGAGAAAATGAGAGAGATGATGATTCTGAGGCCACCCTATCCCAACCATATTATTCACATATCGAGTCCCAACAGCAACAGTGTAGGGATGAGCACGAAATACTGTAAATTAAATGCTGAATGGCGGTTCATGCAGGGAAAAAACATATCAATATTCGCATATTCATTCAAAAACATGAAAATTTTTAATGGAGTACCCTCATTTTTTATTGAATTCCTAAAAAACAATATTTATAATGAATTTTAATAATTTTTTAAAATTTTTTTTAAGCTTTATTATGATCGATTCACCCGATTTTCGATCCGAATTGCCGTTTCGTCGATCTAGATCGATTTTTTGGAAGCCCGATCCGGGTCACCGATCCGTTTTTTAAACCATTGGTTTTTGGGTTTCGTTTCCAAATAATTGCTCTGTCGTTTTATGGGTTTGTTTTATAATTCACTTTTTATCTTTGGCTTTATTTTTTGAATTTCCCGTTTGCAGTAAGAAAGAGGTTCGTCCCCCTGAGAAGATTTCGACATCGGAGCCTCCCAATCTATTTGATGGAACCACAAGGTGTGTCTCCTTCATTTCCTTTTATAACTCTTATGAGATTTGCAACTGTAACTTGTAAGAATTAGATGGTGCTGTTCCTCAAATCTTGTTATTTGTAATCTTTTTTGGGTAATTCAGTGGGGAAGACAGGGTCTTGTTCTTTGTAATTGAAATTAGTACTATACCCTTTGATTATTTCTACTTGTTATAAATCATTTTATTTAGTTGATTTTGGGTTTGTCTTCATCTCTCTCTCTCTCCCCAAAATAAATTTTAGTTTTTTGGAAGCCATTTGCAGGCTATAAAGCAGTCGATTATAGAGAAAAAATAGAAACATTCAAGGCGTAGTTGAAGCTTTAAGAAAGATGAGATGGTGCTACAATTTAAATTTGCCAAAAGGGATGATAGGGCCTTGCAGGAGAATATTTTGACAGATAAACAAAACTTAGAGAGAGGAAGTCGAGAGATTGTGAAAGGAAGCCCCAGGTTTGAAGCTTTGAAGAAGAAGAGATTTCCTTCTCAAGAAAATCCAATGAATATGGCTGAGATCATTGCACTTTTACAAGGATTGAAATTGTTAAAAGACAAAGTAATTGCGGGTATAGAGAGAAAGAGAGGGCATGTAGAGAGAGAAAGAGAGACAGAGAGGGGAGGTAGAGAGAGAGAGTGAGAGAGGGTGGTAGAGACAAAGAGAGAGGGTGGGTAGATAAAGGGCGGGTAGAAAGAGGAGGACATTTTAGTTTTGATTTCTTTGACTTTTTGGAGGGGGTTAATTACGAGAAAAAATAGTTTCTGGTTAAAAAAAGGATTGGGGTAGGAAGTTTTTAAAGTTGATTTAGGGGTATCTATAATTTTCCCAATATATTTTTATGACTTTTTAATTTTTTTCAAGTGGCCCGAGTTGGACCGAAGTACTGGGCTCGGCAAGGAGCTGAGTCCGAGTAACTCGGCTGAGTCTGAGGGGACTTGGCTGAGTTTTCAATCATTGAATCAAATTAGATGAAAATTCTAGAGTCAATGTTGCTGTCATGCGTAAGTTCCTTCTTTGAATCTTTTGGTAAATATTATATTTTGTTCTAGATAAATGAATGATGAAGTTTATATAGGGCCTAGGCTTTATGAAAACAAAATAAGCCTCACCTTAAATCCGCATCCAAAAAGCACTTTCGGCATAAAAAAATCCATGATGGCTCTAAAGTCAATTTTCAACACTGATTATAAAATTTGAAACTAAAAAATGGTACAGATCTTGTGGATCTGCGAAAATTTTTTTAGGGCGAAATGGACAGTCTAGATGTTTTGTTGCAATATACACTATTTTTAGAATTTAAATCCTCATTTTTTTGATAACCATAATGTTCAAGCTGAGATGATTGATTTCAATGTTTTCGATGAGTTATGAGGTGAGGCTTTACTTATTTTGATAGGGCTGCAGCCCTATCAAACCATTTTCCTAAATGAATTAGCATGCATAAGTTCCTTCTTTGAGGCTTTTGGTAAATTGGAGCTTCGATAAACATTATGAGGTGGGGCTTTACTTACATTGAAAGGGCTGCAGCCCTAGCAAACCATTTTCCTAAATGAATTAGCATGCATAAGTTCCTTCTTTGAGGCTTTCGTTAAATTGAAGCTTTGATAAACATTCTATATCATTCTAGTTAAACCAATTGGTATCAATAGTGCTTGTGGTTTACCCTCTGTCCAAATTTCACTCAACCATGACGATTTTTTTTGGGTAATTCAGTGGGGATGATAATCCCCTACCCGTTTTTTGAAATCATTAGTGGTTTTTGAATGGATTAGGTGAGAATGGAAGCCTAGACCTTAGTTGGGGAACAAGTGGTGCTACTACCATGACCCCAACCTCAACCCCATTCTGTCAACCATGGCGCTTTAAGCATTGCTTAACTACTTGTTGCTGGTGAAATTTTGTCTAGATAAGGTAGAAGGCCTCCATTTTTTGCAGATTATGTACTTTATTGTTGTAATTATCTTCCTTTCATATGGCGATGAATCTTGTTTGGTTATTTTTATATTAGCTTCAAAACTAATTTCAATTATTCGTGCTCACTGGCCATGTTTCTGCATTCAAAAGCTCTAAGGAGCAAGTAATTCTCAATATTTCTTTTTGCTACATGAGCTGATTTCTTATTAACTCTTATGCTTCCTAGTTCCAATAGTTCTTATGGGATTCTAGATTATATAATTTTTTATTCCTTATTATGCATATTTCTTGAGCATTTCTTCATTTTAATTCTTCTGGGACCTTCTCCTTTGGATACAATGTGCTTGGTGGTTCTGAAGAATCTTCATGTTAAAGGCATTACATTTGTGATGGGCTTTATGTGATCAGGGATGATGTCTGACCCGAAGAATCTTTATGTTAAAGGCATTACATTCGTGATGGGCTTTATGTGATTAGGGATGATCTCTGACCAGCTTGTGGTGGTTTTGCAGGTTGTATATATCTTATGTCTGCCCATTTGCTCAGCGTGTTTGGATTGCAAGAAATTACAAGGTTTTTTAGAACACATTAGATTGATTTCTTAAATCATCTTGTTTTGTCCGTTTCGCCCATGTCACTTTCTTTCATTCTTGTTATCATTTTGATTATTTGACAATGCCTTTTCAAAAATACTGGAGTTCTTATCCAAACTTTCAAAATTTTAAATGTCAATTAATCTTGTTATGTAGGAAACAAAATTTTCTTTTGTTATATAGGAAACAAAATTTTCTTTTGTTATATAGGAAACAAAATTTTCTTGCTTGTCGTTTCCATCCTCTGTTTTAATGCAGGGCTTACAAGATGAGATGGAATTACTACCTATTAATCTAGCAAACCGACCTTCTTGGTACAAGGAAAAAGTCAATCCTCGGAACCAGGTAACTTTCATGTTCAACATAACTTTCAAAAAAGGCTCAAGTCTCCAATTTCGAGCCTTTAATATAAATGGTTATTGGTCGTCATTATTGACAGGTGCCTGCACTTGAGCACAATAAACAAGTCATAGGGGAGAGTTTAGATTTGCTCTATTATCTTGATGTGCATTTTGGAGGCCCAAAACTTCTGCCTGATGTAAGATGGTGCAATTTGTGCTCTTTAATTGTGGACGGGAACATTCCAAATTCAAAATGTTGAGATTGCTATCTTTATGAAATGTAGGATCCAGCAAAGAAAGAGTTTTCAAATGAGTTGGTCAAATATAGTGTGGACTTCATTAAAGATATGTACACTGCTTGTACTGCAAAAGAAGATGTGGAGAAGAAACTGAGTAAGTGCAAGTCCATGAATCAAAGCTTCCCTTCTTACACAGAACCTTTTGTGTGCCTGCTACTCCCATATTAATATTTACAAGTTTGTATTATTCTTTTAATGTTTACCAGGTCTCCCTTTTGATTATCTTGAAAATGCTCTTTCCAAATTTGAGGATGGTCCCTTCTTTCTTGGTGAATTCAGCATGGTAAATCTTGTCCTCGTGTATCCTCCTAGTGTTTTTGATCCTTTCACATACCACACGAATAATTCTTTTTTATTTTTCTCTCTCTTCTAAGTAAATGCTATTTACAAAGGAAAATAGATTAGAAAACAATGCTAATTATTTGTCGCCTTTTATCAGTCAGCGTTTTTTCTGCTATTTGTTGTTATGATTTTGTTGGTGATATTGATATTCTTCTTCTACGTGCATTTGTTCAACCTTTAATATGATTTTTCTGAATAATTCCATATAATATGCATACAATTCCAAGGGTAATGAGTAATATTCTGTTGAAATCTGTATTTTTGGTGGTCAATTGCTATTGTGGAACACTATCAAATTTAATTTTGGATTGATTTCAGAATCAATTGTGACACAACAATTATTTGTAATATTTGGACTCGATCAGTCTTCAAACAGAGAAGTATTCAACTGTGGACCGAATAGGGGACTACTATACTATGCAGCATCCGTAGCATTGTTTTATGGACTGTAATAGTGTATGCATATTACATGTCAGCAATAGCACTGCTTGAAACCTGGAGCACAAATTCAAGAATCTCATAAGTTCGTTCAGTTGAAGCTCACAAGAGGGGCCATTAACCAGACCATGGAAGTAGGAAATGATTTGAATCCTATAGAACTTGACGAATTATTTATAGAGCTCGTTCAGTCTGCTAGACTTTCGCAAGCACATGTTTTACTTGGTTTCCAATTTATGTTGACCCTTTTCTTTTTGGTTGGGAGGAGGGAGGGGTTGGGGGCGCAATTCATGAACCAAAATCCCTAAGACATTGGTATTTCTATAGGTCTTGCAGAGTTCCACCATGGATCACATTAACTTTGAGGTTGTTATTCATTTGTACCAGTATTAAAGGGAAACATGGGGTTGTATGCTCTAGTACGGTTTTAACTTGTAAATACCAACAACCTAAAGTTGAAGCTACATGTGGTTTGGAGCCCAATCATAAAGTTTAATAATTTCTCAAGGTTCATAATTTTTGTACTTCCATTTTTTAATTTTCTGATTTCTTGAGACTTTACTAGAAAGCATTAGTCTCCAATTCCTGGACAGTTAGGGTTGAATAAGTCTCAAGTTAAGTTGGAGTTTTAAAACTGTGGTTGATGTATGTAAATCCAAGCCAATATACTCCTTTTTGGCATTACATCCGTTGTATATACAATCACATCACAATAGTTTGGTCATAAATGACCAATGCTGATTTATATAGTGGCAGTGTATTCTAACTCTAGTCATCTTGGAGTAGAGAACTGAGAAACATATTTTTGAATTCGGTTACGTTCCTTTGCATGCAAGAGATCTGGTTTTTGTTGGAATCATATCAGTGTTCATATCAGTGTTACATAGATGCTGACTCTTGTCAGCGTGAAGTACGTGACTAACGTGTGTAGTACTTCATGCCAAAAAGCTAGCATGATTAGCACCTCTTTAAAACTACTTTTTAATAGAAAAGTTGTAATAATGGAAAAAATAGAAATAAAAATAATACAATAAAACAACAACATAAGATGTGAACTTTTTGGCAGAAATACTACAAATTTATTGTTTGTATATTTTTTAATTTTTTATTTTTAAAAATAATTATTCTTTCACTACCTATTATATATATTTATGAAGTAAATTGGTTAATTTCACCAAATTAGTATTTCAATCTGATTTATCGTTTTTGTATGGGATAATGAAGGGACAAGAATATGATTTTAAATTATTAAATTTACTCCTATTAGATAATCTCTATTCCAATTTCAAAACCTAACTTATGATATTCTAATTATGAGCAATGATTTCATACAACCGTTGTATAGTAATATGATGCAACAACCTTAAAAAACCTTCTTATGGCCATTTGTTTGATCCAAATTTTGAAATATACACTCTTTTCATTCTAATGAACAATCACAAAAAAAGAAAAAATTGAAAACATAACCTAGAAAGTATTTTTTTAGCCCAATTAACATATGCCCATTTTGGTGAGATGCTTAGATCTAGGTCGTAGAAGGATTTTTTCATTTCCAATTTTTTTGGACGACTTTATTATCATTAGATGAACAATGTTAAAAAAAAAAAATGATTTTGTGTTTATAAAGGCTAAGATCTTGAAATTCACAAAATGAATGGTCTAGATTCGTTATTCGTTTTTAGAGGGGACTCATTTTGACCATATCTAAGGTTCAAATTGAACTTTTGTTTTTTGGGGGATTGATTATTGAGATTGAGAAAGTGTGTGTGCAAAATTTGAGATCATACAAATACCACAAACATGGTTTTCTAGAAGTATCGTTTCATTACACTATGATACAACCGTTGCATTGGATCATTGCTCTCTAATTATTGGGATAAGTACTATTGATTTCAGAATTCACATTAATTTCCTATATTGGTTTCTCTTCTCTAAGCAACTTGTAATGGTCATTAATTCCTCCTTTTTTATTTGTTACTTCTCCTTTTACCAAGGCATGTTGCTACCTGTTATCTTCGTAGTCAGTAACTCATTCATCCACCGTAACATGCATATGGTCCTACTTTTAGACTGAAATTTGTGCAACTTATAAACGCAACAAAAGGCTCGCCTTTCGTTCCAATTGTAATTTACAAGATGGTTACATGCATTAGGAAGTTGAGTAAAAGTATCTCTTATTTATTAAGGTCAACTACATGCTTTTCTAAATTTTAAATTGTAAATAAAGGCATGGTCGGATAAACCACTCATTAAAAGTTTTGATGGGGTTGCACCATTAGATAGCTGAATAAAGGTATTTCTTATTTATTAGGCATTCCTAAATTTAAATGAAGGCATACTAGATAAACCTCTCATTAAGTGTTTTGATGGGGTAAATGAAGCCATGCTAGATAAACCTGTCATTAAAAGTTTCAATGGGGCTGCATGCATTTTAAAATTGAAGAGAACAAAACCAAGTTGCCTTTCATTGAAGTAGGAAACATTACTGTAGAGACACTCCATGTCTAAGATGCCGAATCTTCGAAAAAGTTGTTGATACTAGTTTGAGCCTGATGTGTGGACACGCACTACCAGCCCAAAAGGGGGACGGCATTGTAACACTCCAATTGGTGCTTTTTTTAGGAGATTCAACCTTGTCACGCAAAGAAACTCTCTCTAGTATAGCTCAAAGTTGACAGTTGCACTATGTTCCCCTTTGGACGTGGTATTAATTTTGTGGTTTTCCATACAACATGCTTAATGCTTTTGTTTTTGATGGAGCTTATTATTTTCTTTACTCGAGTCTTCTTAGCACCTTAACTATGCATGCGGTATTTGGCAAGTTCAAGAGTTGCAGGTTATTCTTACCATATATTGATATGGATAATTATACATGTGTTCTTTAGGTTGACATGGTATATGCTCCATTCATTGAGAGATTCCATATTTTCCTTTTGGATGTTATGAAATATGATCTGACAAGTGGAAGGCCCAGGCTGTCAACTTGGTTTGAGGTATGTATTTAATTTTAAGGAGATAAATTGCAGCTAGTTTTGTAATTAATTGACCTTCCAACTCTTTGATGAAAAGACTATATTCAAGCTCATGAAACACAAATTATAATACATGGTTCATGTTTTTGTTTTAGAAATGATGCATTGCTACTCCTCAAGTTGCAAGCTCTATTTTGTTGGACTGTGAATATTGTGTTAATGTTATTCAATACTCATCAAAAAGTTTTTGTTTGGCTATGTATGTCACCTGGTTCTTTTCATGTCTGATTTTCAACCACATCTTAATTAGGACAGTGATATGGTTTTTTTCCTATTTATGCAGAAAGGGCCAAAGCTTATGTAACTGAATATTTTTATCCAATAATGCACATAAACAATGGGCCTATATAATTTGCAACAAGGTATTATGTATGACAAAACACAGACAAGGAAACATATGGGCACCAGAAACATGTGGGTAAAATGGGATATACATGTGGATAACTCAGTTTCAATGATGGAAAACTAAGCTTCCGGAAGTATAAAAAACAAAATAATTAAAATAAGGATCACCACAAACCGTGACCATTGTTACAGGGTAAACTTGATTTTGGGTGGGAAGTCTGTTCCGGAAAGTCTGATACCATTTCCCAAATTTACAGGAACATGTTCCACCATGTTCCACCAATGGTCTGATATGCTTCTTTCTTTTAACAACTCTTTTCTCCTCAAAATTTTTTTTTTGGCTTTCAGTAGGTTGCTACTATAACTCATGCCTTCATAGGCCTTCATATTATTTGTTCCAGTATTTGTAAAATGCCAAATAGATTTTTCTCCTGGGTTAGATTCATGTAGTATCTAACTCAATTTCTTTTAGTCATTTTGTCGTTACTTCTGACATTAATGGTTTCTAATCCTAGAGTTTATCTTCCCTAAATCACAGCACCCTCTCAAGTGAGGAAATAACTTAAATAGCTGTATTATGCATCTTCATTTCTTGACTTAATGTCTGGGTCTAAAATTTTTAGTGGTTATTGTTCTCTCCCCTTGATCTCGAAAGGGATTTAAAAAGCATTGAAAGAGAGTGACCATTCAGCTCTTTTAAAATGTGACATCAGTTTGCATACTGCCAGCTTATGTATTGTGATGAAAATTGAACCCTAGATTCAAAATTATTTCTTATGATACAATTTTGTAATTTGAATGCCCTTTTTTTGAA
The DNA here is from genome assembly GCF_054954075.1 of Amborella trichopoda. Lineage (NCBI taxonomy): Eukaryota > Viridiplantae > Streptophyta > Magnoliopsida > Amborellales > Amborellaceae > Amborella > Amborella trichopoda. Next base: position 32,504,568 of record NC_142343.1, read on the forward strand.
TTTTACGTAATTTGAATCCTTTCATTGGTTTAATCATTTAATGGGAAAAAGAAATGGAGATTCTTGTTCTGTTAATTTGTACTTAAGGAGGGAGTACTGGAGTTATTGTAAATGTGTGGACATTTCCATTTGCATATAAATGAGGAAGAACTGCATTAGCCGTGGTAGAACATGCGGAACTAAGATCTCAAACATGTCATGTAAGAGATTCACGAACTTCAATGATCTGCCTGATGAGCTTGGGTCACCCATCTTACAGTATAAGACCAAAAAAGAGAGATGGATTATATGACAAGTGGATGATGTTGTCTTGGATGATTAGCTTGGTCATGTTTATTGGCTTTTTCCACATTTTGGATGTACTTCCATTTGAAGTTGGATTTTGTTATTCCAGAAAATGAGAGAGTAGGGCTTTGTTACTCGTGTGTGCGTGCTTTTGTTTTGTGGTTTTTGGTTCGTTTTTTTCCTCCCTTTTTTTCCCTTGTGTTTTTTTTTTGGGAGGTGATTTGTGTGTTTCTTTTTCTGGGGCAGGGGGGTTGGTGGTGGTGGTGTTTAATTTGGGTGAGTACAGAGAGAGAGGTGAACAGCCTAAAAGTTTTAAAAAGTTAGACATCTCTCATATTTTACACACATTTTGTACAACCTGAAAGTGTGTTACTAAGTCATAGATTGCTAGTTAGCTGTCAGCTTAGTGGTAAGTTAAGGGCTTGAACCCTTGAGGTTTGTCCCAAAGAAACCAAAGAAGATGACCTAGCCTTTTATCTTAGCACTGCCATGCAAAACATCGTGGTTTCATTGTAGTCCTAAAGTGGGTGGCACTTGCAATGCAGGAGATAAATAAATTGGATTTCTATACACAGACCAAGTGTGATCCTCAGCAAGCTCTCAAAATCTTCAAGGAAAGATTCTCGGTAATGAAACTCCCTCTACCTCTGTCACTTGTAGATAACATGTTCATATCACCTGGTGCAGAACTCATTCTTCTTGTTTCTTGCTATTGTCAGGTGAAGTGAGATCAGTGGGAACTCTTCATATTGGGATGTTATCTCCCCAGTATCACATGCAAGGAATGAGTTACACATTTGGAAAGTGGACACTTATATTATTTATGTGATGTTTGATATGTATGTATATCATAAAGGTTCATTTTGTTGGAACCATATTACATCTTGCAATTGGGTTGTATTGACGTCCTTAGGTCATATTCTTTCTAGTTTTCTGTCCATTTTGCTAGAAAATTTGTCATGTTCCTATGAAATTTACTCCTTGCTAGGATGCTTCATTTAGGATGGTCTGGAAAGAACTTAAAATGGATTATATGTGCTATTTGTTTACCGCTGTATTGATGGTCAAAGTGGCAGTGTTTTTAGTGCTATTTACATCAGAGAAGGGAATGAAAATGCCACTTCCAAGGCAATTTCTTCCATTAGGAAAGAAACGGCCTCATGGCTGCTTTCTTTGTACAATTTACGGTGAGATGCTGCACTAATAGTCTCTGAAAACCAATGCATCTTAACCAACCTTCCACCCTGCATCATCACGACAAGCTTGTCCTTTGCTTATTAAGCAATATGGTGATCCTTATAGCTTGTTTAGTTCCCTAGTATGTAAACTCTTATTTTGACTCATTGTTATGGGATAGTATATAATGAGGCCATTTACATTTGATAGAAAGTGGTAACAGTTACTCACAACCATCTGTTGTGAAATTTGATAGCTTGGATGTATCACAAAGTTCGATAAATTTTTTTTTTTAAGTTTGAGCTTGGTCAATGGAATAATTGCCACCATCCAATGGTTAAGATTAATGTGATCAATTTGTACTAAAGGTAAATAATCTTATTCTAAACTTTCTCTATTGTTATTGTGCAAAATGGAAGTATACATATCTTGGTTATAGGGATGGTGTCGTTTAGATATCTAATTTTCCGTTGTTTGGGTCATCTGTATGTAAAACTTGGTTTTGCGGTATCATTCTATTATTAGCCTATTAGGTGAATCTCTTCATGTTGTCTTTGGTGGTGGCAACGTGCTACAAACTTGGCCCTGAACCGGCTCTTGTCCTTGTAAGGTAGGCCTAGGCCTGGCCTTGGCCCTATTAGAGCAGGCCGGGCTGGGTAGGGCAAAAAACAAATGAAAAAAAAAGAAGAAAACAAGAAAAAGAGAGGGCAGGGCTGGGCCGAACTGGGCTTACATTGTCCACTTACTCCAGCCCGGCCCTCGAGCCACAATCTGTGGCCCAGGCCTTGCTTTTCTTAGGGCCGGGTCAGGCCCAGTTGCCTGGCCCATTGCCAACCCCTTGTGGGCTTTTTTCTTGGGGTACAAATACATTGATGTTCCTGAAGTTGTTCTTCCCCCAAGATGGACAGTTATTTTCAGTTAATGTTTTCTAATAACAAATAAAAAGTGTCGTCATTCTGTCTTGGTTCATTGTACTTCCTTTGAACATCATACATAATTGTACATTTTGAAAATAACACGGAGATAGAGGACTTAAAACCTTCTCACTCTAAATCTAAAGAATGGGGACATGGTGCAAAGCTCAACATTAGATGCGGTCTCAACGGTCATTGTTCTTATTAGTTTGATTGATGGCCAAAAATCTATGGCAAAATGACTGATCGTAGCTTTTCCTTAGGCTTACATCTTTGTGGAAACATGCATAAAATATGAGAACTGATGATTTGGCCCAATGGTGAAAACGAAGAACGAGTGCTGAATGCAACAATGGTGATTAACAGCAAGCTCAATAGATCATTACCAAGCAAGTTCTTGAGAGCTAGACAAATTTTAAATTATAGTAAACTGAATTGTACTGAAACCTCTTGGACCGAATATATCCAGGAGAAGTAAAATAGAAAAAAAAGGAACCATAATACACACAAATCACGCAACAGTTTTAAAATTATTTGAGGAAATGCATCTGAAACAGGTAGGTCATCATATTGGAGCATGTAGACAATAACCTCGTGGCACTTTGGGCTATGGACCAATAGATGAGGCTGACAGTTCATGTACACCTTGTGAGCTTTCAAACATATCAATAGCAACACTTAAATTGGTTGCTGGTATGTTGTTTTTCAACATTATGTTGAGAATTAACAATAAGGCCCCTGAATTGGCTAGCTCAAACTCAGATTACATGATAGAAAAAAAATGCCCAAAAGAGTCACTCTTCGATCATACTACCCTGTCACATTCATTTCACCCAACAATTTCAATGCTGACTAAAAATATGAAATCTAAAGAATTCGAGGACTATGTTACTGAATCTATAATCATTCTATCAAGGAAAAGGTTTATATAAGATTGCAACCTTAAACTGTAATTAAGTTGCACATCAAAAATCCATCTGCAATGGCTATTTTGATGTTGGAACTTGGGAAATTACTTGTGTATATAATAGGATTAGTGATGAGTTCATCATATAAATGGTGGAGTTGTTGAGCCTACTGGAAAACGTAAAATTCTATCAAGGCTTTCAAGATGAATTGGTGTCAGAGGCTGAATGTGATGGGATATTTTCCGAGAAATCAGCTTATAATCTGTTATTTCATGACAGGATTAGGTAGAGTAGAGGCTCATGGCGTAAAGTTTGGGCTTGGAGGATACTACAAAAGGTGAAGGTGTTTTAGGTGATGTTTCAAAGGAAGAGTTTGACTGTTGATAATATTATGAAGCAAGGTAGGATTCTTACAAATATTTATATGCTTTGTAAGGAGTGTGATGAGAATGGTGATAATTTATTTTACATTGCCCTTTTACTAATAATATATGATGCTGGTTTCTTAACACATTGGGCATTGTTGGACCCTTACCACAAAGCTATACTAATATCATTGAGAATCTATCCTTCGATGGATTGCCAAAGGTGGGAAACATAATTTTTTAGATTGGGAGGGTAGCGGTTCTTTGGGAAATTTGGTTAGAGAGGAATAAGCGAGGGGCTAGTAATGGAGAGTAATTTGGTGAAAAAGAGAATTCAGCATACTATGTAGAGCTTGTTCTCAATTACGAAAGAAGGTTTTGGGTTTCAAAGGTGGACATGGAGGTGAATGTTAAGACTTTAATGCAGCAAAAGTTGATCAAGGTGAGGACGGTGAGTAGCTCCTGTGGGTGGAAGTTTAAAATTGCACTCTGATATTAGGTCGGTTGGGAATCCCGGGTTAGCAGGTATTGGGGGAGTATTGAGGAATCACATGGGCAACTGTATCTTTTGTTTTTAAGGGCCATGTGGTATTAAAACAACAAATGAGGCGGAACTGCTCGTTGTGCATCAAGGGCTGAAAGTATTCAATGAGCATGGGTTTCAGGAAGGCAGTGTGATAGAATGTGATTCCTTAAATGTGGTAAATTGGTGCAATTGTCATTCTAAGCCACTATATAAGTTGAGATTGGTATGGATGGAAATTATGGATTTGAGTTGTGATATGATTGCTACCTTCCAACATATGGAGAAAGGAATGAGATAGCAGATGCCTTGGCCAAGAATGGTAGTTTATTGCAAGATCTTATCATTTCGGATGCTTTTATTAGTGTAGCTGCATTATGATTCCTTTTGATCAATAAAATTATGGAACATTTTTTAAAAAATAAAATCCTAACCTTTGCGAACTCAATATTCAGTGTATTTGACTTATCCCAAGAGTGGGATGGTGATGGTTTCCGTTTATCATTATTGTTGTGAGATGAGGAGGGCCTCACCTGATTGCTTTTGGGCGTTTCCTATTTTCTTTAGATAAATAGTTGTTCCATAGAGAGGCAAAGAGTATAAAGAATCCTTACATAGTATGTGTGAAGGCAGTGACATTTTGTGTGATGAATGGGAAATTGTAGGAGAGGCTTTGCGTGAGTATTTCAGTTCTTTAGCTTTATCAGGTAAGAGTATGATTCTTTGTTGCTTAGCAAAAAATCACTTGTCTTTTTCACTTGTGGATATAGCCACACGTGTAATGAATCACGTAAAATCTTGGTGTTTGTTTTTGCATTATTTTTTTCTTGCTTTTTTTTTTCGTCTTATTGTAGATGTTTATCTTTCTTTCTATTTACTTTGCTAAAAATCAACTTGTTGACTTTAGAGCTTCTACGCACAGCTATGCTATCAAAGCTTGGTTTAAAGGCATAAACATTTCAAATGCAAAATCCGAGGTGAAAAATAAAAATACAGAAATAATTTGAGAAGATGGCAAATCAATTTTCAGGACTTACCGATACAACAAGGATTATATAAAGTGTTGAAAGGAAAGGTAAATAATTAAGATTCCACATAGAACTAGGATTACGAAGGCTTAGATGTAAGGGAAATAAGTATAACAATATCATTGATGATTTGATAGCAAGGCTTTAGTTGAAGCTTGAAAGCTTATATATAACTAAGTCCCTCATGAAGTTTTGGTATTGGAAGTAACCACTGTACACCTGGAGGATGAATGAAGGTATAGACATCCATGAGCATTTGATCCAATTCAATGAAATTATTTTTCATTTATTCAACATTGGTGTTAAGATAACATAAGAGGATAAGGCTATGATCTTATTGCCCTCACTCTTTCATCCGTATAAGCATTCCTATCACGATGTTGATTTGTGGAAATGATGCCGTAGAGATGGAGCATATAACTGTAATTATTCGTGAGAATAATTTGAAAAAGATGCAGGGTAGTGCTCAACCACATGCACATGATTTAGTGGCTAAAGGGATGTCAGAGAAAAGAAAAGGAACATGAAATTCAGGGCACGTCCTATTGTATGGGTGTTGAAGACAAATCATATTTTTGCCACTTTCGCACATATGTGGTATTTGTTGACTTTTCCCTCTCTTATTTTGAGCCATTGGACTGAAACTAATCCAATAATTGTGACATTATAGAGACTTTATTATTTAAAACGATTAAAATCCTTTTGTTAAGAGAGAGAGAGAGAGTGCAGCTGGGTTTTTCTCTCATTGGTGCTATGCACTCTGTTTTAGAAATAGAAAGTGAGCGAAAAGAGTGAGCATTATTGTAGGTTTCTTGTGTGCATGTCTTGAGAGAGAAAGTGTGACAAAGGGACCCATTGCAATTGGGTTTTATTGGTTGTGCTGTAAAACGGTATTTGTAAAGTGAGAAGTCTCTGTTTAAAGGTTTTTGGAGACCTTATTATACATTGTAATCTCTTTGAATCAGTAACTAAAACTTTACACCATTCTCCGATAGATGTAGGTCACGATTTGTGGATGAACCATATTAAAACTTGTCTTTTGAGGTCTAATTGTTTTTCCAATTTTTTTCATATTTTGTATGATATTTCATATTGTTTTCATGGCATGTTTGTGTGGATGGGATGCACAATAACTTTTTATGCTTCACACCCCCAATAGATTTTTCACCATCAACAGTTGGTTTAAGTGCTTAAAATTTGGATTCATTTATTCGTGAAGAAAGGGGTTTTGTTGTTGTGCTTATTGTTGTATTTTCTTAAATAGGAAAGACAATCAAAATTTGAAAAACTAAATAAAAGTAATCGCCCAATATCGAAGACGATGATGGAATATTATCTTATCGGGAAAGAATTAAATCAACTACTTCAAGGAAAACATGCCACGCCGATATGAATGAAAGATTGGGAATGACATATTCTTAATCAAAAATTTTTGGCAACCATTAGACCATGTGTTTCACCCTCAATTTTATTTGACGTTCGTCATTGTAAAACATTTGCAGAGCTTTAACAATCTTTAGAACAATATTTTTAGCAACTCTCAGGTACAAATAACATGCATGCATTGTATAAATTATTTCTTTTGAAAATGAAAGAAGGTGTCATAATTAGAAAATATGTATGTGAATGTAATTATATTGCTGCACAATTGAAGTCTATAAAAGTAAATTTAGATGAAGAAGTTTAATATTTGTTCTTGTTGAGTTCTTTACCTCCTATTAGGGATACCTTAGTTACTACTATGATAAATACAATAGGTAACAAGTTAAATTTGAAGGATGTTGTTGCTTTATTGTTAAATAAATAGACTAAAAATGAATCTACACAAATGTTTGTTGAATCAAATCAAGCAATGGAAGTAAAGTTACTTTTAGTGTTGCATGTACAACATTATCTACTGAAGACATTTGAGTTTTGGACTGTGGTGCTTCATTTCATGTTTGACTAGAAATGTCATAGTTTACATCTTACACAAAGGTAGAAGGTGGTTTTTTCTATCGTGGTGATGACTGAGCTTAAAAAATTTTCGGCATTAGAAATATTATTATTAAGTAGTTCGACGGAAAGAAACACACAATGAAAAATGTGAAGCACGTTTCTTACTTAAAGAAAAATATCATTTCAGCCAGATAATTGAACGACTCTAGTTTCACAAGTACTTTTGAAAATAAATCATAAAAGATTTCAAGAGATTGCATGACAATGTTAAATGAGCCAAAAGATGAAAGTCTCTACATTCTTCATGGCACAACTCAAGTAAATGAAAATGTGGAGAAAATCGTTGGTACAACTAGTAAGCATGAGGATTTGCAGGTTTGGTATAATTGTTTAAGCCATCTCAATAAGCATGATATGAATGTATTATAAAATCAAAATCTTTATTCCTATTTCTATGTTCCTTATTTAATTTTTTGATCATTGTGCCATGGGTAAACAATGTAGAGTTAGTTTTTTTAAAAAAGAATCAAGTAGAAAAAGCAAAGCATTAAAATTGATATATTATGATGTTTGTGGCCTTGTTGATATTAGTCTATTAGTGGAGCTACTTATTTTGTCACTTTCTTAGATGTTTGTTCTAAAAAGTGTTGGTTATATCCTTTGGCATCTAAAGATCAAATTTTTGATGTTTTCAAAGTTTTCAAAGCCAAGCTTGACAAAGAAACATGAATAGTTATTAAATGTTTCCAAATTGATAATATTGGTGAATATTGCTATAATGATTTTGATGATTTTTATAGAGAGTATAGTTTTTGTAAAGTAAAGACTATTCCGAAAACGCCGCAACAAAATGGTGTTATTGAGATGATGAATAAGATCATCATTGAATGTGTAAAAAACAAGCTTTCAAGATCAAGCCTTGGCAAGCAATGTTGGGTTGAAGCTGTTAATAAAATGGTATCTTTGATCAATAGATATTCGAATGCACTCTTGAATGGTGAAATACCTGAAATTATTTGGAGAGGTAAAAATGTATCATATGATCACTAGATAATATTTGAGTTTAAAGTGTACATTCAAATGCAAAGTAAAAATAAAATTACACTTAATGTCAAGTCAAGAAGATATGTTTTTCTTGGGTATTTCGGTGATGATAGAGACAATATGCTTTAGGATCCTATTGCAAAGAAGACCATAATGAGTAGAATGTTCTTTCAATGAGAATGTGATGTTTGCTGAAAAGAAGTAAGAAGAGCCAGAGTAAGTGAGATATTTTGTGGGTACGCGTATAAAATCCTATTGTTTCACATCGGTAAATGCCAGAACCTCAAACTCAAGCTCAAGATGGTGTTGATGTAGGTGACTTTATTTATGAAGAAGACATTGAATTGATTGAAGATGGAGAACGTCTACTAGTAATAATTATGCGAGAATTGACAAGATCCACACGCCCTCACTAGCTTGCACAAATCTATTCTCCTTCTTTCTATTATATTTTATATACTGATGGTGGTGAACTAAGTCTTTTCAGGAAGCTATTTATTACTCTAATGCTGAAAAATAGCATAAGGCAATAGAGGAGGAGATTGATGTTTTGCACAAGAATAATTTATGTGAGTGGGTGGAACTTCTACATGGGAAGAAGGGCTTGAATAATAGGTTTGTGTATGCAATTAAGTGAGAGGAAAATGGTCTTATGTGACAAAAAACCAGACTTGTCGCAAAAGGCTATGTGGAAAAATCAGATGTTGATTTTAATGAAGTTTCTGCTCCTGTTGATAAGTTAGAGTTGTTTTATATTTAGTTGATAACTTAAATTTGGAGATAGAACATGGTGAACTTAAAAAAGAAAATCATATTTGTCAATCTAAAGGTTTGGATAACAAAACCAATTCTAACTGGGTTTGCAAGTTGAAAAATGGATTATATGGTTTGAAACAAGCACTTAGGAAATGATATTCGAAGTTTGATAATTTTATGTAGGGTGAAGGCTATACTAGAGGCAAATTTGATCATTGTGTGTACTTCTGTAATGGGTAGTTTGATGTAACCAATAGTTTGCACGAGACCTGATAATGCCCATGTAGCGAGAGTTGTTTCTAGATATATATGTCTAATCCAAGATGGGAACATTGTCATGCAGCGAAATGGATCATTTGGTATTAAAAGGGACACACAATGTATGTTTGTACTTTGGAAGTTCATCATTGACAGTTGTTGGATTTGTAGATGCAAATTATGTAGGGTATTGTGACACTAGAAGGTCCACTACTGACTACATTTTCAAGGTTGGTGGGGATGCAGTCAAGTGCATGTGAAAGTTGCAGGATATTATTACCTTATCATCAATTGAAGCAGAGTATGTTGTATTAACAGAAGCAGCAAATTAAATGATTTGGTTGAGGAGGTTACTTGATCGGTTTGGGGTGAAACAAAAGAAAGATGTCTAGTATTGTGATAACCAGAATGTAATTCATAGGGCTAAGAATGTAGCTTATCACTCCAAAACACATAGAGGTCAGATACCATTTCATTCGGTTAGCCTGAGAACATGGGGATTTGCAAGTGGATAAGATCCACATTGAGAAGAACTTGGCTGATATATTGAGAAAAGTTGTTGTAATTGAGAAAAATCGGATGCGTAGAGGCTTTCAGGATTGGAAGAGACATTATCTCAAGGGAATGGAGAATGATGCATTTGTGGTTGTTTTAGAGGTTTTAGTGATTTGTCTTCAAGTGAGGCATTCTTGTATGAGTGTTGAAGCCAAATCACATGTGTGCCACTTCATCACATGTGTGTTATTTGTTGAGTTTTCCCTTACTTATTTTGAGCCATTAGATTGAAACTAATTTAAGGGTTGTGATGTTGTAGATACTTTACTTTTTAAAAAGATTTAAACCATTTTGTTGAGAGAGAGCAGTTGGATTTTTCTCTCATTGTGTGCTATGTGCTTTGTTTTAGAGAGAGAAAAAGTGAGTGAAAGAGTGAGCTTTATTGTGGGTTTGTTGTTTACCCTGCTCATGAGAGAGTGTGAAAAAGGGACCCATTGTAATTGGGTTTTGTTGGTTGTGCTATAAAACAATCTCTGTACAGTGAGAAGGCCTTGATTTGAAGATTTTTTGGGACCTTGTTACACATTGTAATATATTTGAATCAGTAACTAAAGCCTTGCACCATTCTCTCATGGATATAGAACATGATTTGTGGTTGGACCACGTTAAATCTTGGGTCTTTTTATGGTTGAATACTTTATCATGCTTTCTTATATTGTTGTTTTGATTGTATGAGATTCCATATGTTATTTCCATGGCATGTTTGTGTCGATTGGATGCACAATAACTCTTATGCTTCACACCCTTGGTCAATTTTTTACCATCAATAGGTCCAAACCATCATCCAAATTAGGATAGCGTAATATTCAAGGCTTCACTCAAAGAAAAGATGTATATGAAGAGGGATTGTCAAATCTCCAAGAAAAGGAAAACTGGGCACTTGATGCTGCCAATATTATTAATGAGGGTTTAAAAAGTGGAAAAAATAATGTATTATCAGTTTCAATGAGTTGTAATTATTTTAAAGACTTGTGGATTCTTGATTCAGTATGTTTCTATTAATTGCTGGTCATCAGGACTGGTTTGTCACACACTTAAGATTTGATGGTGGCTCAGTTTTCATGGGAAATAATGTGATTTATAATATCGTCAGTTGAAGGACAGTTAATATCAAGATGTATGATGAAGGAGCCTCAACTTATATGAGACATATCCTAGATTTGAAAAAAAATCCAATATCTTTTGGTGCCTTAGACTTTAGTGGTACAAAATTGTTGGAAAAGATGAAATCTTGAAAATTTAAAGGGTGCCCTAGTTCTGATGAAAGACAAGAAGATTGAATCATGTTTGTTTGTGCTGCTTAGGAGTGCCATCATTGGTAGAGCAACAAATTCTATAACTGATTGTGGTGATTTTGATTTGACTTAGTAGTCGCATATAGGGTTGGGTGATATGAGTGGAGGTTTGATGGAACTGAAATGAATATCAATTGATCAATAATGTGAAGAAATACAAGTTGAACTCCTGTGAGCATTGTGTCTATAGTGTAGCGTGTAGCTTTGCATGTATGTGTATACTACACAAGGCATTCTTGAGTATCTTCTCAAAAGGAAGATATTTGGATTTCATTTCCTTCATAGTGATTTCTCAAGAAAGATTGGATTTACGCCTTAAAAAAGAAAGCAAATGTATTTAATACAAAAGAAAGCAACTATATTTAATACATTCAAGCATTAGAAAGCTACGGTCGAAAATCAAACTGGAAGATAAAGTGCTTGATGGCTCATAATGGTGGAGAGTACACTTTCATGGAGCTTATGAACTTTTGCAGTAATAAATGCATTATTCATCACTACCTACTTTGAAAATGTTAGAACATAATGGACTTGCCAAGTGTGTAAACATGACACCTGCAAAAAAAGCAACAACATGTTGAGTAACAATTGTTTGTCAAATGACCTTTGGGAAAAGGCAGTTAGTACGACATGCTACCTTGTCAATAGGTTACCATCTATGGTGTAGTGCATAAAACACCACAAGAGTTATAGACCAATATACCTGCAGATTATTCATGTTTAAGAAATTTTCATTGCTTTGCTTATGTTAATGTAAAAGATCAAAGAAGAGTATTTTTCTTAGTAATGACTAGAGTTGAAGGTTACAAATTGTGGTGCCCAACCTCTATATCGTCTAAGTCTACTATCAGTTGTGAAGTAAATAAAATGAATCTACTATGTTGAAGCACATTTAGAAAAAAGGTAGAAGAGACAATCACAACATTGGTGATCCATTGAACTGGAGTTCAGAACTTTAGAAAATGATCCAAAATATGTGTCAGAATATCCTTGTGAAAGTGCTGAGGAGAATGTTGACCCTAAGTTGTTACCGAGCCTACTCTTGATGCAAATTTTTTATATATATATATATATATATATATATATATATATATATATATATATATATATATATATATATATATATATATATATATATATATATATATATATATATATATATATATATATATATATATATATATATATATATATATATATATATATATATATAAATATCTTGTCAGCCTAAGGGCGTACTGCTACAGTAAACGCCAACGGCCCAGATTGAATCTGGGCCGATCTGGCGATCCCGAATATTCGGTAGTATTTAAATTTTAATATTTTTTTTACAAATCGTATTGCTCTGAAATTTGGAGCATGTATATATAAAAAATAGGTGAATCTTTGAAAAATATAAAAAAAATATTTTACTTGAAAAACTTAACCAAAATACCCCTGTAAAATTTTAAAGGTATTTTGGTCAATTATTTTACAGATTATTTTTTTTATATATTTTTATTTGGTGAACCTTGATGAGAAGAATATACACTAAAATTTTAAATAATTTGGATTTATAGAAAATAAAATAAAATTTAAACACGAAAAGAGGTCGTGACCGTCAGATCGACCTAGATTCAATCTGGGCAATTGGCGTTTACCGTAGCGGTCAGCTAGTGGGTGTACAAAATCCACTTTATATATATATATATATATATATATATATATATATATATATATATATATATATATATATATATATATATATATATATATATATATATATATATATATATATATATATATATATATAATTGTTGGCACTGAATTTTAAAAATATTCATATAAGGGGTTAAAAAGGGATTTTTATTTTATTAAGATGAATTTCTTAGTTTGTAGGATTGTTAGATAATTAGAAAGAGAATGATGTGAGAGGGTTAATTGCATGAGAGGTAGAGAAATTTCCTAAAAAAGATGATCTATGAGAGAAAATAGGAATATTTGGAAAGAAGCTTTAATTAATCCAAAGAGATTTATGTGGGATATGGATGGGGAGTAAAGATTTTAAAAAATAGATATTTATGGGAGATTTTTATGAGGGTGAATATCTAATGAAAGATTTGATGGAGGAGAGATTCGCGTGAAAAAAGATGAGCTAGAGAGAGAAAATTGTGGGGCAGAGAGAGGAAGAGATTAACGTGGAAGAGAGAGATATACATGGTGGGGAGGCAGAGAGAAATTGGCATGAGAGAGAGAGTTTTTTTGGGTTATTTATGTATTTATTTATAATTGACTTGTATTTCTTGTTAATTGACTTGTATTTAAGGTATAAATTTTCCTTTAGAAAGGAGAAGTGAATATTTTTGTAGAGAGCTTGCTTATGAATGAAGAAGCTAATGTCTTTTTCTTCGTGGCATGATTTACAGTCATATTTTTTCCTCTATTATTGTTGAATTTTTATTTGTTTAAGATCGAAAGAAGACCAGATTTAATTTCCCAGACTTCTTTTGCATCAACTCCACATGAAGAAGAGCTTTAGCTTAGGAGGGAAAACATAACCAAGAAGCCTGTTGTGATATATATCTTGAGGATATGGTAGTTTATGCATTAGCTGTCACATGCCAAGATTTGAGGAAGTTACAAAAGATGGTAATTGTAGTAGGTGGAACGACACATGAATGAAGAGATAATGGTTCTTCAAAAGAATCATACTTAGGATCTCGTGAAGTTTTCCAAATACAAGAGTGCCAATGAATGAACATGGATTTATAAGAAAGAAGGGAATTAGTTCAAGGTACAATTGGGCATAAAAGGCATTGTACATAGGGAAAGCATTGACTCTGATTATATCTTTTCTTCTATTGTAAAGTACGCCTCTATTTGGGTATTGCTAGCAATAGTTGCATTATTTGATTTGGAGTTGGAGTAGTTTGAGTCAAGACTATGTTCTTGTTTGGAGAGTTAGAGAAACAAATTTCTATGACTCAACTTGAAGGCTTTGTAGTGAAACTCATAGAGGACCATATATGTAAGTGTTGAAAACGTATTACCACCTCATTGCCAACCTATGCTACCACGGTTTCTACGTTGGTGATGTTTATCTTTGGGATGTTAACATATATTACATGATATGATAAACTTTTATGGGATGTAACTGTTGCTCTCTTCTTCTATAAATTATATGTCTTGAGTATTGTATTTTTTCATGACAGAATAAAGGATACAGTGCTCACCGCGGACGTAGGCCATTGCCGAATCACGTAAATCTTGTCTTTGTACATGTGGCTTTCTATTTTTCTAATATGGTAACAGAGCGTGGTTAAGGTTTTTGTTTTCGGGGGCTTACCAGCTCCTTTGCTACGTCTTCTGGTTTTTTGGGGGTGACTTCAAATCTCTGCTGCCATAGAGCAAGAGAGAGTTGTTTCTTACAATTTCTACAATTTCTGCAGACCCCTTCTTCTCTATCTCTGTTGTGCCTTCACTCTCTCTGTGCTTTCTTTGAAGTTATCACTAGTCTACTCCCTTGCTGTACCTTTGGATCTCTGCTGCCATAGAGCGAGAGAGAATTGCTTCTTACAGTTTCTTCAGACCCCTTCTTTTTCTTTGTTGTGCCTTTTGATCTTTGTTATTCCTTCGCTCTCTCTATGCCTTCTTTGAAGTTATCACTAGTCTTCTCCTTTGTTGTGCCTTCAAATCTCTACTGCCATAGAGCGAGAGAGAGTTGCTTCTTATACCTTCTGCTGCTGCCGAAGGAGATCTTTGAGTCAACTACAGCAAAAAGATTCTCGTTCTCTTTCTACCAATTAGAATTGGTAACTCTTTGCTTTTCCTTGAGTCAACTACATCAAGAAGACTCTCGTTCTCTTTCTACCAATTGGAATTGGGAAATTTTCTTTTTTGTGGGCTTGTCCAATATTGATCCCACGGAGCCATCACCAGCCTTCATGCTGGAAAATATCACTGGAAAATATTCTAGAGAGAGAGAGAGAGAGAGAGGAGTATTAAAAGTCAATCAAGCAACCCTGCAACTTTTTTGAAGTCAATCAGGCAGAGGAGGCGAGGGCTGGACTTTCTCTCTCTAGCCTTTTGTGAAGTCCGTGATAGCCTCTCTGTGATGTTTATCAAGTAAGATTTTTTTTTTACTCTTTTACAAAAGGTGAAGAGGTAGTCCTTAAGACCATATTATTTCAAGGAGGCTGTATATTTCATCGACTGTTAGCTTCCTTCTTTTTGGGATTGGTCTTCTTGTTTTTGGTTCAGTAATTTTTATTTGGTTCAGTTATTTACATCATGGAAGATATTGTGGATATGACCAGGAATCCTAAACCTAAAACTATTATCCATGAAAAAGAGTCCAATACTAGTGATAAATTAACTAGTATCCCTTTGAACGGACTCAAATGGGATAAAGCCCTTGTATCAATTGCAAACGGTTTACGCATTCCCGTTAAATGAATAGGTAGAACTAAGTTTTTTTTAAAACATGTCAATTCTGATGTTCTCTTTATACCCTCATTCCCTTCAAACCTTCATTTCTTCAGTAAACTAACTCAAAACTTGAACTGTAATGTTATTCTTTCTCCTTCTACTGCTTCGTTTTAGGATCGGGCTACAGGAGGATGATTGGTGAAGGGAGATTGTCACAAGGACTTTATTATATTGATTAGAAGAATAAGGCTTTGGTTGCTAATAGTAGAGACTTGAACAAGATTTGGCATTCCATACTTGGTCTTATGTCAATAAATCTTTACTTTATTTAAAATCTGAATTATCCATTGATTCTTGTAATTGTGACGTGTGTCATTTGTCAAAGCAGTCAAGACTTCTCTTTCAGTTTCAAGGAATAAGGTGGAAAAACTTTTTGACTTGATTCATTCTGATGTGTGGGGGCCTGCTCCAGTTGAGTCCTATAATGGATTGAGGTATTGTCCGCTTTTCATTGATGATTTATCTAGGATGACCTAGATATATTTGTTTAAATTCAAGAGTGAAGTCTTTGGAAAATTTAAAGAATTTTTAAATCTAGTTAAAACCCAATACAATGCTAAAATCAAAATTCTACATCCAGATAATGGATCCGAATATACAAATAAATATTTTTGGAATAGGCATTATGCATCAGACAGCTTGTGCTTCTACTCCCCAACAGAATGGGTTGTTTGAAAGGGAAAATAGACACTTGCTTGAAGTTGCTCGATCCATTATGTTCGAAAAAAATGTCCCTAAATTTTTTTGGACTGAAGCTATCCTTACTGCATGTTATTTGATTAATAGACTACCAAGCAAGGTCCTTGGGAATAAATCTCCTATTGGAATTCTAAAGGGAAAGAAAAATGATTTATCTCATTTACATATATTTGGATGTGCATGTTTTGTTCACAATAATTCTCAATGAAGAGATAAATTGGACCCTCGGGCTATTAAATGTATTTTCATGGGGTGCTCCTCAACAAAAAAAGGATATAAATAGTATGATTTCAAAAATAAGAAATTTTATATTTCTCGGGATGTAACATTCAATGAAAATGATTCATTTTTCCAAAATTCAAGCCATCTGAAAATCGGGAATCGGGGGGAGTATTATGAAATATTTCCTATAATAAATGAAGGAAGCACACAAATCATCCAAAAAGATCAGGAATGACACGAAAATAATGTTGAAAGGGCTTTATATGGATTAAAACATTCTCCTCGGGCTTGGTATGCTATGTTGAGTGATGCTCTCTTTAAAGTAGGATTTAAGAGAAGCTCCGCTGACTCCTCCACATTTGTAAAGAGAAATTTGGAAAGAGTTATTATTGTGTTAATTTATGTTAATGACATTGTTATCATAGGAAGTGATGAAAAATTGATTTCGAACTTAAAGGCTTACTTTCACAAAAACTTTGATAGTAAGGATCTAGAAAAATTGAAATATTTCCTAGGGATTGAAGTTGGCTATCCTAAAAAGTGAATATTTGTTTCTCAACTAAAGTATGTCATGGACTTATTAAAAGAAACTGGAAAATTAGGAGCAAAACCAATTGAAACTTCCTTTGAGATAAATATAGTAATATTAACTCCTCTGATGGAGAATCCCTTGAGGATATTGGAAGATATCAAAGATTAATAGGTAGATTAATATATCTGACTATTACACGTCCTGATATATGTCATGGTATAAGAGTTGTCAGCGAATATATGCATGCTCCTAGAACAAATTACCTTGAAGTCGTTGAAAGACTTCTAAGATATTTAAAGAGTTTTCCTGAAAGAGGAATTTGGATGAAAAATTAATTCACATATCAATATTATGGGCTATACTAATGCAGATTGGGCTGGAAATCAGGATGATAGAAGGTCTACAACAGGCTACTGTATGATGGTAGGAGGTAATCTTATTACTTGAAAAAGTAAAAAGAAGTCTGTGGTTGCCAAATCAAGTGCAGAATTTGAATATCGAGCTATGACATTTGGAACTAGTGAAATTGTCAGGATAAAGTTTCTTCTTCAAGACATGGGATTTCAAACTAAAGAACCAATTGAAATGTTTAGTGATAATCGTTATGCTATTTATATTGCTGCTAATCTTATTTTTCCATGAGAGAACCAAATACATTGAGGTCAATTGTCATTTTGTATGCGAAAAGGTTCAAGATAAAATAATCAGCACCCCTTATATTGGAAATGAATACCATCTTGCTGATATATTCACATAGGCAGTCTCAAAGTCAATGATCTAGCCAATTCTTTTCAAGTTGGGCTCTACTGATATCTTCACATCAACTTGAGGGGAAGTATTGAAAACGCGTTTCCACCTCATTGCCAACCTATTTTACCACAGTTTCCATATTGGTGGTTTTTATCTTTGGGAGGTTAATATATATCACGAGATATGATATACTTTTATGGGATGTAACTATTGCTACCTTCTTCTATAAATTATCTATCTTGAGTCTTGTATTTTTTCATGATAGAAAAAGGATACAATGCTCACCGTAGATGTAGGCCATTGCCGAACCACATAAATATTGTCTTTGTGCATGTGGCTTTCTATTTTTCTAATAGTAAAATGAAAAAGTCATCGAGTGCGTAAAACAATCTCCTAGGTAATGATCCAAACGTTTAGATATATTTATAATTAGACAAGTGTGCCGGAAGTAAATATGACAATTTGATGCAGTCCAACAATACACAATAAACTTCAAGACCGACATTCATGCCTTTAGAGGCATTTTTAGCCTAGTTTGTTGGGCAAACATCACATGACGTGTTTGGATACTATAGGGATCTTGCTGTAGTTTTCAAAATGGGATCATAATACTGATTTCGATATCAAAATGAGAAGTTATGCTTATGCAAAGTCAGGGTAACTTTTAGGACTACTTTGTTTTAAATCATTTTTTCAAGGGTAAAAGTGTCAAGTCCTAATCCAATTTTAATAAATAGTTTTAATTACACTAGAATTAGGATTAGAAGGTCTAAATAAAGTCCATATATAGGGATTAAGTTAGAGTACTGTTCTTATTTGAGTCATTTTTTCCTTGAGTTCTTGTGAATTCAACATAGCTATTGAATTTGGATTTGTTCATTTTCTTTAATTCTGAATCAGTTTATCATTTCCTTTTTTAGGAAGTTTCATGTTATTTAGTATGGATTTGCATCATAATTTTGTCTATTTTAAAAAAATAATTGATGGCTATTCATGTATTTGTTGCTCTATATGAATGATATGCTTATTGTTGAGAAGAATTGTTTAAAAATACGTAAAATGGAAGACTCAACTTAGCATAGAATTTGAGATAAAAGACATAGGGTTGATTAAAATTTTTTTGGGTATGGAGATATGTAGATATAGAAAGTTGGGCAAATTAGAAGAGTACATTGAGAATGTTATCGCCAAATTTTGGATGGAGAATTCAAAGCTTATGGGTACTCCTTTTGCTACATATTCAAATTTTCAAAAGCATTATCTTTGAGTACAACAACAAAAAAGAATACATGGCATGTGTTCCTTGTGTAAGTGCAGTTGAAAGCTTCATGTATGCAATGATTTGAACTCATATAGATATTTTTCATGCCATTAGTATTATTAACAAGAATATGTCCATGAAAGGAACATTGACCTATAGTGAAAAAAATATTACTTAAGGGATCCATCAAGGTGGGTCTATTGTTTGACAGTGGCATCAAGATTGGTAATGAGGTTGTTGGTTATATTGATGCTAATGTGTGTGATTTGAACTATAAAAGATCTATTATAAGTTATATGTTTACACTTGTTGAAACTTCGATTAGTTGGAGGTCGATACTACAACCCACAACTACCTTATCTATGAGCGAAGCAAAATATATAGTTGTTATCGGCCCATGATAGAAAAAACTATTGTGATAATTAAAGTGCAATATATTTGATGGTTTATCATGTGAGGATGAAGCATATTAATGTCATATATCATTCTATCCGTTAGATAATAGTTGAGGGTGATATCTTGATAAAAAAATGCCACCAAAAAAAATGTTGTAGTGATACTTATAAAATTCATATATTACATAAGTTCAAGTTGTGCTTAAATTTGATTAATGTGTTTTTCAGATGAGTGCCCTTGGGAGTGCTTAGAGAGAAGAGGGTCACACAGAATCTCTTTTGGTGAGTTCAAGTCAAAGTGGAGATCCATTGAATTGGCTTCCATTCAAACGAAACCTATGTCGAGGTATTTTTTGGATTTCTTAATTTTTTTGGGATTGGTTTAGGTCTCCTATTTTTGTAAAGAATGAATCCTAGGTTTTAAAAATACTTTCTTACTTTCATGATTAATCCTAACCTTCACTATCCACATATAATTGACTTAAGAGATCAGGATCGCCATATGTGATTTCCTTTGGGGGTTTCTATTTATGTTATATATGTCCTTGTTATAAGAGATATTTGGGGTTTCTTCTTATGTTATATCTATCCTTGTTATAAGAGATAAGAAAGGCTATAAGTGATTGCCTTTTGGGGTTTTTTTTTTTTTTTTCTCTTTTAGATATGGACGGGGTTTCAATGAGTCGGACTACTCATATGTACATATGCAGCTCCCTACAAAAATTCATTTAAGATGATTTTTTTTCTTATTGTTTTTTTTTATAGATTCATCATTTAGGCGAAAAGAAAAATAAATTTTTAAAATTAAAAATGTAATTGTTTAGTATTTTTTATGCACTGTCGATATCTTATTTTTGGACAATACACCTGGGGGAGGGCGGTGGAGATAGAGACTAATCATTTTGTTGGAATTCTCTTAGGAGCAAACATCAAAACCTGAGTCTACATCAAAAAAAAACATACAATAACAACACTTTAACCCCTTGTTCTTTATGATTACAAAGTTTATCTCCCTATGTCCTTTTCTATAAAAGAGTGAAGCACCCAAAGATAGGCTAATAAGTGTCATCTAGAAAGTTACTCTCTCTCTCTCAGAGTGGAACAATCTTCATGAAGTTCAAAAAAGTGAAGCAATCTTCATCGAAAGATTCCAAAGTGGGTTAAAAGAACAGGGAATGGGCAATGGAGAAATCTAGTCGCGAGCCTATCTGCACATCCTTTTCAAAGTGGGCCACTAAAAGATTCTTGAGTTTGACATGTTACATTGGCTGATTGGGAGACTGCAAGTTATAATGCAATGCCTTATTTTCAAAATTTCAAATAAATATTTGAAAAAGGGATATTGAAATTATTTACTTTTAGTATAATGATGTCACAATCATTCTTGTCATCGTGTTACAGATCAGGTGTTTATAAGAATGTCGATGACTAGATTCAAAGTTGAAATTTTTTTTTTTGAACTTTATGACATACCCCAAGTCATATAGTTTGACATCTAATGGTTAGGAGTATTTGTGACCTCCTTACAACAAAAATACAATGGTCTCATTGTTTGAGTAATTATTATGGGGTATGCCACATGGAATGTAAGATTAGGCACAAATAGGATTTCTTTTGGAATTTTTTTTGTGTATCTCATTCGTAAATTTCATTTTAATTTTATCTCAAATATGGATTTTGGAGCTAAAATATCATCCGTTAATAAAAGAATAACGGGTGGCTCCGAAACAGTCTAAAAATAAAACTCAAATTATTGATTGATTTATTTATTTATTTTCTAAGTCATGATCATATTTATTGAGATTATCGATATATAAAATTTTAGATCCAAACGGACAATTGCACTTAAGGTGAATGAATCGACGTACGCACCAAAAGCGCCTCCCTCTCTATCATAGTAATTCATTTTTAAGAAACCCTTTTCTTCAACTCATTGAATTGATTCACTTCCTTGAATTCAACTCGTTGTATTGACGACAAGAAGCCCCAATGTTTAAAAAAATGGATAAGTGACTCGTATCGTTACAACCATAGCTATATCGGATTGGGAGAATCGGTGGATTGGATTAGAAGAATCGGCGGAATCGGTAATTTTTGTTCCAAATTTTTTTAAAAAATAATACAAGAAAAATTATTCATCCTTTTTTTTTTTTTTTTTATTCGCTTGACTCGGTGAAGAATCGATCAGAATCAGTGAAGAATTGGTCAGACTCGGTGAAGAATCGTCAGAACTTACGGTTCCGCAAAAAAATCGACAGAGTCTACTATTCTGAATCGACCGAGTCCCGGTTTTCTTACTAGATCCGCAACGGTCATGGCAATTCTCGATCTTGGGCATGGGCTGGGCTCGACCTGGCCCTGGTTTGTCCCTTGGCCCCATAGAGCCAGCCCAGGAAAACATTTAGACTGTTAGTTACACTTGTATTCAGAAAGACCACCTATTTGCATCTATCTTTTAAGGTGCATGCTTTATACCTCTGGACCTCACATTGTAGAAATGCGGTCAAGCTTGCATGCAACAATTTTCGCTCGGATAAAGCAAAGGTGCGTACGAAAATCTCTGCGGCAACTGCAATTTCTTGAGTCAGCCTACATTTTATGTAGAGCGTCATTGAGATAGTACTAAATCTACTAAATTCTTCAATGAATAATTCACATATCCGCACATGCTATATACCAATTGAGAGTATTTTATTTATTTTTTAAACACACTTTAAAATATAGAATTAAGGTACATATCTAAAATCTTTCAAAAAAAGTTGTTTTGATATTGGCAAAACATCTAATAGATCATTTTGACATCAAGATGTATGGATATGGAGAAAAAAAGATATTTGAAGTCATAAAAATAGTACATCTTGCAATGATTCTCTAGACCGTCAATTTTCAAGGTTTTCATGCATTTATAGATCTACTTGATTTGAACCATTTTTAGAGTTTAAAATTCTATAACCAGAGATAAAAATAGATTCTTGCACAATCCTAAAAAATTTCAATACCAAAATTATATCTCATAACAAAGTTCGAACGTGGACCTTACTTTGATTGTTTACAGTTGCAACCTTATGCAAGCCACACCCTTTTCTAAAAGGTGCGGTTTCTATAAGGTTGCAACCTAAAATAATCCAATTAAGGCACACTTCAAAATTTTATCATAATATGTAATTTTAGTGTAAAAAATTCTTACGAGTACCTTAAAATATATTTTCATATCTAATTATAAAATTTTAAACTTAAAAAATGATTAATATCAAGTAGATCTATAAACATATGAAAATCTAGGAAATGGATGGTCTAGATATAACATTGCAAGATGTACCATTTCTAGGTCTCAAAATCTTTTTATTTTTCGCATATTCATGTATCTTGATGTCCAGATGATGAATTAGAGTTTTTTCAATATTAAAACAACATTCTCTTATGGATTTTTGAGGTGTATATTGAATTCTAAATTTTAAGGTTACAACCTTATATAAACTTTTTTCCTTGTAGTGTGGCTTACTTATAGTTGATGAGGGACCCGCTAATCTAATCCAAACCTCTTCTAACTCGTCCACATACTGCTTAAGATTGGTGAGTTGTATATCGTGCTAAGGTAGTATCAATCATGAACTGACATGAGCATGTTTTTGCTCCTATTATTGTTATTTAAAGGGGAAGATACTAAAAATAAACAAAAATCGATCGTTGAGTGACAAATGGAAAACTGCAATCTATCCGGCATTGGATGCGTCCGTACCAAAGTGGGAGACGATTAACCATACATGGGTTATGTATTCATTCATGTTGTTTTTCGATCGAAAGACCTAGAGCTAACTATTGAGATTTTGGGCTATCCGGATACATACTCCGCCAGATGGTTCATGAATGTTTGTTGCCGGGGGCAACAAGATTAAGCTTAATTAAACTATCTTGCAAAATCATGAAGGTTGTCAGATCAAACCATTTAATCCGAGATGGTTACTATTTAAATTTCACTTAATGTAAGTACCTAATCAAAATTGTGGTAAAAAATTGTGAAATGTCCCTTATAAAGATTGAGGACCTTGGATTCTTGTAATTGGTCTCATTTAAGTGGCACAAGTCAAATGATGAAAATATCTTTATTTAAGTGGCACAAGTCAAATGATGAAAATATCTTTAGTTGTTGAAGGTTAAAATCAAATGATGAAAACGTCCCTAGTGAAAAAACTGAGCTCAGTGAATCACTAAAGATGATACCTTATCT
Organism: Amborella trichopoda; assembly: GCF_054954075.1. NCBI lineage: Eukaryota > Viridiplantae > Streptophyta > Magnoliopsida > Amborellales > Amborellaceae > Amborella > Amborella trichopoda. The sequence continues at coordinate 32,528,167 of NC_142343.1, forward strand.
GACAGTTGTGTTGTTGTCTCAATGCACTTGTTGAGTGTTGTCAATAGAATGGGTGACCTGGTTATTATTGGTATATTTCTTAACGAGTTACCAGAGTTCATTGAAATTTAAAAGTAATAATCCTTAGCATTAAATGGGAAGATTTAAATACAAGGTGCTTTGATTATTTATTTGATATTTTATTATCAACCAATAATGTCGACCACGACAATCACGGATATAGAAAAAAATAGATTTGAAGTTTAAAACTATTCTACTTTAAGCTTTATTTTTTTACTGTTCACCATAAGATGCAAAAAAGAAAAAATAAAAATAAAAATAAAAATAAAAATAAATTCTATTTTTTTTATGAGTCCATTAAACTTTTTTTTTTTTGAAGGCGTGTGTTTGTCTTTTAGAAGCTTGGGGCTTTGGATAAAGCTTGGCTTTATTAGACATGGGTTTGAAGGGTATCATCTTGGGGCTTATGTTTGGATGGTGTGTAAATAAGATTTTTATTAGGAATAGGATTTTAGAAGGGTCATCCTTATCTTGGCAATAGAAGATACGGATAGAAGGAGTACGTAACTTTGAATAGAGTTTTGTTTTATTTATTATTATTATTATTATTGGAAACCACTAAGCAACACTTATAGGTGAAAATGAACAGTGATTTTGCCTATGTTCATTACCGTCCAAAGTTCATCGTACGGTCACAATTGTCTGGTAGTGTTTCAATTTTCATTTTTTTCTACAAATTGGAATGATTTGAAATTTGGAGCTTGTGTTCATCAAAAATAGGAGAATCTAATAAAAATATATAAAAAAACTAATTCATAAAATATAAATTGACCAAAATACCTTAAAAACTTTATGGGGTTATTTTGATCAATTTATATTTTACGAAATATTTTTTTCATATTTTTATTAAGTGCGTCTCACTAAGATATACATACGTTTCAAATTTTAGATCATTCTGATTTATAGAAAAACAATGAAAATTGAAACACTACTAGGCAATCGTGACCATGCGATGAACTTTAAACGGTGACGAGCATACGCAAAATCACTATTCATTTTCACCTATAGGCGGTGGGAAGAATTTTTCTTTATTTTTATTTGTTTTTTTTTTTTTTCAAGTTTATTTAAAGGGAAGAATCCTTCTTTGTAAAGAGAGCATAAATTGAAATTGAATAAAATTTGATCTAGAGAAGAGATTGTTTTTGAGGTGGATTCCCTCTCAGACCTTGAGAGATGGTATATTCTCTCAACCATTTATGATTATTATTATTTTAATTTATTTTTCCCTGCATTAGTTGGTATCAATGCAAGTTAGATCCAGAGATAGCAAGTAAGATCTGTCAAAACCTGCTTTTACAATCGATGATATATTGCCGCAAGTCATGGATTATATGGGTCAACAAATTCAAAAGTGCTTGAACACAACATTAGAGGGTATCCGACTAGAAATAAGTGAAACCAATTAAAGGTTGCAACAGTTGGAAGATGCTACTTATCCAGAAAAAAGCACTCGCAACCACATGAACTTGTATCAAATCTCACCATGGCGACAAATCAAGCTCCACGACCGACCCGGGTTGCCGATCCAGAACGTCAAGAGCAAATTTGTTAAGATCCTTGTCCTATAAAGCATCCATGAGATTTCGGTATTAAAATCGATCTACTGAAATTTCATGGTAAGCTCCACATTGAAGCTTTTATTGATTGGTTAAGTGGAGTTAAGAATTATTTTGAATAGAGTGAATTGCTAGAGGAACGTAAGGTTAAACTTGTTGCTACCAGACTCTGCTGGTATGTTGCGGCCTAGTAGAAGTAAGCTCAACAATCTTGACTTCGTAGTGGAAAAAAAAAATTTACTGACTGACAAAAAATGAAAAATAAATTGAAAGAGAATTTTCTTCAGATCATGAGAAAAATTTCTTTTAAGAACTCCAAAATCTTCGACAAAGTGAGAAAAAAGTAGAAGATTATACATGAGAGTTTTATGGATTAGTTGCTGGAAATAACCTCCAATAAATGGAAGGACAAAAGATTGCTCGATATGTAAATGACCTTCAACTTACCATTAGGGACGACGTTTTTCTATATCGGCCATGGACTTTAAGTAAAACTTTTCAACTTGCTTTATGAGTAGAAACTAAATACAAAGGGAGCACCGATAGGCGGTTTTATACTCATAATGAAGTTTGATGCCAACCGAAATTTAATAATAATAAAAAAAAAGATATTGCAAAGTCTACGTGTTATCGCTGTAATAAGTCGGGACACCGTGCATATGAATCCTCAACAAAGAGGATGGAGGTACACTTGGTTAAGGGAAAGATGAAGTTCAAGAAGAAGAACTTGTTACAAAAGTGATCCTACATGGTGATGAAGGGAATCCACTTTAAATCAAGATTAATGTCAAGCTTTTCCTAAGCCCGAGAGAGTGATGCAAAAAAAATAAAAAAAATACTAAATTTTATTTTTTTTAATAAAACCGTTAATTCCATTTTATTTTTTAAAAGTTGTGTTTTGTCATTTGGAATCTCAAGGCTTTGGATAAAGCTTGGCTTTAATAGACGTGGGTTTTTGGGGCTCATCTTTGGATGGTGTGTGAATAAGATTTTTATCATGAATATGATTCTAGTGGGGGGCATCCATATATTGGAAAAAGAAGATAGGGATAGAGGGAGTGCGTGACTTTGAATGGAGAAATAGAATTTTGTTTTAGGTTTTTTCTTACCAAGTCTATTTAAAGATAAGAGTCCATTTTTGTAAAGAGATCAGATATTGAAATTGAGTAAAATTTGGTCTTGATAAAAAATCCTTTGTGGTATGGATTCTTTTGTCAACCTTGAGAGATGGTATATTCTCTCAACAATTTTCCTTTTTTATGTGCTTTAAATCTTAAATCCATCTTTAAGACTTTTAAATAGGACGTTGAATAAGACCTCATTTAAACTTATTCCTATTATAAAGTGGTGATAGACAGTGTTTGGATAGAACCAGTAATGGTTTGATCATATGAGTGTTTGAATTTTAAAAAATCATTGGGCTGGGTTAGGACTCGCCGCAGTTAGTCATTGGGAGCTAGGAAATTCCACCAAAGTCGGTCCCTGTCGAGAGCTAGGCGATTCCAGACCCCCTAGGATAAAATTAGACATAACTCCACTCCTAAGTTTTATCATATTGAGTGTTTTTACTAAAAATTGTATGGTCTGGCTTGGACATGCTCATATGTGATCTCATTTTTCAGTTGTTTGATTTGAATCGACAGTTAGGATTGCTCCTGTCACAATGTCACTCCAAAACAATGCTTAGTTTTAAATTTTTTCCTACAAAACTTTTTGGCTGAAATTTGGCGCGTCCCATTTCCTTATTGGGGTGCACCTGGCAAAAATAAAAAAATATTTCTCGTGAAAAATAATTGACTAAAATGGCCCTAAAATTTTTAAAGTTGTTCTAGTAAATTTTTATATATTTTTATTATTATTAGAAAAAAATTTATATAAGGGTGAGCCCCTAAATAATTAAATTAAGGCGCAACTAAAAAATTCACTACAAGAGATTGTTTCGACGTTGAAAACCCCTCAATTCAATCATCTCGATCTCAAGACTTATGGACATGAGAAAAATAAGTTTCAAGAATTAAAAATAATGCCTCTTGTAATGTATTATCTGGATTGTCAATTTTCAAAATTTTCAAGAGTTCATAGATCTCATAGATCTACACTAATTTTAAATTAAATTTTATAATTAGAAATGAAGATAAATTTTTAAGCCATTAAATTTTTTTTGATACTAAAGCAAATATATTTCGGTTCTATTTGAAAGTGCGCCTTATTTTGATTGTTTAGGACGTCGACCTTATACAAACCTCACCCTTATTTATATCATGTGTGCATGTCAGATATAAGCATGCCCCAAATTTTGCTTCAAAATGATTTGTAGAATAAACATTAAAAATGGAACAGTCTGAGCCGTTAGATCAAGATTTAACACTCAAAAACCACGTCGTGAGATTGTGATTCAAGCCATCTCAACCATCTATTGAGATCAAGAGTCACATATGCTGTATACGTAGGTAGAGTCATTGAAAGCTCTCCCTTACTGAAAACCACTTTAAATAAAAAGCCAACAAACCGCAGGACCAGAGGGAGAAAGAGAGCTCTTTGAGATGAAAACGACAGTTCATAAATTGTCTCTATTGAAAACAATACAATACATATATGTATGTATACACCAAATTGCAAAATTGAGATTGTCCGTACACTTAGGATTCGCCAGTTTGGTCCAAGGTTAATAACACAAAATGAGAAAACGAACAAGAAAAAACCCTCTTGGTCTGTTTGGGCAAGACCCAGTCTACAGGAAAGAAACAAAAAATCACCATGGATTTGATCTACAAAACTCCCCGCGGTTAAAAAAAAACATGAATAGGGTGCCAAAGCCAACTATACAAAATACAGATGAGCGGCACAATTATCATCAGAGCCAACTAACCCCAAGTGAAAAAAAGAGGGAAGATGAAAGCAACAGAGCATGCGATGTGACCATAAAGGGACAAGAGAGAGAGAGGTGCATGTGATATGAGCATGACCCATAGGCAAAGAGGTGTAGAGAGAAGGGGGTAGGGGCACAAGGGAAGTAGTAAGGTGGAGGGGCATGTGATGCCTCAGTGGAAAGACCTTCTTTGCCTGCACTGCCAAGGATTCCGGATAAGATAAAAAGACTCCTCCAAACTGTTTCACGTGCCACTGGACCCACCCCCCGCACCCCATCCCCTTCCATCACATTTTCACTTCCATTCTCTCTCTCTCTCTCTCTATCCACATTTTCAATCAGCATTATCTCTCTCCCTCTCTCTCTCCATCATATTTTCACTTGGATTATATGTTTCTCTTTCTCTCTTATCCAAGACCACAAAAAATATGAGCTCGATTGCTTTCCACTTGTAAACGCCCCAATAATAAGTAAACAAAATTAGGTGTATGAGGAGGACTTGGATATTCCACGTACCGCCAAACTGTTTTAAGCCTTCTTATCCGCAACTACTCTCCAAATGCCCAAATTACACCAAGTTTCTACCAGTGCTCCCACGTCGCTATATATATATATATATATATAGACCCACAAACTCACAACTGCATATATATCCAATAAAACAGATTCAATCTGGATCGATCTGACGATCATGATTTCATTAAGTATTTTAATTTTATTTAGTTATTTATTTTTAACTCCAAATCACTTGAAATTTTATGAATTTATTATTCTCATCAAAGTTCACATAATAAAAAATATTAAGAAAATAATCCACAACATATAAATTGATCAAAATACCCCTATAATTTTCAGGGGTATTTTGGTTAATTTTTTTCTTACAAATTTATTTTTTGATATTTTTATTAGATCCTTCTAGTTTTGAAGAACACGTGCTCAAAATTTCAAGTAGTTGATCCATCTAAAACCAATGGAAACTACTGGCCCAAATATTTTTTTTACTAGAATTATTAATTTTAGTTTTTAAAATTTACTCATTTTTTTCTATTCATAATCACCATATTAGAGATTACATGTCCTTAAAAGTTAAGTCCAAAAATCCATCTTAAAAATAAATTTATTAATAGGCCTGCATTTCTACATATGTTGGCTTGGTAGCATAAAAACCATATATCTCTATATATATATATAAGAAAAAGCTCATGTCAACCCATGGGCTCATGAAACAGTGTAAGCCTAACGGCTCAGATTGAATCTAGACCGATCCAATGATCACAATTGTATTTCGTAATTGAATTTTATTTTTTTTACAAATCCAAATTTCTTGAAATTTGGACTGTCTGATTCTTCAAGAATATTGAAATCTAATAAAAATATCAAAAAAATAATTTGCATAAATTAAATTGACCAAAATACACCTAAAACGTTCCAGGGGTATGTTGATCAATTTATTTTTTTTGTGAATTATTTTTTTTAATATTTTTATTAGGTGCACCTTGATGAGAAGAGTTTATGCTCCAAATTTCACGTTATTTGGATGTATATAAAAAATATTAAAATTATATTACTGATATATAATCCTAGCTGTCAAATCGACCCAGATTCAATATGGGCCATTAGGCTTATACTATTCCATGAGCTAGTATGCTCACCCTAGTATCTTATATATATATATATATATATGTGTGTGTGTGTGTGTGTGTGTGTGTGTGTGTGTGTGTGTGTGTGTGTGTGTGTGTGTGTGTGTGTGTGTGTGTGTGTGTGTGTGTGTGTGTGTGTGTGTGTGTGTAAAAGTCTTAAAAATACCTATAAGCGAAGTGCTACAGTATTTCGCCCTGTCACGGATATAGCATGTCTGTGATGGTTTTGCCTAAAAATCTCTACGGACCTACGGAAGCCATGGCGGTCCCCTCATATTTTTTCCTTCAAATTTGCATGAAAATATCATTCATGAAAAAAAAAATTATAGAACTTTATTGAAGAAAAATGATTACCCAAATGGGATTTACATCATTCGAGATAGAAAGAGAGAGGAGAGAGACACCCCTTTTAGCAAGGGAATCTGTAAGGCCAATAGCTTCCCTCAATATATGCTGAAAAGAATCGAATGCTCCTATCATCAGGTCCGTGATTTCAAGCCATAAAGATTTAAATTTCCAAGGAACTTTCAATTCTTTTTTACACCACTTAATGGCATTTTACGAATCTCCTTCAATAACAAAAGGCCTAACACCCAAACTTAGCCACTAAAAGTTTTAAACCTTGAAGGAGAACTGTCATTTCAGTATAGTTAGCAATGGCTACACCAATCGAGCCTCCATAAGATAGGAGAACGAGACCAAAGGTATCTCGGATCACACCGCCAATACCAGCAGAACCATGATTACCCCTGTGAGCTCCTAACAAAATTTAGCTTATACATATCACACGGAGGTGGAAGCCAAACACTCCTTGGCCTGATCAGGGCATGGCCAAGCAAGATTAAGTTATGAAGGTGAATCATAACATTAGTCTCTGAAATGCCCCAACCATCCTTTGTAACAGCAAGCCAACACCATAAGGAGTGTTTGATCCTAGAAAGAACCCTTTCAAAAAAAAGGCACTCCCCTTCAAAAGTACTCATGTTACGGTCCAACCAGATTTCCTACATAATTATACCTCGAGTAATCTTCCAAATGGTTCTTCCAATCTTTGGCAGGGTTGGAAAAGAGAGATGAGTTACAATACCTTCCACATTCTGAGTCAACAGCATAGAGATGCCCAATACAGCAAAGAACCAATGCCAAATCCTAGCAGCAAATTGGCAATGCAGAAAGAGATGAGCCCTAGATTCAACGTCTTCCTTACACAAGAGGGCTTGATTCACAAGCTTAAATATTCGAATCCCCAAACCTCCTTAATTCTTAGGGGTACATACTCTATCTCATCTCATAAGATGGAATTTTTTGTTGTCGCCATAAGGCCCCCATAAGAAATCACGCATATGAAGTAAGGACATTTGATAGATGGTAGGTTTGACAAACAAGACTGCGATAGAGTAATTCTTCCACATAGAGACAGATATTTAGGCTTCCAGAAGTCCAACTTCGTTTGGATCCTATGAAGGTTTGTAACCCAAGCAAAGATGGTGAGTCTCTTATCGGAGATTGGCAATCTCAAATAAGTGATAGGGAAATGGTCCACTTTGCAACCCCAAGCATCTGCAAGACCTGGAATCACATCCTCCTCACAGTTGATACCAATCATGGAAGTCTTACTAAAATTAACTTTCAAACAAATGATAACCGCACAAATATTAAAGAAGGTGGCAATATTTTGGATCTTCATAACATCAACATCATAAAAAAGTAGAGTATCATCAACATACTACAAATGAGAAACTTTAACCCCGTCATACACAACATTAAAGCCATTAAAGTGACCTCTCCCCTCAATATTTTTAATCATCAGGCTAAAACATTCAACATATAGAGTGAAAAAGAACGGTGATAAGGGGTCACCCTGCCTTAACCCCCTAGATGCTTTAAAGAAACCTGTGGGGCTACCCTTAAAAGGACCATTGCAGTGGGCCAAAGAAAGACAATAAAAAATCCAACTTCTCCACTTTTTCCCAAAACCCATCTTTCTCATAAGTGAATACATTCCTGCGTTATTAGAGCAATATCATTGATTAACCTATCTTAGATGAAGGCTGACTGAGGACTTGATACAACCGAAGGGAGGACAACTTTTAGTCTTTCAACCAAGATTTTTGCCACTATTTTTGTATAAGCTTGTAAGCAAACTAATAGGCCTGATATCACCCAAATTTGCAATCACTGCCTTTTTTGAAACTAGAGCAATATACGTTGAGTTCACTCCCTTAAATAACTCTCCCGTACTCATGAATTCACGCACTATCTCTAACAAACCCTGACAAGTCAGATTAAGGGGAAACCATCAGGTCTCAGGGCTTTATCTCTTGACAAAACAAAAATAACACTCTTTAGCTCACCCAAAGAGACCTCAACCTCAAGCTGAGTACTACAGCCAGAGGATAGGCTTTTCAAAGGAGCCATATTTAACCGCAGGGTAAAAGATACTTCAGAGGATAAAGCCTTTTTAAAATGATCCACTACTGCCCCTTCAATCGAGTAACTATCCTCATAATCAATACCCGAGATATTGATACCTGAGATATCATTATGCCTTTTACTAGCGCTTACAATAGCATGAAAAAGTTTGGTATTACAGTTCCCTTCTTTCAACCACTTGGAGCGGGACCGTTGTTTCTAATAAATTTTTTCCATCCTTCTTAAGCCAAAGAAAGACTTAAATGTTTCCTTTCTTTCCGAACTCATCTCTTCAGTCAGGATATTTGCTTGTTAGATATTTAAATCCATGAGTTCAAAATCAAGTACTTTAACAACATATCTATTGTCCCTCTTCCACTGGATCAGTCTCCTCTTAGTCTCGATAAGCTTCTTATGCAAGAAATCAATTGATCCCACCAATATGGTACTTTCCCAATAATGGTCAATAAGAGCAATCACTTCTTGCTCCTCCAGCCACCCAATCTCTAGTCTAAAAGATTTAGGGCTATGAGACATCACTTTAAAGGCCAGCAAAATTGGAGTATGATCAGATGAAAGGCTAGAGAGAGCACGGACAGAGGCAAGGGGAAAAAATTCAAACCAATTCGAGGACACTAGGAATCTATCTAGTTTAGACATAGAAAGATGAACCGTGCTGATATTTGACCAACTCAAAGATGCCCTTGAAATAGGTAGATCTAACAGGGAGTGGCTTTCAATAAAGCCATTAAATAACCTCATAGTAGAGTTAAGAGCAGGCATCGGACAACTCCTCCAGCCAACGAATGAGATTAAAATCTTCCCCCACATAATAAGAAAAAAGAAAGTTAAGCAACACAGAGGAGAGCTCATTGATAAAAACTCCTTTTTGTGTAAGAGAATCAGAATGAGGCCATAAAACATTAACCATGCCCTAGGAAAAATCAGGAGTTGGTTTAATAAAACCAACCAACAAGAAGCTATCCCTTACTACAGACATAAAATACTTGAGGACCATAGGGTCCCACAATATCCAAAAACCCCTAGAGGCCCCAACAGAATCAACCCCCAAAAAGTTATCAGCCCGTGAGCCCCAAATTTCCCGCACCCAAGAAAGCGTGGGGCTGGGCAATTTGGTCTGCTGCGGAATCAAAACATATGGTTTAAACTTTGAAATTAAAACAAGACATCACGTTTACACATGAGATCACCCATAGCCCTTACATTCCAAGATAATAAAATGGGGATTGAGAAGTCGAACTTGGACTTCCACACAAGGTCCAAAGTAGATTTCTTTCAGTAAGAGGGCCTCGTCCAAAGCAGCAGACTCCAAAATCGGACTATCCGCAAAAGAATCACTGCTACTCAACTCAATCATCTCTGACTCCTCCAAAAACATATTTTTTGGTATTAGGGTACTTTTGATGATGCCTTTAGACCCCAACCGAGTAGAGGACCTTATCCCAATATTCCATCAGTTCTTCGCTTTCTTCACCTTTTTCATCGGAGTCTTCATAGAAGAGACAGCAGGAGCAGAACCACTAATAGAGTCTAATCTAGCCTTCTTCTTAGCCTTGATATCATCACAGATCACTCCCAACGGTACATCAGAATCCATGCCCATATATTCTATTATAGTCCCCACCTTTGCCATATCATGCACCTCACCAACCACATCCAAAAGAGGAGGTGACTGTTTAGGCTGGGGGAGGACAAACAACGGAGACTCTACATCCATTTCTACCGCAGCAAAGTTAGACTCAAAAGCCTCTTCGTTGTCGTGGTCCTCCAAAGTATCCTCTCCTAGAGGAAGGTCTTCCACTATATCAATAACTTCGGCAACTTTCCCAATCGCAATCTCAACCTCCTGAACATGGGCATCTAACTCGTCCATTGGGTCTAGCACAACCAGAGCCAAAGGGTCAATGTCAAGTGGATCAAACCTATTTATTGAGCGGAAAGCTTGACCTTTCACCGTAGCCAAATGGAAAGGAAGAGGGTGCATCTTGGGATCACAATGAAGACCCAAAACCAGGCAAAGGGAGAAGAGCTCTTAGCAATGTAGAGCTTCATGCAAAGGGCAAAGAATATGATAATAGCTAAGACAGGGAGATTGGGATAGATATGGGAAGCCTGAAGGCAAGACGGAGGAAAGGCTAGGTGTATTGGAAAATCCTTTCCTAAAGCAACCTCATCATGACCTCGAGACAGACACCTAGATCTCTCTCCACTGCATTTGTCAAATGAAACAAAACTATTAGGTAGATTCAGGGGACTATAGGAAACAAAGTTGACCTTGAAGGAGCTGATGTGGTCCACCAAAGAAGTTGGTGAGATATTCCCTGGAATGTCGCCCAAAAGTTGGTTACCCTATGATCTGTCAAAAGTGAGATACTTGAAGATCACCACACTATCCTTAACCATCGAAACTTACTCATTTTCATTCATGGTCGCAAAAATAGGAAACTGCCCCGTCAAGTAAGGTGAGCTGACATCTTTCAAAAAAGTTCCATCGAGAGCGCATGGATACTTCCCCAAACATCCTGGCTTTTCCACAACGGGTAGATATGATAGTGTTGGTGTCTTTGCTTGACCACCACTAGCATGATGAACCACATCCATAGGAGGTAAGTCAGACCGAGGAATAGAAGCCTCCACAACATGCTTTACCGGTTCCTTAAATAATGGGAAACCATGCACCATATTTCCACTTTCAGTCAATAAATCCTCCGCTAGGGATACAGAGAAAACCGAAAAGCCTATAATTGAAGTAGAAAACTTGCCTACTGGAATTCATCTCTTGCACTCTTTGATATTTTAAAATCTTTTTTGCTGCCCAAAATTGCCTTTATGGAACTTCGTCTTCTTCTTATGGTGTCATTTCCACGTATTAACAGGCTTAGTATTAGACTCCGATATCTGAATCATGTCCTTTCGGGGAGCAACAAAATGCCACTCCTCGCCAATGGCGACCTTCACTAATTCTTCCACGATCTTACTGGACTTCGAGGCAACCTCACATTTAATTAAAATCATAAAAGATTGTTTGCCCAGCTGCAAACGAATGACTTCATGGATAACAAAACCTTCAAGCCTCTAAATTTTAACTCTAATTGATATACGATCCTTCCCCAAAAAAAAATCCCAATCTAGATCAAACGAGAGTAATTTATCTCTTACCCTTGAAAATCTATGGCACATGGCACTACGTACATCTTCCTTCTCCTTAAGAAAAAGGGCCACACCTTCTTCACACCTAGGACTTTCACCTAAAGGTAATAAGATATGCCCCAGCACCGTTTTGCCCAATCCCTTAGGCCAAAAGTGTCATTTGAAGGTGGTGAGAAGGAACCCACCACCACCATCTTTATCTTGGAAAGCATCCCCGCTACCATGGAGGGATCAATGGATAAAACAGGGTATCTCAAACCAGGAGAGCCATTACCTTCAAAGATCTCCCCTCTCTCCAACTCCTCCATCATGAATCTTGGAATTTGGGGTGGAATTTCCCTAGCTATATGGTATATATATATGTATAAACTATTACTCTAATACTTAATTTTTTTTTGAACGTTTAATGTATTTTAGGATGTGTTTGTAGTTTGGCTTATGTTATACGTAGCCAGTGTTTGACCACTTGAGCCAAGTACTCAGGCTCGCCACGTTGGTGAGTCTAAGTTTCCCCAAGTTGGGTGTACCACTCAAGGATTTTAAACAAAAATTCAAAAATCCAAAAAAATAAAAAATTTATTTATGGTATGTTTTTTTATGTTTTCTGTCATTGGCACAAATTGGAAAGTGTTTTGGTCATAAATACTTATTTTTCATTTTCCCATATTCTTTAGATTATTTCGAAAATACCCTAGTCGAGTTGTTTTTTTAAAGTCTATTTTGTACTGCTTTTTTAACCTCATTTTGATGTATTTTGTTTAATCTTACTTTAAACATACATTTCATTTTTTTGGATTTTTTTTGTTTTTTTATAATTGTTTTAACTGTCTTTTTGCTGCTACAGTACTCAGCACTACTCGGGACGAGTACTTGGATTGGGCATAGGCTGAGTCCTAACCTCGAGTAGTAGTTTCGAACACTATTAATAGAAAAGATAAAGGCACCGCACACATGCACAAAGAGAGAGAGAGAGAGAGAGAACATTATAAAGATAAAAGTATAATTAGTGCGATATAACTATAGTAATTATAGTTCCTGGAATACATGATGTCCATTTAAATTTCTATTAGAGAATAATGAAAGAGATTTATTTTTAGTACAAGAAGGTCAAAGTTATCTATAATCATTTAATGAGAAATCTGAAAGCTTAGGTGTGTCACTAAATTCAAAAAAAAAAATTCCTCTAAACTTTTATACAACCGAGATTATTTCAAATTTTAGTGGATGCCATTACTCAATAGCTGCCCACTTCATAGTGTGAGCATATTTTTCTCCAATTTGTAAGCCATAGTCGATAAAATTGTGTGTTTAATTTATGGGTGAGGTTTGTATAAGGTGTCAACCTTAAAGTAAGCTCAAAATTATGCCAAAATATAGTTTTGGTGCCGCAAAGCCTTGCAATGATATGAAAATCTATCATTTCCCCCAATTATGAAATTTGAAGTTTAAGAAATGTTGACGACCAAGCAGATCTATAAACACTTGAAAATCTTGAATATGTTAGAAGATAAACTATTTTTAGGGTTAGAAATCCTTTTTTTTTCATGTTTGTGAATCATGAGGTCGAGATGATCGATTTGAGAGTTTTTCAGCATAGGAACAACGTTCTTTAATGGGTTTTTCAGGTGCACCTTACTTGTATAGTATAAGGTAGAAACTTTATATAAACTTTTTCCTTAATTTATTTTGCTTGGCAAAATATATGTTGCAAAATTGAAGGAATGGGTTTTTTAGGTGCACCTTACTTGTATAGTATAAGGTTGAAAATTTATATAAACTTTTTCCTTAATGTATTTTGCTTGGCAAAATATATGTTGCAAAATTGAAGGAAATCAGACGGATGTTTCTTGCACCTGTATTACTTTGAATGAGGAAAATTTACATTTATGCCCTCATGTATGTTAGGTTTGGTGATAGTCAAAATCACTATACTTATGTTTTTATTAAAAGATTAAGGGTATTATAGTGAAAAAGAGAAATAGTTTCTTAGGGAGCAAAAAAGAAGCTTAAGGTGATTTCTATAAAAGAGAATCAAAGAAGATATGATACCATGTTTTTGAGGGTCACCCCTTTGGGGGTTATGGGAATGGATCTCCAATATGGAGATGAGTCTCTAAGAGAGAGGGACATGGCTTCCGAGAGAGAGGCGACATTTCCACGAGTTTTGGGTTGGTAAGTTTTCCAACTATAGAGAGATAAATCTCTCGATTGCTCTCAATGTTATTTCTCCGGTAACGATATTCCAGTAGGAAAGAGTATATTAATTGACGGTGTTGTTCGGTCGGGAGAGTCAGTTTAGAAAGGAAGATCGGTGATGGTTTTTTACAGATGTTTAGAAATAGATATTATCTTTTGTAAACCAAAACTGTAATCTTTATTGTGATAGTGGCTTTCTAGTTGTCAAGGCCGTGGATGTAGCCCTACAGGATGAACCACGTAAATTGTGTGTTGTGGTGGTATACTTTTTTATGTTTGCTTTATTTCTCGTACTCGATTTATAGTTGTATTTATCTACTTCGCATTTAGCTAGTCATGTACACTATCTTCGATAGGATGCCGGTATTTACGATTCCCTATTCTACAAGCTAGGGGTTATCGAGAACCCTACAATTGATATCGGAGCACAAGGTACGTACAGGGCTAAGGTTTGCATTAAGAAAAAGATGAATGGTGGAGTTTGATGGATACATGATTTGAGATGGAGAAATATGGAGGTAAAGTGTTTGTAAAAATTTCATAATAGAGGCAAGTGAGAAGAAATCAACAAATATATCTAATGAAGGTCTCCAAAGCAATTATGATGATTTTTCAACCAATGTCGAGATTGTTAGCTTTGGTGTTAGTTAAAATCACCGTACCTATGTTCTTATTAAAAGATTAAGGGTATTATGGTAAAAAGATAAGGGGTTTCTTGGAGAGTAAGAAAGAAGCTCAAGGTGATCTCTATAATACCATCCTTTTGAGGGTCACGCCTTTGGGGGTTATGAAAATAGATCTCCAATTTGGAGATGGGTCTCCAAGAGAGAGAGATATGGCTTCCAAGAGAGACGGTATTCCCATGAGTTTTGAGTTGGTAAGGCTTCCAATTCTAGAGAGAGAAATCTCTCGATTGCTCTCGATGTTATCTTTCCGATAACGATATTGCGGTGGAAAAAAACCTATTGATCGACCATATTGCTCTGTCGAGAGAGCAAGTTTAGAAGGGAAGATCGATGTGGTCTTTTACCGATGTTTAGAGATATGTATTATCTCCTAGAGCTTAAAAATGTAATCTTCATTGTGATAATGGATTTCTAATTACTGAGGCTGTGGATGTAGCCATACGGGGTGAACCACGTAAATCATGTGTTGTGGTGGTGTGTTTTTTTATATTTGCTTTATTTCTCGTACTTGATTTATAATTGTATTTATCTACTTTGCATTTAGCCAATCATGTGCACGATCTTGGGTGGGATCCCGATATTTGGATTCCAGGTTTCGCAAGCTAAGAGTTCTAGAGAACCCTACAAAGCAAATGCCCCAATTGCTTGTTCATATTAATTTGAAATTTGGGATCCATTTTAGAATCACCATGTGAGCTATTTCAAAATAAACAAACAAGTTATATATTTTGAGCATATTCATACTCATCATCATTATCATTGTTGGGGGACAGCAGTACAAATCTTATTATGCTATTCCACTCTATCAAAGATCGTACCCATAGTCAGACAATACGTCATAATTTCTTCTCAATATTTTTATCCATGTCCCGGGCCTTTCCTTTGTACTTATATAGAACCTTTCATTTGAACTAAAATATCCCTCTTAAACAATATTGTTCTTGATTGCTGCACATAGCCAAGCTATTAAAATCTATTTTTCCTCATTTTATCGCATACTAGAGCCACCCCTAAATTCCCTCCGTCACTATCCAAAAATTGAGTAGTTTTGCCAAAATTCCAGGTTGCGTGGTTTTTAGGGGGGTAAATCCAAGGGCGTACTCTAGTTTTTTTTTTTTTTTCTTTATATTGGTCTCCAATTAGGGTTTTGCTTGAGGGAGCATTTGTACCTTTTGCTCCCACATGAGAATGTAGTCTCTTCAAATCTTATTAAGCAACTACCCCCTTGACCGTCCACGCTATGGCCGCTACGGAGCTCAAAGTGGGAGGAAGTGTAAAACTGCAAAATATTAAAGAGGAATCTATTTGTATATCCCATTTAAATATTATAATTACAAAAATTTCTCTAAATTTTTGTATATTGGATGCATATCCCTTTTATCCATTTTTTTTTTCAATCTTACCCTAACTTCGGATATTGAAATTTCAAAATCCTAAGTCATTTTTTAAAATGATCTTTCACGTTGGATTTTGAATATTTGAAGTTGCATGGAAATTTTAATTACAGTGCTTCCTCATATATTAAAAATTTGAAGCCAAGAGTCAGATTCTCAATATCAAAAGTGATTTTGATTTTCCCTAAAATTTACTTTAAAAAATATATAACTACGGATATTGAAAATTTGAAGTTATTTATCACTTAGGATATTCAATTTCTTTAGGGGTAAATTTTGAATTAAAAAAAAGGGTGGGGTTTGTATGAGGCCAATCTTCTAAACAATTGAAATAAGGTGTACCTTCAAATGGTATGAAAATATAATGTTTTAGTATTGAAAATCTTTACGACTGTCTGAAACTTATTTTCATCTTTGATTATAAAATTTAAATATTAAAAAAGAGTGTAGATCGAGCAGATCTAAGGGCACTCAAAAATCTTGCAAAATTGACGTTCTAAATAATACATTACATGATGCATTGTTTCCAAAACTTGAAATCTATTTTTCTCATGTTCATACATCTTGAGGTCGAGATGATCGAATTGAGTGTTTTTCAGTATCGAAACAACCCCTTCTAGTGAATTTTTGAGGCACGCCTTAATTTGATTGTTTAGGACCTCGCCCTTGCCTTTAAAAAAAAGATATGGATAAAACAGATAGACCAGTGATATATAAAAATTTAAAATATTTATATAATTATAAGTTTTAAATGGGATATTAAAGGTGAATTTCTCAACACTAGAAAAAGTAAGGTAGAGATAGAAACGAATATGGAAAGGACTACGAAGAAATTCGGGGTCATTGCCAGTTGCATCCCTCATTATTTGATATTTACCCCTCTCTCTCTCTCTCTGTGCAAAATATTCATCTGGTCTGGTACTGTATCTTCCAATGAAAATTTTAATAGCCACACATGCTACTCCCCCCGTACTCTTTACCAAGGTACATAAAACTTTTGGAGCGATTGGGGCTGCTCGGTTTCCATTTGGGTTAGAAATTACATTTTGTAAATAAAATAAAAATGGAGAGAGAAAAAAGTTTATATAGAAGAAATAAAATTGTAGTATATCTACATCATCCATTTTATGGTATAAATTTGGTTGTCTTAAAAGATGTGAGAAGTCTGTACTATCTGAAATACTGTGATCTCATCCCTTCTTTTCTTTCCGAGAATGAAACTTCTATGGAATAGAAACAAATGAATAAAATGGATAGTGCGAATTACGGCAACCTTATTTCTACAAATAAGGTCAGAGCAACATTATATAAACTAAAACCTAAAAAATAGGGAAAACATAAAGGGTGCGGTTTATATAGAGTTGAGGCTCTAAACAATCAAACTAGAGCATACCTTCAACTAATATCAAGAAGAGTGATTTCAATACTAAAGATCTTTGTGAGAGCCTTAAAATATATTTTTATTTCTAATTATAAAATTTAGTGCTTCGAAAATAATATAGATCAAGCAGATCTATAAAAACTTGAAAATCTTGAAAATTGACGGTCCAAAAATACATTACAATATGCACTATTTCCGAGATTTGAAATCCATTTTTTCTCATGTCCATCCATCTTGATGTCGAGATGATCATATTTGAGCATCAAAACAACCTATTACAGTGAAATTTTTGATGTGCGCTCTAATTTGATTGTTTACCCCCTAAGCTCTATATAAACTTTTTCCAAACATAAAAATTGAGTAAAAATAAAGAAAGCGAACATTAGAACGAAAGTTAGAAGTATTTAAACATTATATTACTACACAAATGTTGCATGAAAATTTGACAAAACAATGTATATGATGATTTTTATCAAATATAATGGCATTTACTTAAAGGGTGCTGTTTGTATAAAGCCTAGGCTCTAAACAATATTAGAGCCTACCTTCAAATAGTGTCAAGAAATATGGTTTTAATATTGGAAATCTTTGTGATAGCCTTAAGATATATTTTTATATTTATTTATAAAGTTTAAAGCTTAAAAAATAATATAGGCATATATATAAAAATTTGAAAATATTAAAAATTGATGGTCTAAAATTGTGTTACAAAATACATTATTTCCAAAACTTAAATCTATTTTTTTTCTCATGTCTATAGATCTTGATGTCAAGATGGTCAATTGGAATATATTTGAGCATCAAAACAAACTCTTCTAGTAAATTTTTTGAAATAAATTCAAATTTAATTGTTTAGAGCCTCGACTCTATAAAAACTTTTCCCTTACTTAAAATATTCTAAAACACCTATGTGGTTCCTATTTTTGAGGCGTCAATTTATCGATTTAAAATTAGACGCGAATACCCAGATAGTTGGAGCCTTTTAACAATACCCCTTTTACGCCGAAAAGAAAGGGGCTGCTTTTACCTATGTGGAGCAGTTTAACCCGCAATCATAAAGGAATGAAGTTTGTACCAGGAATAGGCTATATGAAAAACAAAATAAAAACTCACCTCAAATTTTTTCTTTTTCTTTTTTTGTCTCAAAAGCACTTCCGAGAACATAAATTTTAATGATGGCTCTAAAATTAATTTTCAGTACCACTGATAAAAATTGAAACTAAAACAACAGTACAAGCCTTGCGGATTTATGAACACTTACATTTAGGGAGAAATGAACGGCCTAAATAATTTGTTGCAATATACACCATTTCTAGAGCTTTAAATCCTAATTGTTTTTTACAAATATAATGTTCAAGCTTTGATGATCTATATAATTTTTTTTCAAACCATTTTCCTATACATTTTATAACAGTTTGGTCCCGACAAGAATATAATTACATTAACCTAATGACCATTTTTATTTGAAAAAAATTCGTATAGAACCCTAATTCCTCATCTTATTTCATGGTAGACTCTCTTTCCATTTTTCTTTCAAACGGTATAAAAAAATCTCTAAGAATTTCATCGTACTCCCTCATCTCTTATTTCTTTCATTTATTCACTTTTGACCATAAAAATTAGCCTCAACAAATATTTTTATACCATTTCAACTTAATATGAGAGAGAGATAGGGAGCCCTCAACGTGACTTTGAGAGGCTGAAAAAATAAACAAAATTTAATAAAAGAATATTTTTGAAACGTTTTTTGGTTAAAATATATAATCAGGTTGGTTAAAAAAGTTTTTGGGTTAAAAAACGTTTTGAAATGTTTTTGGGTTGAAATGGTATAAAAATGTTTTTTGGGTTAATTTTTATGATCAAAAGTGAATAAATGATGGAAATAAGATATGATGGTACGGTGATATCCTTAGAGATTTTTTCATGCCGCTTAGAAAAAAATATAGAAAGAAGGTCTAAAATGAAATAAGATGAAAATTTCGAGTTTTGTTCGAAATTTTTCCTTTTCATTTTAGAACATATTTTTTAAATTTCAAACTTTTGAGATTCATCTTAAGATCACGATATGATTATTTTTCAAAATAACAAAAATGAATTTTGGGCTTTTAAACAAATTTTGACATTAATTTCTTAGGAGCCAACATAATTTGATAAAAAATTATTTTTTTACGATTAATAGCTAGGCTTAAAAGGTTGCATACATTTTAGAGTTCTAAACAGTGTGACTATTTGGGTGAGTGGACTCGCCTGAGTTCTGTTCTACTACTCGGGTCAATGAACTAGCCCCCAATAACTTGGGCTGTTGAGCCCAATAGTCTACAAGTTGAGTGTCCAACTCGGAGGTCTTAAAAAAGGTTCAAATTTTTTTTAAAAAATAATATTTCTATTTAAAACATGCTTATTTATGTGTTCTATCATTTTGACATAGATTAGAAAGTATTTCAAGAACAATTGTTTTTACATTCTTTCATCATTTTTAGATTATTTAAAATTATCTTCAGTCACAAACTAATTTTTCAAAATCTATTTTTCTTACTACTTTTTCAACCTCATTTAGATACGTTTTGTTTAATTTTATTTTAAATATATATTTTTGAAAATTTTCTACATTTTTAATTTTGAGCACTTTTTTTTGCTACAGTACTCAACCTAACTCAGCATGAAAATGGGCAGAGTATGCAGCCTGAGTCGTTGATTCGAACACTGGTTCTAAAAATCTTGATTTCACGAGAGGAGAAGAAAAACAAAATATTATCATCATTATTATCATTATAGTCTTTTTTTCTCAATTAATTGGAATCTTCTATACAAATTCTGATTCTTCATTATGCTATTTAAGTACGACAGACCATGAGCTTCCAGTATTGAACAGCAAAATATCGCTAAAGAAAAAAACTATTTTATACCATTTACATTCACCCATACGCTCCATGCCTCTCTCCGCCATAAACAACAACAGTAGGACAAGCTGGTCCCCACTTCCCAGCCATCCACGTATCCCAAAAAATCATCATACGAACCTAGAGAGAGAGAATACGACCTAGAGAGAGAATGGGCAGAGGGTGGAAATAACATAAAAACTGGAGGGCAAAAGGGGGCAAGAAAGACAACAAAGAAATGAGAAATGTCTTGTTAACGAACTCATTTAATACAAAAAAGAAACTCATTTAATACAGAAAACCCAACAACGATATATCTCACACACCCCAATCGTGTGACTCTGTCTGGTTAAAAAACGCGGCCGGAATCTGCAACTCCCTCTCTCTCTCTCTCTCTGCCAAAACCCAGAGTTTCACTACACTTTCTCTCTCTACCGAAACCCGTTTTTCATTATTCTCTCTCTAGAAAACACACACCCTTTCTCTCTCTAAAGCAGAAGCCAGAATTTTGCTCCCAGAGTTTTCACTACTCTCTCTCTCTAAAGCAGAAGCCAGAAGAACATAGATTTCATTACTCTCTCTCTCTAGAAACACCCACACTAGGAAGCCATGTGGGAGTGTTCTTAGAGGCATGGCGCTTTCTGCTACACCAACCCCAATTATTCATTCCGTCCCCTTTTCTCCATAAATTCTCCTTTGCGGTCCATGGAGGCGTATGTTTGGCGGTTCCCCGAACAGCTCTAGCGAGTTTTGCCTCCAAATTTGGCGGCTGCTCCTCTATTTTGCATTTTGTTGCTTCAAATCAAGAGGTAAACTCGTTTAGGCTTCTCCTCCTTCTACTACTCGGTTAAATTCGGTGCCATTTCTGAGTAGAAGAAGCGAGTTGATTTGAAGTTTTTGAATTTACTTTTCTTCGATTCTTCGTTTAACTCGATTTTAGTGACTTATGCTTAGCTCTTGAGTGCTGGAATTTGTTTTCATATCCTGTAAATACTTTAGTGCCCTTGATCATTCAAGTTTTATATGGGATCACTATATATAAAAAATTCAAATTAGTCCTTAAAGAGTTTCTCTTCAGAAATCGTCGGAAAAGCTTGATAATTTGAGTTTGATCAGGGAATCATCTACAATGACGAGAGAGCTATGGAGGGTTTGATTAAGAAAAGGAGAAATTTGTATGGAGAATGTGTACTCTTCAACTGAAACGGTTGTCTACTTCATTTAGGACTGAGAGTCCACTTCCTTCCCTGTATTCATTTCAAAATTGTTTGCTCTAGGTTTACTGATCTACGGTTAGTAGTATGTGAAATAATGGGAACTTGTTTTCCTTAATTTTTATTATTGTTGAATTTGGTGGATTAATAAGAACTAGAGGCAGTTTTTAACAGAGATCATTCCCAAAGGAGAGCTTTTTAATTTTATATCACAATTGACCTATAACTAGAAGAATCTCATGTTCATAATTTAGCAAATATTTAAGTGCTTTTTAATTTTAAATCACAATTGTTCTATAACCAGAAGAACTCACGTCCATAATTTAGCAAGTATTTAAGTGCTTCGTTACTTTTTTAATCATTTTTTGTTCGTCTTATTTAAGGGGTTTCAAACTTAGTGCTTCATTCTCTATTTGCAGAATATATTTGGGATCTTTTGAGTCCTATTATTCGTTTCTTTTATGCTTCACCATGGTTTTTACTTGGGCTTTCCTATGGTTTCAACTAACTTTGTATAGGGTGATTAATTGTTGCAAGTATACAACAAGTATCTACATTTTCTGCAGGTTCATTTTCTAGTTGAATTGAATTCGATTTTGTAAGTGTTGGCTTGCTTTTCAAGAGGCTTTGCAGGATTTCATGCCATTTGATTCCTTACTTTGCTTTGTCCTTTCAGTTATAGCATTATAAATTTCTACTCGGCAGTCAGTCCTGTTTTTTTATGGGTAGTTCAGCGGTAGGAATCGAACTTGATATATAGCGTTGCCACATGTCAGCTGCTAACTACTCAAGCCCAAGCCCGATTCCCAGCGATCGTCTTTTACTTTCTGGAATGCCTAAACTATGAAAATTAGGTCAAATTTAGTCAGAAGGCCTTCAATATTTTGCATCTTGGTATTAACTTGCTATCAACCCTGAAGAACAGCAGGCCTTGCCAAGCTCTCTCTAGCACTTTGATTAATCACGGAAGGATACAATCAATAGTATCAAATCAGCTGCAATGTCAGTTTGTTAAAAACTCGGATCTTAAATTCGCAAATATGATGAACCTTGATTTAAATTCGACTTGAAAAAACTTGAATAGCCAGCTTTTCAGAACATCTTATTAGCGGAAAGAGCGCAAAACCTCAGGAAAACTAAGAGAAGATGCTTGTGTTTTCATAAGTTTCCTTTTGTCAACAAATTGGAATGTTCAAACAAATGAAAGATTTTTCCTAGTTAATTAAACTCCCTGTACAATTGAACAGGTGGATGATCTGTTGTTCTCTTGTGTGAACTCACTGCAAATATTCAAAACAAAGAAAGAACTCATAACATGGACTCATCAGATGATCATCATGCCCCTAAGAAAGGTGTGAAATACCCTTACGAAGGCCCCGGGGCAATTCCCCCATTACCCCGTGACGCTCGAGGCTCTCTTGAAGTGTTCAACCCCTCAACCTTCTCCACTCAGCCTTCCTCAAAGGCCACACCCAAATGGTCAATTCCCTTCAGTTCTTGGCAAAACAAAGCTCCTGAGAACAATGATATGTTTGATCTCAATCCGGAAAAGCTGACAAAGAACAACACATTTGATTCAAAAGAACACGAAAAGCCTGAAGTGGAAGATGTCGGGTCATGCATGACCACTAAGGAGACCACTAAACCTGCCACCAGTACTGGATCTTTCATGAACAAGAAAGAATTTTACACTAAGGTAGGAGGAGAGGGTGTAGGTGGGGGCATGAGTGGAACTCAAGCAAAAGACGAGATCAGGGGCACAAATGGAAATCATGGTAAAGACGGAGGTGAAGCTGGAATGGCGAAACGAGCAGCAGAGTGGGGTTTGGTTCTGAAGACTGATGAAGAAACAGGGAGGCCTCAGGGCGTCGCGGTGAAGAAGTCGGGAGAGGCTGGGCCCTCGCAGAGGAATTCGGGGAACTCGATGAGGACTTCGGAGGAGTCCGATGGAGGTGTAGAGAGAGGTGGGATCCCCAGAGTTTCCAAGGATCTGAAGGATGCATTATCCACATTTCAACAAACGTTTGTGGTGTCCGATGCGACGAAGCCAGATTATCCTATCATGTATGCAAGCGCCGGATTCTTCAAGATGACGGGCTACCTGGCCAAGGAGGTCATAGGGAGGAACTGGTAAGCATTCCATTGGATTTGCCCCTCTCTCTCTCTCTCTCGTCCTTAGCTTAGCCACTTCCGTCTCGTCCTTAGCTTAGCCAGTTCCGTCTGGTCATAGGCACCAAATGCATTTTCCACTGTAAATGGATAGTGCAAGTGGCACAATGCAGGTGTATACGCACCCTAACACCCAGATACAATGTTGTAATTTCCAATCCTACTGATACCGTCCATTGCTATCTAATTCTCTAATTTATTTAAAAAAATAAAGAAGGGATTGTCTTCCCACTAAATTACCAAAAAAATAAAAAATCATCGCCTACCCAATACGAAATAACCATCACCTTTGTATCCTAACATTGTAGCATTTGCACCAAGGAAATGCGCTTTATGTCATAAACTTTCTAAAATATTATTAAAAAGGAAAAGTTAAAATAAGACCTAGACTTCATGAAAAAATATAAGGCTGCGACTCAAATCTCATCAAACTTGCAGTTTCGGAGTAAAATACCTTCAGATCCATCGTCTCTCAATGGATATGAAAAAGAATTATGATTTGAAGCCCTAAAAAATGTATCTATTTATAGATCTCTAAGATATGTACCTTTTTTGGGGTATAAATTTTGTAAAGTGATTTACATATGGACCTTAAAATTTTTTTTAAAATACGAAATACTTTTTTTATAGGCAGAAATTACAAAAAATGTCGATCAACCTATTTTTTTTATTTTTTATTTTTTATTTTTTTTATTTTTCAAAATTGCTTATGGGTCTTAAGATGGAATCCCTGATCCGAACCGTTTTTTTAAAAAAAGTTTTTTGTTATTAGGGCAGTTCCCCAAGTTTTACGCTACTAACAAACAAAACTAAAAACGAAAATTAAAATTCTCTCCAAGGATGTCTTAGGGGTAATTTTGAAAACAAAAAAAGTAGTTAGGTTGACTTATCTTTTTTTGGTAATTTCCACATATAAATAGATCATTTCATATTTTGAAAAATATTTTTGAGTCCGTACACTCTATTTCATAACCAATAAAGATCCTTTTGGAAATATTTTAGGTCCGTACATAAATCACTCGATTCCATAACCAATAGTAGAAATAAATTTTTGAGTCCCGGTAGGGTTTTCATGTGCCGAATGAAGTTTGATGTGAGGCTTCACTTTTTTTCTAAAACCTAACCGCGTCCTTGTTAACATGATTAAAAACATGTGGAATGAGCCATTTCACCTCACTTTTAAAAATCATTTTATTTAAGTACTCCTCAGGAATTTTATAGAAGTACCTTGTTTTGAGTTTGTAACTATGAGCAAGCGAGTTTATTTTGGTAAAAAATACCTCGAGTAATTTTTCAAAAAAAATACTTCAATTTATATTTTTACTAAAAAATTACCTGAGAAGTACCTCAATTTATTTTTGTTACCAAGAAATACCTCAATTTTTTTTCTATACCTCATTTTATTTTTTATTACCAAAACGTATGCCACTTTATTATTCATACAGAAAATACCTCAGTTTCTTTTAATTACTAAAAAATACATCAATTTATTTATTTTACCAAATGCCTCAAATTATTGTTTCTTACCTTATTTTACTTTTTATTACCAAAAAGTGCCTCAATTTATTTTTTACCCAAAAATGCCTCAAATTATTTTTTCTTACCTCATTTTACTTTGTATTAACAAAAAGTACCTCCATTTATTTTTTTTACCAAAAAATACCTCAAATTATTATTTTTGCCTCATTTATTTTTTATTACCAAAAAGTACCTCAATTTATTTTTTTTACCAAAAAAAAGATGTACCTTACTTTTAAAAATCATTTTATTTGAGTATTCCTCATGCATTTTATAAAAGTGCCCAAATTGTGCTTGTTTTGAATTTGTAACTATGAACAAGCGAGTTTATTTTGGCAATTTGACTTATTAAAGCTACTTGAGTCAACGTATTATATGAGTTCGAAACCTAGAACACGCTTTTTCAATTAAAATTCTTTCTCTAAATTTGAAACCTAGAAAAAATGGGGAATAGTTAGGTGCATTTTGGTGATTTGGCTCCACTTAAGTTACCCAAGCCAAAAACAAAAAAAAATGTAAATTCCGAGTTCTATACCCTTTAACAAAATTCTAATAAAATATACAAATTGTGCTTTCGTATTAGGCCAAAATGGCCCTTATTTGTTAAGGGTAAAAACTTAGGATTTGTTTAGTGTTGCTCTTTAAATTATTTATGCTATATATTTATGTTTTAAAATCTAATCCAACTTGTTTAATATGACTATTTAAGGTATGTTTGGATCTATTGATCATCACTGAGAATTTCTTATTTCAATAAAGTCAATCATGATAATGAACTCTATGTTTTATATAATTATTTGAGATAATCTTATATGTAGTTTTAGATATTTATGGTTTGGAAAAGCTATTTTTAGTTTATTGAAATTAATTTGCTGAAAATCATTTATTTTTTAGTGAAAAATGACTAAAAATAGGTAAGAATACCAAAAAAGATGTATAATTAAATGATATTATATATAAAACACTATATATACCAAATAATTAATAAAATAATATCATTTGAAGTATATAATTTTAGATGAGATAGTGAGACAAAATTAATTATCATCGAACATGCCCTTATTCTTTAAAATTTAATCACATTTTTTAACTTATACTATATTTGATTGGCGGTCAAACTGATTTTGTCTAAAACAAACGTCTCTTTGGTCGTGGTTGCATGGCGAGTTATATTGTTACATAACACTGCGACATGTAAGAAATTCCCACGGTAACCATTTTCTAAGGGGAGTTATTAGTGTCGGAATGATTAACCGGACATTGGTCTAGAAGCGGTTCAATCAACCTAATTAATAAACCTGCCGGTTCAATCATTGGTGGTAAAAAAAGTATTAAAAAATTACA
Source organism: Amborella trichopoda (assembly GCF_054954075.1). Lineage (NCBI taxonomy): Eukaryota > Viridiplantae > Streptophyta > Magnoliopsida > Amborellales > Amborellaceae > Amborella > Amborella trichopoda. The sequence goes on from NC_142343.1 coordinate 32,554,656, forward strand.
AAAAAAAAAACTAATAAAATATGAAATGTAAGTTGAAAATTAATGAAAAAATGAATTTTATAAAATTTATTTGGGCTCAGAGGAATTTTTGAAATTTTTTAAAAAATAAAAAATATAAAAATAAATATTAATGGCCAAAACAGTTTCCAAGTTTTTCCATAATGATGGAAATCATTATAAAATACATTACAAACAAAATCTCTTATTTTTTGGAATTTTTTATAATTTTTAATTTTTTTTTTAAAATACATGGTCAGTCACCAAAACCGGAACCGTCTAGTGACCGGTTCCGATCTCGATCGGTTACTGGTTAGCACGGACGATTTTTCCAACAACGGTTACTAAGCATGACCTAGGAGTAGACACCGCAACCCGTCCTAAGAATTTTGTACCACTAACTGTTTGAAAATTCTAAGAAGCCCATTAAAAGCATGGAATTATTCAACAATGAACGGAGATCCTATTTTTAAAGAAGAAACCATGCTTATGTTTTAAGGGTGTTCTATTAGGAGTATGTTTCAAGATATTAGTGGGGTGGTGTAAGTGGAGGGATTGGAAAATTAAAAAGGTAATTCAATGGGGATTTGGGCCCTGCCTTTTTGGTGACAATGAAAAAGTGGTAGTAAGTAACTGGGGATTTGGGCCCTTATCTTTTAGTAAGAATGGAGTTAGAAACCTCATGATGGAGTTCGGCGATACTACCGTTAAGGTCCTAAGCCATTTTCAATTGGGTCCAAGTTTTCAAAAGCTAGAGTCATAGGAGCTAATGTAGACCACTTTTTACTGTGTTCGTAAGTCCTAACAAAGCTAGCATTGGACCCAATCCCGGCTCTTGTCTTTATAGAGCCGGCTTGAGCCCAGCGCTAACCAGGCCGAAAGAGGCCCTAGCTCATGTTCGACCCTAGCCCTATTCGGGCCTGACCTAGCTGCATACAATCCAATACATAAAAAAAGAAGAAGAAAAGAAAGGCCACGACGGGCTGGACCTATTGTGGCTGTGGCCCTGGGTTGGCCCGGCCCTACCGTTGTGCGGTGATGGCCTGGCTATGGCCCAATCTTTAGGCCACATATTGATCGACGCCCTAGTTTTTTATGGCCTGCCAGGCCTACTCCTAAATGATTAGGAGGAAAAAAAAACGTCCTTATTACCAAAATAGATTTCATATAAATAATGTGATTATTAGTATGATATTAATCAAATATTTTTTCTTTCTTTTTTTCCCAGCCGCTTCCTTCAAGGAGCCGGAACGGATGGTGCTGAAATTTCAAAGATCAGAGAGGCATTGCAAGCAGGGACCGGCTACTGCGGAAGATTGCTGAATTACAAGAAGGATGGCACACCCTTTTGGAACCTCCTTACCATCTCTCCTATCAAAGATGAGAGCGGAAAAGTCCTCAAGTTTATTGGGTAACTCCTTTATTTCATTTATTTATCTTTTCAGATGCACGGCCTCTTTAACTAAGACCCTATTTGCACGATGCACAGTGCACAAAACTGAGTACTAAGTGCAATTTATGTAGTACTCCGTGTGCATGTGTTGTGGGGAATATAGTGCACATTATATGGGTGCGTGGGTGCACAATGCTTGTCGGCCACTTTTCAAAACAAAAGATTCATATAATTAACATGCCCATTTGCCTCACTTTTTAATGCAAAAGGTTCATAAAATTTAGATGCCAATTGCATCACATTTTAGCACAAAAAGTTTATTTAGGACTTGGTGACAATTGGGGTGATTAATATGAACTAATGTTCCCTCTCCCATGCATATTTTGCAACTTCCCTGATGGAGGGATAGGTAAAAAAAGACTATCAACACCCTCACCCTTGTGTGCAGTTACAGATTTCGATCATGGTTGAAACAAGAATAGATGTGAACATTTCTTTTCCATACTTGAATTCGGAATTCGGTTGCATTTTCGTTAACAGCTGGCCTCATTCAAGTTGTGCTGAAAATTTTGCCAAAAATTTCCTCGATTTCGTTTATAGTTTCCATGATTAAACTGGTTGGCCATCGATTACGATGCTTTCTCAACCATGGGCATACATTGAACTCTACTGGTTTCTGTTAGGCATCTGAATTGTACTTCTAAAACATAAATTCGGGCGTGACCTGGCCTTATTTTCAGTAAAAAGTGTCGGTTCTTGAGATGCTTGCTTTTCTGTTAGCCCTGTTTCCATTTTTCAGTCATTTAAGTGCTTGGGATGTTAGCTTCCCAGTTTCTAGTGAACAATCAGACTTCAGTTCTTGTGATGTTATGAAGATTTTAAAGCATATTGTTTTGGTCACTAATATGGTTTAAATGTGATTTTCTACTTCATTTCCTTGATTTTGTTTAGAGATTTGTTCAGTTTCTGTACATACTCCGTTTGGATTCTTGCTTCTTTTTTATTAAAACAAGGGAATTCGAATGGAGTACACCTTCCTATGGTATGATCCACGTGGTTCAGAGTAACAGCATAACCGTGAGGTTTTCACCGTCCTATGAATGGCTTGCATGGTGATGGAGGGGGTTGGGTTAAACTGAACATGACCTCAACTGAATTGTAGGTCACCACTTCTTCCATCACCATCCATCCAATTGAACAGATGGTGATAAACCAGACATCAGTGTTGTTATGATCATATGGATTATACTATATTTTTCTCCTCTAGGGATACTGCCTATTGTTTTGAGAAATTCTTGCATAAAAAGGACTAAATTTGCATTAACCTCCCCTTGAATCTCTTCTCAAATTACTCTTTATCTTTTATGGCATGCAGGATGCAAGTGGAGGTTAGCAAGCACACAGAAGGGGCAAAGGATAAGACGGTTCGCCCTAATGGATTACCAGAGTCCTTGATTCGATATGATGGTAAATAACCTAAATAGCTCAAAATATACATTTTAGTATGGTTTTTGCCAAAAGATATTATGCTCTCGCTGGAGTATGCTATCTATTTACTCCCTCTGTAAAACCTCCTCTAGGGTTAATTCTAGGACCCCAAATTCTGAGAATGTCAATCTCTTCAACCCATAGATTAATTAATTTAAGTAAAAAAATTGTGTATTTCACCCACTATACACTTCAAAAAATAATGTCTCAAGATTTATCTATCCTATTTTTAGTGGGTGTGAACTATTTTTTCTTTTTGAGAATAACTATCTAGTGAAATTTACATGGTTCCCAAAATTTAGTGTTGCAGTCCTCACGTCTACGAGTATAAGTAGGTTGAGCCAGGCTGCATTAGAGGCCTGTTCCCGTATGACCTGGATTCGAGGCCCATCATGTGGCTTGTTGGATTAGGCCTGGATTTGATGGGTCAGGCCTTAATATAAGGCCCAATAGGTTCTGTTATGCGACTTTTCATTGATCTAATGATCTGGCACGAATATGTTGGGTGGACGTTCTACTCCATTGATCCAGGTTTTGAAATACTGGCAAAACCTCTGATCGTTTGTAACTTTGGGTTTGGAATTCTCATAATATACAAACTTCTATGCCACGATCTCTTATGTTTAAAGGAAAACAATCGGTCAACTAGGACCATTTTTAATACGGAAAAATATACGATGAGGCCATTCACCTTTCGGATAAGCTGGTCATAGTTCATTGACTGTTGGATGTGAAAAGGTGTAGTTGCATTTATTCTATCGACAAAGCTCAATGCTCAAAAGAATTTTTCTTGAATTTTGTGACACACTTAAGTTATCAGATTTCACATCGGATTATTATAAGTAATTGTAACCTCCTTGCACCAAAAGTGAGTAGTCTCATTGTATACAATCCCTGTTAATATTTGATGTTAAGAACAAGTCAAGGCGTGTTTGTATGGACCATAATTCTATTACTTTCGTATCATCCTTGTGTACAACTTATATGGTAAATGGAAATAATGGGAGTGAAATAAAATCCGTGCTATTCGATAGTGCTAACATGGATACTCCTAGAGCCTGTTTGGATGATATTTAAATTTATTTTGATATCTAAAATCAATATACTCTGAATAATGTTATTTTGTTAGTTGTTTGGAATATATCTTTAATTGTGTGTAATTTTAAATAAATATTCAAATTTTCAGTGATTTCCAACTTTTTTTAGGTATTTTTGGCCAAAACTATATAATATTCAGCAAATTACTTCAAATGAAGTAAAACCAAATTTTCAAAAAAGATAAACTTAGTATTTATGAGTGTAGATACACAGGCACGTCCAACATAAAAGCTGGGAGTCGACTTTGTATGTACCAAACTTTTTCAAACTAAAATTGATCAAATCATGTACTTTGCTCTCACATATGATCTGCTTTGTGATTTCTCTTCAAAGCTTAGTTCACGTTTCATGTGTTATGTCGTTTGCTTCATTGTGCAGCTCGACAAAAAGAAATGGCAGTGAGCTCGGTGTCAGAGCTCGTTCTGGCGGTGAAGCAACCCCGTGCACTGTCTGAGTCCACAAATCGGCCTCGTTTCATGCGAAGATCTGAAGGCGGTGGAGAGCAGGTTCGATCTGACCCAACTTTGGGAAGGAGGAACTCGGAGAACATAGCTCCACCAAGAAGGAATTCATATGCTGGTATAACAACCTCGATTCCAAAGATAAGTGAGATGCCCCAAGGGCCCAAGAAGCCCCGCAAGTCCGGATTGCGATCCTTCATGGGGTGGGTGGCCCTATTTTTATAAACTATCATACATTTCCATGTGAAAACGAAGTCGAGAATAATACATTTCTTTTGATAAATTACAATGTAAGCAGTCGGGATTTTCTTGCTTTCAGGCTTATCGGAAAAGGCCACTCACATGTGGATAATGGAGAAGCTGATGTTGTTGCTGAGACTGAGGAAATGATGGATAGTGATGATGAAAGATCGGATAGCTTAGATGATAAAGTAAGGCAAAAGGAGATGAGAAAGGGTATAGATCTTGCTACAACACTTGAACGTATCGAGAAGAACTTTGTGATCACTGATCCAAGATTACCAGACAACCCCATTGTAAGATTTCAAGCTCATGAAGCTCATTACAAATTGTTGCAGAAAAGTAAGTTTGGTTTAGGTCTCTTTATTGTTGGCCTCAACTAGCTTGAATTACTTGATCACAATTATTACTAATTTAATAAAATAATATAGGAAATACGACAAGATGCTTTTTCCAAAGAAATGACATTAGTATGACAAGATTTTCTTGCTTTTCTTTTTTTTTTTCTTTTTTCTTTTTTTTTAAATTAAAATGGTTATTTTGTTGTTGAAATTACAGTTTGGTGATAAACTGTGAGATAACCTTTATTAAAGTTTGAGCTTTAGATATACTTAAAATTGATGAGCTTTAGATTTTATTACTATTTTTATTTTTGGTATTATTACGCAACTCCCTTTTACATTATTTCTTTAACTTACTTAACATCAAAATTAATTGGAGAGTAAATAATTGTGCCTTTTAATACAACAAATGTGTCGCACCCCATGCATCTAATTTGACATTTAATCGCAAGTAGCAATTGCGACCACTTTGAAACAAAGATAAATAGTCTCGTAGTGTAAAATCCCATATATAATTTCACATCTAATGGCTAGGATTGATCGTAACCTCCTTACATAAAAAATAAATAGTCTATCCCAATATTTTATTTTTAACGAATTTTTGTTTTTTATTATAAGTTTTAGGACTTCTCGGCCTTGTACATTACTCGGGTGAGTCCACTTGACTCGCCCATGAAACTCGGCTTGAGTCAGGGCCAACTAATAGGCGGGAGCCCAGTTACTGGTTTAAAGAGACTTCTCCGTTATGATGCCTAGTAACTAAAGGGCAAACTTTCTATGTTTCCCCTACAACATAAAACTTATATGCTTCCCTTTATCCAGCAGTCCATTTTGAATGGAGGGTTAGGATTGTCCCAATCAAAATGTCACGTCTCTATACTATTTTATTTTTAATTGTTTTTTTATAAACTATTTTAACATCAATTTTTATACGTCCAATCCTCTATTAAACTCGCACTAGCGGAAAAAAAAATGTCAATAATATAAAATGACTAAAATACTCCTTAAAGTTTCAAAGGATATTTTGATCATTTTATTTTATCGAAAAATTATTTTTAATATTTTTTTATAGGTGCACTCCAATGAGAAAATATCGCATACCAAATTTTCTATTCAAACAATTTGTATAAAAAAAAACTAAAAATAAAAGACTTTGAAATGTCGGATCTAAGATCAAACATTGAATGACTCTCTTGATCAAAATTGTACAGCTGGATGATAGGAGAAGCATAAATCTTCTATGTTAAAAACGTTTGCCGTAACTAAATATTCTTATTTAACCTTTCCCGTAACTAAATATGCTTATTTGTGTAAAATGTTTTCAGATATTCGCTTCTGATAGCTTCTTGGAGCTAACAGAGTATAGCCGAGAAGAGATACTGGGAAGAAACTGTAGGTGAGTTTCCGAAATATTTTATATATCTTTTTGTTTATTTTTCGTATTGAAGATGATGATTTATGCTTCTTCCATTATTCGATTCATACTCACCACCAGAAGAAAGGAAAAAAAAAAAAATCTTAACCGAAGTAAATCGCTTTTTCCATATATTTATTACTTGATATAGAACCATGAAAGTAAGCTCAAGGTAGGACTGCCGTAATAAAAAAAATTACCACAAGGTTCATCACCGTCCAATACGGTGATGGAGGGATAGTGGTTCCCCAAAGATGTTATTCATTCGATTGCACGACCCACTCTTCCTTCATCACCGTCCGACTTTAGAGTGATGACCCTTATCCGACCTTTACAAAAGTGTAACATAGGTTTCTCTTTCTAGCCCTTCTCCCTCTCTCTAGCGCGTACTCTGTCTCTGAGAGAGAGAGTGTGTGTTAAGCTTTTTGAATATGGAGGAGTTAAAGAGAGAGAGAGGGTTAAGCGTTTTGGAAATATGGAGTTAATTGCTTTGATACAACAATCTCACAAAAACTCCTCTGGTTTAGCTTCCTTGCTATACACTGAAAAACAAAAGCTAGTAGAAATTGCATTGTACGATGGTGTAACAAGGCATATAGAAACAACCATGAAGCATTCTCATTCTAGAAATGGTAGGAAACTGAAGGAACAGATAGGAAACTTTGGAGATACACAAAATAAAATATCATGGGAAAATTGATTTGAGAAGATCACAAGAATGCTTAATGTTGAACATGTAAAGCCATAGGTATTTTTACATTATATTAAGAATTGGGGATTGCTGTTGAAACTTTCATGTTTCTATTCGGACTAAATCGTCTCGATATTCTGACTTTTTGAATATATATTTTCTATTACAAAATTGGACTTTTGTCATTGATCTATGCTGTTTATTAATAAATTTTTAAAATGATTGTTCGTTACATTCCTACTATTTGGTGTTGGTGGTGTTTGCCTCTCCTAAGATTTGCACAAAAATGTTGTCATTTACAACAGGTTTCTTCAAGGCCCTGAAACTGATCCTGTTACTGTGAGAAAAATAAGAGAAGCTATTGATAATCAAACGGATGTTACCGTGCAATTGATAAACTACACGAAAACAGGTGTGCTCACCTAGTATAACTTTTGTTAAGTTACCTTGAAGAAGCATCTAAGTTGATCTAATGTTTCTTTCTGCAAACCTCCTCTTTTGGGTTTCAATGTTTGTTATGAATTCTAAATATTTGCTCTTGTAAAATTTGTTGCCCTTTGGCTTTTGGAATCGTTTTCTCAAAAGTCACAATAAAGGTCATCTTCCCAGCCAGTTATTTATCAGAATATGTATTCAGGTGAAGAAGGGGACATTTGCACTCTAGTTGGTAGATTTGTTATGCATATATTAATAAACCATTATATATCTATAAACCATTATATATCTATATATATAGTGCTTGTAGTGCTTATCTAGCTATCTATTAGCATTCCTTTTATCATACGACTGGTTTATTCTTTAGCAGCAGAAATGAGATTACTTAAAATTTCATGCCATCCATAGTTACTCTTTATTCTCTTCTAAAACAAAACGAATTGTTCAAAATGGTGTAGGGAAGAAGTTCTGGAATCTTTTCCACTTGCAACCCATGCGTGACCAAAAGGTGCATCAAATTATTTGTCCTCAATCCTTTTGTTTGTCTTGCTAGTTGAAGCATGTATCCTTTTTATTAATTTGAATTATGTGTGTTAGGCAACTAAGTCTGAAAAAGAAAAAAAGAATCCTAAACGATTACTTCCAACAGGGTGAAGTCCAATACTTCATTGGGGTACAACTGGATGGTAGTGAGCATGTCGAGCCACTTCATAATTGCATTCCAGATAGAAAAGCTAATGAGAGTGCAAAGCTGGTATGACTCCACCTTGGTTCTTTGTCCTGTTGTGCTATGTGCTAATGCTTATTTTATGATGTTACTAGTGTCGTTCCTAAAGTCTCCCCAATATTCACTGGTTTTGTTTAAAAAGAAAAAAAGTAAAGAAATTTATCCTGGCTTTAGAACTCTTTTGAAAATTAAAATTATCATGATGCAATACTTGTTGCTGTCACTTGGGGAAGATGTGATGATCAAGTATGATTAGCTGAAAACTAGTAAAATATCTTGGACAGGGCTATTTCTTGCAATTCATGTATGTGGTTTTCCTTAACATAGCTCTCTCCTAGTGTTTCAATGTGTGACGCTAGTGACCAAGTTCACCTCCAATGAAATGCATTCACGCTGCTAACTTTAATGTTCAGGTGAAAGAGACTGCTGAAAATGTCGATGAGGCTGTGCGGGAGCTTCCAGATGCTAACTTGGTAATGGCTCATTTAGTCAGTCATACTTTTTTTAACAAGGAGATTTAATCTGTCATACTTACTTTTAAATTTTGGATTTATATCACTGGTGACTTATATTGAAGCTCTACAGAAACCTGAAGACCTCTGGATCACCCACTCAAAGCTGGTCCTCCCTAAGCCTCACAGAAAGGACAATCCATCTTGGCGAGCAATCCAGAAGGTAGATCCTTTCATGTTATAGTTTTTATTGGTTTTTCTTAAGCCTACAGGTGGAGTTAGTCCTTAAAGGAGACTTGAGGGTCATGGACATTGCCAATTTGCCATTTTTTTTATCACTCTCATGTTAACTACTAATGCTTATTTTACTGGCACAAATCGGCAAGTTGCATTCAAAGATAATCTGAGTTCTTGTTTTGGCCTACTGTTGAGACCATGGCCTCAAGATCCAAGGCCTTCTCTTATGGACAACAGAAGAAATATTTGCATTTTTCAGCACACAAAGTTTGCTTTAGTACTACTTTGCTGCAGACATTGAAGGAAGACCATCCATAATCATGATAATTGAATTAAATCTCACAAATATCATTTGCATATGCAGCGTAAAGCAAGCTACTCATATAGATTTCTTTTGATTTTGTTAATATCATGAACTCTCTTTGCATGATTTTTTGTTGTTTGTCTTTAATCTGCAGCACAGAAATGTTGGTGTTTTCCTTTCTTGGGAAAGATACTTAATGTTGTACAATAACCATTGTTCTTAGTAGTGTGCCTACCTGGTAAAATGAGAGTTTGAGCGTCCCTTCATACAAAACATACTGTAGCCAAAAAAGAAAGAACTAATGCTCAACTGAAAACACTTTCATGTTTTCTTGCTGTGCACATAATATCTTTGGCATCATAAAATTATTCACAGTGACTTTTGTTCGTGGTGTTATTAGTGAGTGCAACAATCATGTTTGTCTTTTATCATTTCACTTGAAATATTTGTTGTTTTGTAATGTCATAGAAAAAGACGTGGTTAGCGTCCGGGCAGTCCGCACGGCAACTGCCCATCACCACCATCCAACACCAATCTCCAACAAGTTGGACGGTGGCAATGGGGAGTTACTATGTGGACTGCCGGCATATAAACTTCTTCCTATAGAAAAATTGTAATTGTATACTCTTTATTTTCTAAACTCAAACATAAATGAGATCTTTCAATGGGTTCCTTACCTGTATGTTATCATCAGATTTTGGACAGTGGTGAAGAAATAGGCCTGAAACATTTCCGACCTGTGAAACCATTAGGAACTGGTGACACTGGCAGGTTCGTAATTTGATTGTGCTTTCTTTGGCCAGATGTTATTCAGATGTTTTCTATTTTTCACATTATTGGTCTTGATTTGTGATATTTACTTTCATTCTAAAAAAGCGAAAATCACTTAGGCAAAATGTATTGCAATATTTCTTGGATATTGTTGTAATATAAATGATTAATGAACATTTTATTTAGGGTTAATACTCTTTCGAGTAGTAAGCTGGTGTAAAAAACATTCATAATTCCTACAGAATGGATGAACAATCCTTTACCCAGTTAGTTCCTGAAGAATGGACCATGGCTTTTCCATACACTCTTAGCATTCTAGCTGATGGGAATTTTCCATGTACGAACACACTTTCTTTCCATTCGATTTGTACTCAGGCACATGGCTTGCTGGTTTAAGGACAACGGAAGTCTTTGGTGTGAGCATATGAAGGAATGTACTCTCCAATCCTACGGTTCTATTTAGTATCATCTAGTGTTCATTCTCATTGTGGTTAAATTCTTTGGGGATATTAGATGTCATGTCATGTTCTTAGGTCAAAACAAATAGAAGTAGTGGTAGTAGAAGCAGCGGAAGAAGAAAACTGTTGTTTAGTAGGGTCAAGGAAATGGCATGAGTCATTGGAGTTCAAATGATTGTGATTTTCTTACCAAGCTTCAGCATTGGCTGGAATATTCTGGGTGCCTCTTTGAATGCCTGGGAGCATAGACAAAAACTTCGACCAGTAGTGGTCCCTGCTTTTAGGTCACACCTTAGGCTACTCAAAAACAAACCAACAAGGTTGCTGTTGTACATTGGGTTGGGGTCTCTATGGGTCCATTTCATAGAAAATGGGGGCATGAGTAGAAGCATGATAATAATTAGGGAGGTTGGATTCATATAATTTTGCCATTGTGCGTTAGGTTTTAGAAATGTGGAAGGGTAAATTCTGGTGTAGCTGGTAAGTATAATTGTGGAAAAGAGGTTCCAACTGATTGATAATGAGCGTTATTAGGAAATTTTGCATAATGCTTGTGGCAAATGGTGTTACTCTTAGCTAGTAGCTCCAGATGATTGGGACATTCCCTCTTGTTCTTAGGGAATATATTAGAATGGAGCTAGAAACATCAGGTTTGTCAGAGTTCACTTAAGATTGAGAATTACTGAACATACAGCAAACAAACACAAATAAAAACTTCTTGGGCATCTTTGATCGCGACATTGATGGCAGCAGCAAGTGACACTGCCAGTTGCCTATCTAGGTCTTAGAGTTTAGGGCAAGAGACAAACGGCCCTTTGTATGGATAGTTTTCAGGGTAAGTATGGTATGGAGATTGAGGGGTTCAGGAATTCTTTTAAAGTTTTGAAAGGCTTGGGGGTGCTATGGTGAGTATGGAGTTCAAGAAGTGGGTAGGTACTAGATTTGGTTTAAGGAAGAGCATTGAGGGCTAAGCATTTCAAAATTCTAGCAGTTGTAAAAGAGGGCCTCTGTAGTATACTGTTTTTAAGGAGATATTCTTGTGGAGGTGACGCTTCTGTGAATGCTAGGTTTTTCTTCTTCCATACGTTTAGATGGATGAATGAGGATATGGGAGATAAAAAGCTCATTGGAGTTGAGAGTGAAAGCCACACAAAGTGGTTGGAGCACAAAGCAATTTCTTTAGATTCTTCCTCATTGGTGGCAGCGAGGACAATTGATGTGAAATTAAGAGAGTAACTTATGTTATATTTGCTAGCTCGGGAGTCTAAATGTGATATTTTGGGTCGCATGTGCGAAGTTGATTCTTTAGGTTTACATAAACATTGTGTTTTACCCCATCCAATAAAATCAGTAATCTGAATGTTTTTCACTTTTTTTGTTTTTCCTTTCTTGGTATGGGATTTGTCAGAACATACCAGCATTTTATTTACTTATCTCCCTAGTGCTACAACATTTCATGTCATCGTTACGGATGTTCTCTGTGCTGCCTCACTCTGGAATTTGGAAATACTCCTGAAAAAATTGACTTTGTTTATAAAAGGTGGCTCAATGTGTAGCATACGACATTATACTATCTTCCAGCTCTTTCTTGGGGTAGCTGAAAGTGCTTTTATCATGAAGTTCCACTTTTTTTATTTAGGCCTCTGTCCACTGTAAATTATGAAAATTGAGATTTTATTTCAATCTGAAATTCTTGAATTAGTTTGAATAATTATTGCACACTTGTTGAACTCGTCTTTGGGCTGTGTTTTTCAGCGTTCATCTGGTGGAATTATGTGGAACTGGAGAGTTCTTCGCATTGAAAGCTATGGATAAGAATGTTATGCTTAACCGTAATAAGGTCTGGATTGCCAAATGCTTTTATACTTTATTCTAGTTTATGTGCAACAATGCCCATTTCTCAAGAATTATCAAATTGCATTTCTTATTTCTTAGTTCGCAGTAGAGGGTCAATGCTCATTTGATGTATAAACAATCTGCCTTCTCTTTTCCAGGTGCATAGGGCTTGCGCTGAAAGACAAATTCTGGACTTGCTAGATCACCCCTTTCTTCCAGCTTTATATGCTTCTTTCCAGGTACAAGTCATTTTGGTTGGCTGCAACCAGATATGCTTTTGTAATATAGAACTGGACCGAATCTTGCATGGACCTAACTGACCTCTGGTTTTTATATAGTTGGCATTCTCAACTGATGCTTCGATGACATTTGTTAGTTGTATGCCATTCATTAAAGAAAGTACAGAACTTTAGATGCACTGTCAGCAATTCCCCTTCTGTTCCAGCTTGTTTATCTTAATTTCTTCTCTCGTGAACAGAGAACTTGGCAGCTATCCTTCTGCATCCATTTCTTTTTCTAGATCATATGTTACAACTTATGAAAAGTTCAGGCCCGATTTGCTACATTCATTTGAAGTTCATTTTTTTTCTTGTTTTCATCTTAAAGAAGTTTAACATAAATATTTATGTTCAAACATTATCTAGATGCTGTTTTACTGAGTTTTACATAAAATTATTTTTATCTGATGGATATTTTATTAGGAGGAAAATTGAAATTTACTTTTTGATACCTTTTTGCAGACAAAGACACACATCTGTTTAATAACGGATTATTGCCCTGGGGGCGAGCTTTTCCTGCTTCTAGATAGACAGCCCATGAAGGTCCTTAAGGAGGATGCTGTTAGGTATTATCTTCTTTCTCATAATCGTTAAGGAATTTTGAGCTGTGTCTATTTGCATTAGTGTTACCCATGACTTTCTGTTTCCTTTTTGTTTTGTTTTTTGTTTTTTGCTTCTTCTCTGTGATGCTTTCTATCTTTCCATACTTAGCATGGGAGGAAAAGGAAAAATATTGAATCTAGTACTTAGTTATACACTCTCATCTTTTCATACATAAAAAATTCCCAAAAGCTCAAGACAAAATACTGCAGAAGACATATGGTTCGCCGGACATGGAGCACTAGACCCATTATTAGTCAAAATTGGATTTCGAAGACCAATTTATTGCAAAGCTGCATGATTTTCTCGATAACGACTTGGTTCAATGGCTTTGGAAAGAGAGACCCTAGTAGGTTAGAAAATAAAATGCTCTAGTTAGTGTTTAATCTGAGCACTTCTGAACGTGTACTTGATCCCAATTGATGTTACTGTATAAATTAGTGCTAGTAATGACTAGTGATCTTAGTTTGCTGATGTGATTTGGTACTCTTTCACTACCTTTGGCACGTACGTCGATTTTTTTCTAAAAGTCTAGCTTTGATTATTTTCTTTGACGAAGAAAACCATCACAAAGAACACCTGCTGAGGAAAAGATAGCTAGCCATCTATTTGGAGTAGTTCCTTTTCTAGTAAAAGGCACCTATGTCAACATTTTACACTTTGTGAAAGAGTCTTAAGGAATAGGGTTGCTTCAGAAGTGGCAATTCTTTGCTCATCCTTGTGTCTTTGAATCTAGTTAAGAAGTGTCCCATGGAGTATGATATCTGGTAATCTATATTTAAAGCATAGTGAATTTTTAAATAAAGAAAATCCAACTTCAACTTCCCCATTTCACTGGTCTCTTTAGGCATACCTCATTGTCGCATTCATTTCTTTGTCCTCACTAACTGGAAATATTGAATGACATTATTTCTGAAGCTATCATCTCAAGTCTTCTGATCATGTACTCAGAAACAACGAAGACTGCACCATGAAATTTGTATTATGATCAATTTATATCCCAAAATGCTTCAGAATGAATTCTCGATGCCCATATCTGTTAGCTTCATTAGGTTCTGGATCAGAAATTGCTTATATAGTATTCTAGCTGTCCCTTTCTGAAGGAGTCAATGCATGTTTATTCCTTTTCCTTTGAGGATTTAACTCTCTCTAAGAAAGAACTTAACTAATGAAGTTACGATCCTATTGCAGATTCTATGCAGCAGAAGTTGTTGTTGCTCTAGAATACCTTCACTGTCAAGGTAAAAATCAGCTTGCCTTTATACTATAGAGGTAGAATTTCTTTGAAAAAATAATTTTCACTTTGTTTTGCTACATTAACAATTTCTTGTGCTGTTCTAACTGTTGCCTCTTTTTATCATTGGTTAAGGCTCGTCTCGCATAATTGTATTAGTTTTTTTAAATGGCTACTCATGCCAAAGATTGTGATGAGAAAAGTATAGTTCAGTCTGGTTATGACTTTAGTTTCATTTTATACAAGTGGATCTGATCCCTGTATCTATGTCATTTCTTCTATGATGAAAAATTAACTTCCCAACATGGGTGAAGCCAGATGTGACAAACACTATTTTCTTTCTTTGAGACCTCATCTACAACTTTATAAGTACAGATGTTGGTTTATGTTTTCAAGTGGAAACAACAAGCCATGCGTTTAGGTCATACAAGTAAGAAGGAAAAAAGAAAACGTGACAAAAAGGAATGCCTGGATAAATAAGTGGGAAGAGGTTGACAGATAATCAAAATATTTTTTTGTTCAAAATAATGCTTATAAAAAATAAAAATCTTAGGAAACACATGTGTTTCCTCAGTTATTTATACATTATTGATTTAGTTAAACATAATATTGTTCACCTGTCCATGTATTTTGTTTGAGCTTACACTATGCATGTCTCAAAATGACTAGCCAAATAAGATGGGTTGTATGGTACAGGATTTTAATTATATGAATGATGACACTAGCTTTGTAACTTGTAATCATTTGGGCAGATGGTGTTGTGTCTAAAACATAAGAAATAATCATACGTATGGGCTCATGCAGCGTTTTCACATTTTACCATATCTTTGTTTATTGCATCTCCAGGTATAATCTATAGAGACTTAAAACCTGAAAATGTATTACTTCAAGGCAATGGCCATGTATCACTGACAGACTTCGATCTATCATGTTTGACGTCTTGCAAACCCCAGGTACAAACAATATCTACTGATTTGTTAAACATCTATCCTCCAACCTCTCTATTTCAATAACCATTAGTTTTATCTAAAAATTATTGCTATAACCTTTTAGAATGAAGAACTATTTTCTTTCTTGTTATAATATGATGAGTACATAAAATTATGCCATTTGGTAACAACATGAGTTAAACTTTATGGTATCATGGTTAAGGAAATAAATTGCAAAAACAAAGAGCAAATTATTTATTTATTAGTAAATTTACAAATTGAGTCTATCCTTTTGCAGCTTTTGGTTCCCAATCCTCCGGACAAGAAAAAACATCATAAGGGTCAACCTGCTCCCATTTTTGTTGCTGAACCTATTCGTGCATCAAATTCTTTTGTGGGAACTGAGGAGTACATTGCACCAGTATGAGCTACCCATCTTTCTTTCTCTAAATCATAGATTTATGGTAGATGGAGCAAGTGACTGCATCTGATATTGAATGTCTTACAATGAACTTTTTCCTTGACTCATTATCTTCATTTCTTAATTATCTTATATGATCTCACAACTAATCCTAGCTTTCTAAGATTGACATGACATTTTGAAAGGTTTATGTTTCTTTTCTTTTAATGCAGGCAATGTCATTGAGCTAATTATGTATGCTACCTGAACGTCCATCCACCTCATTTGCTATCTTACATGTGTTCAAGTTTATACTTTGTGAATCTTATTTTTGACTTAATGTTATTAATATAATCTTTGTTGCAACTTTATAGATTTACTTTGAAAGAAAGTTTTCTTATCCTAGTTCTCATTCATTTCACTTTATACTTTGAATATGATGTACAAGCTTGTTGGAGAATAGATCCTTTTCATGTAGTAGAGAATGTTTCAATTTTCTAATTACCATATTTTCCTTTCGGGATTGACAGGTCTGCACAAAGTAAATACATCTATTGCATCTAATAGACTGCAATGGAAGTTAGAAATTGAGCTATTATCTTTAGGCAAACTTTATCCACTAAGCCAATTGTATATCATCCAATGGAAAAAAAGTGTTTTAAGGGGCGACTCTTGCCATCCAATGTGAGAAGTTCTAATTGTTAACAAGAACTATTAGTCTTAGCTTCTAGGCAAAAACAATTTCTTGCTTGTGGTTCTAGAAAGTTACTTTGCAACAACTTATTTCACAAGACTAGTTTCAATGGGAAGAGGGTTGGGCATGATGGAGTCACTTCTGCCTATCCAACAAGCGATGTGGGGGAAATGGGAATGTGCTATAATGCAACATGAAAGAAACCAGGACAGGGGAAGAAGTCATTATAATATTATGCAAGCCGTATGATATTTGCATAAATATGAGTTCTTTGCAATGCAGGTCAAGCAATCCCCTTTGCAGTTCCGAAGCAATGTATTACTTTCAGCTCACATGCACTACTTTGTCCGGATTGATCAATCGGAGATGGCTGTGAAATCCACTTCTTAACAGATGCTACTTTCCTATGTGATCTGTATATGCCCCTTGTGCTTCTGCCGGAAAGAACTAAAGCCTTACTCAACACAGGATTCATTAGTTTGCCACATGATTAGCTACCATGTTACCTGACGTAGGAAATGGTATTTTGAGATATATCAATCTTTGTGCCTAGCGTAATCAATTTCTGAATAGATCCAATTCAGGCTCCCCCTCGTGTGCCTCCCATTTCTGCTGATTCCAAATAATGAGCTAGATTCAAGCTCCCTTTATA
The DNA here is from genome assembly GCF_054954075.1 of Amborella trichopoda. Taxonomy (NCBI): domain Eukaryota; kingdom Viridiplantae; phylum Streptophyta; class Magnoliopsida; order Amborellales; family Amborellaceae; genus Amborella; species Amborella trichopoda. Next base: position 32,571,786 of record NC_142343.1, read on the forward strand.
GGTTCTTAGAGCAATCCCCTCAGCATCTATAGGTTCTTAGAGCAATCCAACATCCTATAGGTTTATAGATTCTAGCATCCCTCTATAGGTTCTTAAAGCAATACCTCAGCATGTTTTATCCTTCTGAGAGAAATTTGGGAAGGAGAGAGAGAGATGATTTCCTTGTTTCTTTGGTGACTTTTGATGGTTTCTAGTGGGTTGGCAATGTTTTCCTTATCTTGCTAGGTAATGCTATAGGCTTTTTGTCATTTTCTTTAACAAATAGACAAAGCGTGTTAAAGGGTTTTGGTATGTTAAGAGTTCCATGTCTTCATTTTTATTCAAGATTAACTGAAAGGTTTCTACAGTAGGTCAAGAAATAGTGTCAATGAAAAGCTTTAGGGCTTGGATTATTCTAATTACTTCAGCAAAATGATGTTTCATTGCAAGCAGGTAAAAACATATATTTATCCACTAAGAAACTGGCCAGACCTTTCATGAAGTTACAAACCTATTGGAAAAATATTTAAAATAAGAAAAGATTATGTATATCCTTTAAAGAGGAAAATATTAGATTTTAGTTTAGGTATGGGTTTGTATTTTCCTTATAAAGGGAGTATATGGAAATGAATAAGAACATAGCTAGTTTCCATTTTACTAGAGATTTGGAATTCAAATTTCGGGTTAAGGTTTTAGTAAGGTGGATATTATAAATAAAGGTGCTATAAGATATGCAGGGGAGAGAGAAAATTAGAAAAAATCCTCATGTTATATCTAATAAAAAATATTATTTATTTATTTATAACATTTTCATTATTACTTGAGCAATAATTATAGATAAATTGCTTTGAGAATTTCCCTAGTGATGCTTACAATTTGAAAAGTCATGGCTATAAAGAATCATGCTTCCTTAAAGTGACAGTGATCTTTGTCTCGCTAGATCTTAAACATAATTCTTCTTTTGATTATAATCATGTGCAATTTTGTTCTTGATTCTATTAGATCATTAACGCATATTTTCTAGTTTTCCTATTTTTCCGAAATGAATAAGAAGTGGCTCCACAACATCTGCAAATGACTTTAATGTCTGGTATGTCTGAAGTTTTCAAATTATTTTGCAGGAAATTATCACAGGTTCTGGCCACACAAGTGCAGTTGACTGGTGGGCTCTTGGTAATTCCTCTATTATCTTTGGAAAAATACTGTGATACTGTGTACCTCAGTTATATTTTCGTTGCCATACTGCTTTAAGTGTTGCTGCACATACTGTGATAAAGCAAGTTTATAATCAATGGCTAAACAAGAGGAGCATATGCACCGATTGGATGGCTAATTTCATCTCAATGCTTGCATCTTGACTTCTGATGTTACTTTTCAAGTCAACTTCTGTCTTTGTCATTTCTATAATACTTGTCCTTAATATTTGGAGAAAACTCGTCGAGTGACATACACAGTAGTAAATGTTAATTTACTTTTGGAAAATTGTTTCATGCGGTATGGACAGCATTTCTACATATGCGGTCTAGAAAGTGTAAAGCATCTGGATGTAAGTACGTGTTCCACCTAAAAATAATGGAAACTAACAGTCCAAATGTTTTCTTATTAGAATTGTTATTTCTAGTTTTTAAAATTTATTTAATTTTTCATATTAATGATCTCCATGTTAGAGATTACATGTCCTTAAAAATTAAGCCCTAAAATCCATCTCAAAATAGATTTATTAAGAGGCCCGCATTTCTACATATGCAGGCTTGGCTGCATAGAAACCGGGTCCTTTAATTTTTGTCGAGTGAATAAGTTACCCTGGCTACAATCAGTTTCATAATTGTGATTATAACAACATTGGCTCAGGTTTTAATTATACTGCATGGCTGCAAGTATAATCGGATTATCTTGATTGAGTGATTATCCAAACTGTTTTCTTAGGCATTCTTCTCTATGAAATGCTTTATGGCTACACACCGTTCCGAGGAAAGATAAGACAGAAGACATTTGCAAATATTCTTCACAAGGATCTTAAATTTCCATCTAGTACACCGGTAAGTTATTGTCCAGATTGGTGAGTCATTTCTTTTGTTGATAATAAATACTATATAAGTACAGATGGTCATTGTTTTCCACATTTTATTCCTTCATTCAGTATACTTATAATCAAATGGTATTTTTGTCAAAGCTTAATGGTGATTTGTTTAGATTCGAAACCTGAAATTTCAACAGAGTCTACCGGTTTTCACTGTCACATCAAGTTATTTGCTTTCACCTTCCAAATCTTATCTTTCCCAATTTCGATAGCTGATCACAGATTTTTTTCAGCATCAAAACCATGGCATTATTTCTTGTCTCATTGGTATAGTTTTTATTGGTTGTCAAAGCCAACATGGTTCGGCTACTTAAAACTTTTACATAGTCTTGATCTCTAAACTGACCTTGCATTATCTATTTTTCCTCATTTACTCTTATTTCTCTCCAAAAACAATCAAGTTGACCCTAAAAGTTGCATTTTATTTTTTGGTTAAAAAAAGATAAAAGTCGTGGAAGCAATTCTTTAAGTGTGCAGTAGGGCTCCAGATCATTGGAATGGTAATTTTCTTAATGCGAACAGTTTGGTTTGTCATGTATTGAAACTTTATTCAACAAAACTAAGTGTCCAACTCGCTCAGTTGGACTCATATGATGTAAGTCTCTGAGGGATCAACCTTAAAGAGGGAGTTCCTGTGGATTGTTTTATTTCTCAAGGAATATAACATATTTTGGATGTGATGTTATGCTGATGTATCATTCTTTATGTATGATTAGCCCATGTTTGAATTCACTTGTTTATTTGTATTCATGCAGGTAAGCCTTCATGCAAGGCAGTTGATGTACCGTTTGCTGCACAGGGATCCAAAAAACAGATTGGGTTCTTCCGAAGGAGCCAATGAACTTAAGCAACACCCATTTTTTCGTGGAATCAATTGGGCTCTTGTCCGGTGCATGGTTAGTGCACCAATCCTTACCTTAGTAATCAATTGTTACTCGTGTAAGATTGATATGCTAGTTCTTTTTGTATGCATGAATTACCTCCCTGTTTTGCTTTGAAATTATTTTCTAAACTCCTTGAATACCATAATGCTACTTTTAATTGCAAAAGTTACCATATTTTATTATCAGAGGTATAGAGGATAGTCACCGGAAGCCGCGAGTTTCTGAAAAAATTTTCTAACCTCCACATTAGAAAACTCAAACGAGACCAAAAAGGCCATAAATGGGTGCACCAAACTGTGGCAATAACGTCATTGTTTTCACACACCCATCGAAAAGAGAGAAGTTACCCAGCTTGGACTTCCACTATTAATGGGGAGCCCCATTTTTTCACCCCTGCTTATACTTAAAACACTGCTGAAACATCCATGAGACTACCAACAAAGAAAGATCCTTTTCTTCTGTTCCCCTCAAAAAGGAACTTCTGTAATGTGCTATAACCGCTTAAGACTGCATTTTTTATTGACCATAAAGGTGAGAGTGATTTCATTGACATGACTAGTGACTTCTCCAAATGGGGCCTAATTAATCACAAAAAATTTATGAAAACTATTTTATCAGTCTTTTCTTGAAGCTTAACAAAAAATCTCCACAAAATTGTCCTTTTTTTTTGAAATTCAATTTATTTCTATTTCCACTTCTTGGACAAGTAGATTTTTTTTCTCCTGGTCTTTTGGCGATTTTCATATGTAGTTCTGCCTCTGTTTCCTGAGTTCTTAAATTAAAAGTTTATTTTGTCTCTAAACTACCAAGAACTTGCCAAATTTTATTTCATCACTTGCTGCCGACGATGCAGGTGAAAAATATAATTTTAATGATAAAAACTAGTGATACAAAATGGAGATGAGCTTATGAACCCAAAAATATTTTCGAAACTGGATAGGAGTGGACGCATTTTCTGAATGTTCCTTGCAGCCCCTCAGATAACATGGAAGTAGCTAATGTAGATAGTTGAAGAATATTATATAATTGTGATTTCTATAGTACTGATTCTTGCCATGGTTCCACACTTTGCTTGTCTAACAAATCAAGATTACCTTGACTCGTGCTTAAATCAAAGAACTGAGTTCATGATTTGGTGATAGAAGGTCTTTGTCAACGCGACTATTATGTTTTTGCACTTGGGCAATTTAATTCGGTTGGCCTTAAGGAGAAATCTAGCATTGCTTTGTGTGTCCACCTGAGTGATTTAATTGAGTTGGTCTAGAAAAGAAATCTTACATTGTTGATGTTTTCAATAACTTTAATTTCCTGAAAATTTCAGAGCCCTCCTCAACTTAATACACCTCAAGGAACAGACAAAGAGGCCAAGGAAAATGTCAAGGACAGCTTCCAAGAAAAAGAAACACTCATTGATATACAGACCAATGTCTTTTGAAAACCTACTGCAATTTCCTGGTAAGCAAAAAATCTAAGAATGAACCATCTCTGAAGTTTTAAAATGAATCAGTAGTTTATGTACATAGTATCGAGAATGTTATAGAAATTATTTGCTAAGCCTTTTACTTCTTAAGTTTTCACTATTTATTTTGATTGCAGAATCAAATACTCTTTATGGAAGCAACCCTACCAGGATATGCTTGGATCAATCTCCAGTTCTCCTTTCATTGAGAACATAGGTGCTTGTGATGTTACTAAGGATGTTTATTTTTTTGTTTATTGATTTATTAATTATTTTATATGGAGTGTTATGCTTTTCCTGACTTTTTTCATTAAGTGGAATTTGAAAGTTTGATCGAACATTCTTCATGTCTGGGTGAATTGAATTTAGGCATTTGTCAAATATAGATAACGAAAATACCCAAACTACTATGAAGTCCTAGTGAATAAGAACATAATTTTCGATTCGGGAAACACCTACTCTAGTTTATCAATATAAAACTCGGGTTTGCCCGAGTTGAATTATATATAATAGTGTTTGTGTTCTATTTGCAGCAAAATGCCAAGTTTCATAGCAATAGCAACTTGCTCTAAATAATGGTTTTTTTTTTTTTCCTGCACAAAAAAATTGAAAAACTCTGCTTCGTTACAAATGTTGAACTTGGCTAGTTCTGGGTGTCGAGGAGCTACTTAAATCTTTTAGTTGGCAAGTCAACTCGACAAGGTGGGTTTGAACCATAGTTACCGGGAGTGGGAGTGGGAGTGGCAAGTCAACTCGACAAGGTGGGTTTGAACCATAGTTACCGGGAGTGGGAGTGGGAGTGGGAGTGGGAGTGGGAGTGGGAATGGGAGTGGGAGTGGGAGCGGGAGCGGGAGCGGGAACAGGAACGGCTCCAGTTCCGGGAGCTAGAGCGTTGGATCGAGGGCTGCCTAAAGCTCCGGAGCTCGAGGAGCGAGGTCCAATGAGGGTAAAAGTTGCGGATCAAGATTCCGTATAAACAGGGAGCGCGTTCCCAATACATTACGATTGAGGTCCTTATTTAACGGGAACGCATTCCATGTACAATGGGATCGTGTTCCCATGCTCATTAGGATCACGCTCCCATAGACAACAACAATGGGATCTCATTTAAAGTTGAGTCGCGCCTCCATCTAAGTAAAATGCTTTCCTATTTGGAATGGATCGAGCTCCATTCAAGGTTGGTTCGCGTTCCGCTTAACTTGGAGCCAATCTCCACATGTCCTCTCTCTCTTTCTCTCTCTCTTTCTCTCTCTTGACCAAACATTCACCACCTCTTCAACCTCCGCACCCTTAATCCAATGGACCCATCTTCCAAAACATGCCCCTCTCTCTCTCTCTAATTTCATAAGCAGAATCGTCTAACTTCACAATGAGTTGTCTCTTTCTCTCTCCTCAAAAGCACAATAACAACAAAAATCTACATACCCATCTCAACTTCGTTTGCTAGCAGTTGGGGACCTCCAAGGCGATCACCAAAAGGCCAAACAAGCTATGAAAATGGCTAAAATCTTCGATGAAAAATTATTCACTGGATTGCAGGCAACTCCATTGTTGTGAAGCTTGTGATATCCTTGACACAGGAGGAGAAGAGTTCAAGCTCCTTTATTTTTTTTGAAAAACACAAACAAGATTTTACAGGGGAACCATGAAAGCCTGAATATACAAAGAGATTTCAGGTATGTTATAAAAGTTGGCCTTGACGAATTCAAGAAATTTCAGGTATGTAATAAAAGTGACTAATTTTCTATAGGAATTCAAATGAAAAATATTTGTAAAGGATTGGAAAAGCAAATTAACATTTTTAATAAAGTACCCAAAAATGACCCATTTGGAATTAGGGCTATAATAGCTGCTTTGAGTCTTGGAGGCCCAATTTTTACGTGCTTTTTAGCTGCCCTACTATTTTAATGGTGGGTGGCTCTGTTTTTGTTCATGGTGGGATCCTCCCTAAAGATGGAGTTTTGAGAACGTAGGGATCGCAATCCCAAAATTCTGAAAGAGGGGATCTAATTTGTTCGGGAACACATTCCGTGGGATAGTGGGAGTGAGATCCGTGCGGTAGCGGGAGCGAGATATATGTGGTAGCAAGAGCGAGTTCCATTGTGAATGGGATCGAGAATCCTCAAGATAGGAACGAACTCTCAAAAAGTTGGGAATGGGTTCCGGACGAGATCCTGGCCACGGAGCGCCGGACATGGGTCCCGGAGCGGGAGCGCCGGACATGGGTCCCGGAGCGGGAGCGCCACCCTAATTGGGCACTCCCGGTAACTATGGTTTGAACCAGTGCAGGAAAAATTGAATTAAAATGATTAACTTTATATAGGGTCAGAAACGGTTCAATTGGCCTAACCGGGCATGCCCTGCATGGTAAAAGTGTTAAAAAATACAAAAAAAAAAAATTCTAACAAGATATGAAAAAATATTTAAAGCATCCTTAAACAAAACACATCCAAAACAATTTCCAATCTTTGCCAAAATGATGAAAACATTAAAAAATGTATGACAAATAAAATACCTTCTTTTTACAGATTTTATATAACTTTTTTTATATGTTTTTAAAATAGCCTGCAGGTTCATCAAAATCGGCCGAAATCGAAACCGGCCAGTGGCCTGTTAACCATGCGGTTAGAATTTGAAGAGCCCGATTTTTCCTACACTGGTTTGTATTGGGTTTATGTGGCCTTTAAAGGCCTTATGAGTACTTGTAAAATAAAATGATATAGTGGAACATGAACTCAGTGGGAGTGTGGTCCCTCGCGAACCATACTAAGCAAACAATGGTTTGCTGATACCGATATGTGCTTAACGATCTAGGGCAGTCGGTTGGAAAAAACCCATGTTACCTGGGTATGAAGAACAAACCGATGAGGGTTTATGGGTTAGCCCTTGATGAGGTCGGAGAACATGCCTGGATGAGTGAGCCAAGGGACTGTGTGACCCTTATGTGTGATGGTAGCCTATAGAGACGGGGACCAAAGCCTCATCCATGTGCCATCACACGGCATGCATATCGATAGATCATTCGGGAAAACCAGAAATTCACCTTTTCTGGTGAAGCATATGAGCTATGGTTGCATCAGGTCTAGGTGACATTGACTCGTCTCTAAGGGATGACCTAAACTCCACAGACTAGGATTGCGACCCCTTCATTCATCGACCTGACTTGGTGACCCGTTAATGAACCCCTGCTTGGACTGTGGGTCATATGAAACACTGGGTTGGTTCGATAAAACTAGTGTGGTCAGTCCACAGTTCAAGGTGGCGTATCCCGTTATTACAGATTGGATTTCTAAAACCATATGGATCATTTTCTCATCATATTAATTTAATTGTGTTTATTTTATTATTGAAATGATTTGTAGTTTTATTATTTGAATTTTTATGAATCTCTCAATATTTTATTTGTGATTTTTGGACTTATAAAAATACAGTTATTGTTCTTACAAAGTTATAAAAATTCAATTATATATTTTAAATTATTTTATTCAATTTTAAAAATAATATTTTTTTTATAATATTCTATGGGGGCCCATAGTGCACATGGGCCCACCATGTGGCATGTGGATGGGGGCCCACATGTGCCACAAAAGGTTGGCACGCCCCACCCTCTTTGGATTCTCTTGTTTGCTTTTAAGATAATATTAGTTTGATTTGTGGCATGCGGTCAAATCTTGGAAAGGGATATATTGACCATGGCTTTATCTATTTTGTAACAAGTTTGTTTTAAAGAGATATGGTCAATTTGAATTGATATGGATCTTATCTTATTTATATTTAGTAGTATTTATCTACTTCATATTATTTGACATATCCTTATGGAATATGTGACATGGATCGTACAATTTTATTGAATGGATGCTATTTATTTTATTTAAATATATGGATGGGAAAATGGTATAGGAAGGAGGGATAATGGTTCATGCACTTTCCATAATGTTGATAGCCCATCTATGAAATGGATGGCTCATATCTCTCACCCCACAAGTCTCCCTTGATCGATGGTATATGTTCAATCTTACAAGAAGAGGCAAACTAAGGAAAACCTTAAGAAACCCTAATCTTATTCAAAGCCTATAAAAAAAGATTGTCTCTACCCAAAAATCTCTATACCTTTATCTTTTGTACCTAATTTCCATCTGTCTCTCTCATATCCCAAAAAAAGGGTACGCACTACTCTCTCATGTTTGATCTCTCTCACACACATTTTGAAAGAACCTAAGGGTTTAAGTTATTGAGTTTTTCTCTCCTATCTCTCAAATATGGATTTACGGCTAAGGGTTTTAGGGTTTAGCAAAAAGAGAATCCATCTCTCTCAAACTAGGTTGCTAAGAGAATTCACCTAGGGTTTGAGTTTGTGATAAAAGAGTTCATATTCCATTGGTATGGCTTGGCCGAAATTTGCTTTCCCGGTTCGAGATTGAAGCTAGACCGTTAATCACGGACCATCCGATGGTAGTGACTCAGTGTGGGGTATCATAAACCCGGTTGAGGTAATCTCCGTCACTCTTCTTTTTTGTTTCTTACAATCTTATCTTTTATTCTCAAGTATAGTATATAGTTATTTCAATGGCATCAAGTTGTTAAAATTTTGGTTTTATTGTTATGTAGATTTTATTTTGAAATTTATCTTATTATAATAAAGACCACCCGTAAGTGATCTTTTATCAAAAAAAATGGGTGAAAAAAAATAAAAATAAATTGTATTCCATGGTAAAAGATCATATAGGTCTTTCTTGCAGTTTGAACCCCATTTTGAACAAGATTAATATTTTCCTGCACAAGAATAAAAGGGAAAACCCGCCCATTGTTGCGAGTCAAATGGTTAACCGGGGGATTCAACTCATTCTTATTCGGGGGCATCACCGAGTTCGAACTTTTGGGCACAGCTTTCTTGGATAAAACGGTGAAACTGAAATGTCACCACGTAGATCATATACAAAGCACAAAGCCAAACTGCTGGAGAGGTAAATCATTCAATATTCTACGTGGTACTGAATATGAAATAGGCCTCTATCGCATGGACCCTTGGTCCAAGTAGGGGTGGCAATGGACCAACGAATAGACCCGACTTCGGGTCCGGGTATGGTTCTAAATTTTAGACCCAAAATATTGGGTTTGAGTTCAAAACCTGGGCCCAAAGACTATTTGGGTCCAGCTGACCCGAATAATATGAGTGTATGTGGGTAGCCATAAATGTTGCCAATACGTTTGTTTCTTAGGAATTTTTGGTTATTATGTAAAATAGTATGGAATGTGAGTATATGTGGGTATTCGTAAATGTTGTGCAGTAGTATAAATGTTGTCAATAATATGGGTATATGAGCCTTAAAAAAAGGTGGAAAAGATAAATAAATAAACTCAGCTATAGCCCACGTGTCTCACATAAACATTAGGTTGGCAATAGATCCGACCAGACCTAGGACCCAATTGGTAGACCCGATCTCAGGTCCAAGTATGGGTTCAAATTTTAGACCCGAAAGGTCGAGTATGGGTCCAAAACATCGACCCGAATACTATTCGGGTCTAGGTTCGAGTCCAGCCTGACTCGACCTGTTGCCACCCCTTGGTTCAAGTTAATCATGTGGACCTCCCATGCATAACCATGACATTGGATTATAGGGATGAGTCGAAACATCCTCGAAGCGACTTTTTCTTGACTTAAAATTTGATTTGGCATTTGAGTAAAGCACCTATCAAAGTTACAGGATTCACATCAGCCAAGGGATCCCGGCCCTTAGCCAAGGCGATTTATTCGGGCGAATTTGAATGACTCGCCTAAATCTCATGGCCAAAATGTCCCAAAAAAATAAAAAAATAATCAACATCACCCCTTAAAAGTCCATATAAGCTTAAAAAAGCACAGAATACATGAATTTAAAAAAATTAATTTATAGTTATGGATATTTAAAAGAAAATCTAAAAGAACGAAATATAAAACTTAAGATCATGGCAAAAAATATGAACCAATCTTTGCTAAGAACATCCAACTCATTTACAAAAAAATTATACAATTTTTTGTACTTCTTACAATTTTTTAAAATATTTTAAAACTTTTATGCATCCTGAGTTAAACACATAACTCGGGGCTACTCGGCCAAGTCCAAGAGACTTTGGCGAGTCTATTAACACCAATACTTGTAGAGCTATTGTTCATCAAATAAATTATTCCAATTCGAACTTGGGGAAATTTGAATTGGAGAATCTTTAAAACTCTAGCTCAAATTAAATTTTGTTAGAGAGTGAACTTGAAGCCAAGGGGACTGACTGGCACTTTATGGACCCCAAATATCTCAAGAAGTTGGTTATTTGAATGCACGTATGTAATTATTTTAGTTTGGGTGTGTCATAAAGTTCAATATTTTTTTTGAAAAACTATCATAAATATATCTTAATTTTTTGTTTATTAACAGAAAAAAAAACCTCAAATTTCGTAAACCTTACTTTTCGTATTTTGTTGATCAAAATAGTTTTTATGGTAGTCGCAATACTGTGAAAGCACCACGGTAATACAAAGACTATCTCGGTACTTTAAATACCGTAATTATCATCAGCAATCAAAAACCCCATTTCTTCTTCGCTCTCTCGGTTCTTCCTCTCGATATGCTTCCGGAACAGGTTCTCGGCCCTTTGCGAACAAAAGCTCACTGATTTTCACTGGTGCTTAATGCTTGGTTTATTTTCTGTTCAATTTTTATTCCTCCATCTCTCTCTCTCTCTCTCATCTCTATGTGTAGACTAGGAAGGGATTTCTTTGTTGATTTTTTGCTAGAGAAATTGAATCTCTCCCTAGGGTTGTTTTAGATTAGTGATTGCTTTTGCAAGGATCCAAGAGCTTACATGTATCTACTGCTCACATTTTGTTAGCTAATTTCACTAAATTTAAGCTGTGAATTGAAACTCATGTAAACCAAAGAAACCAATGAGGGGAATTTTAGGGTTTTGTTTAGGGACGAGGAAGGGTTCCTCCATATTTGTTCTGGTCTATTGGTCTCGATCTGGTTATGGTGGCTTCCATTAAACCTTGTAGCGGAAATACTACTTTACAATTCATCTTCAGAGAGGAAGAACGAAGAGAGCAAGGAAGAAATGGGGTTTTGGTTTTATTACCGAAGATCATTACGGTATTTAAAGTATTGTGATATTCTTTGTATTAATAGCGGCATTTTAAGTACCGTTATAGCTATCTTGGTTATCACAATATTTTTAAGTATTGTGATGCATTCACGATATTACGACTATCATGAAAGCTATTTTTATCATAGAAACATAAAAAGTGGAAAAAAAAAGTATAGACAAGGTTTACAAAGTATAGATTTTTTTTTAATAAGCAAAACACTAAGGTATATTTATGATAATTTCCTAAATTTCCTTTGAATTTTGAGTTTTATCAATAGAATCAATGCAGCTACCCAAATTTACATCCAACAGTCAAAATTAATTGCGACCACCTTGTACCAAAAGGAAATGGTCTCATTTATAATCCCGAAGATTATATACACTCTGAACGGAAGAATGACACTCCCTAAGGACCTGTTTGGTTCCATAGAAATATTATTTGGATGGCCCCCCAAGATGTGAATCCCATTTCTATATTTTAAGCTTTTTTTTATACGGAAATGCCAATTCCACCAAAATAGGTGCAATTAGCATTTCTAGGAGCTTGAAAGAGGACCCACAGACCCCAAAAACTTGTAAGTTATATTTTATAAGGTGGGTTGAGGTCCGTCCAACAAAATGATCTCAAACCTTAGAGTGTTAATAATTATAACAATTAATATATATAAATAATAAATTCTATTTTATTGCAATTAATATATATTAATTGATATATTATAAATATATAATTAAATATTAATTATATGTAATAATTATATATAAAAATTATAATAAATATATAATTATAATAATTATAAAAATTTGTTTTGTAACTATCATCATCGTCATCCAAATTTTATTCTAATTATTTGGAGTCGACCACGTGAATCATGTTTTTTTTTTTATCAAGGGCTATATCATATAGTAATTAATTATTACTATAATTATAATTAATTATATGTTATAATATATAATAAATTTATATTATAATAGAAATATTATATTATATATAGATTATTATAATATTAATCGTAATATCTTCCAACTAGCAATTTCAAAAGCATGATATCATAAAGAGAGAAATAGATAGGCTGACAAAGAATCACGCCTTGAGCTTCTATACTTGGAAAGAGAAAATATGAACTTATCCTTGTTATGATGACATTTTTTGGAGAGGGGCATGTAGCTTTGGCCCCTACTGTGGACAAATTGTAAGTTGATGATTACTAGTAAAAAAAACTCACTAAACAAAAAAACAAAAACAAAAAAAGAAGAAGGTAGAAATCAAGTTACGACACATTTATGGGAAGACCAAGGCAACAAATAAATTTGAAATTGAGGCAATCATGTCATATGCATTTATTTACCAATTCGAATCCAAGGCATATTTTATATGAATTTGTTTTAGGGGTGGACAGTACATCTACTGTCAAATTTTGTACATTTTACATGAATTTGTTTTAGGTGTGGACAGTACATCTCCTGTCAAATTTTGTCTTGTATGGACCGGCCCCCAAGGAATGCACATTAGCGAGTGACCAATATTTTTATGAGAATTTATCCCTTTTATAGATATGATGGCAAATTGTTTGAGTCAAAAGGGCGTTTTGATTTGGGAATCAAAATAACTAGTTATTAATGTCTAAAAGAAAGTTTAGTTTAATAAAAGGTTATATAAGGGTGTTCACATTATAGCGTATTTTATATTTGTATTCAATAAATTTTAGATATTTATATGCCTTTATTTTATAATACAATATTTTTTTAGTCGGGTTATTTTTTGTCATTAAGAGGAGTGTGACGTCATCCACATTGATCACGTCCTGAATGTTAGAAGATTTTTTAAATATTGTGAACTTGCTTTGGGCCTCAAAGTTAATTTTGCCAAAAATTAAGTTATTGGTGCTCGTTGTCATTAGTGTTTGATTAAAATTTTGGCTAAGATAATAAATTGCAGAGTAGAAAATTTTCCAATCAAGTACTTGGGGATGCCTTTATCAGACTTGAGATTACTTAAGGAGGTATGGGATCCAGTGGTGAAGCGAGCTATTTGGAAGCTAGATATATGGAAAGTCAAACATTTGTCATTAGCGGGTAGAATTACTCTAATAAACTTTTCTTTGTCTAACCTCTTTATTTACCATATGTCTTTACTTCTTATGCCTGCTAATATCATTAAACAATTGGAGAGGTTTATGAAGAATTTTTTATGGGGATATGATAATGATTTCAAAAAGTAGCATTTGAGTTTGTACACCAAAAAGCAAAGGAGGGCTGGGTATTCGTAAGTTAAAATTTGTTAACCAATCCTGAGTTGCAAAATGGTGGTAGCGTGCAATGCAAAATGACAATCAAATTTGGAATGAGTTGCAAAATGGTGGTAGCGTGCAATGCAAAATGACAATCAAATTTGGAAAGAAGTTATGGAATCTAAATACAACATTAGTCAATCTTTTGTTTAGAAAGCTATTGCTTCTTTAAGATCTTTTGTAATCAATCTTTTGTTTAGAAAGCTATTGCTTCTTTAAGATCTTTTGTAATTCGACATTCAAACTGGTCAGTAGGCAAAGGGGATGTAACTTTTTTTTTGGCATTCTAAATGGGCTTCTGAGATTCCTTTTAAGTTACTTTATCCTCTCCTTCTTCATAAGTGCTCAACCTATGGTGAAGGTTAATGAGGTGGGATCTTTAAATGGGTAGTCAATTGTGTGCAGTATTAATTGTATTTACAATTAATTACCTCACATTGCAGTTGATCAATATTTGGAATTGCTAAAAAAGTTGGGGGGATTCATATTTCAAATCACGCAAATGATGAGATTGTATGGGAGTTGGAGGCTGATGATATTTTTCCAGTAAAATCTACTTATCACGTTCTTTTTTATGATCGAGTTCGTTGGAATCAGCCCATTCTTAAAAGAGGTAAAGAAATAGAAAGTTCTTCATAAGGTGCCGGCTTTTATTTGGGTTATGACTCAGGGAAAAATTCTAACAATTGCTAACCTTAGCAAGGTAAAATCATTGTAAATGTACGTCTCTTTCGCAAAAATGATAAAGATAATAGAGATCATCTTTTCTTGTGATGCCCTTATGCTTATCTATTATCGTGTTGGGCAATGCAGAAAGTAAGGTAGGGGTCTCGATGGCCCTTCCTTATTTGGTGTGTAATATTATTAATCGGGACAAAGATTTGCGATATTCCAAAGATTGTTGGAATGTTTTGGGATATCCTAATATCTTTTGAGAAGTTATGGTTAGAAAGGATTAGAAGGACTTTTGATGGAGTGGCAACATGTGTGTCAACATTGAAGAATAAATTTTTTTTCCGAGCTTAGAGTTGGTTTAGGGTGACCAACGGAGGGTGGGGTGTTTCCCGGCTAGATGTTAAGAATAATACTGCTCATTTAGTATGTTTAAGGTTCATCAAGGTAAGACCTAGATGTATTCGGGTTCTGCCAATGATTAGATGCTTGAAACTAAATTTTGATGGATCTTCTTGTAGGAATCCATCGAGGGCAGGAAAGGGTCGTGTGTGTAAGGACAATGGCTGTAATGTAATTTTTGTTAAGTTGTCCCTTGTGGAGTGGTTTTTGCTAATCATGTAGAAATAGCTGCGTTGTTACAAAGTTTGCTAATTTGGAAGCATAAAAGATTGGGGAATTTGTTGCCCATAGAAGGAAACTATATCAATGTCATTAACTGGTGCAATAGCTTGTCTAGACATCCTTGACGTCTAAGATCTTTGTGGTTACAAATTATGGAGATATTGTTTGCAGCATTTTTAATTTCAACCATATATATAGAGAAGCAAACCCCATTGTGGATGACTTGACAAAGAAACGGGCTTTTTTAGATTACTTGTCTCTCCTTATTTGTTTTAAACTTTATATCATTGTAATTGCTTCTTTGATTTAATAATATTCAGTACTCATGTAAAAGAGAAAGGTTTATGTACATCCCCTACAACATAAAAGATATATGTTTCCCCTCCCATCCAGCCATCCAATAGAGATCAAGTGAGCCATACATCGTTTGATCTAGATCTGACACCCTAGAATATTTTATTTTTAGTTTTTTTTTATACAAATTGTATGACTATGAAATTTGGTAAATATCGTCTTCTCAATGAGGCGCACCTACAAAAAATATTTTAAAAAACATTTCGACAAAATATAATAACCAAAATACCCCTTAAATATTTCAGGGGTATTTTAGTCATTTATATATATATTTTTTTTCAAGTGCAAGTTTAAAAGAGGAGTGGACGCCCAAAATTTGGTGTTAAAATAATTTCTAGAAAAAAACTTAAAAATGAAATAGTGTAGAGACATGACATTGTGATTGGGGCCATCTCAGTCGTCCATTCAGAATGAACGGTTGGATAAGGGGAAGCATATAAGTTTTATGCTATAGGGGAAATATAAAAAGCTTGTCCCTTGTAAAAAAAAAATATTAGGACCACCACAAATTATCTTTCGAAGCTTAACTGGCTATTTTAAACCCATTTTGTAAGGACAAACCAATGACCGAACCGGTGAAGGCATCAGTTCTGTTGGACTGCCAAATTAGACCGGTCCGATCTACGAAATTAAATAATTAATAAAATATTAAAATAAAAAACAATACGGGAAAATAAAAAAAATATGGATAATTCAAAATAATAAAGAAAATTTTAAGAAATAGAAACAAATATAGCTCTTTTTTATTTATATTTCCTTTTTTTTCTATTTATTGGATTTTTTAGATTGTTTTTGCATTTTTCAGACTAAAACCTGAAAAATTAAAAGTAGAAAAAAAATGCCCCAAATATATTTTTATTTCTTTTTTGTTTATGCTTTAATTTTTAGTGAATTTTACAAAACGTAAACTAATCTAAAAGTTCTTGCATATAAAATTACAAATTACAAAATGAACTACGAAGAAAAGAAATTACAATATTGGAACGGACAAATCTCTCTCTCTCTCTTACAATATAGGAACGAACAAATCTCTCTCTCTCTCTCTCTCTCTCTTACAATATAGGAACGAACAAATCTCTCTCTCTCTCTCATTTTAGGATTCACCTTTTATTTATGGGTGTAGTTTGTATACGGATACATTTATAGCTATAGAGGTAAGGTGCACCTTCAAATTTTATCATTGTATATAATTTTGATGTAAAATGTTCTTAGGATTATCTCAAAATCTATTTTTAGTTAAAATAAAGTAGATCTATAAACATATGAAAATCTTGAAAATGGACGGTGTAGATAATATGTTATAAAATGCACTATTTCTGAGACTTAAAATCTTTTTGTTTTTCACGGTCACACATCTCGACATCGAGATGATCAGTTAAATGGTCTTTCAACATTAAAACTACCTTTTTCGATGGATTTTAAGGTGCATCCGTAGTTCTACATTATAAGGTTGCATCCTTATATAAATTTTTCCCTTTATTTATTTATAAATTATAATATTAAACGTTAAAACTAAATGTGTGTGTATGTGTGTGTGTATATATATATATATATATATATAGATAAGAGGAAAAGTCTTCCCAATGCCTATGGAATTCAAAGGGATCAAAAAGGAAATAATACTCTAAATCATATAACTATAATGAAATATACGATCAACAAACATTTATCGAATATGAAAAAGAGTCAGAAGAAATGGTTCGATCCTCTTATTTCTCGAACCGAGAGATCCATGAATCAGGATGCTACTGCATATAGATACAAATGGTCCAATGGGAGCAAGAATTTCCAAGAACATTTGGAACATTTCGTTTCTGAACAGAAGAACCGCTTTCAAGTAGTGTTCGATTAATTACGTATTAATCAACATTCGATTGATTGGTCCGAGGTTATCGACAAACAAGATTTGTCTAAGTCACTTCGTTTCTTTTTGTCCAAGTCGCTTCTCTTTTTGTCTAGGTGAAAAGGAATAGTGATTTCACCGATCCTCATCACCGTTCAAAGTTCATCGCACGGTCATGATTATCCAGTAGTGTCTCATTTTTTCTATATATATTTTCAAGTAATATTATGATGAGCCTTTAAAAATTGTAAAAGCCCTCAAAATAACCTAAAATTGAACTAAAAAATGAAAAAAATACAATACAAAATTGTAAAACCCTAATTCGTAATTTCTTAAGGACCTAAATCCTGCATGGCAACATAAATTTTATTTTTATTTCTATATTTTTTAAACTCTAATAAATATTAAATATTTTTAAATGAGCAATGATCCTATGAGACTCTCTCACACCCTTGTGTGTAAAATCCCAAAAAATCACCATTAAATTTAGCACTGATCTCTAAAAAAGTCAAATCCTACATCAATGTGATAACTTTTTTAGAGAACAGTGCCAAATTTAATAATGAACTTTTGAAATCCTATATACATGGATGTGAGAGCTTCTCATATGATATTACTATTGAGAGGGTCTCATAAGATATTACTACTTCTAAATATCAAGATAGTAAATAATGAGAGAGAGAGAGAGGTGGGGGGTTAAAGAAGAAACAGTGGGATGAATAGAGTAAAAAAGAGAGAGAGAGAGAGTGGGAGGGAGAGAGAGAGAGTGAGTGAGTGAAAGGACTACATTTAAGAGAAGCACAGGGAAACACTAACAAAAGGAATAGAATAAAGAAAATATGAGATAGAGAAAGAGTAGTGGAAAGAAGTAATTATTAAAACAAATTAAGAAGTTGACTAGCGGAATCTCGTTGAAACTGGCTGAAATCTCACATGTTGGTTTGAGAGTTGAACCTTGAGAGGGATAGATGATGTATCAAATAAATCCCCTCTTTCTCTCTTTTAATTTCTCTTTTTATGCAAAGTGTTAACTTACCATTTTACTCGTAATGTATTTAAAGGACAAAAAAACCCCACCTTTTTTTTCTTGTAAAAAAATAAAATAGATGGAGGCAAAAAATGTCATTTTGCCCCGAATTTTGGACCGCCAGTTCCAATAGCTAGACAAACCGGTTCACCAATTCATCGCCGGGTCAAGGGCCTCCCTTGCTCATTAACTAACCCGGACCAGAATAGCCATCAGTGAATAGGGACCAATCGATCCGGTCCTGTTTTCACATTATTGTTTTAAACTTTATTTTTGGACCTTTCATTTTAATTCTTCACGTATCGACAACATGCACTATTTTTTGAGAAGTAGAATGATGAATCTAAAGCGAAAATGCATCTAAGGCCACATATTTCAAAACCTAAAATAGATTTTTGGAAGGAGAGCGCAATAATCTCATTCGGACTTTTGCATTTCTTGTAATCATATTTCATTCACTTTCAATAACTATAAAAAAGGAATTCATTTTTGAGATTTCTTATCTCAAGATTATTCTAATCTGACGTCCATAATTTCAAATTGTTCTTGGAGGAGAAAATAATTTGAGTAATTTATGCACCTCTAAAACCATTTTGATTTTTTAAAATGATAGATTGACAACCTTCTCTCCCTAAAGTAATATTATACAAATCTCCCCCAATTTTTTGTATTGTATGTTCATGCTGGTTTTTCCATTTTTTTCCCAAAATTCCCCCATATCAGACTTTCAAGGTTCAAAATAACAATGACTTTGGAACCAAGTTCCGAACATTTCTATCTATTCATGGCCCCAAATTCTTGTCAAGTTTAGATTTTTAAGGTCCGAATTCATGTCAATAAAACTTTACTTTGGATTATAAAGGCTCGAAGTCAACAATTTCTCAAAATTTATTAAATCATGTGACATTAGAGTTGCAAAGATTAGAAGTCATCACTTACCCAATTTCTCAATATTTGCTACATGTTACAAAATTTATTTATTTTTACCTTAAAAAGAAAAATGAAAAAGAAAAGAATAAATAAAAAATAACCAACAAGGTTATCAAAACCTGTTTCCCCAACATTTGGGATTGTGCAAATCTGGATCAATATGATAATATTCAAAAGTCAAATTGCAAATTTCAATATTTGAGAGGGGTTATTTCAGGATGCTCGCATTATAGAGTAATTTATCATTGTAATCAATTTTGGACACTTATATATTATTGTTTTGTACATAGAGCATTTTTTTAATAAAGGTATTTATGGTTATTAGGAAATGTGTAACATCATCCACATGGAGTATATGACGTCACCCACATGAAGCATACTAATGGTATTTGATTCTTATATGTGTGATGTCACCTCTCATGTGGATGATGTCATACTCATCCTAATGACAAAAAATATCATTATTAAAAAATTACTTCATATATAAAACAAAGGTCTACAAGTGTCCAAAATTGCTGAGTATAATGATAAATTACTCCATAATGTGAGCACCCTAACATAAATGAGAGAGAGAGAGCT
This sequence comes from Amborella trichopoda, assembly GCF_054954075.1. NCBI lineage: Eukaryota > Viridiplantae > Streptophyta > Magnoliopsida > Amborellales > Amborellaceae > Amborella > Amborella trichopoda. The sequence goes on from NC_142343.1 coordinate 32,591,621, forward strand.
ACTATATTCTAGTTAAAACTTTCTTCTTGCAAATAATAGAAGGTTTAGGGCCTAAGTTACCCTACTTTAAAGTTCAAAAGTCGAGAGAATAACCAAGAGAAGGTTGCTATTTGTTAAGATTAGCTTTTTTAGGAGCAAGTGTTTCAAGAGCTTATTGCTTTTGGACTCGTATAGATCAAAAAAAAAAAATAGAAATTAATAAATATAAAAACTAAAAATTTATTATAAAGCCCCAAAATTTGATCAATTATAAAGCTTTGATGATGAACTCTCAAAGCTTTGATGAACCCTAGCTTCAATATATGTAGCAAATGTGAAGGAGGTAAACAAGGACTAGATAATCAGATCGCAATACATAGATATGTTAAAAATAACTATAACTGAGTAGAAACCCTACCTTTGAAGCAATGAAGGTATGGATATGAAACATGAAGAGGGTTCTAAAAACATTCATGTTTGATTGTTGCTCAATCTCAAAGCCCAAGCCTTGTTGATGCAGGACAGAAAGGAGGGAAACTGAAACCACTTGTTTCTTGAACCTCAAACAAGAAAAAATCAGCAGCTATAGAGAAAAGACATGGTTGTAAATCAAGTCAAGAAATAAACTTTCTTCTTTCATAAGATACAATTCATTACATTAACATAAGCATCCTAAAATGTGACATGTAATCTTTTATAAGCCTATAAAAGTCTAACATTATCTTGAAATCCAAGTAAATATTAAAACTCTAAAATACACCTAAACAATACTAAATTTTCAAAATACCACTGTGAACAATAACGTGTGAATAGTACCCGTGAACAAATACCATATATAGTAAAAAAAATAAAAAAGAAAGAAACTAAGTATTGGAGATTAGGCCGAATATCTAATTCCTAAAACTTAACCCTAATTAAAATAAACTGTACATCCACATTCACTAAATTAAAAAAATAAGATTAATGTTTGAATCACCCAGCTCTTGATCTCCATTATTCTCTCCTTGTTGGAGAAAACTGGCCCTCGAGTTTTAAACTGAGTTAATTCAAATCCTCCTCTGAACACAAGGTCTTGTTCAACCCGAATATTGTGCATTGACATTGAAGCTTGATCTTTCGACTGTGGGTTATGGGATTTGATCAAAATATCCTTGAATCAATTACTAAAGGTTTTAGTGGAACTAACTATGGTATCATGAAATTGTGGGGTGGAATATATGAAATGAAAAAGGTTAGCCGTAGCCCCACTATTGGTCCTTACAATTGTTGGCCCTAAATGCTACTCTTTGATCTCTTCACAAGATTGTCCACATCATTACCATCATTGCCATCATCATCATCAATTGTAACTTGTTCTTAGTCATAAATAGGATCTCCAAACTCTTCGTCTTCATTATCAAAGATAGGATCACCAAATTCTTTGTTTAAAACATGACTACTGTCAAAGATAGGATTACTAGATTCTTTATCAAAAGGTGGATCACTATCGGAGATAGGATCACCTAGTCCTTTATAAAAAAATACGATCATTATCAAAGATAGGAGCACATCAAAGACAAGAATATCAACTAATTCCAAGAATATTGAATCTAATAGAAGATTGGTTCTTTTTGTTCTTCTTAAAAATTATGCTCTTGCTGATGTCATTGCTAGTTTTATTGGAGTTAATGTGGATATTAAATGCCTTATGAGAGCTTGTATAAGCATTTTATATAGTGAAACAGAAACTTAGTAGTAGTGCAATCCTCTTGTGAACCCTACTAGGCAAATACTATTTGTCGATACTCTGACTTGGCTCGATGTACTAGGTCAATCAAGTCGAAAAACTCAAGGTATTTGGGGCATAGAGTTAAACCGATAAAGGTTCAATGGGTCATCCCTCAATGAGGTCGGTGTTTGCAGAGCCAAGGGACTGTGTGGCCCTTGTGTGTGATGATTGGCATTTATAGATAGGGCTAAAACCTCAATATAATACCATCACATGGCATATATATAGATAACTATATCGAGATAATAATCTATTATTGAGGGTGAATTGTGTATATGTGCGAGATATTACCTCTATGCACTATGGAGTCGTGATTGCATCATGGTCTGGAGGACCATGGATTTGTCTCTAAGGGAGAACTTGGAATCCATAGACTAGGATTACGTCCCCTAGCCTATTAGTTGATTTTGGTGGCCTAATCATGAACCCTTACAGTGGATTGTGGGTCATGAGAGCCGTTGGGTCAATTTGAGAAAGCTAGTATGGATTGTGGTCCACAGTTGACGGTGGAGTGTTCCAATATATTCATGATTTCTAGACTTATATGGATCCGATTCCCATCAAAATTAATTTGTTTTAATCAAATTTACGTTATATGATTTTTAGAATAATTATTTGAATTTTTGTGATTCTCTTGATATTTGATTTTCATCATTTGGATTTATAAAATAAGAGAAAATCAATTTTCATTGTTTTAAATAATAAAATAAATAAATTCTATTTTATTTTAAAAATCAATTTAAATTATTTATTAAAATATGTGGGACACATCATGTGACAAGGAGGCCCATTTAAATCACAATGGAAGATTGGGTGGGGCCTATGAGGGGCCACCTAGGGTGGCATGCCCCACCCAAGGGGGGCTTACTTACTAAATATTGTAAGAGAGCCTCCATGCTTGTTGGCCTTCTATTTTTGTATGAAATGTTCATGCAATAGGAGTCATTATAATAAAATTTAGTATATCTTGTGAATGAAGATATTTTGATTAAATGAATAAGTAATGAATGTTCGTTAAAAAAGAAGGTATGAGGATATTTTTCTTGTTTAAATATTTGATGGGAATAGGTTTAGGAAATAGAGGATAATGTTCTAGCACCTTTATTTGAATTTTGATGGTGGATCTAAGGAATAAATAATTCACATCTCTCAACCCACAAGTCTCCTTAGATCAATTATCTAAATTTGATCTCACTAAAGATAGCAAACTCTAAAGCATAGAAAATCTATAAATAAAGACTTTTCCCCTCATAATCATCTCTACACTTCTCCTCTTCTCTCTTTAAAAGCTCTATCTAAGCTTTCTCTTTCTCTCTCTAGGGGGCTACGCCCCACTTGGGTCTCTCTCACTCTCTCTCTAGTAGGTTGCAAAGGGGGGCACGCCCCAAGCAAGGAAAGCACTCTCTCCCTCTCTCATAGAAAGGTAAAAAAAGGGGGCACACTCCACCTAGATGATTCATCTCTCTAAGGTTAAACCAAGGGGTTTTAAGATAGACTAAGGCATTGAGGCCTTAGCAATTTAGTTATCGATCGATATACATATGCCTTTGAGAGGGTTTTGCTATATATAGTAGAATCAAGAGACTGATCATTGATCTTGAGCACCATTGAAATGAGAAGACTCGGTGTGAGCTGTACAAAGCTCGTTTGAGGTAATCTCATACAACTTTACTTGTTTTATTTTATTTCTTTGGTGTACTTTTCCATTCCCATAAAGCAATGTGTTTTTATCTATTGAATAAAAGAGTTGTATTTAAGTGGTAGCAAGTGAGAACCACTTTGTTTATTTATTTCAATAGTGATTTATTTGTAATTGGACATTATAAGTGATCTTATCGGTGTAAGAAAAGAAAATTTTTAAATATATATACATTGTGCTTTATCACATAGTCAAGCTTTCAGATTTGGATCCATTCCTATAGATTCCTTCGTTTAAGGCACGTTGTTGTTGGTCTCGCTTGAGCAACACTGAAATAAAGACTAATGCGATCTTGTCGGGAATATGTTTTTTTATTTTTCTTTTTTTACCTATTTTCTTTTCTTTTTCTTTTCTTTTGGCAAAGATCACTTACAAGTAGTCTTATTACAATAATTCTTGTTTCAAAGAAAATAAAACTAATAAATTCAAGATCTTCAAAACTTTGATGCAATTAAACCAATTTTATTTAAACAAAGAAAATATTCACAATTCTTATGCTTAAGAATATAAAGACAATATAATTAAATATGACAAGAAACAAAAAAGATAGTGTCAGAGATTACATCAATCGGGCTTATTACACCCCACACCGAGTAACCATCATTCGATGGCGTGGGATCAATGATTAACCTTCAATTTCAACTGGAAAAGCAAGTTTAAGCCAAGCCACATCAATAGAACATGAACTCATTTGATCACAAACTCAAAACGTAGGTGAATTCCCTTAGCAACCTAGTTTGAGAGAGTTTGATTCTCTTTTTGCTATACCCTAAAACCCTTAGCCATAAATATATAGTTGAGAGATGGGAGAGAGAAGAACCCTATAGCTTAAACCCTTTACCCCTTTTTACAATGTTGGAGAGAGAAATCAAAGATGAGAGAATGAGACGTGCCCCTTTGGGCTTTCATGAGAAAGAGAGAAACTTTCTTAGGAGAGAGATATAAAGATAAGGTGTAAAGATTTTGGGTAGAGACAATCCCTTTTTTATAGGCTTTGAACAAGATTATGATTTCTTAATATTTTCCTTGGCTTGCCTCTTCTTGTGATAATGAATATGAACCATTAATTTGGTGACTTGTTGGGAGAGAGATTTGAGTCGTCCATTCCATAGATGAGTCATCAACATTATGAAAGGTGCAAGAACCTTTATCCCCTTTTTCTAAACCATTTTCTCATCAATAAAAATTAAATAAAATAATATCAAATATAATATTGTGCATACCAAAATACTGCACAAGTCTTCTCATGCTTTCCAAAAATTCATTCAAAGTTTCCTCAAGCTAATACCTTTCCAAAACACATAGCAACTTGGCCTACAAGCCAAAATTATTTATCACAAAAATATAAAGCGTCTAAATGGGTGGGGCGTGCCACCCATAAGAGGATCTCATGGGCCTCACCATCTAGGCTATGGTGAGCCCATGTGCATAATGGGCCTCCACGTAATTTTAAATATTTTTAAAACTCAATAAAATAATTTTAGAATTTATTTGAATATTTAAAGAAATGTAAAATCAATATCTATGATTTTATAAATCCAAATTTGATAAATAAATTATCCAGAGATTTAGAAAAATTCAAATAATAATTCTAAAATCATATATATATCACAAAACAAGCATAATTAAATTCATTAGATGAGAAAATAATCCATATGGTCAAGGAATTAAATCAATCAAATATTAAGGCACTATACCTTCAACTGTGGACTACGGACCACACTTGCTTTATCAAACCAACCCAGTGTTTCTCATGACCCACAGTCCATGCAGGGTCACAAAAGTCTAACCGATGAGCCAAGGGGCCGCAATCTTAGTCCATGGATTTCTGGTTCTCACTTAAAAACGCGCCAATGTCACTTAGACCTGATAAGACCACAGCTCCTATAGCGCATAGGGGTATCTCTCGCACATGCATACATTTCACCCTGAAAGGTAGCTTGCTTTCCTGAAATGGTCTATCAATATGCATGTCATATGATGATACATGGATGAGGCTTTGGCCCCCGTCCTTGAAGGCCACTATCACACACAAGGGTTACACAGTCCCTCGGCTTACTCATCCGGGCACACTCCGACCTTATAAAGGGATGACCCATTAGAACCCTTTTCGGTTTATACTCTATGCCCAGGTAACATGGGTTTTTTTCCAACCGACTGGTTTAGACTGTCAAGCACAGTCCACTATCAGCAAACATCGTTTGCTTAGTATGGTCTACAAGTGATCACACTCCCACTGAGTTCATGTTCCACTATATCATTTCATTTTACTAGTACTCATAAGGCTTTCAATGACCACACTCACCCAACATCTCTCATTTGGCCTTTGAAGGCCTTACATTATTTCTTCCTCACTTTCTTTCATCTCTACTATCTCTCCCAATTACAATCTCTCTCTCAAGCATTTTTTATATATTATCTCTTAATACATTAATAATGGCTTTCGTCATCAATCTTTTCACAAAAAGATTTATAAGGGCAACACTTTTTTCTCTTTGCTGCTCGGATCTTATCCCCAAAAGTGGTCATTAGCTCATATTTCATATCGCATTGCGAATCATGAACATAATGTCGTATAAAATTATCACGTCCCCTCATCGCATGGCGTCAAATGTTCATAAGATCAAAGAAGTTATTTAAATAAGTTGCTCCCTTATGTAGCAATACAACCCGCGCCACACATCCGGGTTCCATGGATGAACAACACTATAGTATGTTGTTCCAGTTAGCATGTCAAATACTAACAGGTGCTCCCACTAGAATATTTAGTTATCTGGATCTCGATCTTTCTCAATCTCACCTGATTCATCAAGTGCTAAAAATATGGTTTTATATGCTTGGAGTTCTTATTGAATCGTGACTCTTTTGACACGCATATCACCGTCATGTTGGCACAGAAAATCCTTACTGCCTCAAAACGCACAAGGTGAAAGTCAAGGTAATTAAGAAATTTATTAATCCATATGGCATCATTGGCCACTGAACATCACACCACGTACTCTACCTCTATGGTGGACAATTCCACCACATCCTGTTTCTTTGACTTCTAAGAAACTCTACCCCCTCCAAGCATGAATACATATCCAGATGTAAACTTCACATCATCTGGATTCGTGAGATAGCTTGCACCTGTATATCTGAATATCCAAGTAGCTAAAAAAAAAATGTGACTATAACAACTCCCACTCAATTATTGTATACACAAAATATACATTATTAGCATTCTTATGCAATAAGTAATTCATTCAATTTGTGTTGGTTTCACAATATACAAAACCTTCATGAACCACAAAGGTTCAACCACACTAGTCATTTTGGTAATAAATCCATACAAATCAAGTTATTTAATCAACACAACATGTGTCAAGGAAGCCTAGCATGATGCCCTTCCGTCAACATTCCCTATGGTTCAAGGTCTTAGGTAATCAAGGATTTTAAATAACTAGAAACATGGGTCAAGGTATATAAGTATTTTAAAAAAAAAAAAAACAGTGCATGATAGTTTTTCTCCCACTTTTATAAATACCTTCAAGACACAATATTTTTCTGTTTAATAGAAAAAAAAATTGACTTGGTATATATATATATATATATATATATGCATTCACAAGCAATAATTATTTAATAGTATGACAATTTAAAATGATTTTCACAAAGACTTAGTGGACCTTGCAAGACTATGTGGTTATCTCAAAACCATATTCTTAGGGGTAGTTTTTTCTCAAATCATCCAATTTTAATTTTAAAATACATGTGTAGCCTTCAAAAATCATTTTACCGCATTCACTTTTAATTTCCTACCAAGTCAAGTTCATGGCTACAAAAACAAATTATATATAGGGAAATTATCGCTAATATACCCATATTTTAAGAAAATTAGAAAAAAAAACCCTCAACTTTTCAAAACCTTGCCCACACCCTTTTTCATGAATTTTGATTTTTTTGGACGAAACTACCCTTTACGGTAGTCTTTATGCCATAAAAAGCATTACGGTACCGTAATGAGCATTACAATATTAAGAGTACCGCAATGAGCATTACAGTATTGTTAGTACCATAATGGAGTTGAATATCATTACAGTATTAAGAGTACGGTAATACTCTTTTTGGTGTGGTAGAGATGTTCCATGACATCGCTGCTTGAAAGAAGTGTCCATGCGAGGGGTGTCTTCATGGAGGCATCGTAGAGAGAGAGTATGGATGGATCCTTTTACACCAACAATTCTACCTTTTCTCTACTAAACACTGCACAGTGAAGTGGGGTGCAACCAAAATCGTTCTTATCTTCCAGCTTCTTTGAGGGGATGATTTCCAAGAGCCTTTTCACAATGGAGACCCTCTCATTGATAGCAACAAAATGCAGGAGAGTAGACCCCGTCGTGTCCATGCAAGGGTTCTTCATTATCCTTTCCTTGTCTTCCAACTTTCCATCCAACACCTCCTTAAGGAAGTGCATGTTCTCCCCACGGTATCCTTAGTACCATAACGATACATGGAACATCTCCTCACCGTAACGATACATGGAACATCTCCTCCACACCAAAAAGAGAATTATAGTACACTTAATACCATAATGATATTCAACTCCATTACGGTCTTTTTATGACTGTAAAGCATTTAAATAGCATTATTATACTAACAATACTGTAATGCTCATTACAGTACTCTTAATACTGTAATGCTTTTTACGGTACAAAAACTACCCCATAAAGGGTAGTTTTGTAAAAAAAAAAGCCAAATTTGTGAAAAAAGGGTATGGGTGAGGTTTTGGGAAATTGGGTTTTTTTTTTTCAATTTTCTTAAAATATAGGTATATTAGCGATAATTTCCCTTATATATATCATCTTATAATTGTATCCAAAATAAGGCATTACTAAAGAATGGTCATTAAATCCTTGACAAAATACTTCATTTTTAGCAAATATGGAGAATTTATCAAGATATCAACATCACATGTTACGCCTCATATTATAGACATTATTGGGAGAATTGTCACTAAGACTGAGTTCCATCGAAACACTCCATTCGTGTTTACATATTTGAATGAGTCACACCCATCTCTCGTGTTTCATTCGTAGGGCTCAAAGCTCTTGATCAAATCACATCTCCATGTATATTACTATCTTAAGTAGTTCATACTCTAGCATAAGGAGACACTAAAACATAAGGTATTCAAAAATCGTCTCTGTCAAATTTGTTAGCACCTATCACTTAATATCCATACACTCCATACACATTCATAAAACAATTAACCAAAATATATTAAATATAAAATAAAAAGTTATTGAATCTTCTTTCCCTATATGACGTTACCATGTAATGTGGGATAGATTTCATATCTCAAAACTATGTAGTGTGGTACCTAGGTTTTCTTGATTCATTGCTTTTATTTATTTGACAAGCTTTTGTTATTTTAGAAGAGCACGCAACTTATGGAGAGTATGTTTCGGTTTCACATGTCATGAAGTGTCCATCTCTTCAACACTTGGATTCTCTATGTCTTACACCGTGAATAAATATTTATCACATCATTTCAAATATCACAATTTCGATTCTCTCATTGATCTTTAACGTTTCTATGCTACCACCAAGTCTCTCTATATATCCCTTCATGTCGAAGAAACCAAGATGTTTTTATAGGTATGTATTTCTTTTTCTTTTTGCTATTCTCAAATCGAATACTCTTCACATAGAGTGTCATATCTTGCCAATTTTGTGTTACCTCTCTCTGAAATTTTATTATAATAAACCATACTCATAACACACTATAAAAGTTTTTAAATGAGCTCTAAAAAGGTCTTCATTATGAGGAATCAAAAAATGTGGCTTAACATGTCATATCTTTTAATTTACTGCAGAATTGAACAAGAACATCCCATGATAAAAATATGATATATTTTAACTCATAAAGAGTTTATCCTGGAATCCTTTTGAGTATTCAAATAGACTAAAAAATATAAAATAGTACTCAGTTCCACCCCTAAATCGCACTATTTATTGAGTCTTCATTTTAGTACCATTTACGTCACAATGCAATTTTCTCAGTAGAAAATCAGGTTGAGCACATTTTAATAAAAAAATTTGTTTCTTTCAATCCTCAAAGAATTTCTTCGTGAAATATTTTGCGTTGAAAACTAGACTCAAAACCAAATCATAACATCCTAGTGTGAATCCCAAATAATACTTTTCTATTGAGAAATAAATAAGTGATATTTACATCACAAAATAAATCATACTGCAAAATTTCAAGATGAATATTATCTAGTAAAATTGTTTTTTCTCTCTATCCTCTTAGAGTTTCCCTTTCAAACTAATTTTGTTTAAAAGTAGACTCATAATAGTAATACATATGTTTTCACAAGCCTCACATCACTATGTTAAGTAGGCTTGATAAATATTGTTATTCATATCTCAATGAAGAACATACCAAATTGCAGAAAATTCAGGATGGCCTCTCTTCAATCCAAAATTTTTATTCATCTCTTCCCATAGATATTTCTCTCTCAAATAAATTTTATTAGAAATTGACTCATAATTGAAGTTAAAAACCTTGAACAATAAAATATTCTGTTAAGAATGGAAATAAAATCATGACTTCCAAGTCATTGAAATAGTTTTCGTTGCAGAAAACAACACTTGCATACACTTCAATAAATAGACCATATCTTTCAAACCACAAGGAGTTTCTTGATGAAACTATTTTTGTTTAAAAGTAAATTCAATTTTTTGACTCACAGTCCAATTTTAGTTCGTAATAAAATCATATGTTTTGTGGGAAAAATCATGAAGCTCAATGAACATTTCCTAGATTTTACAGGGTCTGACACCCTTCATTAATGAGTTCATAACTCTTAATTTCCGTAGGATCTCCTACTGAAATTTTGCCAATAGATCCTACTCTCAAAGACACATAATATCACTGAAGTATGCAATAGAAATAATACATCATTATCTTCTTTATATCACTGCTCTACAATAACTCAGAATACCCATTCTGCAGAATGCCTTTTTCGGTGTTTGAATATTCCAATAATTCTTAACTATGGGTGTATTACTTGACCACAAAGGTCATTAGCTTTCTTATATCTCATTCTCAAACTTGATTTAGACTCAGTAAAGGGAAAAAGATAACTCATAACAACAAGTATCAATAGCTGTGATACCAATGAAGGAAATACTAATGCGATCTTGTCGGAGAATATATATTTTTATTTTTCTTCTCTTCACCCATTTTCTTTTCTTTTGGCAAATATCACTTACAAGTAGTCTTATTACAATAATTCTTGCTTCAAAGAAAATAAAACTAATAAATCTAATATTTTAAAAACCTTAATGTCATTAAACCAATTTTATTTAAACAAAGATAATATCCACAATTCTTATGCTTAGGAATATAAAGACGATATAATTAAATATGACAAGAAACCAAAAAAGAGTGCCGGAGATTACCTCAACTTGGCTTATTACACCCTATACTGAGTCACCACCATCCGATGGTGGGGGATCAATGATCAACATTCAATCTCAACTGGTTAAGCAAGTTTAGGCCAAGACGCACCAATAAAACATGAACCCCTGTGATCACAAACTCAAACCCTAGGTGAATTCCCTTAGCAACCTAGTTTAAGAGAGATGGATTCTCTTTTTGCTATACCCTAAAACTCTTAACCATAAATCTATAGTTGAGAGATGGGATAGAGAAGAACCCCATAGCCTATACCCTTAGCCCATTTCTACAGTATGGGAGAGAGATATCAAAGATGAGAGAGTGGGACGTGCCCCCTTTGGGCTTTCAATGAGAGAACGATTTTGGGTAGAGACAATCCGTTTTCTATAGGGTTTGAACAAGATTAGGATTTCTTATGGTTTTCCTTGGCTTGCTCCTTCTTATGAGATTGAATATGAGCCGTTGATCGTGGGTGACTTGTGGGGTGAGAGATTTGAGCCATCCATTCCATAGATGAGCCATCAACATTGTGGAATGTGCTAGAACCTTTATCCCAATTTTTTAAACCATTTTCCCATCAATATAAATTAAATAAAATAATTCTAAATATAATATTGTGCATACCAAAATAATGCACAACCCTTCTCACGCTTCCAAAAAATCATTCAAAGCTTTATCAAGTCAACACCTTTCCAAAACACGTAGCAACTTGGCTTACAAGCCAAAATCACTTATCACAAAAATAGAAAGCTTCTAAATGGGTGGGGCGTGCCACCCATAAGAGGATCTCATGGGCCCCACCATCTAGGCCATGGTGGGCCCATGTGCACAATAGGCCCCCATGCAATTTTAAATATTTTTATAACTCAATAAAATAATTTGTGAATTTATTTGAATATTTAAATCAATGTAAAATCAATATATCTGATTTTATAAATTCAAATTTGATAAATAAAATATCTAGAGATCTAAAATCATATATATCATAACACAAGTATAATAATTAAATTCATTAGATGGAAAAATGATCCATATGGTCTAGAAATTAAATCAATCAAACATTAAGACACTCTACCTTCAACTATGGACTGCGGGCCACACTTGCTTTATCAAACCGACCCAGTATTTCTCATGACTCTAGCCCATACAAGAGCTCATTAGTGGGTCACCAGAGTCTATTTGAGGAGCCAAGGGGTTGCAATCCCAGTCTGTAGATTTCAGGTTCTTCCCTAGAGACGGGTCATAGTTACCTAGACCTGATGCGACCACAACTCGTATGGCGCATAGGGGTATCTCTCGCATATGCATACGTTTCACTCTAAAAAGTGTCTTGCTTTCCCAAAACGGTTTATCAATATGCATGTCGTGTGATGGTACATGAATGAGGCTTTGACCCCAATCTCTAAAGGCCACCATCACACACAAGGGTCACACAGTCCCTCGACTCACTCATCCGGACATACTCCGACCCCATCAAGGGATGACCCATTTATCCCTTATCGGTTTATACTCTATGCCTATGTAACATGGGTTTTTCCCAATCGATTGGCTTAGACCATCAAGCACAGTCCGGTATCAGCAAATATCGTTTGCTTAGTATGGTCCACGAGTGACCACACTCCCACTGAGTTCATGTTCCACTATATCAATTCATTTTACAAGCACTCATAAGGTCTTTAATGGCTACACTCACCAAACAAACAACTGTATAATCCTCTTCATCAAGTTGTAGATTTCCTTGCGTAATCGTATTAGAACAACATCTCTACGGCTAAGACTGTTACGACCAACAACAACAATCTCCAACTATTTTTTAATTGAGCTATGATACCCCTTGATGCAAGAACGAAATGTGGATAATTTATATTCACATTTTTTTTGAATCTCAAACAAGCAAAAGCCAACAATAATTTAGAAAAAGTGTCTGTAAATCAAGTCAAAAGAAGAAGAATTTTCATCTTTCATAAAATAAAATTTATTTCAAATAACATAAGCATAATAAAATGTGACATCCATTCTTTTATAAGCCTATAAAATCTTAAAATTAACTTGAGATCCAAGTAAATATATACGACTCTAAAATACGCCTAGATGATACTAAATTTTTTTAAATACCCTTATGAATAGTAATGATGATCAGTACATGGGGCAAGGTATGTCAAAAAGATTTTTTTAAGAAAGAAGTTTCTATAAAGCTGAGGCTTTGCGAAAGCAAAGTAAAGCATCACTTTGAATCATCCTCTGGAAGCATTTTGAGCATCGAAATTTTTCATGAAGGCTCTAAAATCAATTTCTAATACTGAGTATGAATTTTAAAGCTAAAAAAATGGTATAGATCTTGCTGATATGTAAACACTTATTTTTAGGGCTTTAGATAACGTGTAACAATATGTACTATTTTTAGGGCTTGAGAGTTTTAAAAAAAATTTAAGCCATAATAGTTAAGGGGGAAATTATTGATTTGAAAGTTTTCCAATACCATAACAACAATTTTTTGATGAGTTATGAGGTGAGGCTTTACTTATTTTGATAGAGTCACAGCTGTATCAAAATGCTTTCTTTTTTTAATAAGATAATTTTAGGGGCATAAGCATAAATTTATCTAATAATATTGATAGTAGAGGGAGAAAAAGTTTGAGAGAGTTGTGAAATCCAACAAACCCCACCCAACAAAGGTGTTGGGGCCACAACCGCAGGACCATATGTACAGCTTGGTTCGCTGACGACTTAATATTTGTCCACATCGGATTTAGCTGTAGCTCCTTGATCAACGGTAGTTGAAGTTGAAAACAAAGATTCCAAAAGTACTTTTCCACTATCAAATCCAACCGTATAAAGGACTAAAAAACAAGAAAATGGTTGAATTCACACCATATAAATACAAATTCTAAAGGTGGTATGCAAGAGGAACTTGCATCCAATTTCAAGGCTTAAAAACCTCTCTTTAAAGTAAAGTAAAAAGTATAACATTAAAGTAAAAGGGAAGGGAAATATTTGAAAGTTTGATTGCGGTGATGAAGGGCAGGAGAGAGGGCCTTCTTCTGTCTTTTTTCACTCTTTAGTAGGACAACATTTGTGCTTCATTATTATCCCCCAATAGTATTGCCCTCAGCGTCGGCACCGGCCCATGCCCGGCTTGAACCGGCCAAGGAGGCTGCCCCGTAGGAAACAATTTGTTTCGAATACCCTTTCTAGAACCGGGTGGATCCGGATCAAGGCCCTCGCCACCTTTGATTGTTAGCAGATCAGCTGTCATTCTCTCTCTCTCTTCCGTCTCTCTCTCTCTCTCTCTCTCTCTCTCTCTCTCTTACCTGCCCTCTCATCCCCTGACCCCAGTTTGCAGGCACCCTCTGTGGATTCTGCCCCACATTCTCTCTCTAGATTTTGCCCCACATTCTCTCCCTCTACCTTGTCAACCCCTGCACCTACTTTGAAGGCACTCCCTCTGAATTTTTGCCCCTCTGTGAATTAGCCCCACTCTACCCCCCTCTCTCTCTCTCTAAAGGGTCTTCTTCCCTCCTCCCTTCCATTGCTCTGTACTCGATCTCTAGTCCATTTTTCTTAGGTTCTGAGCAGCTGCCACTGAAACACAAAATTTCCCTCCTTGCTCTCCTCTCTCCCTCTCTTCTCTCTCTCTCTCTCTCTCTCTCTCTCTCTCTCTCTCTCTCTCATGCATGCCCTTGGCTCGGCCACCTCCCTATCCCTTCACCAAAACAAGAACCTGGGTCCACAATAAACCAGTATCTAACCCATATACGAGGCCATGGAACCTCCCCCAACAACACCAACCAGAGACAACATCTCCGCCATGATCAAGCATGGCTTCTTACCTGACCCACCTTACAAAATTAGGGTTTCACCGACCAGAAGCCCCCCTTCATCCAAATCAAGCCCCACCCTCCTCGAAATGATGTCGAATAACCATGAAGATCCACCCAAATTGCCCGAAAATCCTCACCACAAGTTGCAGGAAAGAGTGGACAAGATCATTTCGGGGTTCACGTTATCGGAATCTGGTGATGTGAAGCTCAAGTTGAGGTCAAAAGAGGGTTTTAGCGTTTCGATGAGGGTTCAGAGGAGGGTTTTGGTGGGAAAAAGTGGGTTTTTTGTGGGGAAATTGCCGGACAAGAAAGCGGGTCATTTGGTGGAGATTGAAGACTGTGATGATGTTGAGGCTTATGTTGAGACTCTGGTTTTAATGCATTCTTCAGAGGATTTGAGGAAGAGGTTAATGAAGGAGGAGTTGCAGAGGGTGTTGGCAGTTCTAAAGGTAATCAAATGGATTTTGTTTCTTTGATTTATTTGTAGATTTTTTTTTTTCATTTCTGTGTTGCTTTAGTATTGGTATGCTGAAAAATGGAGGTTCATGGATCAGTTTGGCGTAGCACTGCATCCGTTCTGTCATTTATCTTCCTTTCATATGAGATTTAGTCTTGCCACCAAATTTGGCAAATTTTAGGAGAAACTTAATCGCAATTCATGAAGTGTGCTCTAAATTTGCGAGGAAGCCATTACGAATTTGAAAGAAACAAGTTTTATGATATTTGGATCCAAATTTTCATTAATTCGCTTTGAAAACCAATTCGCACAGATTGTGCTTGAAATTTTCCAATATTTCCTACTGCATTAGGATTAGTATCCAAATATGGTGTTTGTGGATGCTTTCCAAATTGTGCTTTGCTTTCGAACTGAAATTCAGGCGAACATTCAATGAGTGCAGTGAAGTTTCATGCGATGCTAACACATCTCACCAGCCATCAGATGTCGACAAGAGATGGCTGCTCTTGGTTTTCCTTCTCTCAAAGTATGGCAGAAATTTGATACATTCTGAGCAGAGGAGCCACACACATAACCATCCATTGTTGACATTAGCCTGCTTTGGGGACGTCAGCGCGTTGCAGAGAACTTCTGTGCACTCATTGTATATGAGCCCATAAATCAAACCATTTTCACTTCTATCAGTCCAAACTTTCAGCTGCAGTAGTGGGCTAAATTTGGTGGGTTGCTTCTGAAGCAGTTTTTCAACAAGATCAAATGCTGCCATTTCAATGGCTTTTGAGTGATTCAAATATGGTTGGTATTTTAGCTGAAATATTTGTGAGTCCATTGTTAAAACTGAAACTATATGCATTGCTCTCTGCAATCTGCATCCCAGAACTTCTAAAACAAAAGCTGGAGAACCTAATTACATCCTAAAACGTCTGATGCAAACACGGAAAAGAAAAAGGCATTGTGCTATGGCCCTTTAGGTAGTCGTTATGAAATTATTGTACTCTGATATTTTTATAGTTCAAATCATAACCCTTGCGTCTCTTATCTGCTTCTTAATCACTGGATAATCTGAGCTCGATAGAGTAGAACTGTAATCTACTAACTATTGTGAAATCCAAAATATTAGTAATTTTCCCAGTTCAGTACACTGTTTATAGTCGCAGTGACTAGATTGTTGGGTTTTATCCCCCCTTTTTTCCAGTGGTCTAATACAGAATGATACTTTTTTTCGTCTGGTTTATTTTTGGCATTTTCATGCCCTACAATCGAACTTCTCTTCCAGGTATCAGTTGCCATCATGTTTGAGGCTGGTATAATATCATGCCTGGAGTGCATCGAAGCCATGCCATGGTCTGAGGAAGAAGAAGAAACAGTCATCTCAGTTCTCAATGCGCTCAACCTTCAAGGACCTGCCATCAAAACCCTGGAAAGGGTTTCAGTTCAACCCTCAACCTCTGAAAGCTTTGATGGGGTTTTCCTGCAACTCATGGAAGGTGTGTTACAGGCCAAGGATGAGAAAGCCCGGAGAGAAATGAAGGCCCTCATATCTGCGCTCCTCAAAGAAAACAACACACACAACAAAAACCACAATAGAATCGATATTAGCAAGGAGACTTTATACCACATCTGCCATTGCTGCATTGATTCTCTTTTGAGACATTTCATGGAGGCCACGGCCATGGAAACAAGCGGTCGAGATCGAGGGCTAATCATGGCTGAAATCAGTAGAGAATCAGATAATTTACAGTGGGTTGTTGATATCTTGGTAGATAGGCAAATGGGTGAAGAGTTTGTGAGCTTATGGGCTGATCAAAGTGAGCTTTCGGCTTTGCATTCGAGAATTCCCACTATGTATCGATATGAAATCTCAAAGGTAACCGCTCAGCTCTGTGTAGCCATTGGTAGAGGGCAAATACTAACTTCTAAGGAGGCTAGGTTTTCTCTATTGCAAACATGGCTTGAAGCTTTGTATGATGACTTTGGGTGGATGAGGAGAGCTGGTAAACCCATTGATAAGAAGCTTGTCGAAGATGGCTTGAGCCAAACCGTTCTTACTTTGCCTCTAGCTCAGCAACAGGTGATTGTGGTCAACTGGTTTGATCGATTCTTGAACAATGGTGACGATTATCCTAATTTGAGGCGCGCTTTTGAGGTTTGGTGGAGGAGAGCTTTCGTTAGGAGGTTTGTTGTAGAGGAGATTGAGAATTCGCGGTTGCAGCTTGCTGTGTGTGATTACTCTGGTTGAATATTTGTCTGAGACTCTCAGTTGCACAGAGAGAGACTTTGACGAGAAGCTGTGAAATAAGAAGAATTACTGTGTGAGAGAGTTTTTTTGTAACATGAAGGATGTACAATCAAAAAAATTGAAATGTTTGATGGTGGTTATTTTGTTTTTGTTTTTGGATAATTCTGCAATAGGAATTGAACATGAGATATAGAATTGCTGAGGTAAAACTGCTAATTAGTCAAGCCTAAGCTTGATTCCTAAAGGTAAAGAAGCATTTTGAAAACAACTAATTTGTGCAATTTGAAATCTTCAAAATATTTTCATAAATGGAAAATATTTTAAGACTAATTGAAAATTTTAATTTTTCATCTTAACATAAAAATAAAAAAAATGTAACTAAAATACAAAAGCAAATGACTATTGGGTTGTAACCTTTTACAAAACCAAATGGGTGATCAGTGCAAATCAATTAGCATTGAGGTTTTACCTTTGAATCTTCATTTAACTCAGTTATCACTTCAAAAATTATCCTAAAAAATACCCCAATTGCAACAGAGAACCTTAGATGATTAGAAGAATTTTACTAATTTGACCAACAACCAAGGGCTAGCAATGAGGCTAGGCCACAGGCAGCCTAGGGTCAGCTTGGGTCCCTATAGGCTTGACCCAAGTGCCCAAGTGGGGCTTAATGGAATTTTTAAAAGAGCAAATTACGTACGGACTATATTGAGAGGTCTATTATCATTTGGTGTCCGATATGACCAATGTTACGAGCACCACCCCTCTCTCTTTAAGGCCTTCTCAAAATTCCTCGCACTTCTTTTTTTACAGTCATCTCTCTCTCAAATTCGTCTCCCTTTCCACAGCAAAAAATCATCTTCCTAAACTACACAGTAGAAGTCTAGTGTTTTGTTACAGGGAAATAAATGTCCACGATCCAAAATACATCCTCAACACAACTAACTCATTATATCTCCGAAACCCCACCAATCATCAATCTTCAGTTAAAAACATCAGCCGCATTACTTTCTTATTCTAGTAGAAGCGGAGAAGGAAAGCATCTGCACGGCTTTTAATTTCTTGGAGACACCACCATCTTTGGCCTCGATCAGAAGATAATACTTCATACTAGTGACCACTTGTCTCTCTCCCTTGACAGTCTGAGAGAAAGCCAGTTGAGAATGGTGATCTTGGTTGTATTGTTGGGTTCAACCACAGTACAGAATCCCGGATTAGTTGGGTCTTAATGCGGGATAAATTGGGTCTGGCTGTTAATGCAAAAATTGATATTATTAGATTCTTACCCAGTCAATGTAATCCTGAATTCTGGATTACATTGATTTTGATTTTTGAAAAACCCAATAGTAGCCCATCCATTTTAACTCCATTTCCCTTGCTACTCTCTCTCATTACGCTAAACTCCTCCATTTCCCTTGCTTCTCTCTCATTACGCTAAACTCCTCTGCAATTTTTTCTCTCTCTTACCTCTCTCACAAGAAAATACCTGCAATTTTCCTCTTGGTCTATTGCTTCTTGCCTGCTCTCTCTGTCTTAACGGGGGACTAGCGGACATCTAGCTGCCGTTTTACTGAAAGTTATAACATGGGTTGATATCTCTTTTACTCTTACTTCCAAGCATGAAAACGAAGACGATTTCGCAGGGTGAAATAGAGTGTCTCCTATTACAATTATAATGGATACTGTTATATTGGGGGTTTTAGCACGACAATTTTTTATTTTTTAAAATTCGAAAAACAAATAAATTCATATTTTGAAAAACCGAAATTCTTAAATTTTAGTTTTTGAAAAATCGAAACTTCTAAAAATTTTGTTTTTTCAAAAATCGAAAATGGGCAGTTTAGTATTTTTTTAAAAAATGTTATGAAGTTGAAAAAATGGACTTATATGTAATAACAGAAACCTTCAAGTATTTTCGTATTAACAAGAAATATAACAGATATTTACATCATTTTTCCTTCTAAATATTTTGGTTTTTGAAAAATAAAAAATGGGTAGTTCCATCTGTTTTTAAGAAAAGTCTTCTGAAATTCAGAATATATATATATATATATATATAATAGAAACTAAAAAGTATTTATGTAATAACAGTAAATATAACTAAAATATACGTAATTTTCTTCTTTTTTTTCCCTTAGTTGTCCTCTTATCCGAAAATAACAACACCAGACAAAAGGGCTTTTTGAATTTCAAACGCAAATAGTTGTCCAGAATTTGTATTACCTAAAGGCCTCCTTCTTTGTTAAGTGTAATAAATGAACGTTTCCATAACGATGCAACCTTAAACAATCCAATTAAGGTGCACCTTCAAATTTTATCATAACATATAATTTTGATGTAAAATATTCTTAAGATTATCTCAAAATCTATTTTTATATCTAGTTATAAAACTTTAAACTCCAAAAATAATTAAAATCAAGTAGATCTAAAAAAACATATGAAAATCTTGAAAATAGATGGTCTACATAATGTGTTATAAAATGCATTATTTTTGGGACTCAAAATCCTTTTTTTTTTTCATAGGCATACATCTCGATGTCGAGAAGATCAATTAGAGGGTTTTTCAATATTAAAACAACATTTTCCTATAGATTTTTGAGGTGCAACCGTAATTTTACATTTAAGGTTCCAACCTTGTATAAACACCACCTTAAAAAAAAAACTCTCTCTACATAGTTTGCTAGAAGTGTTGTTACATTATACTATGATACAACTGTTGCATTGGATCATTGCACCTATATATATATATATATATATATATATCAAAAAATAGCTCATAAACAAATCATCCGCAACAAATACAATAATCTCTCCATCAAAGAAAATCATAGGGAATTGTTGGAGATAATAGAGGAAAAGGGAGCCGAACCGGTACCAGAGCAAAGAGAGCAATGCCATTCCTTTCGCTCTTTCTCTCTCCTCTCCCTTGATTTCTCACAGACCAGAGGGAGGGAGGGCGTGACAGAGGTTCATGAGCAAGTTCTGCGTGGAACAACCGTTCAAGTTCAATTATTTATTACAAGGGTGCACTCGGCTGGCATACGGATGCATCCGTAGCTATAGAGGTAGGGTGCGCCTTCGAATTTTATCGTAGGACATAATTTTGATGTAAAATATTTTTAGGATTATTTCAAAATCTATTTTTATATCTAATTATAAAATTTTAAATTTAAAAAATAATTAAAATCAAGTAGATCAATAAACATATGAAAATTTTGAAAATGGACGGTGTAGATAATATGTTGTAAAATGCATTATTTTCTGAGACTTAAGGTCTTTTTATTTTTTATGGTCATACATCTCGATGTCGAAATGATCAATCAAAAGGTTTTTCAACATCAAAACTACATTTTCCAATAGATTTTTTAGGTGCATTCGTAGCTCTACATTATAAGGTTGCAACCTTATATAAAGTTTTTCCTTATTCGGATTCGATTGAGGATAATAGGCATTAGGATTTTCTTGATTTTCCAATTATTTTGGTTTTTTTTTTTTTTGACATTTTTCGATAAATTAAATACAAGTAACATTCAGCGTCTAAAAGTCCAATAATGGACGCGAATACAGGTGAAACAGAAAAAATAAGAAATACATATTATAGGTAGAAGGAAAACCACATATTTGTGGAATATAATGAAAATCTTTTGCTTATGAAATAAGCTTATTTTAGAATAGTCCATTCAAGAAAAAGCATACCATGAATCAGTTGAGATATTATTATTGCGGAAATCAACGTAATCTATTTTTTCCTCTCAAAATATTTTTTATTTACAGGTATTTAAAAAAGGTCTCTTAAATGTTTCAATTTCACGGGCATGTATTTTATTTTCCTTTTCTTTTCCAATTTTTTCCAAAATGCCCTTGATCACGTAGGGTTGTAAATCGTCAAAACACTAACCCATTATGCCCGGTCTCTTTTCCTAAATCATGCCTTTGCTAACTGCTCAGAACAAATTTGTACTTAAAAATTATGTCTGAAACCTAAAATTTCGAATGTAGATGTTAGCAAAACATATGTATGAATTCCAAGTCTCGAAAATCTTATTTATTTATTTATTTAAATGTTATGTTTAGAACTCTAAGTTCCGTACCGAAAACTTTGATAATAAAATATAAAAAATAAAAAGAAAATTCTGAACTTAGCCTTCCAAATGTAACCTTAAAATTAAAAGAATTTTCAAAACAAAATTTGTGAACTTTTACCCTTTTTTCTTGCTAAAAGTTCAAAACTCTGAATTGTGGACATAATTTTTAAACAAATAATTTTTTAAAAATTCTAAGTTTGAACTGACAACAAAGAAATAAGCCAAGGCTTTTGAGGAAAGTAAAAAAGGGAAAACGGACATTCATGTAAAATTAAAAATTTGTGGTTAATATCTTTTAAATATCTAAAAAATAAAGGGATATTTACCTTTCATTCCATTATTATGATCTCGTAAGGTTCCATAAAAGATTTGGTAATGGATAAATGAAAACATGGAATAGACAGAAAGTTAGAAAAAAGGTAAATTTATATAAAATTTTATATACTTTAAAGAATTAAAAAAATGTTATGTTCGAGTGCTTTAAAGAGTAATTTATCATTCTACTCAACAAAATTTGGACATTTATACATTTGTTTTGTACATGAATCTTTTTCTATTAAAGATATTTTTGATCATTAGGATAAATGTGATATCATCTACATGATATGTAACATCACCCACTAGAGCATTAAATGCCACACATCAAACTCATGTGGATGACATCACAGTTCTCATAATGACAAAAATAACATAATTGAAAAATTGCTCCATCTACAAAACAAGAGTATATAAGAGTTTCAAATTTGTTGCGTACAATGATAAATTAATTCATAATGTGAGTATCTTGCACATACTATTCTCGAAGTCCCTAGTTGGCATTTAAATTTTCCCAAAATATCCTAGCCATACCCTGGCCGAACCCAAACATTTTTTTTTAGCAAAGAATGCTCCCATATTTTGTTTGAAGAAAATTATGTTCGTTGAACTCAATTCTTTTCTCAAAAAAATAATTAAAAAAAGTTCAAACTCATGTATTTCTTTAAGGAAAAAATCTATATAAGGTTGACACTTTAAAAATTAGAATCTCAATGCACCTAAAAACTCCTTCGTAAAAGGCTGTTTTAAGGTTGAAAAAAAATTCAATTGATCATTTCGATATCAAGATGTGTGGATATGAAGAAAAAAAAGATTTCAAGTCCTCAAAATAGTGCATTTTACAACACAGTATTTGGTCCATCAAAATTTTCATGCCTATAGTTGTGATTCAATTTTATGAAAAGTAATAGTCTGAAAATTAGCCTATTTTAATTGTTCATTCAAGTTTTCGTTAATGAAATCGCGATATTTTTTAAATGAATGGAATTTCAAAATCATAGCTATCATGGTAAGTCAAGTGAAATAGGCATGCATCACATAGAAAGAGAAAACATCTGAATAGGGTACGAGCATGTCTAAGTACTCAATTTTATTTTAATTTTTCTAAACATCAAACTGAGCCAAAATTTGGACTTCTATTCTTCTCACCCTTAGGAAGCTGCAAAAAAAGTACAAAAAATAATTTGGCCAAATATAATAATCAAAATACAGCCAAGAGCATATTTGAGTATTTCAATTGATTTATTTATTTATTTTGTATGCACTAGATTGAGCTAAAATTCTGAGCCTCTATGTTACATATAAAAAATATAAATATTTTTAAGAATAACCAAAAAACCCCTAAAATTCCGCATCATAGATTATGTAATATATTTCCGATGTCAACCGTCAGATCTTGATTGGATGATTCAAAGCATGTCCGAGTATTTTGATTTTAAATTTTTGTGCATATTGGTTGGATATGAAATTTTGGACATCTATATATCTAAATAACTCACATCCATATAAAAAAAAATATTAAAAAACTTTATGCACAAAATAAAGCGACCTATTTACCGATGAAAATTTGAGGGATAATTTGGTGATTTTTATTTTTATATAAATTATTTCTTGATACGTTTATAAAATTTCCCAATTTGGCACACATGCCCTCCGAATTTCATTTTGATCTAATTTCCGAAAAAGTAAAACTACTCGAAGTTTTGTACAGATTTTCAAAACAACAAAAAAGTCCAAACAAAAAAGGGAAATCGCATTTCCAATTTTGTGGGTAATTCACTCTTCTATGAGTAAGTGTGGTGTTCTCATTTTTGAGAAATCTGGACTTTTTTTCACTGTTGTATTTCTCATTGTCAAACTGGGAAATACTACAATATTCCAGAAATGTTGTGTTTTTGCAACGAAATTTTTGGCTGGCAAATGACCCCTAATAAGAGGTAAACTAAAGACTTCGTAATAAACATTCAAAAAACATAAAAAATGCGCTCTTGAACCGAGAAATCAAGAACGCTCCATGTTTGATATTTGGAAATTAAACTACAATGAAGAGAAAGAGTAAATAATATCGTAAAATATAATTATATTTGGATTTTTTTTGTAAAAGGTGTGGTTTCTATACGATTGCAACTTTGAAAATCTATTTTTATTCCTAATTATAAAATTTTAAACTCCAAAAATGGTTAAAATCCAATAGATCTATAAACATATGAAAATCTTGAAAATGGACGGTTTAGATGATGCGTTACAAAATACACTATTTCTGCAACTCATAATCTTTTTTATTTTATTTTATTTATATTCATATATCTAGACGTCGAGATGATTAATTAAAAGATTTTTCAACATTAAAACAACCTTTTCCAATTGGATTTTTTAGGCACATCTATAATTCTACATTTGAAAGTTGCAACCTTATATAAGGTGCAGTTTGTATAGAGCCTAGGCTCTAAACAATCAAATTAGAGCCTACCTTCAAATAATGTTGATAAATGTGGTTTCAACACTAGAAATCTTTGTGATAGCAAAAAGCAATATTTTTATATTTATTTATAAAGTTTAAAGCGTCAAAAATAATGTAGATCGACAGATCTATAAAAACTTGAAAATCTTAAATATTGACCGTCCAAATATGTGTTACAAAATATACTATTTCCAAAATTTGAAATGCATTTTTTTTCTCATGTCCATGCATCTTGATGTTGAGATGATCAATTTAAAAAAATATTTGAACATCAAAACAACCTCTTCTAATGAAATTTTTGAGGTGGTCTCAAATTTGATTGTTTAGAGCCTCAGCTCTATATAAACTTTTCCCTTAGTAAAATATGTAGTTTTATAAAAGAAAGTGTTTGGCAATTGAAAAGTATTAGATTATTCACTTCTGGTAATTGATGTGCACCATACTGCTTTCCGTGTAAAACTCACCAACCATTTTATAGAAATAGAAATTTTATCAAAGTAAATGTTGATAAATACTAGTTTTTTTTGTTTTCCCAAACGTAGATACTCCTAACATTCACACGCTAAGAACCAATCTTATAAAAATAGAAACTTGTCAAAATGGCTTGAGAAAGCCGTTTCACTTGTGACATTTAAGAAGGCAGTGAGTGAGCAACTTTCTGAAAATTCTTACTGGATAAATGTGCCTTATGTTTGACTTACAAAACTTTTGGGAAGCGAAAGATCCCAGTTCCGTCAACTTGCACTCCTACGTTTGTTATGCGGGGGTGGAAACCCAAGTGTAGAATCCGCCCCTTCCATGCAAAAAAATTATCTGTCCCTCACAAACATAAACTTGGTTAGAATGGCAGTTCCCGCTCTTTAGGAGGTATCGAATAAATGACCACTGGAATCGGGAAGCCTCACCATAAGTTGAATGAGATGCAAAGAAGGTAAAAATTTTACATTGCAAAATCCCATAAATCATAACCAATGAACAAAGTAGATCATGCTTGAAGAGGGCAAAATGCAGCCCTCGCCACAGCTAACACTAGAAGGAGCAAAATACTGACATTTGAGTCCTTGTCAACATATGCCATAGATTAGGATCTTAACCATTAACGTATCCATGAACTACGTATTAGTACATAAATGAGAGAGTAAAGTTTAACTCTGTCCAAGATCGGCTCAATAAGATGGTCTCATCTAAGTGGCTCGGGTGAAACATCTACATTACAGGCTGCCTCATGTATATACCATCCAAAAACAGACTCCATGATTGAAAGGGTAATGGTAGAAATCATACATATAGAGAACTCAAGCTTTGATGTAAAAGGATGGGATATTTTACCGATCAAAACAAAGGGGACAGTGAATGAAAATTTACATGAACCTTTACCATGCTGAAAGATCTTGAGCAACTTGGCATGGCTTCAGAGGACTCTCCAGCACAAAAATAAGCATCTGAAGCTGATATAACTTCGGAAGATGTAGACCAACTCCAATAAGCTTTGCAACCTTGAATAGAACTCAAGCATTTGACCTTGGTTTTGAGAAGGTCTAACAATTTTGGCTCTTCATTGGATATCTCATGGCTTTATCCTCCAATCTCTGTTAGTTATGCTGCTAATGATCTTCATAAGGAAAACTACCTAGTCGGACTTTTTAATAAGACTTAAAATCACACCTGCACTGAGAGCGGTGGCCACAAAACCTAGGGAAGCCTCAGTTGATATATGATACCCTGCAGCATGAATGGAGAAAACAATGACCAAGGAATATTTCCTTCTTGTATAGATGCAAAACAAAGACACTATAATGTCATTCATGTTGGAAATAAAATAATTAAGCATTATTGTGTTCGATGGGCAGAACCGTCTTTTATCTTTGATTAAGGCTTATTTGTCCTATTTCTCTGAGGGCAGTACTGTCCATAGATTGTAATCGGTTAAACATAATATAAATAAGAGGCATGGAGGTCACATTGGACCACCACACCACTCCTCGTCACCTCTTCTCTCTCTCTCCTCTTCCACTTTATCTTCTTTCTTCTCTCTCTCTCTCCTCTTCCACTTTATCTTGTTTCTTCTTTCTCTCTCTCTAGTTCTTATCTACTTGTTCTCTTCTCTTCTTTACAATATTGCGGTTACTCAAGATTATTCTCAAGTTGCTATCAAAGCTAGAAAAAGGTTAATCCTCAAAAAGGTGCGTCGAAATAGTGTTTAGGGCTGACATCATCCCTGAGGTCAGATCATGCCATCATGCCCTAAAAGCCTAGATTTTTGTTGGTTTCAGCAGTGACCATGTCAATTGAGGTGAGTTATTTTTATGATTTCTAGATGCAAATAATGTGTTTGGTAGGAAACCCAGATTTTGGATGGATTAGGGTTTGTATACCTCAATCAAGGAAATATTGATAGTGCTATTTTATTTTTATTTTTTTTCCAAGAAAAATAGACCGTGATCAAATCTGAGGGTGTAACCTGATCTCAGTTTTGAGGGTGTAACCCGATCTCAACTATAATAGAGAATGTCTCTACAAACATCAAATATAGAGCCTCTTTGACCCCAATCACCACAGTTGAATTTGATGGCATAAATTATTTAAAATGGGCCAAGTCAGTCAAAATATTTCTTGGTGGAAAAAAAGAATTGGGTTATATTGATGGCCGTGTGGAAAAACTAGATCTCAAGGATGCTAAATATGCAGACTAAGGCTGATGATATCGGAATTATGAATTGGATATTGTCTTCTATGTAACCCAATCAAAGTTGCACCTTTATGAACTGCAATATCGCTATGAAATTATGGGATGCAGTTTCTAAGGTCTATTCCCAAAAAAATAATATTGTGAGGCTTCAGGAATTGAAGCAGCAAATCAATCATTTTAAACAAGGTGACTTGTCAATGGGAGACTATTATGCTCATCTTTGTTGTTTTTGGGATGAAATAAGCCATCACCAGCCCATACAATGTTCATCTTGTGCAAAGGAGCAAAGAGAGGGAATAGAACAAAGGAAGATTTTCAATCTTTTGAGGGGAGTTAATGTGGAATATGAATCATTTAGGGCAATGTTCTTGGTGGAGAGATGTTTCCATCACTTGGTACTATTTTCTCCCTTCTTCAGCATGAAAAACTCATCTATAGGTGAAACTGAAAATGATCTGCCCTATTCTCAAGTTCTAGTGGTAATCGAGGTGGAGGAAGTTTTTGGAACCAGGGTGGAGGCCGTGGTGGTGGATGTGGCCACAAAAGCCCCACATTTAATGAGAATGGCAAATTGAAGTGCACCCGTTGTGGGACGACTCCACACACGTTGGATATATGTTGGGATCTGGTTGGATGCCCAAGGAAAAACTTTTCTCAGGCAGCAACTATCAATGACAGTGCTGCACTCAGCTATTCAAGGGCAGAAAGCTACTACCTTCTTTGAACTTGAAGAAGAGTTCGTAACTATTCCTAAAAGATAGCTCCTAGATCTCAAGCAGCAAGACTCCATTTGAGATCCTCCTTCCTCTAAGTCTCATATTGCATCTGCATCAGCCCATTATGTCTATATAAATAAATCTGAAACCCCTTGGATTATTGACTCTGGAGCTACTGGACATATGATGGGTATGGCTGATTTATTCTCCTCTTATATTCCTTGTTCTAGGCATGTATATGTTAAAATAGCATATGGTTTTCCAATCACGGGAAGGGGATCTATATACGTTACTCCTTCTGTTAACTTGTCATCCACCTTGCATGTTCCCAATCTTTTTAGTAACCTCCTATCAATCAGTAATCTCACAAAGACCTTAGATTGCAGTATAAGCTTTTCCCTTCTCATTATGTATTCTAGGACTTGATGATGGGGAAGACATTGGGGCATCATCGTGAAAATGGAGGGTTGTACCTTTTGGAGACTCCTGATTGAGCCTTGACTGTTGCAACTACATCTTCGATTGCTAATAAATAAAGAGTGTATTTGTGGCATACCCGCCTTGGTCATGCATATTTTACTTTGCGTTTTTTATTTTCCAAAACGTTTTTCTCTTGGTCAGTTCAATTGCAAGGTGACATCTGTGAGTTGTCAAAACATTGTAAAACTTCATTTCTATTAGTATTAACAAAATGAGTGATGTCCCATTCTCTCTTATACACTCTGATATGTGGGGTCCTTCTTCAGCTGCCCCTCTGCTTGGATTCCGTTTCTTTGTTGTGGATGATTGCTCACAACTATCTATCTAATGAAACACAAAGATGAAGTTGCCAATCTATTCCAAGTTTATCACAAAATGGTTAAACCTCAGTGCGATGCAGAAATTAAAATATTCCGTTGCAACAATGGGGGTGAGTGTGTGTCAAATCAACTCAAAGATCATCTTCTTGATAATGGGATTGAGTTCCAAACAACGTGTCCATATACACCTCAACAGAATGGTATTGCTGAGAGGAAAAACAGGCATTTGTTTGAAGTCACCCGAGTTCTTTTATTAGCAATGAAGGTCCCAAAAATTTTCTGCTCTGAAGCAATTCTCACTGCTGCCTTTTTAATAAATCACATGCTCTCTCGTGTTCCTAAGAAAAAATCTCCCACTGAAATTGTTTATCCTGACTCATCCATGTTTCTTGCACTTCCCATGGTGTTTGGTTGTGTATGTTTTGTCCACATCCTTGGTCCAAAGAGGGACAAGCTTGATGCTAAAGCTTTCAAATGTATTTTCCTAAGATATCCATCTTATCAAAAGGGATACAAGTATAATGATCCTATTAACAACGTCTGCTATGTCTCCATGGTTGTTACTTTCTTTTAATCTATTCCGTACTTCTCATCTATAAGTCATGAGTGCTCTCCTCAGGGGGAGAATAAGATACAATTTAGTGAAGAGAGCACATTAGTGGTTGCCCTTCCTATTCCCACACCATTTTAATCTGAAGAGAAAAGTGCGCATTCAAAGGAGCTGAAGACATATACCAAGAGGAAGAAAATGGTACAACCCAACGTTCTAAACAACTATGCCTCAAATGCTAACCCGAAATTAGGAACTATTCCCAACTCAGGTAATTCTTCCGCCCTTTCAGAAAATCCTAAGAT
Organism: Amborella trichopoda; assembly: GCF_054954075.1. NCBI lineage: Eukaryota > Viridiplantae > Streptophyta > Magnoliopsida > Amborellales > Amborellaceae > Amborella > Amborella trichopoda. The sequence goes on from NC_142343.1 coordinate 32,620,952, forward strand.
ACACTTACCTATTTTTATTCGCAAGGTTACACGTTCTTGCACTCAACATCCTATAGAAAACTTGATATCCTATAATTCTGTGTCCTCTCATCATGCCTTCAAGTCAGCTCTATCTTTTGTTTGAGTACCCTCCTGTGTTGCAAAGGCGCCAAGGGCGAGCACTTGAGCAAATAACGCACGGGAAATCAACAACCTTCGTAAAAGGAAGAAGTTCATAGGATGTCAGTGGACATCTACTATAAAATACAATGTTGATGGCACCATTCAAAGGTATAAAGCTAAATTGGTTGCAAAAGGTTTTACTCGGACTCCTGATATAAACTACCAAGACACTTTTGCTCCTATGGCCAAGAGGATCATTCTTTCACTAGCTGCTAATAAATCTCGGCAACTCTACCAGCAAGATGTAAAGAAAGTATTCTTGCATGGAGATATTTAAAAAGAAATCTATATGGCACTAGTTTTCAGATTAAGGGGGAGACATGATAGGTGTGCAAATTAAAGAAGGCAATATATGGAATGGACTTAAACAATCTCCTAAAGCATGGTTTAAAAAATTCAGTGTGGCACTGCAAAAGTTTAGGTTTAAAAGAAGCCAATCATACGCTCTTTGTGAAGAAAAATAGTGCTGGAATAACAACCCTTATAGTGTATGTAAATGATTTTGTTGTGAAAAGGATCATGTCAAGGGCATTAAGGATTTTAAATCTTATTTAAGCAATATATTTAGGTCCCTCTTCAGTATTTTTTGGGAATTGAAGTGGCAAGATCAAAGAAAGGGAAAGCCATCTCCCGAAAAAAAAATGTGTTAGACTTGTTACAACAAACGGGGATGTTGGGATCTAGAACAGCGGATACTCCTATAGAAATCAACCATAAACTTCATGGAAAAAAGGGAGAGTTGCTTAAAGATCCTCATCAATATCAACAAATAGTGGGCAAACATATATACCCATGATCACTTGACCAAACATCTCTTATGCGCTTAGCGTAGTCAGGAAATTTATGCATGTACGGCATAAACCACATCTTAATACAGCGTATTAAATATTAAGATATCTCAAATCTGATCCAGGGAAAGGGATATTATTTTTCAATCAAGGGATTCTGATGTTGCTATTTACACAATGTGGATTGGGCTGGTTGCCAAACACAAAGATGATCTACAACTGGCTAGAAACAAAATATGGCAGCAAGGGCAAGTTCTGTGGATCAAAAGTGTTCTTTTTTATTTGGGAGTTAAAGTTACGCTTCCCTTTGACTGAATGAAGCAGTCATTCATATTACCAAAAATCATGTGTTTCATGAAAGGACTTAACACATTGAAGTAGGTTGTCACTTCATCAGAAGGTTGTTGCAAGATCTTCATACTCCTCATGTGAAAGTCTAAAGATCAAATTGCAGATATTTTAATAAAGTAGTTGGACGAGACAGAACACATGATATCACAAGCAAGCTGGGCATGGTTGATTTCTATGCAACAGCATGCGGGGGACTGTTAGAAATAACATAGTTAAGCTTATTGTATTTGATGGGCAGAACTGTCTTTTTTGTTTAGGACTTATTTGTCCTATTTCTCTAAGTAAGGGCAGTATTGTCCATAGAATGTAATTAGGTTAAATGTAATATAAATAAGAGGCATGGAGGTCACATTGGACCACCATGCCACTCTTCTCTTCTGTTCTCTTCTCTCTCTATCTCTCACACATCTCTATCTATCTCTCTCTCTCTCTCTCTCTCTCTCTCTCTCTCCTCTTCCTCTTTATCTTCTTTCTTCTCTTTTCTCTTTAGATCCTATCTAATTGTTCTCTTCTCTTGTTTACACTCTTGTGGCTACTCAATATTATTTTCAACTATTCATAGTGTACACACAAAAAACAGAAATACATATAGCTGTACATTTTCATGACAATGATTGTCTAATATCGATTAAAATGAAGCACGATGAAAATGGAATATTGATACCCACCAAAGAAATCTAGTATCATCTTGCTACCAATGAAACCCAGAACAACACCTATGGAAGGCTGCAAAAACAGGCAAAGAATGTCTCACTAGATACACTCATTAGGTATAAAACAGATGTCGGAAGGAAAACCGCTTCCAAAAGAAGAGGCCAGATGATGCAATACTCAATGGTTTACAATTACATTAACTATGATTCCCAATAGCAAAATTACAGTCTATTGGAACCAAACAAAAAAGAAACAAAATACGTTTCATTAGAGATGACATGATCCCTCTCGAATAGCCTTGAAACATCTTAATATTCATTCTAGTGAGAGTTCAATGAAGCAATGTTTATGCATCTAATGTCAAAATGCTAGTTTATGTCAATAATGATTTAAAGTTTACAGTACTCAAATGTAAATTTCAGAAGAACTGTAAAATGGAATGCAATAAATCTGTTTAACATTGCAAATACCATGACATAAGCATTCTATTCTGGCAACAAGAAAAACTGATCTGCTGGGTACTCACACATTTATAAATATATGAAATTTGGAATTCCTTTGCATTATTATCTTTTGAAAGGTGTGCTTCCTGTAGGTTGTTGTCATTTTAACATATAAATGTGCATCAAAAGGATGTAATCCCTTGTTCTGATTATTGAGGCTAAGGCACTAGAGCCACATTTGGGAGATCTAACCTATCAATTATTGGACACTAAAAGGGTTATTGTTTTTGAAACCAGAGCAAGCAAGTCAATGATTCCGGCATTAGGAATTTGAGTCTCAAACATGTCTCTCATATGATCACCACTTTCCTTGTTTTTGTTCAAAACATCATATTTGGCATATTGGTTGTAATCTTGCTCAAATCTGACTAATGTTCATGAGAATTTCAAGAACTGGATTTTGGGATAAGAGTCAATGCTATGCAATTTTCACATGACTGGGCTCTCATGCCAGGTGGAATCATAGTAAACAAGAATATTTAATCTGGATGGCCGATGAAAACTTGAAATGAGGAGGATTGAAGAATTAAAAGGTTTTCAATTTTCTAGGAAGATATTTCCAAAATGATTAGATCACAATGTGTGCAGCCATGAGAATTCCCAGTATGAGATTTGCAGTTACAAGCCTAAATGTCAATGTGGTCTAGCTTAGAGTTAAAAATTTTTCTTGCTTTCATTTATTTATACCGGTGAGAACACTTATAGCTGTCCAAACTACAAAACTCAAAAAAATAAAACCTAATACACTCTAGGATCCTTACCTGCATTCCATTACAAAGAACTTTTGTTCAACTAAGATCAAGACAATGCACAAGAATGACTCATAAAAAATTGGAACCGTAAATATCTGAATACCTTGCCAAGGATTAGCTCCAAGGACTTGTTACACTCCACTCCAAATCTTCAACACCAATGGCACACGTGATGGAGGTCATTCACTTTGTCTCACACAATATGCGAAATTCTAACATGAGAGCATGGCCAAGGTCCTTTCAATGGGATAGGGAAACCTCTACCTAAGTCACACTAATTTAACTGTGCCACCCCTGTGGTCTTACTTGGAGCATGGCACCCCTTAAAACCCTAGGAGAAGGAACATTGAGGGAGGGAACATGCTGCCCTAGGGAGGAGGAGAAGGAGAGAGAGAGAGAGGCCATCCCCTTAAGGGGCATTTATAGTTGCAAACTAGGGTTTCTAGGTCAAGGGTTTGCCATCTTTTGAGATTTGATCTTAACAATCGATCTAAGGAGATCTGTGGGGTGAAAAGATCTCATCTACCATTCCCTAAATCAGCCGTCACGATTAAAGAGAAGGTTCTAGAACCATTATCCCTCAGTTTTGTTTAACTCATTCCAATCAAATATTTGATTTTAGGAAAATATGATATAGTTACCAAAACTCTCAAGTTATAGAATAACTTACTAAAAATTTACTCAACCAATCCTCTCTCTCTCAATCAAAATATTCTCAAAATCTTTTCCAAATCTTGGGCTTCTGGAAGCCTTGAGCTACAAGCCAAGAGAGAGAGAGCTAAACAGGTGGGGGGTGTAGGTCTAATGGGACCCATGTGAGCCTCACACCGCACTAAAGTGGGCCACCATGTGGGGGGCCCTATTCCAAACGAGCCCCCACACTTGCCAAATAATTTAACAGAAGAATTAGGAATGCACATATTTAGAGAAACAAAAACGTAGCACTCTCTAGTCACGTGATCAGATTGTCTTGAGTCGATAACCCATGGAGCAGGTTTCTAAGAGGCAAGAAGCACATAAGTACCTAAATTTGTAAGGGTGGCAGTACGAGAGGTAGAGGGAACCATAGACTGTTCTACTTGTTTAAATATATTCTTCTTTGGAAACAACAACAAGGTTACCAATGGAATCAGACTGTTGTTGGTGATCATTGAGTATTCTCAGATAAGGCCCATCACTCTCAGATGTGTAGGTAACTTGGTTTGCCCAAGCAGGCTTACCAACCTTGTCTGAACACTTATCAACCGTATGATTTGTACGGCCACAATGTGTACACTTGCAAGTTCCTCGACCCTTGCCACCATGACCTCTAGCTCCGCCTCTTCCTGAGTCATGACCATGTCCCCAACCTCTGCCTCCATCACCTGTCCCTATAACTGTATTCAATGCTGATCCATCACTACTATTTGAGTCAGAAGGAGCAGATATATTGACTCATTGAATGCACGAGTAAACATTAGCAAGAGATGAGAGTTCACTGCTTGTCAAGATTTGTCCACATACAGAATGGTATTCAAGATCAAGGCCTGATAAAAATTTAACAACACTAAATTCTTAACGCTGCCTCTTCTATAATCCACATCACCAGCTATAGGCTGATATAGATTTAGCTCTTCCCACATACCCCTGGGGGTATTACAATACTCATTCACACTCTTATTTACCTTGTTGGAATAGAAACATTTTTTCGAGAGATATTTTTATCTGATGAATATGTTTCTTTCAAAGTGTCCCAATTTTCCTTAGTTGTATCAAGAAACATCACATTACCACTTATTTGGAGCTTCATACTACACAACCAGGTCATGATTATGTAATTCTCTCATCCACTCTCCATATCTACTATCAAAATTACTAGGCTTGTCCTCAGTCAAATAGTTCAGTTTACCCCTTGCACCTAGGGATACTTTGATAGATTAAGCCCATACAACATAATTGAAATTATTTAGTTTTACAGAGGTGATTTGTATCCCCACAGTTTCTAGAAGACCAAGGATTTCAGGTTTAATTTCCATAAGCATAAAATATAAAGGAGAAGGACAACCCAGATTGGCCAATTTCAGTCACTCACACAAACCTAGTACAATGTAAAAACAATTTAAAATAGTGAGAGATACTTATCATTCAGATCCGGTCACATTCTCACACTTGAACAAATTAGGGCAACACCACATTGAACACATCTAAGCATCACCATATTACCAACATTGAAACTAGATCATGATCTCTTTTTAAATCTTGATCCGCAAGGACGATACTCTAGCACGGTATTATAGCACGTTACTGTAGCACAGTATAGTAGCAAAGCACTGTAGCCTATTATTGTAGTACGGCATTGTAACACAGTACTATAGCACGTTACTACAGTTTTATGATTAAAAAGAAAAGGAAGAAAGGGGAAGGTCATGATTCCTCTCTCAGAAAAGGAAAGGGGAAGATGAAAAGACAAAGAATTCAAGAAAGAAATGATTCAAGAATTAAAAAGGATTAGCTCTAATACCATGTCAGATAATATAGAGAGAAAAGAGAAAAAGAAAGAGAACAAGAAGAGAGAAGAGGTGAAAGAAAAATATGAGAAACATGAGAGGAAAGAGAAATACATGAGGTTCTACCCACCGTCACGCACTTCTTAGCCTTATATTTTACTGAAATTTATGATGTGGACAAAATTGCCCATACAAATATAATTAGGACACTTAGGTCTAAAACTTACACAGAGAAAGAAAACAAAGCATAACAACACAAACCACACAAACCCAGACTTACTTAGCCAGCAGGAGAACATGCGAACGAAGTAAAGGTTCTTCCCTCTCTATTTTACTAATCAGCGGTATGAAACCCCAACCCTAGCTATAAATAGCTTTCATACCCCTCCAATATATAAAAGAGTGAAAGTGAATGATGAAAGAACAGAACACAAGACAGACTACACAATAAAGTAAACTTCATGGTGGTAAACTGATGGTTCCAGTTGCAATCGCTACAATAAAAGGTTGGCCCTATGGCAATTGACAAAAAGAATATTTACTTGCATGAGGATACATGATAAGGATTGTGATGCTTTACCCAGGGTTCCTAGTTTACTAGAAGGAGCCTACACTTATGAAGCAAATCTAATTGAAGCAAGCTCCCAGATTACAATTGAGCTTGAAGTTATGAGGTATCACTCTCTTAGAGACTTCACACTACGGATATCTTGTGAAGAAGTGGAATATGAAGGAGCAAACAATTTTCCTTCCCTATATAGTGAATCACAAACTTATACAATGTGAGGGAAATTGAGAACCCAACTATGCCCATACATTTGATAGGAAATACTGTATATTGTACTAGTGACATTCAACGCACTTCGAAGTTTTCAATGATTCACTGAGGCACACTTTCAAGCATCAGCATAACTTTGTCTGCATAGATTCAAGGCAATCAATAGCAGTTCTATTTCCCTAGTTTTTCTTTTAAACCTGTGAATTGGAAACCACTGTTCGACAATGGCCAATCCAGTTTTTATAAAACTCAAAGAAGCATTTATTTGTCCATGAGATATAGTCCGATGGCTACCCCAGTTTTTAGAATTTTGAGTTAAAGTATTCAAATCCTAAAGGAGAGATTCCTTGCTTTTGCTTAACACAAAAATAAACAGAGACAATTAAGATTAAGATGGGAAAAAGTACAGTTTATAGAAGTTGTACAGCTTGGAGATAAGTGATGACATGTCATTCTATAATACGGATGGTTGTTTGTGGTTAGTATCTCAAAGGGCTACAAAATGATACACATATCATCATCATCATCATCCGAGCCTTCTCCCAACTAAAATGATACACATATATACAAACAAACAAACAAAAAACAAGAAAAAAGAAAACAAGGAAGGATAAGAAAAGAATGGATGACAGTAGGAAGTAACACGTTGAAATTAATGATTGACAAAGAAAAACACTTAATTAACAATTTAAATGACACCAAGTCAAGTAAGCCAATAGTAGAGTGAAATTAGAGGTATTTCGAGGCCACCTGTAGATATTCTAGCTCTGACATGCTTCTGGAAATGAGCATATAAAGTGACCTTAGACCTACAATAGAGGATAAGCAAATTGTAACGGATTAGCCCCAAGTCATATCTGTCCACTTACAAGGAACCACAAAATATACCATGAATATCCATGGAAAATTGCAGAATGTAAAAGTTAACATGTATTTCCCTCCACAATATGCCCAAGTTGAACTGATAATAAATTCTAAATGGAGTGGTTTGTATAAGGTGTCAACCTTAAACAATCCAAATAACGCGCGGCGTTAAGTTCTGCTAAAAGAAGTAGTTTTGGTGCAGGATAACATTGTGATGACCTAAAAAATGGTTTTCGTGAACTTAAAAGCTTTAAAAATGGTGCAGATTGAGTATACCTATGAATACTTTAAAATTTTGAAAATGGACGCTCCAGATAATGTGCTACAAGATGCACTATTTTCAATACTTGAAATCAATTTTTTTCATATCCATACATCTAGCGGTCAATATGATCAATTGGAGGTTTTTCTAGAGTCAGAAAAATATATTTTTGTGGGTTTTTGAGGTGCACCTTACTTCTACAGTATATGGGTGACACCTTATATAAACTTTCTCCAATTGTAAATCCAAAACAATCTCAAGATTAAAATATTGACTATTTCTACTGTTGGTGGGATTTAGAGGTGAAAAGCTTTATACTCGACTATTTCAATTGTTTTAAATGGCCGCTAATTTCAATGAATCAGCCATGAACTTACCTCACTTTAAACAGTCCAACAACAGCTAATGATTAGAATTTCAGGAGCAGTTACTTATATTTGTTGGAATCAATCTAAGTTTCGTAGTTGCTATGTTCTAGTTATGTATGCAATAATGACAATCATGTAAAATGATGGCAACTCATCGCCTTAGTACATGAGTACTTAACCTACCTGATCTCAGGGGGAGACCACAAGAAAGTAGAAAACAAGATGGAACTGCCCCATTTTGGACGGCTCTCATAGTAAACATCTTGCTCACCAAGATGTGTTCAACAAGACGTATCATCATCATCATCATCGAAGCCTTTTCCCGACTAATTGGAATCGGCTATTCAATAGGGTGTGTGATAAAGACATTATGACCAGCACAAAGAGATCGTATGCAAAGCTTGTCTCTCTCTAACCAATGTACAAAGATTCTTCTCAGATTAGTTAAGAGTAAGAAATACAAAAGCAACCAAGGAGCAAAGAGGGAGAAGGAGATAATAGTGAGCGAGAGATCAAAGGCTTCGTTAGAAAGAAATAGAGGAAGAAGAGATACTTCGAGAGAAGAAAGCTAAGAAAGGTCACGTGAGGTCAAAATCAAAGCCCCACGCACCTTTCTAAGTATTATATTAATTATGAAATTAAGTACAAAAGCGCTCTTTTCGAGAATAGATGGACAAATATGTCCTTAGGGACGTAAAATAGAATCAAAAGAAAACTAGGAGCCAATATTCACTTTCACAACACTCCTCAAGATGGTGCATACATGTCAATCATGCCTAACTTGTCTAAGATAAATAGTAGCTGAGGTTTCCCAATGGCCTTTCTTAGAATATTTGCAAACTGATCTTTTGCCTTCACATAAGGAAGACAAATTTCTCTAGTAGCAACTCTTTCTCTAATAAAATGTCCATCTACCTCTATATGCATGGTTCGATAATACTCAACCAGAATGTGAACTACAATAATGGCTGCTTTGTTATAACAATACAGAGACATTGATCCCTTTATAAGAAAACTCAGATCTCTTAATTGGATTTTTAACCAGAACAACTCACATGCTCCAAAAGCCATGGATTGATACTCTGTTTCAGCACTTGAAAGGGCTACAACTTCCTAATTTGTACTCCTCCAAGTCAGAAAGTTATCTCCAACCAATGCACAATAACCTGATGTCAATCTCTGGTCCATAGTAGAACCATCCAAAACTGCATTTGTATAAGCCTCAACTCCTAGATGCCCATGATTCTTTCATACCGCATAAAGACATTTTTTGTTGTATCATTTCCCAAAAACTGACAAACTGAGAGGATATGTGAAAGATATTAAACGTTTTCCATCACTTGGACGAAAAAATATTGGGACATTCTATTTCTTACAGCACTTGCAAATTGATCATGTTCTATATATCAAAATGGTCAATTTCATCATTGATAGTCGAAAAGAAAAATAAAAAATAGTTTTTTCAAACCAAAATAATTTTTTCTTTTCTTTAATTTTAAGTGTTTTCAACTCCCAATCTTCTTGATTCTCATCTCCATATGTAGTATTATCTTCCTGATCCCGGTATACAGTCAGCAAACGACAGTCCTATACCTGGTGACAATTTTAAATATCTAAGAATTTTTTAAGAAGCTTCAAGGTGAGTTGTAGAAGCATGCATGAATTGACTTATCACACTCATAGCATATGCAATACAAGGGCGTGTGTGAGAGAGGTATATCAATTTACCTACTAACCTTAAAAACCTATCTACATCTTTAGCTACTTCACCCCTTTTGTCATCAAGTTTGTGGTTGTATTCTGTAAGCATATCAACTGGCTTTGACCCAAGATTCCTTGTTTCTTCGAGAAATAAAAATTCCTCTCTTAGATCCTTAACTTCAAATTCCCTATCCAATAAACTCATGAGTTGTTGAATTTCCTTAGGACAATTACCTGTCACAACAATATCATTCACATAGACAACAAAGGCAATGGTGTTGACCTTGGTATGTCTCACAAATAAAGCATGATTGGAATGACTTCAAGTATACCCGAATCTTTGGACAGCACCACCAAACCTTTCAAACCAGGCTCAAGGGGATTACTTTAGTCCATAAATGGCCTTTCTCAGCCTACACACCTTTCTCTCATATTTATGAGCCGCGAATCCAAGTGGAGGAACCATGTACACTTCTTCCTGGAATTCCCCATGAAGGACTACATTCTTGACGTCTAGTTGATGTGACGGTCACTTCATGTTAGCTGCATCCTCGCCACAGAAGCTAATGTCTCCTGATCGTTTATTCCATAAATCTGAGTGAACCCCTAAGCAACTAATGGTGCCTAATATTTGTCAATTGTACCATCATCCTTATGTATCATGGTGTAAACCCATTTGCCACCAACCAGCTTTTTCCCTTTAGGAGGGTCTGCCAGTTCCCGAGTACCATACTTCATTGATACCATTATCTCCTGACACATAGCCTCTTTTCACTTGGGATGAGCTAAAGCTTCTGTAACACTGGATGGAATAGAAACAAAAGAGACATAGGACAAAAAAACATGATAGGATGGAAACATGAATTCATAAGAAAAAATGGCTAATCGGATGTGTTGTGCAACTTCATCTACCTTTGTGTAAAACAATAGGTATATCTGAATTGTCACAATGGGGTCTGCAAATATTACCTGGATCAGAGGTATACAATTGGCATGAAGGTCTGTTAGCTGTGATGATCTCCACCTTCTGTTTCCATCGAGTATAGACTTTTAATTCTCTTCCACACACTATTCTCCCATCGAAGCGAGGTGGGAAAAAAGGGAATGGACCGAAAAATGGTACATCTATTGAAACGATTTTCTTTCTTGACACCAGATTATAACATTTGTAACCATTTTGTGATATGAATAACCAAGAAAAATATATTTTATAAATTTTAGATCCCATTTAGTATGGCAGGAAAGTAGAACATGAGCAAAGCAAACATAACCAAAAACTTTAAGGGGAACAATGAATAATGGACGATCAGGACAGAAGTTTATATGGAAACGTATAGTCTAAAACATTAGATGGCATCCAATTAATAAGATAAGATGTCGCGTGCACATCTTCGGACTAGAATTACATTCATACCCAAGAGGACAGCATGATTCACTTCTAAAAGATGTCTAATTTTTCTTTTAGAAACACCTTTGTTATGATGTACAAGTGTAAGAATGATGATGTATTATTCCATGTTCATCCAAAGAGGGCTATAAGTCTCTATTAAATTTCTCTCCACCTTAAGCAGATCGAAGTACTTTAATTTTTGTATGAAATTGAGTGAGAATCATCTTATGAAAGACCTTAAAGACATTTGGAATTTTATCTTCGGTTTTTATAAGGTAGTTCTAGGTACATGAAGAATAATCATCCACAAAACAAACAAAATAGCAATAGTCAAAACAAGATGTAATAGGAGAAGGGCCCCAAATATCAGAATGAAGAATAGAAAAAGGAGCCTTGCTCTTATTAGTGCTTAGTAAATAAGAGTTTCTACAATTTTTTGACAGCTTACAAACCTCACATCGAAACTCAAAGACACTAGTAGAGATAAACAACTTAAAAACAAAACTTTTATCAGCTAAAAAGATGAATGACAGATTGGAGATGCCATTGCCAAATCTGATCTTTATTAACATGGAACTGGACTGTAGGATTGAGAGGTAGCTGTTGCCGAGTCGAGGGACCACTAGCTTCATGACCACTATCAATTATCTTAGCTAGTGTCTAATCCTGAAAATCACACAATGTGAAGAAAAGAATGTCGCGCTACAATTCAAACTCTTGGTAATGTTACTGGCATACATTAAGTTTGTAGCAAAGATGGGAACATGAAGAATTGATGAAAATGACATTTGAGAAACATCGACAATTCCTTTTCCTGCACTAGCGGAAAAAGATCCATTAGCAATCTTAACTATCCCTACCAGAACGACAAGTATAGAAAGACATACCGGTCATGTGATCTGATGCGTCAGAATCAATAATATAAGACCGTCCAGATAGAGTAAGGGATACATGATTAGCAAAAGCATGAGTACTTGAGTTTGCAAAAGATGAAGTAGAGGTTGTGGATGGGCCATCCAACTATGCATACAATCGGCAAAGACTTTCAATCTCCTCTTTAGGGATTGTTATCATCTCTTTTAGAGTAGGAACTGAAGATTGGATTGCATTTTTTACTTGGCTGATCTGTACAAGCAGTAGCAGGTTTCCTAGTGGATGAAGCCCTGTGAGAAGTAGACTGCCATGGACCATTAAATTTAGCTAGCCGAAGAACTAGTTCCCAGCAAGTTTCCTTAGTATGACCATTTCTACCACAATGATTACACTTTATATCCTTGATTCTGCCCCCCTTTTCAAAATTTTTGAGTTCCACCCCTCTTATTGTTTCTAAGGCGTAATGAGGCTGAAAGAAGGGCAAATCGGTCAAGTACTTGACTAGGCAGCATGAAATGTTTTTGAATTTTCTCTCTAGACAAAGGAATATACCTGGTTAAGTGATGGACGAGTATCCCTACCAAGTAACCCTAACTAATTCAGATTCTTGGTTCAATCCTGCCAAGAACCCAAAAATTCATTTTTCTTCCACAAACTCTGTGTTTCCCTCCATCTACTTACAGGCCGGTTTACACATCGGATTGTCGGCCAACTCCTGCCACATACTACAAAGTAAAGAAGAATCAGTAGCAACAAACTTCCTCATCTATGAGGTTATAAACCTAGTTGTAGCAAAGCTTCTCATGACAATGTTGTCGCATTAAGGATGGAGGAATGATTGTATCTGAATAACATAATATCTTTCCCTTGCTCAACCTAGACTTACTACCTTCAATTCAATGATGGTTTCTTACTATAGGTCTGCATAGTGAGTAGCCCAAGGGCTCCAAAATCAATTCTACCTCTTATTCCTTAGCAACCTCCTTGCTTTAACATAGCTCTTTGCAATATCTCTGATGTCCTTAGCTACATTTTCCTCCCCAAAGTTACTGGGATAGAAATCAGGAGTAGGGGATCGCAACTAACGGAAAGTTCCTCATGGTAGCGAATCCAAGGGGATCAAATGACAACTTATACAAAAGCGAGCTCCATCTAGTTAAAAATTGAACCCTTGAGAAAAGTTAACTAGTATAGCAGTAAAGTATATACAACTATATTATATCACATTGTTACACAATCCTATACTGCTTTACTACAATATAATTATTTGCCATGTACTACATTCTACTATGCTTATATATGCTCATATACAATATATAGTATATGTCATAGAATATTATAAATATAACACACTGCTATACTATACCATACTGTTATACTATACCACTATACAACACCACATTGCTATACTGTACTACTATATAATACTATAATGCAAGGAAATCTGAATCCTGTGTAACTCATGATCTACATCCTTACAAGGAAGAATCAAGATTCCAATATTTAAGATTCGTAGGGCAGCAAGATACCTTACCCAGAGTGAAGGATTGGGATTTTGGAGAGGAATTGACCCCTTGGTAGGTGGATTCCATTAACTATTTTCCTCCTAATCTCGTCCACTACTTTATCAAGCCATTTAAACAAACTCTTTCTAGTCCACTTTTCTTGAGAGAGATCTACAATACCGTTGAAGAATATCCCTCTCCAACGATACACCAAGCAATTCACAAAATGCTTCCCTGACCTATCCTTCCAACCATTAGACATAATGCTAATTCCAATCTTAGGACACATCTGCTTGTAATTATTGAGGAATAACCACCTCCACATCAAAGCAAGGGTCTGCAAGCTCTCCAGAAGTTGGGCCCTTGAATCCCGACCCTACTTGCCTTATATTGAATATTATTGTCAGATTTCCTTGCATTGCACAAAATTTTAAGAAGGCCAGGGGGAAATGAATTGCACAAACTGTACTTAAAATTTTGTGCAATTCATTTCCCCTCCCACGTGGACTAAAGGTCTTTACCTCATATAGGGGTTTGTGAAGTGACGGGTCAATTTGACTTTTAGTAGGCCTAGCAAGTTGGGGTTGAGAAGGCCAGGAAGTAGTAGAAGGTCAAGACGTAGTAAATGGTCTTCGAATGGTGGACAACTTGAAGTGTTCCGGCCCACACTGCCCCACACCAGGTACTACAGGTTCGAGAGGCAGAGGACGATTACTTGAGGCTCCTGCCTGACTTGCAAACATATAATCTATAAAGGCCTATTGTCTATGCATGTCTTCCACACCAGCCCTCAGTGCCATCCCCATTTGCGCTACAAACTCTGCCTCCTCTTCCTCTCAAGAAGAAGCATAATACTCACTCCCAATCTCCAGAGTCACCATCTGTCTCTGCACCTTCTTTCCCCTTGAAATCATGATAAATCGCTTTGTCTCCTCCCTCACTCGCGGAAGCCTACTTAAATAAGCCTCCTCATCACCTTGAATGTGGGCGAGGTGATGTTTTAGGTGATCAATATTGATCATCACAGGCTTCCCATAAAGTCCTCACTTCATCCACCCCTTACCCTTCTCTGGCAGTTTCATCACATTCTACTATACTGGATCCTCCCTTGTCATTTCCTAAACTGACAAAAGGAAGCACAGAGACACATCCAACCAAGAGTACCACTAAACCAATCAACGTACGATAGATGCATAAAAAATAAAATTAAACAAAATAATATCATCATTGCAATCAATGCTTGAAAAAACTCTTTTATATAAGTTCAAATTTAAACAAGAACTTTTTTTTATGCATCAAAGCTGGAAAAAATTTGATCCATTGAATTTTTGAAAAGAAAATTACCACTTTTAGTTTTAAATAGTCCAAGCACAGTGGATGTATAAACAAACCATTCAAAATATATAATCTATATCATCATATTAAAAACAAAACCATCATTATAAATGCATAAACTTCTGTGTACATGTAAAAAGTTCCTCTATATATGAAATGATTGGAAAATAAATTGTATATTACACTATTGTGACAATTACACAAAAAATGCAAGAATAACTAAAATAATGCTATGTCAAATGATATTATCAAAAACTAAAGTAGTTTTATGAATTTAAACTGAAACAAAAAAAATAATAAAACTTAACCAAAATTTTGAGCCAAACTCCTAATTTGCCTGATCTTTGCTCTCGATGCAAATCAGCACCTCTAATCCTTATCAAAGCTTCCTGAAAAACCCTAATTGAAACCCCCAAAGCAGTTTTGGGCTTCGAGTTTGGATTTAGGAGATCCCAGCTCTTAAAGTTTTGGATGCATGTTGAATATGATAATTAGAATCTCAAAAATCTGAAATGATTGGATTGTGAACCTCGAAATAGGTTCAATGATGAAATTTCACATAAGATTGACAAGAAGTTTTTATGACATAAAGAAATGGTCCAAAAACGATGTGCGCACCTAGGCGGTCTGGGCAGCCAGCGCCTAGGCAGGCGCCAGATTTCTAGGCAGCCTGGGTTGAAGAAGAGGGGCAGCCAAGGGAATACGAGTACGAAATTACGAATTTACAACTATCAGGCTATACCATTTAACACAAATATGATAATATGGAAATAGCACATTAACACATTATAGAGTACTAAAAAATCCCATAATCCAAAGTTGCTAACCATTGTAATAGACTACTAGCACAACCAAAAATAAAATATAAAAATAATACAGACATCATCCATAAACCCTACTCCATAGTCCATACCCCTTAATCCATATACCATTCCATAATCCATAGTTCCATATAAGGATACAGGCATACACATAAGAGTAGAAAATAAGAAAAAGAAAATACACACTCGAAGACTCAAGAGTCAAGACTCTTCAATCATCATCAGAAAAAGTACGGTATGCTTCATCATATGCATCGAAGTCGAGTCCATCATCATTAGAGTCATCTCCCTCTTCAACATAACGCCCGTCCTCGTCCGTTTCTTCTCAATATGCCTCTTCCTCTTCTTCTATCCCCCTCTTGTTCTGTGCAAATGATCAAGCCTAGGAATGTAGGCTGCTCTACAGGATGCCTCTTTACCCTTTCTTGCTTTCTGTGTTTTACAAACTCAAATCTTATTTAATCTAGCCCTTGATATCTTTAGGAACCTTCTTACAACGGGCAAAAAAAAAATGCCCCTAATACTAGCAAGTTGTATCTTGAACCGGTAAATACCTCCATAAGTATCCTTTCCACAATAAGAACATCTTATACAAGTTTTCCATTCAGATTCGGGTTATAACCATACTTCCAACCCGGATCACCATTTCGAGAAGAACCTAGAGAAGACATTTCCATATAACAAGGCTCCTTTTCTTCTTTTTGGATTTACCAAATTCAAATATTGTATAATCTCATCCCTAATAGCTTCAGGAAACTTTTCACAAAAACCAACGTTCCCTATAATACTAGCAAGGTATTTTTTGAACCGGTTTATAATGCTCCCATTAGTATCTTTTTCACAAAAATTACACCTTATATAATTTTTATCATTTGGATTCGGGTTATAACCATACTTCCAACCTGGAGTACCAATTTTAGAAGAACCAGATGACTTATCCAAATGACAAGGCTCCTTTTATTCCTTTTGGTATTTTACTGAACTCAAATATTGCTTAACCTCCTCCCTGATAGCTTCAGGAACCTTTGTACAAGAGGCAACAACCCCCTTAATACTAGCAAGGTATTTTTTGAACAGGTTTATACCCCCATTAGTATCTTTTACGCAATAATTACATCTTATACAATTTTTGTCATTTGGAAATGAGTTATAACTATAATTCTGAATCAGATCACCACTTCAAGAAGAACCTAAAGAAGATATTAAAATAACAAATACAATCTCAAATATAAAGATTCTTAACTAACCTTTTTCCTAGATTTTCAATCTTTAATGTATGAGATGCTTCCCAACCTCAAATGCTTCCTAAACATGCTCTAATAAGTTTTAAAGAACTACAAAAGCAAATTCAAACCAAAAGGGCGATGTTTGGATCAATTTTTCCAAATTTTGAAATGCCTAATGGATCTTAGAGAAATTCACAAATGTGGTCTTTCCAAGTTTTTCCACTCTGAAAGGTAACAAAAGGGGACTTAGGTCACATAAGAACTTAACTCAACCCCGCCCCCCCCCCCCAACTACTTTTTTTCTTACCCCTTGTTTAGGGGGAAAAAGGATGAAAACGCCCCTCCACAAGCGGCATTTTTGCCCTTGGGCAGGCAATCTCCCTAGGCACCCGCCAAGGGACCCAGTGCTTAGAAGGGCCACCTAGGCACTAGGGGGCCGCTTTTTGAAACAATTGTCAAGCAAATCAAATAATGATATCTCAAATCTGTGACATTTGATTTCTTTTCCCTGGAATTTGATCCATCTAGTGGATAGATCATGCAAACACGAGTGTATGGATGACAGTTGAGCACAAATTGGGCTCTCTAGAGGATTTGGGGCAAAAAATGGTGAAAGAAAAAGGGGCTTGATTTCTGGCCCCCCTTTTTAGCTGCCAAATGACGGTACTCAGGCAAGTGCTCTACCAAGTCGACGTTGCACTCACAGAGTTTGAAAATACTGATTTAACGTAAAAAAACAAACGCCATTGATAGCCTCAATATAAATCACATACATGAAATAAATAAGGGCAACATGACCCCCTATGATGACTCATACAGATGTGCTGGATTTACACCTTACAGATTTAACAAGGACTGTCAGCCAAAAAACGTGTAAGCATTGGAAAACATCGGGAAATACAAAGCATATATTTGGTAACAAAAGGCTCTTGCATGCATTCAGTGGCATTATGTACTAGAGTTATATGGATCAGTGTCTACAACAATATACTCAGACTCAGTTTGAGAGAAAGGATTGAGTGGTATCAATTCAATATTACCTACGATCGCAAAGAGGTTTGAAGAAAAAACTATGACAGGGTCTCTTGTTATCCCAAAAACTGCTGGTATGGAATCCACCTAGACATATCACAGATTTCTATTGTTAGCCTCTAAGCATTAGAAAGTAAAAAATAAATCACAATAACAGTGTAACAGACAGACAATAAACTTTCACTGAAAATCAACTGGAAAGTACAAAAAACTAAAAAGAAAAACAAGGAGCAAAAAAGACGTACTGCAAATGCAATATCACTGAGCTCAACAACAGCCAGTGTCAAGAGCAATGGAGTTGCCTACCAAAAATGGTTACCCAACATAATAAGCAATCGGTATTAATGAATTCAAGTTCACATTTAAAAAAACCATAACAAGTGTGAGAATATAATTATAAATAGTTCTTATTGAGCAGTCCAACTAAAAGGTATGGGCAAAAAATGCATTAATTAAATGAAATGTCCAATAAACAAGCTATGTGAATTGTAAGCATTTAGGTTAATCGCAAATCATCCCAGTTCTGACTTTCCTAATAGGTTATGACTCATGAGAAAATTGAAACCACATAATACTTACTTTCTTCACACCATCCTGCATTGTTATGAATCTGTTTCCATCGTAACCATCTGTTTAAGAAAAGACCAGAGCAGAACATTAGCCTTATTGAAAGAGTTAGCAACACAATAAACAAAAGTAATCAACATAGCAATACATACCAGACTACTTGTACCATCATACACATTTGCCCCAAAACATCTATGAGCCTAAATGTTTTTCGAAGTTCGTTACACTAAAATGATAAGCCCACAAGCCCTTTTTGATAACATAGCAATATGAAAGATATCGTATAATTATGACTCCATGGACGAGTAACTCTAATTATAAAATGATATAAACGCTACAAAAAAATAGATTCAAAAGAGAAAAGGATCCAAAAACAAACATGAAAAGTTTAACTTCACAATCATAAATATTCCATTTATACAAAAATAAGGATCATAAGAAATAATAAGAAATCTGACATGATTCACAAATGGAATGACATCTCTTATGCCTTAGTGCTTACACAGTATAAAAAGTAGTGTGAAATAATGAACTTGTGCATTTGTTCTCTTCAAAATACAATTAGAAAGACTCATAAGGTGAATTGTCAAGAAGACGTACATCAAAGGTTGGACATTATGTCAATGGGGAAATCACACAAGTGTCCATCAGCATCATTCCGAACAAGTATCAAGAATATATGCCAACAGTTTAGAATCCAATCTCCCTTCCACTTTGCAACACACCCAGCCATTCTTTTTGTTTTATGCTTTTTTGGGGGGCATGGAGAAGCTGGGCATACATACCCAAACATTATATGCATTGAAGCTTAAGGTTGTGTTTCTTCTAATAGAAAATTTGTGGCCTTCAAAGGCATCTACTACAGTATTTTCCTTTTCTTTTCTACTATGAACTCAAACTCTAAACCAATTGAAATTGATTATATTAGATTTGTTTCTATGCCCCCTATCTTTGATATGCATGCATGCTAACATTTATGGATGAGCATTCTTTACTTCCATCGTAATTGTTAAAGAATAACTTGTTTTGTGGATTGGGGCATTTCAGCCATTTTTATATACTTTAGGATACTTATTTTCAATGAGTTAGTGAGACATGGGGTGACTGAATCTCATGTCACTCTCTCCTCTCTTCTCTTTCATCATTTCTCTCTTTCTTTTTCTCTTCTTTTCCCTTTCTCTCTAGTTTTGACAATTTTTACTGTTCAAAGCATTATTCATAACACTGTTCACAGTACTGGTCACATGGCATCCAAGCACTGATCTGCTTGTTGTCTTCTCTCTTCTTTAAAGAAATAGCTATCTTCGTATAAAAAAAAAAAAGATAATTCTGTTAGTGTTGTTTTCATTAAGAAATATTTCAGTGTGTGTGAGGCCAACATGGTGGCCTCTGTGTTCTGTGCATGTACGTACCATTGAAAGGTTCCTCTCTGTGGAAAGCAAGTCACAAGGAACAACTGTAAAATGCTATAAGCTGTGTTGAAGGAGTTGTGAATGACATGTTTTGCAGTTTCATCGTAAGGTATAGTGGAAAGAGCTTTGTTCATCAGCTTTTAAACAGATAAGTGTTCTTTCTACAGTTGATGAGAAGTTATTGTGAGTGCTATCTGCTATTTTGTGCTTGTGGATCGTTGGATTTATAAATTTCCAGTAAGTTTTTAAGGTGTTTTTTAGCGTCTGGTCTGACATATACTTTCATACCTTGCATATTTGAGATTCTTTTACTCCTATGGTCAAGGAAAGTAAACCTGGAATTCCTACTGTCAATGACATAATAGGGATTCCATCAATCTCTGAAAAATTAAATGGGTCCAATTGCCTTTTGTGGGCCCAATCCACAATGGTTTTTCTAGGCACAAGGGGTAAGATGAAATTTTTTACTAAAGATGTCCCAAAAGAGTAGGAAAGTGGGTATGCTGAGTAGCTTAAGGAGAACTATGAGAATATAACATGGTTATGGAATAGTATGGAACCCCATGTGACAGCAGATGTTATGTTCTATGATACTGCTAAGGAAGTATGGGAAGTTGTAAAGGAAATATAGTCCTTTGATAAAAATATTTTTCAAATTTATCAACTTTATGAGAGTTTGTCTTTTACAACAAGGAAATAAAAGCCTTAGTGATTATTATCGTTCTTTTCGAGGTATGAGGGAAGAGTTGAATATTTATCAACCCCTAGCTTTTGATATGGAACTTCTTAAAAAGCAAAGAGAGGGATTCAGAGTTGCAAAGTTCCTATCTGGCCTTAATTCTGAGCATCATGCTGTTTGGGGGTAGATCTTAGCTAGTAGTGGACTTCCCTCTTTTCAATAACGTACACTCTCTTCAACGGTTTATTGTATCTTCTTCAAGCTACTAGCAATGGTGATGGGTATGCTTTAACCTCCTCCATGGGTAGAGGTGATAGCAATGGCTGGGGTGGTGAAAATAGAGGGTGTGGTCGGGTTTCAGGGGAAGATCGTGGTAGAGGTTGAGGCAGCACCCATTGTGGACGAACAAATCACATTACTGAAAAATGTAGGGATAAGTTTGGTAAGTCTGCTTGGGATAACCAAGTGGCTTATTTTTCTGAAGGTGATGGTGTGCACCCAGTTAGCTCCAAAGATCAAGACCAGACTCTACATTCTGCCAGTGACTCTTTCCTGCTATCAATAGAAGAATATAATAAGTTAATCATCAAGTAGCTAAGATCCATCTTACTCATCCCTCCTCTTCCACTGCTACTCTAGCGGTACTTCTGCATTCCTTTCATCTGAGAAGGCTTCTTCTTGGGTTATTGATTCAAGAGCCTCTGATCATATGATTAGTAAGTCCTCTATGTTCTCGTCTCTTAGTAAACCAGATAGCACTACTACTGTCACTCTAGCCGATGGTTCTTTATCTAGTGTATTTGGTAAAGGCGTTGTGTGTCCTACTTCTTCATTCTCAATGAGATGTTGTTTGATAGCTTATTTTTTGATGAATTAATATGCCTTCAGCTGTTTTGGAAGGAAAATCACTGCATTCTTTGCCTTTTCCCGATAGACCCTTGTTTACTGTGCTCCCTAAAGTTTTTAGGTGTGTTTGCTTTGTTCAGGTCTTAGGTCCTAGAACAGACAAATCCAATCCCCAAGCTATTAACTGTGTACTTTTAGGGTCTTCTCGTACCAAAAAGGCTATCGATGTTATCATTATGGTTTGAAAAAGAACTTTGTGTGTTCTGATGTTACCTTTTTGAAAATATTCCATACTTTTCTGATGAGGGCAAACTGCAAGAAATAAATTGGACAGTTCACACAAGGGGTGAATTCACAACCCATTACTTCTACCCTTGTTTCCATTCCTATTTCTTTCTCTATTGATAATTCATTACCTCAAGTGTCTCCTTCTGTAGGGTCTGTCTCTCCTCCTTTCACTAGAGTTCCATAGGAGGAACCTCTCAAAATGTGTACGAAGAGGAAATTAAAAGATGGGCCATCACCACCAACTCAAGCAGTCGACCAATCTTCATCTTTGTTTGCAGATCCTCATCCTATTCCTGAACCTACTCATGAACTTTAAAGTATTTACCTTCCAATAGCACTTCGTAAAGGTCAGTGATCTGGTACAAAACAGCATATTCCTCATTTTATTAAATTTGGAAATTTTGCTTTAGCACTTTCTTCTTCCATACCTAAATCCTATTAGTAAGCTCTTTTGCATATTGGATGGAGGAAAACTATGGATGAAGAAATGACTGCGCTCGAGTCAAATGGTACTTGGAAGCTCACTGATTTGCAAGTAGGAAAGAGACCAGTTGGATGTGGAACAGCTTAGGATTGAATCTCCCTACATGCACCTTTTAATATTTTACTTATTATAACAGATAATGTTGATACATATTACAAAAATAATCTTGTAAGTAATTTAATGAAACCTAATGTCCTAAAGTTTATAAAAAGGGCACAGATACCTCACACTACAGTGAGCACTAATAACCACAAAATAATTAATCTTTAATATCTTTAATAATGGCAAAGAAAGATAAAACTACATATAACAAAACAAACATCTACATGCCTCAAGGCATGTCAACAAAAGAAATGTATCAACAATTTGTCAAGTACTCTACATTACCTAGATATGTAGATATGTGTGTGTATGTGTGTAGTAATCAACAGAGTCAACTTTTAAGGTGGAACGATACACAAAAGAAGAAATATAGAAAAGAGGAAGTTACTCGTGATAGGGATAAATTTCTGGCATGTCTTCACAATCACATTATCTGATAGGTCCGTCTCTTCCTCTTCTCCAGAAAACAGCTGAACTAGTCGGGAAAAATAGAAGATCATTAGGTATGTGTGAAATGAAAGATGAATCATAAAATATGTATTTGCATCATAATCTACTAGCATTCAAACTTACTGAAATATCATTATTTTTTAAGGCATTTTCAAGCACGGACATGAAATATTCCAGAGAAATATTCTATAGAAAAATTTCACATTAATACACAATACAAGAAAAGGAGGAGGATGGCTCAAAGGGAGATAGAGGACAAAGAAAACGTGACAAGGAAACGATTGGATTGGCAATAGATGCAAGGGATAGAGATGATGGAGAAGGTGGTGATGCCTATAATGAGACTATGGACTTTGACAATAAATCTTAATTTGAATTTGATGTCATGTTTCATGGTTTGGAACTTGGGAGTGGACTCACAGGTCTGATGAGACCTGTCTTTGTTTTTGTAGGGAATTATGCTTAGTCCAAAACGCCTCATTTGACCTATGGCCCATACTTAAATTGTTGCATGGCTGATTCTAGAAACATCTCCACACTTGTGGGCTAGAAGCTTATAAATGCCCCTCGAGACTTCATTTCTCACATAAGTTCACTTAACCCTTTCTCTCTCCAAAATGACACGAACTTGTCTCTCTCTCTCTCTCTCTCTCTCTCTCTCTCTCTCTCTCTCTCTCCCATTGTGAGTGGCACACCCACAACTAGTATCTTCCTTCATCTCTATGAGATCTTTGCTCAAGTTAAGCTAAGAGAAGAACTCCATTGAAGGTCTTACACTAATTCATTAATGGTGATCCAAAGCTCAAATTCAAGCCATGGATGATCAAGTCTTCAAGCCTTGAATAATTGAGTAAGATCTTTTCTATTTTCATTGATCCATTTAGTTTCTCCTTGCTGCAAATTCTCAATTACAACAATATCTCTCCATCCTTAGATGATTAGATCTTTGATCCTTTGAGTCTGTATTGATCTCACTTGATTCATATAGTTAAAGGCTTCACCCATGCACATTTTGACATAATTTCCATGAGTTTTCTTCCTTGAATTTCGGAGTAATTTTGGCTGACATTTCTTTAAGTTTTTTGTGATCATATAAGTCACTTAGATCTTTTTCTTGATCTCTTGAATTGTTGATTTATGAGAGGAGACTATGCCAAAATTTTGAGAGACGAATTGTGAACTTAATTGAACCGATTTTGTATTTTAAGAGCCCGGTTTTCTCCCACGATTTTTCTACTTGAATTGATCTTTAGAACTCTGCAAATCCTTAGTGTGTATCAGCAAATTCTTGGCTTCCCATTTGTTAAATGAAGAATTGGCCCGATTTTGTGGTATGCCATCGCATGTCACCCAATGGCACATAGCTAAGACCCAATGCCATAAACCGGGCACCGAGAGCTCCAATTGGCTTCCTATGGTCATGATGCATTGCACACTTGAGCATATGTATGTTGATGTGATGGAGATCATATTGCGATGAGTTTCATGAGTTTATTGATGTATAAATTTGCCTTGTAAGTTTGAGCAGTACTGAATTTTCAAATACACATTATACATGTGTAGTTTGATGATCTCCTTTTGTGGCTTGTTTTGTTCATGTGTAAGGGACCCTAATTGAGTTGTATCCTCTCATTTGAGTGTATTTAGAAGTCAATAGCTCACTGTAGTTATAGTGACCTTGCTGTAATTTGATTTTGCAAGTTGTAATATCGAGTGTATTGAAAGTATTTAAATTGTATTGGCTTGTTTTTTGTTTACATTGTCATCCAAGTCAAGAGAATTGGTTTCAATACACTCACAATTTTTACCATGGTGCATTTACAATTAGATTTACTCATCAATTGAAAGAACATACCATTGTTAAGATGCATACAAATATAAAAGTAAATTGCATGAACGTCTGCATGCTAGTTACCTTTTCTTATCAAGACAGTAAATAGCATGAAGATACAAAAGCAAAATAAACAACTCACTTCCTAGGCAGGAAAGATGAGAATATGAATTGATAAGATGTTTCAAAACGAATCAATCATCAAAACTAAACAACTCATAAAGATTATATAATAAGCAATGAGCATCTGAAACAAAACATGAGTGGTTGGAAACACCTGGGAACCCAAATCGTTTTAGGAACCGAAATCACGGAATACAGCCGGCTGGAGATTCTTGTCTTAGGAATCGTTGTCCATACAATAGGAATCACTAGGAACGAGATTCCTAGTTTTTGAGAATCATGTTTCGACCGAAAATAGATTCAAGTTTCATCCACATATGGAATCGAGATTCTGTCCTCCTTGGAATCGAGATTCCCATCCGCCTAGAACCGACACTCCAAGAGTCAAGATTCATTAATATGCGGAATTGAGTTTCTGACATCTATGGATTTGAGTTTCTGACATATGTGGAACAAAGATATGTTGTTGTTTCGAATAGTGAATCTAACATATGTGGAATCAAGTTTCTGAAGTATATGGATCGGAGATCCATGTTAGTTTAAGATCGAGATTTACAATAATATGGACTGTGGAATGCGTTTGACAACCCTATCAGGAATCAAGATTTCATTTTTATGGAGAAGGAAGCGACATGCACATCTCGAACCTCAACAACTTTAGAACCTATATTGGATGCCTCTTATTAGAAGGTTTCCCAAATTTTATGTGTTTACTATTGAACTTACGGTCATTACATACAAAAGACAAGTATTTCTAAATAGTTATTTTGACTTCATTATTACAAAGACAAAACAGGATCATGTTTGTGTCATGGTTTTCTTTTTAATTGTATGTCTTGTATTTACCAGTTATATTTTAAATTTAAAGTAAAGGGCATCTAGGGTGGCACAAATAAAATAATGAAACCCTGCAACCACTAGAAGCATTTGAAGGACGATTTCTATTCAAATTGACGTGGAAACAAAGATTTAATCCTCATTGGAATCTAGATTTGATATATTTGGGAATGTCTACCCACAATTAATAGGTTCAAGTTTCTAAAGATGTGTTGGATCAAGATTCCGAAACTAAGGAATCGCGTTTCCTTGGTTCCGATAAATGGTTTCTCAAGATGTGTTGAATCGAGATTCCGAAATTAAGGAATCAAGTTTCCTTAGTTCCGAAAAATAGTTTTTAGAGATGTGTCGAATCGAGATTCCAAAATTAAGGAATCGAGTTTCCTTGGTTCCGAAAAACAGTTTCTATGGAGTTAATGAAAATGCAGAATAGGGATTCAGAACAGCAAACGCGAGGTCGGTGGAGACAGTCCGGTAATTATGATGAGAACTTCTTTAAATAATTATCTACTTTCCTTGAAAGACGAATACATAATTCAGCTAAGAAATGGCACCTTGTATGATGAGTACAGAAGAATCACTCATAAGCAATCAGCATCTCAAACAAAACATGAGTGCAGAATGAAAACTCCTTTAAATAATTTTCTACTTTCCTTGAAAGATGAATACATAAGTAAGATAAGAAATGGTACCTTGTATGATGAGTACAGAAGAATCACCGCAAAAAGTATGTTTACTGCCTCGAACCTCTAAAAATGAAGTACAAATAAGATGCAATAGCCATCACATCTATGTATATAACAACAAGTAAAATAATATCAACGGGACAAAGTGATATAAACAAACCTGGAGGGTGGCAGTCCCCAGCAATATCATTGATGCTCGAAAGAAAATTGCACCAGCAATACCGTATGAAAGAACCCGACTCTAATTTCAAGATTAAAAATTAAATCACGAGCATAGGAATAATTAAACAATATTGAGCTGTGTTGGAACAAAATCAGTAAGACTGTGATACAAGCTGAACCTCAAAATTAAGTTACAACAAATCACAATAGCCTAACCAGCACCAGTAACAAAACTAAATAGTCGGACACAAAGTTCCATACCTGATAAGCAACTGGCACCTTAAAGTACCTAAAAATCAGTACAAAGACAAATAGATTGTCCACAGACAAACTCTGCTCCAAAATGTACCTGAAATTCCGAATAGCATGTCAAGCACAATAAATTTACAAAGCCTTGGGTTGAAGGAAAAAAATTCCATGAAATGCAATAGCTCCAGCGAAATAATAGAGATGAGTAAACATATATTTCAAAATTAAGATGTTGGATAAACAAAAGAAAAGTAGATTAGAATTACAGGAAAGGAATACATAATTCACAAATCCTGCACTTTCAATGTTTAAGGAAGCAAATTCCAAATGATCACAATCCATCCAAAATTCTTTATTATCCCTCTATTGTGGAACTCAAGCTCAAAAAAAAATAAAAAGATCTCAAAACAGTGGCAGAAGGACTAAAAAGAATTCCAATAGATGAACACGATGTTTGACTATGTATATTAGTCCATATGACTTCAAACTCAATTAATCTCAACAAACTTTTGAACAACAATAGAAATAATAAGGGCACTCCACTTAACCCAGAAACCATGATCTACTACTATTTTTTTATCCTTCCCAACAAAGACCCATGAACCACAGTCTCATTTCAGGGGCCCATGATTGGCTTGTTAAAGTTGGACAATAAATAGTAGGATCATGATCTTGGAATGTGGATTTCACTTCTCCCCCCCCCCCTTTAAGAGCAAGTCTAT
This sequence comes from Amborella trichopoda, assembly GCF_054954075.1. NCBI lineage: Eukaryota > Viridiplantae > Streptophyta > Magnoliopsida > Amborellales > Amborellaceae > Amborella > Amborella trichopoda. Next base: position 32,648,241 of record NC_142343.1, read on the forward strand.
CACTTGTCACCACAGTGTAAAAAAAGCTCTCTCTAAAGCACATGTACACGTGTCCCTCTGTAGGGCAACTTCCCAGTAACGCAGCTGTCATGTGTACATGCCATGCGTAAGTTTTTTGAGGTTGTGGCATTTGCTCTCATAGGCCTACAACCGTACACAAGGACCACACAGTTCTCCTGGCATACAAACATCATCCTGGGCATCTCTCCGACTTCAACAAGGGATGATCTACAGTAAACCCTTCTCAGTAGTGCCACATGCCCAGGGGTTAGGGTTTTGGACATGACCAAAGCCCTAAGAAGCTCAACCCTTGGTCAATCAACACACACACTCCCACTGAAGTGCATATTCAACTGTAACATATCATATTTACAAGATCTCTAGGCCTTTAAAGGCCACAAAACCCAACAAACTCTAGGATCTTGGTGCACTGGGACCAAAAGTCATGGAACATCGATTAAGTCATGAGAAGGATTTATATCATAAGAAGTATCGAGAGGCTCGAGGGTTACCTCTTAGTCAAGGTCGGTTGTTATGTTTGTGCCACATGATTGAGTGAGGGGTCAGGGCAATACGATTTACGTATGATCTTGATGACAAAAAGCTTTGCATAGGAAGGTCAGAGCCAATAGAGGACATTAGCCTAAATCCCTAACTCCTAAAACCTTTTCGTAGCATGTGCATATACAGTTGCAATACATGGGAAGCCGCTCTTCCATGAATCTGTTGATTAGATATATGCACATGTGCCAAGAGAGGAACCTTATGTGGGTACGTCCTCTTGGGGGTGCAGCTAAAATCCACTCATAGTTGGGGATTCAGGGTCAAACATTGGTTTGACTTTGATGGGCTGAAATCCTGAACCCCCGATTATATATTGTGGGTCAAGAGTCTGTTGGGTCATACCGAGATGGTGGCTTTGAATTCCAAGTCTAGCTGAGTGGAGTGCTCCGTTTTATAATTCAACTCCAAGGATCTTGATTTCCCTTGTAAATGTTTTTAATAAATGTCAAAATGATTTATTTTGATGGAAAATCATTAAAATGATTTTTATGGATTTATGGGAATTGTTTTGGATTTTTCTGGGCAAGAAAATTCGTTTTCTAAAATAGTTTGTAAGTAATGATAAAAAAGGACATTCCTCGGGACCCACACGTGACACCCAAATAGCCAATGGGTGTCCACGTGTTGTCTTGGGCAGTCCCACGTCACCCCACATGGAGGATGACGTGGGGGTGATGTCAACCCCTCAAGGGTCTCCCATGTGTGGGGGAGAAGGCCCCCTACCTGTTTTTCATTAATTAAAAAAAGTAGAAAATACAGATCACATTTTAACAGCCCTGCTGTAGGGAAATTGTGCCAAATCATGAAGTAAAGACAAATAAAATTTGGTGGTCTAGAATGCCAAACTGTAGCATCAGAGAGAGATACTCCCTCCTTGGCAAGTGTATCTACTACTATGTTGGCTTCACAATAGATGTGGTAAATGCTCCACTTGTGATTAGAAATTCTGTGTCGACAATTGGCTGCTACTGTGGAGTGTCCATGGAGCTCTGCAACGCCCCTGAATAATGTTTACTAGTAATGACGAATCGCTTTCAATTTGGAGTGGAAAACATTCAAGTTCAATAGCCGAATCCATGCCCACCTTCAAAGCAAAACAGGCTGCATTATTGTTTGATGCAATGTCAAAGTGGGTAGCAAAAGCAGCAATAAAGACTCCATCGTTGTCTCTAATGACCCCACCACCACCTGCCATACCCGGGTTTTAGAAAGAAGCTCATCAACATTAAGCTTGAAAAGTTGGTGGTGAGGGAAAGACCAGGCAACCGGGGTAGAGGTTTTGGTCTTCTGATGGTGCCAAGCGATTTGTAGGTTTTCGATTATTGCTTTTTCCGATACATAGAAGTCCCAAGCCTTCGGCATCTGCTAAATCACGAACATGATGAATGATCTTTCTCAACAAATTTTCCCTTCTTGAAACCTTCTTCTGGAAAATTTTGCGTTTGTGTTGTTCCCATAAAAACCAAACTGTAGTGAAGAAAAGGGATAGCCAAATGCTAAGAAGCCTATCTGATTTGAATATGAAGCCAATCCAACTTCTTAACATTACTGTAAAGGATGTGCCAGGAATAAGACGCTTACCATACCTCCATGCAATCGATTTCAATAAATCTTGTACTCGCATTGTAGCAACAGATTCCAAATATTGTCATCACCATTGTTTCAAAAGGGACATACAGAATCCACGGAGATCGCGCTATTTAAGAAGGAATGAGGTCAGAAGTTGTGATGAAGTGCCAGCCAAGAAAACTACTTAGCTCTGGAATGGCATTTTGAAGACCATATCGCTATGAAAATAGGCTGAGAGGTCCCCTTTGGTCGAATGAATTCCCATGCTGCTTTAACTGAGAACAAACCATTGGAAGCAGGAATCCATAGTAGAAAATCTCCCTATGGCTTCAAAGGGACAGTGAAACCCTCCACCTCCATCCATATTCTAATTAGATGACTAGAAGTGGGGGTAAGAAAGTTCCAAGTCTGAGGAGAGCCTTGTAAATAATATGACACCTTAGATTTAGCGAGTAAACCAAGGTCCTTGCGGACATTCACACCATATGACTCTCAAATAGACTTTCAGATAACAATGGGTCTGCCCAGAAATCCACTGACTGCCCATCTCAATAACCCATCTGACATTGTCCCTCAAGTTAGCTATGCCCTACAGAAGCCCCTTCCAAGCCTAGGAGCAGCTCCTTTTCTTAACCCCCCATATAAAAGAGTCCTTGAAAATATTTGTGCTTGAAGAATCGTGCTAGTACAGAAGATGGGTTAGATAAAATCCTCAATGCCAATTTCATCATGCAGACAGTATCGAAATCGGCAGTATTTATATCCTCAGACGCCCCTCCTCCAAAGTTAGACAGTTTTCCATTTTACAAGATGAATATTTTTCTTTTCAATTATGCATGCCCATAAGAAGTTCTGCAGTGATTTTTCCATCATATTGCATGTACAGCCTGGGCAGGATGAAAGAAAGAATCCAAAAAATGCTTGATGAGACTTTAACAATTGCAGCCTGAGTGAGAAAGAGATAGGGCTTGCCATGTCCCTATCTTGCCAAAAAATTTCCCAACCAATCTATGGCAATGAGAATGCTTTAAATCACCACGAAACAAAGGAAGATACAGATATCTTACTGGTAAAGACCCTTCAACAAAACCAAGCACCTTTAGAATCATATGCCTGATACCATGTGCAACATCAAAGACAAAAGCTTTGCTTTTGGTAATATTCAATTTCTGGCCAGTGGTTAATTTGAAATCTAAGAGCATAGATTTCATAACAGTAGCAATAGTACTAGTGGCATCACTAAATATTAGTGCATCATCTGCACAAAAAAGGTGAGAGATCCCATAATCACAACTTGAGGGGAAGGCCCTGGGAAGCACACCCTGCATCACTGCTTCATCCAACTGTCTGCTAAGGAAATCAATAACTAACAAGAATAGAAAAGGCAATAGAGGGTCCCCTTGTCGTAGGCCCCTTCTCCCTCGAAAGTATCCTTTGGGAGAACCATTGCACAATATTGAGAAAGGTGGTGTGAAAAAACAAAGCCAAATTCAAGAGATGAAAAGCTCTGAAAAACCCAACACTTGCATCCTTGCAAGGATGAAACCCCAAGACACCCATAGGCACTACTCAAATCAAGTTGTAAGCATAGTTTGGCCCTATTGGAATATTTATGACAGAGAAATAAGCTCATTTTCCGTCAATATGTTATCCGTGATAAGTTTCCCTTTTAAAAACGCTGCTTGTCAAGGATCAATAAGACTTCCGAACCCGCCTCAATAATTCTGCTTATAATCTCATACAAAGCATTGCATAAGTCAATGAGCCTAAAATCTTTCATAACACTTGGAGAGCTCACCTTAGGAATGAGACATATAAAAGGAGAATTGATTTGTTTGCCTATCCGGAAAAATCCTTCAGGGCCATTAAAGAGATCATGTTTTATTACATCCTAGCCGAATATGTAGAACTTAGCAGACAACCCATCTGGACCCGGGGTACTCTAACTCTTCATGTACCAAATTCATCCCTTTATCTCTTCCAACAAGACTAGCTTAATTACTTATTTGAGCAAGTAAAATACGGGGTCGAAATTGATTTGCCAAATTCAAGTCAACAATGCTTTCTTGAGCAAGCAAATTCTCGAAATATCCAATCATATGCTTCTCAATATCAGTCTCAAAATAGCAAGATAAACCCCATTTTGATTCTTGAGAAACATAATTCTATCATTTCTTCCTCTAATAATAGTTGAAAGATGAAAAAATTGTGTTAAAATCACAATCTCTCAACCACATCTGTCACGATTTTTGTCTCCATATACCCTCCTCATGAATCAATAACTACTGCAGTTGTTTGGTACATTCCTTCTCTTCATGAATGCTGAAAAGTTGCCGGTGAACTTCTGAAATAAACTACCCCACATAGTTAACTAGGCATCTACGAGATGAGTTAACTAGGCATCCACATAGTGATTCAAAAAGCGGGCCGCCCAGCGCCTACGCGGTCCAGAAGGCCTAGGTGCATTACCTAGGCCTAAGCGGCCAAACTAAGCGAGCGGTCCCAGGGCGGCCGCCTAGGCGGTACGCACTCGCCTAAGCCAACACCCAACCTTGATAGGCCGCTTAGGGCCTACGCCCTGCCCAGGTGTGGAATGGATTTTTTTTAGATATTTTTTAGGTTTTTTTGAAAAAACAATGTTTTTAAAGGTGGGTTTTAGGTCCCATTTGAAACCTAAACCCACATGAATCCATTTTAGAGAGAGAGAAACCTCAAAAAAACTAGATTTTGTGATTTTCATCGGATCAAAGTGTTTCTCAAAGTCACGGGAAATGGATCCAAACATCAACCATCAAGATTAGATTTAGTTTTAAAGTTTTTTTAATCCTATTAGAGGGTGTTTTAAAATATTTTAGCACCAGAAAACATCTCAGAGGTAGAAGTTTGGAGTTCAAGAAATCAAAGTGCAAAACTTTATTTTTTTTATTTCTTGTATTATTTTGAGATATCTTCTTCAGGATCTAGTCGAAGTGGTGATCAAGGTTGGAAATATGGATATAACTCGAATCTGAATGACAAAAATTACAAAGGATACAATTATTGTGAAAAAGATACAAAATGGGGCATAAACCGGTCTAAGAAACATCTTGCCGGTATTAAGGGGAATTTGCCCCCTGTAAAAATGTTCCTGAAGCTATCAGAGAGGAGATTAACCAATATATGAGTTCAGTAAAACACAAACAGGAACAAAATCCTTGTCATTTGGATAGGTCTATTTCTGGTTCTACTAGAAGAAGTGATCTGGGTTGGAAGTATGGTCATAACCCTAAACCACACGATAAAAATTGTATAAGGTGTAATTTTTGTGAAAAAGAAACCAATGTGGGTATTAACCGATTTAAGAAACACCTTCCTGGTATTAAAGGGAATGTTGCTTCTTGTAAAAAGGTGCCTGAAGCTATTCGGGATTAGATTAGACAATATTTGAATTTAGTTGAACTAGAAAAAGATGAAAATGAGCTTTGTTCTATAGAAATATCTTCTCCAAGTTCTTCTAGAAGCACTGATCCGGGTTGGAACTATGGTCATAACCCGAATCCGAATGACAAAAATCATATTAAATATAATTATTGTGGAAATGATACTAATGGGGGTATTTACTGGTTCAAAAAACAGCTTGTCGGTAACAAGAGGGATGTTATCCCGTGTAAAAATGTTCCCGAGGCTATCAGGGAGGAGATTATACAATATTTGAGTTCAGGGAAGCACCAAAAGATAGAAAAGAGTAGAGCAACCAAGACTCCTAAGGCCTCATCTGCACAGAGTAAGAGGGAGGTAGAAGAAGAGGAGGAAGTGGCAGATTCAAAAGAAACAGAGAAGGACGAGCATAATGTTGAAAGAGAGATGACTATGATGATGATGGCCTTGAATCTAATGCATATGATGAGGCTTCTCGAATCTAATGGATATGATGAGGCTTACCCTACTCCTTCTGATGATGACTGAAGAATGAAGAGTTGAAGACGCTTGACTCTTGGTGTTGACAAGTGACTATTGAGTCCTAGATTGTATATTTTCTGAATTTCTGTATATTTTCTTTTTCTTATTTTTAGTTTCTAATTTCTACTATCTAACTCTTGTGTGTATCAATGTATGCTTGTATGGTTTTAGCATTGTATGAAAATATGGATTATGGACTGTCAAAACTCTCCTCATTCATGGAAATATCAAATATGAATTATGGATTATGTGCTATATAGTTATATTGTTATATTTAGTATATAGTTATGGATAAAATCATAAAAATTCTAACATTTTTCTTTCTACAAGGCCGTCCAGGTTTTGGGCGCCCGCCTAGGCGTTGGGCGACCTCAACCCCCATGGCCACCTACGTGTCGTCTAGCGCTTTTTGAAACACTGCATCTGCAAGATGAGGTACCGAGGTTTATGTTGTTTGTGGACGACATAGGTTTGATTGATGAGATTAAAGATGACATCAACGCAAAGTTAAAACTTTTGAGGGATCTAAAAATTTTAAATTAGCTAAATCTATCAAACTAAGAATATATGGAATACAAGTTTAGTAATAATAGAAGTAGAAATGAGGAATTAGTTAAGATTAATGGCCAAGAAGTACCTAAAATCGATTATTTTTTATAGTTGGGTAGATGATCCATGAGAATGGAAAAAATTAGGTCAGGAAACATATGTCCATAGGATGAGCATAGCTGAGATAAGGATGTTGTGATAGATGAGCGGCAAGACAGGAATAGATAAATTTCGAAATGAATACATACGAGAGATGTTAGGTGTGACTCCAAGAGGCGACAAGATGAGGTCATGAGGGAAAGTAGACTTAGGTGGGCTAGTCATGTGCAGCATAGACCTAAAACAACACTGGTTACGAAGTGCGATTTTGTTTAAGTGGCAGGCTCATAAAAGGCGAGCGGAAGGCCTAAAAGGACATGGATAGAAGTAGTGAGAACAAATATGGTGCTTTTTTATCTTACTGAGGATATGGCCCTTGATAGAGAATAATGGAGGAACAAGATCCATATAGCCGACCCCAATTAATTGGATAATGCTTGGATAATGATGATGAACAATATATATACATATATGAATATAAGGATGTCCAACCACACAACACATAGCTTTAGACAATGGATTGCAAATCCTCTCCCCCACTCATGCATAGCGACTATCTTCTTCTTTCTTCTCAAATAACATAAAAACCTCACTTTTACGAAAGACTAAAATACCCGAATAACACCTGATAATTACAAATACACTCATATGTCCTAGTAACATATAGTAGCAACTACACGTATTAGTACTTTGTGCTCCAATGTACATCCCCAACCCGTCAGAAATTGTCACAAAATAATTTAGGCAAGACAAATATATGAGTTATAATAGAGATGCATAAACTAATAAGGTTAATTGCCTAATGTGGCGTTATAGATTGGACCATCGAACACTATGCCGAAAGCATGAAAAGAAGTACAGTTCCCATGTTTTAAGAGGAAAAGACAACAAAGCAACACAGAGAAAAAAGAATGGAACAATGGATTCATGACAACAAAGGATGTATCTGAAAGAACGTGAATCGTAGCATACCCTGCAAAAAATTCAGATGCTTTTCCAATTCCATCCTTGAAACCTATAGCAACTCCAAAAGCAACAGCAGCACAAACCTGGCATGTGACCGATATATATTTATATATGTCAGACCAGCATGGACACGTGAGCTCAAAACATTCAAACGATGATAGATGAAATCACAATAGCCGAGAGCTAGAGCATCCTTGCAACTATTGAAGAAATTAACCATTATGAAATTGAAGACAGTCACTACTCACCCATAATGCAACTGTCCTTATCGATGATGGCGTATTTGGCTCATATTCTGGAGGAGATTCCTTCAGATTCTCTGAAGGAAATTGATGAAAGGAACTATCAACAATCTTTAGGTCCTCCTGTGATTGGCGTCTAATTTCTTTCTCTGTATTTTCTAAAGTTGCAACATAACATTAGAAATTCTTTCAGATAGACTCATAGGGACCTGAAAGATTCAAGAAAGTTCAAACAAAATTCAACAAATAATAAATTAAACATTCCAATTCTAGGCTATTATCGACAAAGTTACAGAAAATACAGAAGTATCAATCCCTTATTGCAATTGGAAGTAAGTCATGTCATGATAGTGAGTGGAAATAATTTACTACAACACGGGATTTCTGGGCAAGTTTCACATAAAATTCCATTATTGATAAAGGTTGAGGAAGACAAACTTGGCTACATTCTCAACCACATTCCAATGGCATCTTGACATTGTTAACATGTAAAATCACAAGACAATGCAATTCTCTCCCAAATTAGATCCTCCCCAAATTACTGACTGCTAGAAACTTCATGGTCACAAAAATTCCCATTTGGATTATGACCTGATAACTGAAAGAAGTGGCTATGTGGAACTCAAAGCATTAAATTCAAAAATTTTCTTTTATTCAATATATTTGAATTACACTTATATGAACTACTACTATATGTTGCTGTAAATTAAAATAATACCCTAGATACAACCTAGGATCTTTATTTCCACTGCCAAAAGAAATAGAAACTATCCAGGAGCTTTAAACAAACTTCCACTATAATTTTTTAGTACAATACATCTTCTTGAAAATTCATAAAAAATAAGAAATAATACTAAAAATTAATTAAAACTACAAGAAAAACTTATTGAAACCTAAAGTTACCGCCACAAGTCTAATTATACCCCACACCCGATTCCCTGATTGATGACGCTCTTTTACTCCTTTAGGGAAGCTTTGTAGGCAATACGTCTTTTTTTAGGGTTTTTGAGAGCTCAAAAATCAACTAGGGTTTATAAAAACCCTATGGTAGTAAAATAGGACTGAACTTGTGACTTGATCTCTCTCTAAGCAAGACTTCTCCTTTTTTTCTTTAAAATATAACAAGCCTCTCTTAGGGTTTAAAAGTCCCATCGTTTTCTCTCCTTTTTTTCTTTGATTGAAGTCACTCCTAAGATAGAAGAGAGGGTGGCGCGACTCTCTTTAAACCAAAAAGACGAGTCACATGTTTCTCACTTTGATAAAAAGGGAGAGAAAGATATGGTGTGATGGAGAGAGGGTGAGAGAAAAGTGGCGTGGAGGAGAAGAATATGCGCATGAGAGAGAGATATCTAGATGTAATGAGAGAGAGGGCTCAAATCTTGTTTAAATGGAAACAAGATCTATTTTCTATTTTGAATAAGATTCCAATCTAAGTATGGCTTAACCAATTTCCAATTTGACCTTTAAGATAATTAGAAAATCTGTGAGGTGAGGATATAATCAAAGCCATCCATCCCAAAAATCAGCCATAATGATTTTGCGTGGAAAAATAGGAACCTCATCCCCTTATATTTTGACCCAAATTTAACTCCTATTTAAATGTGAAATATGATCAATCTTATCATAATCTAGATCTCCCATAATCAAGGTTAATCTATATTTTAAAACTCCCACTAGAATAAAAAACCAAATCTTATTTTAAAAAAATTTCCTGTCTTTTAATTAATTTAAAAGCTTGAACCAAGAAAATATGAGGTGTGCCCCCTTTTTCCTAGAAAAGTGGCGTGCCACTTTTTGTTTAAAACATGAGTCGTGGCCCACTAGAGGTGACACGTGGTCCCCATAAAAAAAAACACACACACATGTGGAGCTGGATCCTTGGTCCCACATGTTATTTCAAGTTCTAAAAATTTCAAAAATACCCTTTTGATAAATATTACAGCAGAAATAATATTTTAAAATTTTGAAAAATATTTAAAAATCATAAAAACATTTCTAAAACCGAAATAAAATATACTAGAAGTGAACTGGTACGAATGAGTCAAAAATAGCGACAATAAGGGCACTCCACTTGCCCCAAGAACCATGATCCACTACTATTTTCTTATCCAACCCAAAAAAGGCTCATGACCCGCAATCTCATTTCAAAGGTTCATGATAGGCTGGTTAAAGTTAGACAATTAACACTGGGACCATGATCCTGGAATGTGGATTTCAGTTCCCTTTTTAAGAACAAGTCTACCACTTGTCACCACAGTGTAAAAGGGGATCTCTTTATTCACATGTACACATGTCCCTCTATAGGGCTGCTACCCAGTAATGTGCCTATCATGTGTACATGTTGCTCTCACAGGCCTATATCCGTACATAGGAGACCACACAGTTCTCCTGGCCTATAAACAACCTCCCTACGCATCTCTCCGACCTCAACAAGGGATGACCCACTATAAACCCTTCTCAGCAGTGCCACATGCCCAAGGGGAAGGGTGTTGAACATGACCATAAACCGTACAACCCTTAGTCAGTCAACACACACTCTCTCACTAAAGTGCATATTCCACTATAAAATATTATATTTACAAGCTCTTTAGGCCTTTCAAGGCCACAAAACCCAACAATAACCTTATATACCCTAGCTCTATTTACATTGCCTGCATATATCAATTAGTCAACATCCTGTTAAAGCAAAAAGGAAAAGGAATATTTTTATAACCTTAATTGGACTAACAAACAAGTATTCTTTTAACTTTTTATCAAGCAATGACTTGATATCTAGCACAATAATGTGAATCAACCCATAGTTACAGGGATCAAAAGCGGTGACAGATCCTAAATCAGGATCGGGACCACAGGATCAAGAGATAGACAAAGATATGTGGATAAGTATGGAGATCCGTTCAGCATGACTTAAAGGAATCGTGATTCCAATATGAAGGGAGCATGATTCAAACTTCTCCAGGAAATGAATGATAAAGTATATGGGATGAAGGTCTGCCTAGCTTAGAATTGAGGCTCCCAAGAGCGCTTAACAAGGGTACTCTAGCTCGAGAACGAAGTCTGTTAAATGATATGATTGATGTTTTTTCTGAATTCAAAAGCCAAATTATCATTAAATAGAAAGAATAATGTTTTCTAAAATATTTTTATTTTCATTGGAGTGTGATTTGTAAGTGAGAAGTGAAACTGAAAATTCAAAATGAGGATCCAAATTTCAGTCCTCATTGCATGAAAGAAGCTCTAGTGTTTGATGAAAATTAGTGTCATTGTTTTTCCTCGTTTTGGTCATTTCACTTACACGCAATTGGGCATGCAACTGATCAAACGCTCTTTAGATTCAAAGTGAGAAAAGGGTCTAAAAGAAAAGAAAGGGAAAAGGTCTCCATAATGATGAATATGATCAGCAAGAGGCAATTGAAGCCAAAGATAAATTGTATAAAGCTTAAAGAGCTTCCAGTAAGTGAAATGAAAAGGTTTTTGAGTTGAAAATGGTGAAGCTTTAGCTTTGCAGTTGCTCTCCTTCATCTATGGGTTCTATAACGTAATATGGCAGAGGCGTGTATGTTTTATTGTCTATTTTCATGACTTGTAAATTCAAAGTTCAAAGTTCAAACTTCAAGTTTCAAACCCTAGTTGCCATTATGGGCATTAGGACTATTTCTCAACTGGTTGATCTCTAACCAATAGCCAATTCTAAAAGAATTTAAAAATTTTAAAGAAATATACCTTTGTAGAGAGAGAGAAAGAGAGAGAGAGAGAGAGAGAGAGAGGGGTTATTGGCTAGGAGTCAAAGAAAGTATGGGTGGAGGAAGGGGGGTGATCAGTGCATGATACTCGAAATGTGTTGGTAATCTTTGGTACCAATGTAAAAGAAATGGTGGGGGCTTAATTTCACCTACTCATGGACCCATGACTTGGATGAGAGGGATATGGATCTCATTCACCAGGGATCTTAGATCCCCAGTTTTGTAGATCGAGATCCCTAAATTTAAAAACCGTTTGGAATCGAGGTCTCTCATCCCGGACCACAGGATCGAGCTTTTAAAGTTGGAGTGATCACTTCTTGGGTGATCCTGGTAAGTATGAACCAACCTACATGACCCTAATCAAACCCGCATTATAAAAGCCCCAACACCACACAAACTCCATAGTAGCCTACAGTCACATGCTTCTATAAAGTGGGACCCCATATGCAATTAGTTAAATCCTGAGATAATAGTTCCGCTGTCATATATACTATTATGGAATTACAGCTTAGAAGAAATACCGACACAAGTAATGTCAGCATATACATGCATTAGAGTACAACGGTAAACCAAATCAAGGAGAAGCCTTACCAATTACCAACTTGAGTCAGTTTTGGACCAGGTTGACTCCCATGCTGAGGCCAAATATTAAAACCTGTCTCTAAGACAGAATACTTCACTGCAAGGGAAAAACATGGTGTGCTATTCAGCTCTACCATTAGTGATTAAAGGCCTGCTTTGATAAGCCACTATATTGTATCTTAAGTGTGATATAGTGCATGCCAGACCACAAAAACCCACTCATGTGGGGTGGCACAAGGATAGGCCCCACATTACAAAATACTTTTGAAAATATGCAACTTTTTGTGTGTTGGGGCAGATAATGAAAACAGCTAATTCCAGCCAGAATGTAGCATGTGAAACCCAGATTGAGGGAAAACTATAAGGGAAGGCAAGCTGATCTTTGTGGTAGACAAACCTTATTACTCTTTTCTACCTCTCATTCCTTAAAATAAATTTAAGGGAAATCCAAAAATATATAGAACCACAATAATAACAATCATGTCCCATATGCAATGCATGGAACGGCATTCCAAGGGAGGGGGGAAGGCAAAGACAGTGAATGACATGAGTGATGCTTTTCGATAAGCGAGGCTTCCATATAAAATTATTTATTTTTAAAAATAGGTTAGATTTAGAGTAACAGAGAAAGTAAATTACAGATTCAAAATAAAAATAAAAATAAAAAAATTTTGAAATGGGAAATGACTATATAATAAAGGGAAACTAATTTTATGTTTTTATTCATGTTTGTACTCTAACACATGGCATCTACAGATGCACTCTGTAAAATGACTAAAATAATCTCCGTTGTATTTAAAATGACAAGATAGTCGCACTTTATTTACAATCTGAAGGTGAGTATTGGTAAATCTTAGTCATTAAGGAAATACTAGGGACATTTTGAGAATAGAGGGAAACAAAAATGTCATATTCACAATCATGTGTTAAAGTCTGATTAAATAAAGGTGACAAACAAGCTGTTTATTTGTGAACTTACCTGGTAACATAGATTTGCTTAGGATCTCTATAATCAGCAGGCACATGTTTATCAGTACCCCAAAGCCAAGAGAAGTCCATAAATGAAGTATAATCCGATCAAAAGTTGTAGTTGTAGGGGGCAGGGGCGCAGATGCGAGATATAGCTTACGTACTTAATACATGAATCAATAAAGAATTATCTCCCTGTATTTTTATCTTAGAAGTGGGTTATACCGAATCTCCAACAATCTAGCAATAAGACCCAGCATTGAAACTTCATATAAAACTAAGGATTTAGACCACCTTCTGAGTTATGATATCTGTCAAGAATAACGGACCAGAGTGCAAGACGAGAGAGATGCAAGGAAGAGGAGAGAGGAAAGTTAAAGAGAAGATCTCTAATAGACTAAAAAGAGAGACGGGAAAATTAAGAGAGGTGACTGGAGGTAGTAGTAACATGAGGGTTACACATCATCCACGCCCCTCTTATCTTAATTATATTAATATCTTACGTACAAAAGACACTAATATCCTTAAGTGTTATACCGATCTCCTAAATTCTTACAGAAGGCCAGAAGTGCCCTCTTGGCTGACAAACACAGCACATAGTTAGAAGAACTAATCTTTAACCCTCTCCCTAAATCTGGAGCGTAAATGTGACCCATGCACAGGTTGGAAGAAATCATCTGAAGCTAATTAGGACTAAGAGCCATGGTGAATATATCAGCTAATTGATCTCATATATGAAGTAGACCTATACATACTCACTACTTTTTCCTTAATAAAATGACAGGCCACTTCGATATGCTTTGTTCTCTCGTGAAATACTAGGTTGCAGGCTATATGGATGGTTGCTTGACTGCCAGAAAACATCTTAATTGGCTCAGTAACTACGGATCCCATATCTTGCATCAAAGTTTCAGCCACATTAACTTACATGTAGTGTGAATCATTGCTCTGTATTCAGCCTCTACACCAGACCTAGCTATGTCATTTTGTTTTTTCCTCTTCCAAGTCACCAAATTTCCTCCAACAGAAGTACAATAGCTGTTTAATGGAGACCCTGCCAAATCAGCATCCAAACAACTGCCAATGCTGAAATGTCCATTCTGCCTGTAAATAAGCCCTCGACCTGGAGGCTCCTTGAGATATTTCAAGATTCTTCGCACAGCCTCCCACAGTGGTGTCCTGGGGGAGTGCATGAATAGATTTACCATACTCACTGCAAGGGCTGTATAAGGTCGACTAATCATTAGGTCAATAAGTTTGCTTACAAGTCATCTGTACCTGCCCGGTTCCTCAAATAACTCTCCTCCATCCTTTGATAATTTAATATTTGGATCTACAGGTGTATCAATGGCTTAGCACCCAACATCCATATTTTCTGATAATAAATCTGTTACATACATCCTTTGCTACATGTAGTGTGAATCATTGCTCTGTATTCAGCCTTTACAACAGACCTAGCTATGTCATTTTGTTTTTTCCTCTTCCAAGTCACCAAATGTCCTCCAACAGAAGTACAATAGCTGTTTAATGGAGACCCTGCCAAATAAGCATCAAAACAACTGCCAATGCTGAAATGTCCATTCTGCCTGTAAATAAGCCCTCGACCTGGAGGCTCCTTGAGATATTTCAAGATTCTTTGCACAGCCTCCCACAGTGGTGTCCTGGGGGAGTGCATGAATTGATTTACTATACTCACTGCAAAGGCTGTATAAGGTCGACTAATCATCAGGTCAATAAGTTTGCTTACAAGTCATCTCTACCTGCCCCGTTCCTCAAATAACTCTCCTCCATCCTTTGATAATTTAATATTTGGATCTACAGGTGTATCAATGGCTTAGCACCCAACATCCATATTTTCTGATAATAAATCTGTTACATACATCCTTTGAGACAGACTAATACCATACTTAGATCGGGTGACTTTAATTCCAAGAAAGTACCTTAGCTATCTCAAATCATTTGTCTAAATATAATGTCGCAAATACTCCTTCAATTTATTAGTTCCTTCCTTATCACTCAGTGCAATGACAATATCATCAATATGAACCACCGAGAATTATATCTGTGGATTGTCTTCGAATAAACACTGAGTGATCCACGTGCCTTCGTAAAAACACATTTTATAAAAATTTCAAAATAATCAAAGACAATTTGGTCCAAACAAATAATCAGACAATTTTTTCCATCAATTAAAGCGAACAATTTTAATATATACTACATATTTCATATTCTCAAAGCTTTGAAGTAATCAAACAGGAAGAACCAATTCTCCATCTATACACAATCATAGAGATGCAAAGATCTCCATTTTATACACATCAACCATTAAAACGACATAATTTCTTACGCGAAAGTCATTTGTCATCAACCACTTTACGATACCAAAGACCTACGTATGCAATATGTAATATTTAAAAATCAGAGATCATCCTAAAATACGAGTGCACATGTCAATTTGAAAACTAAATCCACCATGGGGGTTGGCTAGTGTGCCTTCGTACTGAACCTTGTAAGAAGGTGATACTGTTAGGTGTAAAACTGCGGTCTCAACTTACCCAACACTTAAAAACTTCACTTAAGGCACATAAGTGCACATTACATACACATTCATAGACAAATTTACTCACTTAAAACTCAATTACAAGACTTCGAGAATACATCAAATACAAGTCATCATGGCCTCAATTCAATTTCCATTGAAAATGACACCAAGAGATAGCTTAAATACAAGACAATTTATACTTAGTCAAAACATTTAGCCACATACACTTAAAACAACAATTGCATCAAAGATTTACAAAACTTGCATAAACTTCAACAAAGCTATCTCTTGTAATGACAACTCAAAGTACAATTTAACAAACAATCATGGACCATGGAAAGCCGATTTTACCTTAAGGATGCTTGAGATCAACTCCTCAGGAGGTCATACACCCCATGCCAGATGCTCCACCTCGGTAGCACCGGTACAAGTGAGAAACAAATAGAACCTCTTCCAAACTATTTAAGAACTTGGGGATTGACACAAGATTAGGTTTCAGGTTTAAAAGAGTTCCCTATGGCATGCACAAACATGAGGTCAAGTATAGGTAATAGATATATTCTAATGAGAGACAGGACATTATGAGGGCTTAGAAAATAGTCTTATGGGGATAGTAAGAGGGCTTAAACCTTGCTAGAAATCGCCTACGAGGAAGGTGTTTCAGCTTGAAGAAGACTAATGCAAGACTGTACCTGGATATTATGAAGGCGGGATAGTAAGAGGGCTTAAACCTTGCTAGAAATCACCTATGAGGAACGTGCTTCAGCTAGAAGAAGAGTGTGTGATGCTCCTTGGGAGTTTACTTAGGCTTATGAAAAGTATGGTGAAGTATGGTAGAGAAAGGAGCTATGGACTACACAACTTTGAACCAAGGTCACCTCTCCTTCTCTCACTACTATGGGAGAGCCCATCACTCTAACTTTTTTCTCACTAGAAATTAGGGCAGCATTTCATTACTTCCAAGAGATTGAAAAATGAGGGGTTCAGCAACCCTACTTATAAGAGAAAATTAAAGCTACGTGAGTGTGTTGAAGGTTCTCTTATGGGAGGTGGATTATGAGCCCTTGATCTTGGAAATCCATAGGGTGAGAAAGCTTTTAATCCAAATCACCCATCTTTATCTAGCTATCATAGCTCAAAGGACAGGATTTGAATCTTTTTATCAAAGGAACAGAAGAAAATCGGTCCGAATCTCCAACAGGAATGGTTTGAAAGATCCAAAAATAGTGATATTTGCTAGCAACAACATAATGGAGGCCGTCAATCAATATGGATTGATCCGAAATCTGATTCCAATCCAATATAGCACCTATGGGTACATAAGAAATGTATCAAAGAGATTCTTTTTAATGAATAGATCTGATCACAACTTCGAATACGGAATTCAAAGGGATCAAATAGGACAAAGTGATCGAATAGGACACCTTTATCTCCAAGACCATCCAAGCCCTTGGTTTCCCTTTATTGAATTTAATCCTGATTTAGTCTAGGTTAATCCACATTAATCCAGTGACCAAGGTTAGCCTCTTGATATTTTACTCGAAGTGTGAGAGAGATAGATTCCATGGGCGGGGGCGTACCTCTCATTTCTTCGCTCTTACGCTTGGTTATTATGTGATATTAGTCAAAATAGGCTGATGTGTCTTCTCTCTCTCACTTTAACTAATTCACATGACCTCACACATGTGACCAATGAAAATTATCCTTCTATCACACATGTGGGCAAACCCTCATGGCCTCATGTGTCAAGTGTCATTATGGAGGCCATATATAGGAATGTCCTAGGTCGTTAGCTTAATATCAACAAATGTCCCTTCCAGAAGAAGTGTCTTTTCTTCACATGTCCAAAGTGGTCCCCCCACATCCCTTTAAAATAAAACACTCATATCTCCAACATGCGGACAACCAAACAAGGGCTAAAACTAGTGTGCCGCTCAAGATGTTGTTGCCATGCTGATGTCAGCATCATGTGAGGCCTTGTGGAGCCCACGGGGTGGCCACACACATGGTGCATTGGCCATGTACGCCACATGTGTCCTATTTGTCCTAGATTGGAATTAATGAAAACAATTTTTCTTAGACCAATTTGAGTTCAAAAAATCATTTAATATTTTCTTTTTCTTGAAACCATAAAAATCATTTAATATTTTTAAAAATCCTCAAAAATCATTTTAAGTTTGTTTTATCATTGCAAAAAGTTTGGAGGTCTCAAAAATTCTTGAAAAAAATTAGCCGCCTACAAGCTCAAAAAATCAAATCACTAAGGTATTCTATTCAGCTTACCCCAAAACCCATGTCCACTTTCTCAAATCGACCCAACGAACCCATGACCCACATTCTTAGGTAGGCGCTCAATCTTGGTCCATCAAAGCCAACCAGTAGATGGAGGGGATATGGAGTCTATTAACGGATTTCAAGTGCACCCCCAAGGAGAAGTCAAGCACCTTGGGTGCAGGGGTTCCTCTCTCATGCACATGTGCACGAACTTCCCAGGACCACCCCAGAAGAAGGCTTCTCATAAGAAGCTTTCATATTCACATGTCATGAGTAGGTAATGGTCAAGGATTAGAACCTTGTCCTCACACGATAGCCTTCCCACGTGGAGGTTCCATTCTACCCTCCAGCCAACCCACAGGGTATCTTCGACTTCGACCAAGGGATGGCCCCAGACCCTCTTCAATAGATGCATGGGCCTTAAGCGTAGCCCCGTGGGCAGAGGTTTCTGTGCATCTGAGATACACTCCCATGCACCTGATCGCCAACTGGCGAATCAACCACAATAGGGTCCCTTTCGAGTCCCATGCTCCCACTGTTTATATATACAAGGTATACATTGGCGATCGAGGCCTTGAAAGACCACATCCCTCCAACAAACACTTCCCTATAAAATTCATAATTCTACTACAAATAGAACTTATTAGCCTCAACCATCAAGCCATGTGGATAATTTGAACAAAGAACTATAGATTAACTCATTGGAATCTAGCACCTAAAATCTAGTTCGCAAACAAAGAGCTTGAGCTCCACGGGTTTAAATGGGATTCACTCCTGCATAAGTTTAAGTATTTCATACTAAAGATGAACATAATTTTCACAAAATTATGATACCCATAAGTGAAGAGAACCATATCAGAAACTTCATTTACATATCAAGATATACATCTCTGTAAGTGCGTTGCACCTGGTCAATAGCTTATACTATGGCCAAAGGCCAAAATTTAAAATTCAGCCAATTTAAGTAACTGCGAAAATGATGAGAAGTATAATGAACAAAGAACCAAAGAGAAAGCACACAAATCACATGGAGCTAAAATCACACGAAACCTTATTTTTTAATCCAAAACAATTTTCAAATGCATAGAGACCAAAAAATGAAAAATATAAAAAAAAGGCAATTAAAATGTACCAGAAACAGAGGCGCCTTCTTGTTCGCTCCTTGTAGTGCAGGAAACCCGCCCAATTCGAAGACGTGGACCTGAACTCAAAACCAACATATTAAAAACCAAAAAAACAAAAAGAGGCCTGAAATGTTCAAAGTATTTCTACCAAATTGATTAAAAAATAAAAAATTTAAAGAAATTAGAGAAACACCTGATGAATGATGGAGAAGGAAAGCGCAAGGGAGCGCTGATCGAACTGAAATTCCATCAACCAGTGTTTTTGACTCCCTGGATTTTATTAGAACTCCACGAATTCCAGGTCTCAAAACCCTAGAATTCACACAGATTTCACAAACCGAGCTTATCTGAGCTTCGTTGGAGTTCAAACCCTGCGGAAATGCAAAAAGCAGGGGCCTTTGCGCCTGCAAATTGACGCCCATGACTATGAAATTTGAAACTGTATCAGCCTCAGTCCAAGAAGAAGAATACGCTCTTATCGCTTGGCAGACCAGAAAATAACCACTGAATCTTTTCTTTTGAAAGGGCAGATTTTGTTTTATTTTTGGTCCCCAGTCCTACATTGCACTATTGAAGTTCAAATATGGTTGCAATAATCAATGCCGTCTATTTTAGTTATGGCATACCAGAAAATAACCACTGAATCTTTTCTTTTGAAAGGGCAGATTTTGTTTTATTTTTGGTCCCTAGTCCTACATTGCACTATTGAAGTTCCAATATGGTTGCAATAATCAATGCTGTCTGTTTTAGTTTCACCTTTGATACAAGGTAAGACATTAATTTGATTATTAGATGCGAAATTGGGTGGCTGCAATTATTCCATTAACCAATCTCAAACTTCAAAAGAAATTTTTTTTACGAACTTTGTGATATATCCAAATTATCAAACTTCACATTGGATGGTTGTAAGTAACCGTGACCGGCTTGTGTCAAAAATAAATGGTCTCATTATATACAATTCTTTTATTTAAAAGGCATTTTATTATGGGTGTGGTTTCTATAAGGTTGCAACCTTAAACAATCCAATTAAGGCGCACCTCTTAATTTTATCATAACATGTAATTTTGGTGTAAAAACTTCTTAGGATTATTTCAAAATCTATTTTCTTCTCTCATTATAAACTTTTAAGGGAGTGGTTTCTATAAGGTTGCAACTTTAAACAATCCAATTAAAACGTACCTCCAAATTTATCATAACATGTGATGTTGGTATAAACAAATCTTAGGATTATTTGAAAACCTATTTTATATCTAATTAAAAAAAATTAAACTCCAAAAATGATTAAAATCGAGTAGATCTATAAATATATGAAAATCTTGAAAATGGACAGTTTAGATAATGTGTTGCAAGATGCACTATTTTTGGGATTCGAAATCCCTTCTTTTTTTTATTCATACATCTCGATGTCGAGATGGCCAATTAGAAAGTTTTTCAACATTAAAACGACCTTTTCTGATGGAGTTTTGAGGTGCATATGTGATTCCACATTTTAAGGTTGCAACCTTATGTAAACTTTTTCCAACTTTTAAACACCAAAAATGGTAAAAATCAAGTAGATGTATAAACATATGAAAATATTGAAAATGGATGGTTTAGATAATATGTTGCAAGAAACACTATTTCTAAGACTCAAAATCTTTCTTTTTATATATGTATGCATATATCTCGATGTTGAGATGATCAATTAGAGGGTTTTTCAACATTAAACCAATCTTTTTCGATGGAGTTTTGAGGTGCATCTGTAATTCTACATTTTAAAGTTGCAGCCTTATGTAAATTTTTTCTTTTTATAATTGTACTCAATAAATTTTAAACACTTATATACTCTTGTTTTGTAATACAATATTTTTCTAATAAAAGTATTTTTGGTCATTATAAAGGGTGTGACATCATTTAGATGTATAACATGACCCACAAGGAGTACACTAGTGGTAATTAATGTTTCATGTGGGTAATGTCAAGTCCTTCCTAAATGATGTAACAACCTCCTAATAACCAAAAATATTCTTATTAAAAAAATATTGTATTTCACAACTTTGCTCAATCCACACCATTATTCGTGCTTTAAATTTCATAACTGCAGCTGGAAATATATTTTCAGGCCATCGTAGGAAGTTTTGACACCAAAACTGAATCTTCTAACAGGGTTTGGAGGTGCGCATTATTTTGATTGTTTAACATTGATGCTTGATATAAACCACAAACATAATAAAATATAAAATATATTAGAGTGAAATTAATATAGAGATCCTTTTTGTTTCAAAAATAAAAAATGGTCCAAATTGTTTTGAACTTTTCGTTGAGATCCTCCTTTTCAATCAATTTTTTTTCCTAAAATACCCCCAATTAATCTATCCAATGGTTGAATAATACTTTTTTTTGTTAATTTAAAAATTAAATAATACTTTTTTTTTGTTTGTTAATTTTCCTTTATTTTATTCTCTTCTAACATTTGTGTTCTACTTTATTAAGTCATAATTAAGGGTGCAAATACACCATCTAGTCAGAAATAGGTTCCTGCCAAGAGAGAGTTTAGGGTATAATACAAGAGATCATAACTAATATCGATTTCCCAACCTAATTTATCATAACTAATATCGATTTCCCAACCTAATTTAATGTTTATATCTCCGTGTTCTCTCTCTCATCCAAATAGAATTTGAAAGAGGAAACTCCCTTATTTGGAAAAATATCATCTTTTTGACAAAGATACATACATGGGAATGGAAATAGAATTTGAAGGAGGAAACTCCCTTCTTTGGAAAAATATCATCTTTTTGACAAAATTACTGAGGAATGGAAATAGAATTTGAAGGAGGAAACTCCCTTCTTTGAAAAAATATCATCTTTTTGACAAAATAAAATTACTGAAGAATGAAACTTAAGACGTACTGTTATGAAAACCCAGCTGCTATCGCCTTGACCCAAGCTTGAGTCCCAAAATGCTCCCTCCAATGCAAGTCGTTTTTAAAGAGGAATCCACCCCTTGGGAAAACCTGATGTTTCATTATAAAAACTTTTATAATTTTATCTAAACTATTTTACCAATCACGTTTACCAATATTTGCTGAAACGAAGTATGATGAAAATTAAGGGTAACTTGATTTTATACTTCTCTTGCTTTGGCGACGTGTGCAAAAGCACGTGTATCCTGATACTACAACGCTTTGTCGGGCTTTACTGTATGATATTTTGGTTAAGGAAAAAGTTTATAAAAGGCTGTACCTTCATTATATAGAAGTAAGGTGTAACTCAAAATCTAGTAGAAAAGAGTGTTTCAAAGTTAGAAAACCTTTCAATTTACCTCGACTTCGATATATATAGATACAAAGAAAAAAAAGAATTTCAAGTCTTAAAAATAATACATCTTGTAACACATTTATTGGACTGTCAAGTTTCAAGGTTTTCAAGTGTTTTATAAATCTGCTCGATTTGCACTATTTTTTGAACTTTTAAAGTTCATAATTAAGGTTAAACATAAATTTTCACACCTCATACAAACCTCATCCTTTGGTTAATTGCTTATGAGTATGTACCGGTCATGACAACAAGACCAATTTTTGCATTTGATCCAACACCCAAAGTACATGGTTTAGGGCTTCTTTTTATCTTCTCAATGTGATTAAAATTTGAGCTCTTAAAACCCTCCATCTAATTGTTCCCCAAACTGAGGGTTTAGAGTTAGTATAATTTAGAGCATTTTGTTAGCTCCAAAACATTTTTTTTCATGAAATTGATCTTTGGAGTGAGTACGGTATGAAAAATCACATAAAAAGAAGGGATTATATGAGACCACTTACGTTTTGTACAAAGATGTCACATTTACTTACAACCATCCAATGTGAAATCTAAGAGATTGAATGTCACAAAATATGAAAAAATTTCTTTTGAACTCTGAGTTTGGTCAATGAAATAAATGCAATTACCCGATTTCACATCCAATGGTCGAGATTAATTGTGACCACCTTGTACCAAAGATAAATCATCTCTGCAACATTAAAAAAACTTAAAAGCAATAGTTCTAGGCTCGTCACAGGTCTCATGGCTTTCATCTTCAATTTCTACATCTTTTTTTTAACATGGAAAAGTACACCACAGACAAGTCAATACGATGAAATTCAGAGAAAGATGGATAACACAAAAAGAAGACCACACACAAGGGACGTGCATATATATTTTGCGGGTATTTTAATGAAGAAATTTATCAGATCAACTATTTAACATTTCACCCATGCAACAATTTTCCCCCATACAACAATTTATGATCATGTGTCGTGTCAATGGGACTATTTGAAATTTGATAAAAAGAAAATTATATATTTGCAAGTCGATCCAAGTAAATTATTGAATAGTTCAACTCATGGATGTGATTTTATAAATTATCTTTCCGTGTTAGTACTTGTTCAAGGCAATCCAGATATTGTCAAAAGTTCCCAATTTCAAACAAAAGGTTCTCTCAAAAAATTTATGGAAATTTCTGGATTTTTTCAAAAAAAATAAAAATAAAGTTTTTAACCTATCTAGTAATTACTGAGAAACTACATGGCTTTATTTACACCATAATCTGATCATCTGTACTCAAAAGATAATCTTGTTCTGGCATGTATCTAAAGATACAACGGAAATGCACCCATAATAAGGATAATTTACAACTCATAAATGAAAAAATGCACAATAAGACAGTAAACCAAAACACGGTCATTTAAAATGATAAAAATAAAAATAAAAATGAAGGTTTCCAATATCACTGGGGTTAGTCAAAAGCAACAGACATGTTGAATACAAGATTGGTTCTCTCCCCAAAACCAATAACCATATCCTGGCACCACTTTCTTTTTTTCTTCTTGTTCAGTTGCAGTGTTTCTTGTTCTCTCATGCCACATAATTCTTATATTCTAGCAATTCTCAGGCTAATACAACAATTACATGAATGAAAATGATTTGCCAAGATATGCATTTCATAACAAAAGAACAAGGGGTGTGCTTTATGAGGATGAGGCCCTAAACAATCAAAGTAAGGCGCACCTTTAAATATTATCAAAAGATGTCATTTTAGTACCGAACATCTTTATGATGGCTTTAAGATGTACTTTTTATCTCTAATTAAAAAATTTGAAGTTTAAAAAGTAGTGTAGATCAAGCAGATATATGAACACTTGAAAATCTTGAAAATTGGTCCCACATAATGCATTACAAGATGCACTATTTACAAGACGAAGTCCATTTTTTTAATCTTCATGTATCTCAAGGTCAAGATGATCGGATTTAAGGGTTTTTAGGCATCAAAAAAAAGTTTCTGTTGAATTTTTGAGGTGTGCCTTAGTTTGATTGTTTAGAGCCTCAACCTCATAAAGTTTTTCCAAAGAACAAAGCAAACCGTTACACTGTCGACACTGGATAAGCATTTGGCCTCAACAAGCAGGAAGTGTTATTTTACAATTTCGCAAGAAAGAAAAAGAAATATACACATGGCTCCCCAACTTCAATGTACAAATGTGCCGCTCTCAATCGAACCACCTCTACCAACAAAATTTTCACCTTAGGTCCTACAGAAAGCATCAATTTCTACATATTTAGTGTTCTGTTACTTTAGTTCTTAAATATCATCAAAACTTACTTTTGAACTTCTAGAAATAACTGGAACTACCTAAAATTTTGACCCCTTCACATGTTCAATGTCGCAAGAACAAAATACTTCCTCAATAAACATTAGGTATTTGCGTTAGAGCATCTTCACAGCCCGGTGCTCAACGGGATTCCTGCCTAACACAAAACCAGAATAATTTCAGGGGTATGTATCACACTGGCAACATTATTTAAGTTCAATGTGAAACCTTTTACCGATTTTATTGAAATAAACAAGAAAAAGATAGAAGTAAAAATCAGTTGTATTCAAAAAGCTAGAAATAGGTATCAGTGGTATTCATAAAATTATATACCTGCTATTAAAGATGTGGTTTTCCTTGAGGTAACACACCCATGATTATCAAGAGCATCATCAAAATTATGTGGTGTCCATTACCAATGCAAATCATCATCATATATTTTTAATTTGTAGAGAATCATATATACATGAAAAATAACATAAAGAAACTACTCGTATGGAGGTGTGTAAAGGAAAAACCCTTCCTTTTGTACAGTGTTCTACCAAGACAATGACAGGGAGGTATCATCTTAAAAGGCTGCAAGGAAGAATCTCTCCTCAAAGTGGAATCTCTCCAAAATCTCGTAACGCAAATTTTCATTGAGTTGGCATAGGCCCTACAAGGGGCTGCATGTCCGTATTTCTCTAACTGGAACACCAATTAAGATCAACAAACCTATGAATCTTGATTCCTTTATAATTATTTTAGAAGCTAACCCTTGTTAAAAAATTAGAAACTGCCCAAAAAAAAAGGAAAATATCAAAGCTGGAAGTAACTTACTAAAAAAGAAAAACTATAACTTGATAATTTATTCAATTGATCCCCCTAGAAATATGGCCTAGGTTTAACCCCTTTAACCTAGGTTTGACCATAGGGTTTAACCCTAGATTTTATGGTCGTAGGACCACTGTCTCTTGGTGGCTTTAGGTGGTCAGCCATAAGAAATACCTACAAAGAGTAATGGGGGGTGAAAAGGCAGCTACAGGGGATTTAAGAAGAACAGAAAGAGGAAGAAAGTTAGGGAGGTTGTTCTAGCTGAAAGGATTGCAGCAGTTCTTAAATCGAAGAAACATCGCATCTTTTAAAGAGCCACCAGGTTGCTGGTGCCCATTGGAACGTTTTGCAACCAAGCAAAATTGGCAGTAGTTTGGAGACCCCTCCTTCCTCTGTTTGAAGACAGGAGTGGATCATGCTGGGAGTAATAGTTGAAATTAAAGAAGAGAAGAGAACAGTTGGATAGGTTCTAAAGAGAGAAAGAAAGGAAAGAAAACAAAGAAAAAGAAGAAGAAGAGAGAGAGAGAGGGAGACGCATAAGAGATAGAGAGAAAGAGAGTAGCGTAGTGGTCTATTGTGACCTCCACAACCTTATTACAAACTATAGACAATATCATCCTTACTTAGAGAAATAAGACAAATAAGTCCTAAACAAAAGATAAAAGACAGTTTTGCCCATCAAATACAATCAAGCTTAGTTCTTTTATTTCCAATACTCCCCCCCAAGCTGATGTATAGATATAAATTATGCCCAGCTTGCTTATGATATCATGTAATTTGTTCGGTCCAACAACTTTGGTGAAGATATCTGTAAGCTGATCTTTAGACTTCACATGTGACAATCTACTTCAATGTGTTTAGTCTTTTCATGAAATACGATTTTCCATGATATGAATGGTTGCTTCATTGTCACAATATAGAGTCATGGCAATCTTAACTCTAACCTCCAAATAAAAAGAACACTTTTGATACACATTACTTCACATGTAGTGTCAGCCATTGCCTTGTATTATGTTTCAACACTTGATCTTGCAACCACATTTTGTTTCTTGTTTTTCAAAGTAACCGAGTTTCCCAAAATGAAAGTACAATAACCAGTTGTGGATCTTCTATCAGTTTGGCAACCATCCCAATCAGCATCAATGTAAACTACAACATTAGGATGCCTGCGATTGGAGTAAAACATCCCTTTCCCTGGTGCAGACTTGAGATATCTTAGTATTTTGTACACAACATCAAGGTGTGGTTTATGTAGTGCATGGATAAATTGGTTGATCAGGTTAACTCCATAAGAGATGTCTGGTCGATTGATCGTGAGGTATACAAGTATGCCCGCAATTCGTTGATACTGATTGGGATCTTTGAGTAACTCTCCCCGTTCTCCATGAAGTTTATGATTGACTTCTGAAGGAGTATCCATAGGTCAAGATCTTAACATCCCCGTTTGTTACCAAGTCTAACACACATTTTGTATGGGAGATGACTATCCCTTTCTTTGGTCTCGCCACTTCAATTCCCCAAAAATACTTAAGGGGTCCTAAATCTTTGATAATTGATATCAAACACTTTGCTTAAATAAGATTTAAGATCCTCAATGCCCTTCACATTATCCCCTATCACAACAACATCATCAACATACACTATCAAGGCAATAATTCCAGCAGTATTCTTCTTCTCAAAGAGTGTATGATTTAGCTTGACTCCTTTTGAACCCAAATTTCAACAATGCCTCACTGTTTAAACCATGCTCTAGGAGACTGTTTAAGTCTATATATCGCCTTCTTTAACTTGCACACCTTTTTTGTCTCCCCTTTAATCTGAAAACCAGGAGGCATTGCCATATAGATTTCTTCTTGAATGTCTACATGAAAAAATGCATTCCTAACATCTAGCTGATGGAGTGGCCAGGATTTATTAGCAGCTAGTGAAAGAATGATCCTAACAATGTTCAACTTGGCCATAGGAGCAAAATTGTCTTGGTAGTCAATACTGGGAGTCTGAATGAAACCTTTTGCAACCAATCTTGCTTTATACCTTTCAATGATGCCATCAGCTTTGTATTTTACAGTGCATATTCACCGACATCCTATGACCTTCTTCCCTTTAGGAATGTTGGTGATTTCCATGTATTGTTCCACTCAAGTGCTTGTATCTCATCACCCATGGCAGCCTTCCATTGAAGTTGTGAAAGTGCTTCTGCAATACATGAAGGTATTACAACAGAAGACAGAGCAGATATGAAGGCATGATGAAAGGAAGACAGAATTGTAGGATATAGAGTTTCCTATGGGATGTTAAGTGCAAGAAGGTATACCCTTGCGAATAGCAATAAGCAAGTCCAAATTAGGATTCTTCGAGAGGGTGAAAGAATTACCTGAGTCAGGAGTAGTTCTGGACTCCGGGTTAGCATTTAAAGTATAGTCACTTCGAACTTCGGGTTGTACCATTTCCTTCCTCCTGATATATGTTTCCAACTCCTTTTCTGGATGCACATCATTCCCTTCAGATAAACCATTCTCGTCAGATAAAACTGGTGTGGGAATAGGAAGAGGAACAACTGATGTGCTCTCTTCTCACTAAAATGTATCTTACTCTCCCCCTGAAGAGAGCACTCATGACTGTAGAGGACAAGTAAGGCGCTGATTCAAATAAAGTAACATCCATGGAGACATAACAAACGTTGGTAATATGATCATAACACTTGTATCCCTTTTGATGGGATGGATATCTTAGAAAAATACATTTGAAAGCTTAGCATCAATCTTGTCCCCCTCTGGACCAAGGATGTGGACAAAATATACACAACTGAACACCTTGGGAGGTACAGGAACATGGGTGAGTTAGGATGAATAATTTCCATTGGAGATTTTTCCTCAAGAACATGAGAAAGAGATGAGAAGAGTAGGATAGGTTCTATAGAGAGAAAGAGAGGAAAGAAAGAAATGTGAGAGAGAGAGAGAGAGGGGGAGGCATGTGAGAGATAGAGAGAAAGACAGTGGCATGGTCATCTATTTTGACCTCCACAACTCTTATTTATATTAAGTTGTAACCTAATTACAGACTATGGACAATACTGTTCTTCGCGAAATAAGACAAATAAGTCCTAAACAAAAGATCAAAAGATAGTTCTGCCCATCGTATACAATCACAGTTAATTCTTTTTTGTCCAACAGTAATCATATACCAGTTGCTTTGAATATTGCTTTGAAAACATATTCAGTTGAAAAGATTCCTATTAACACATTCATCAACTTAATGGAAGCAAGAAACACAAAAATAATCTCCTACAAATTACAGCATTAAATACTCAACCAGTTATAGCAACAGAAACACCATCTTGATGAGGCCCATATAAAGTTCCTTCTGTAGTGAGAGCGCTAAATACATTATAAAAAAAAAAGGAATGTGAAGAAATGTGTCAAAGACAACCAAGAAGACTGCTAAAAGTGTGCAACATTTACCAAATTGGAGAGAGAAGGAAAGTCCATGTGAATAGGAAGTGTTCCTTGCTTTTGATTCATAGGGTGATTGATAATATAATGGATCATACGTTCATAACACTATTCCATACCGTATAAAATAAATTTGTTAGAAGCATCCATGGTATTAACACCCAATTAATGCTACGTTTTTGTTTGATTTAATAATAGCATTAGATCTATGTCAACCCTTAATCCTTAGTTCCTTACAAAAGCAGGAAACACCCCTGGGAAAATAGACTCCAGATACATAAGTTTTCCTTTCACATCTCTCTCTCTCTCTAAAGCAGAGATCTCTCATGATAACCAGGTAATTTTATGGAAGTGGAACTATAAATTATGATGAATTGTAATTTCAAATTGTTTTAAGATCATCTTCGAAGTAACCTTTTTTGTATTTATTAACTTAATGCTTACATAATAATATATTATGCCTCAATTGAGTTTGTTAAATTATGTATTCTATTATTCACCAGGTGGTCTTGGTTATCATACCCACGAACACGGGGGCAAAGACTGATTCTGTAAGTGTATGTGGATCGTAGGAGTAAGTCACAGATACACACTGTTATAATAGATATGGACCTTTAAAATAATTCAAAGTTGTGAAGCCCTATAATACCCAATGGTTCAATTGTAACCGTGCATACTCTGAGAGCTTAGATGAAGATAGCCTCGAACACTAGGAGAAAAGCGCCCACACCTAATAAGATTAAGTGAATACCCAAAAGAGTGGTCATTTTCTTTCTATTACATAACCGATACTCACTGTTATAATAGATATGGACCTTTAAAATAGTCCAAAGTTGTGAAGCCCTATAATACCCAATGGTTCGATTGTAGCCGTGCATACTCTTAGAGCTCATATTTTATCTATGATCCATGTGTCAGTAGCCATCATATCCATTTTAGCTTGTGCAGTCATCCTCGCTTGCATAAAGGGCTTTCAGTACAGCCATAAACTAAGCAATCCTATGGGCAATTTACATGGTAATCCATAATCTTCAATCCCGCTAAGCACTTATCACATCCAAGCATACCTCAACTCCTAAAGTACTTTCCCCTGAAACTAAATCTTCACCTTCTATTACCTGAGACATCTGTATAGTGCATCATCCATCCTCAGGAATCAGTATTAAATGAAATCACCTTGTTGCCCTCATTCATCAACACATATCACCATTCTTTCAGGGGTAAAATATTAATTTTATGAAAATTATCATATTGCTCTCATCATGTTTACCAGTGTCCTCAGTATTCATTTCGATGTAGACATTTCACATTTTATAAATCTATCAATTACCATGTCCATTGTACAGAACCCATTGCGCACAGAATTACTATTACCTTTACTTTCAAAGTTAATCACATACTTTTGCGAGGACAAAACATGACAATCGGCATTCCAAGGCGATCTTTGAGTTTCATATAATAACACTAATATTTTCGATAAAAAAGAATTTTTTGCAATTGAAAAACCGTGAATTAATTAATGAGAATAACATTGCTAAGTACCTTGCTTTCAGAGAAAATCAGATTATTTGGGAAGGGCAGAACATGGAATTTGGCATTCTAATTGGGTATAGCAGTGTGTCCTTTCAGGTTCAGTGCTAATATAAATAAAATACCAAATAAAAATATTTTTGCAATTAAAAAACACTGAATCAGTTAATATGCACGAAAAGCACCACAATAACCTTGCTTTTCAGGTAAGGATGGGGTTTCTATGAGTCAGTCGACTCATACTGTACATATGCGGGCCCCCACATAAAGCTATCTTAAAAATAGATTTTAATCCAAAATTTTAGGGATTCATGATCTAGGTTAAGATGATGATGACAATGAAAATAAAATAAAATTTTCAATATTTCAAATGTGATTTTTTTAAGGAAAATTTCTACACCATCTAAATTCATTTTAGCCCCCATGGGTTTTGTACAACATCCATCTCAGAGATGGACGTTGCAGCGAATAACTTTTCCTTTAAATCACATTCTATCACAAAGGCACAACATAGAATTTGGAATTCCAAGTGCACAAGCATGAAGCCTCCTCTCGGCCTCATGCGGTTTTGTTGCATTTAAAGTGATAAATACAAAATAAAAAAAAAAATTTGTTGCAATTAAAATCTACACCTTTGTTAATGCTATAAATGCCTTGCATGACACAATGATTGCTTTGTGGAACCCACTTCGACCAAATGAACCTGATCTATAGTGTTCAAACCCCCAACCAACATGTCAGATTTGGGAAATAATAGTAAAAATTGCTAAACTACACTTTCATTTTCTCGAAGCTCGCCCATGAATTCAGATATTCCCCAAATGCATTTAATGTTTTTTAAACCACCCAATTACCTATTAGATTAAGATTTGCACAGCCCACCTAAATTAAAGCTCATGAAGAAAGTCCCCATATTACAGGGTTTAAATGTGATGTTCCAACGAGCTATAAAGGTCATTGACGATTCAACTTGGGGGGGGATGGGTTGACTATGGGATACCACAGTACCATTAGTCTTGTAAGCTATTAGGCAACGCCACTTTCCATCCGTGAGATATAAGGATCAATGCTTGTGGAAGCAAGGATCCATGCAGAGCCAATGCTTGATCTATTGAACCAGTGATGCATGGGTGCACAAAGAACACTGCAGTCTCCATCTCTGATCTTTATTGAGACCCAAGAGCCACTCCTATATACATGACTGCAAAAGTAGATCTTTGTGGTGGGGACTGTGGTCGGTGCTAGAGGAATATAGCATATAAACCGGAAATCTCAACCAATCACAAGCTAAGTGTGAAGCAAATCTTGTGCATTGCAAGTCTACAGGATTTGTGTTGAAGGCTAATGTTAAACTTAGAGTAGAGTCCTCACAGAGCCTCGTTAGCACAAATCCAAGGAGATTCCTTCCATCCTTCTACAGTCACCAATGATTCTACGCTTCCTGCTTTAACACTCAGAATCCCCATCTGCTTTTTCCCGTACTCCTTGACTACATTAGTTTATAGCTTCAGAAGGGTATCATGAGAGGAAACGAGAGAAGTAGAGGAAGAGGGAAAGAACCTGTGCATTGCATTCCACTTGATCATACTCAGATTCACAGAGTCAGTACGCCCAATAACAAGTGCATAATGGGTGCTCACCTCCCTCACTTGGTCCGAAACCCAACTGTCATTCGAAGTTCCAGAACCCTTATCAACAGGTGTCCATTGCTTTCATGAAATTGGCCAATCCCCCAACTCCAATCCTATGTTTCCTACTCATTCTCGCCAAGATGATAGCGAACAGCTTCATACCATACCCTAAGCGAGTTAACCTCTAAGTCACCTTCTTAAGATCCCCTATCTGAGTCAACCTCCAAGTCACCTTTCTACCATCTGCTTTCACAGCTATCCTCTACATGTTTCTTTATTAGGGCTGCAGACATGTGCAAATTGTTGGAGGTCATCCATATGCTGGCCTCTGCCAACCACAAATTGGTGATTTGAGCAGAGGCACATGTCCTGAACTACCTTTGGCAACTCCAATAGCTTCAGGATGGTAACATGCTCCGCATCATTCCCGAAGCGTGGTTATCAGTGTGAAAACTCCATGGTTTGTCTGGGATTCTCTCCTTATTTCTATTAATGTTAATTTGTTTTAAGGTTCAGTTTCAAGTGCTATGAAAGGGTTTATGGGGTATGGAAAAGAGGATATTGTAGAGTAGACTTTTATGGTCTTTTTTGAACATTTATGAACATATGTTGCGCTTGGGTGTAGAACACAATTATTTGCTAGGCCTCAGAAACAAGGCAAAAAATCTTAATGGTACGAGTCGCATGACTCAGTATTACATCGTAGAACACAATCATTTGCTAGGTCTCAGAAATAAGGCTCGCCAAATTCCCACCAGGAAAATGCATGTGTTACCTTAATGGCATGACTTAGTATAACATTGTAGTACGCAATTATTTGCTAGGCCTCAGAAATAAGGCTCGCCAAATTCCCACCATGAGAGTAAACGCATGCATTATCACCTAGAAAATGCCAATGGAGAAATTAAAGGTTGAAGCAATAAGTTCCCTGTCAATTAAAAACCTCAACAAGATCATTATTGGAAAGGGTCCAGAGCAGGAAAACATATAAATTTGAATAATATTCATTATGTCAAAACCCCTTTGTGGAAAGATACAACATTTGATATTGTCTTTCCTCTACAGCATTAAAACAAAGATTTATCAATGGTAGTTATAGAACTACATATAACTCTATTAAAAACCTAAAATTACATTGACAATCATAAAAGATGCAAAGAATAAAAAAAGGAAACAACAGTTCATATTAACGGGTAGTCTCCATGGATAACATGTAGAATACATGCTTTCCAAATTAACCTATCACAAATTCTTAAAGAAGCAACTAAGTCAGAAGACGCATTAAGAATTCTGAAAAGATACCTTGAACTGCAAAAATCACCAACAAGTCATACCCCATATGCTCTTCACATTAAAGTCTTCTGTTCAGAATCCACCAGGTCTATCTCTATCAAATGCATCATCATCAACATCATCATTTGCAGAACTATCATGGCACTGCATGGTTGTATCCCGACGAATAGGATTCACCCGTAGAACCTCCCAACCCATAGGATGGCCCTGATGCAAGCCACCTGGAACTGAATCTATGAAAGGCTCAATGCCATCATCCATGCTTGTCCTCAAATCAGCATATCCAAGCTCTTTACCATCTGAATATATGGACGAAGATTCAACATTGAAATCAGTGGAGAAATCATATCCCATTGAAGACCCACCTGCAACTTGATCACCAATTCCTTGGTAACCAACATCATTTACATTTCCCATATCAGAGGGCTCAGTTCCATCTTTCTTTTGCCTTTTCCATTTCTTCGTAGAAGAAGTCCCATCATCCTCGAAATCCTCTTCCTCTCTTTCTCTGTGTAAATAAACCCATAACTTTCTATCCCCATCAAACTGCACACATGGATCACGTTCATAGTGCAACCGGTCCAATGCCCCACTCACCACCTGGTTTATCTGCGCATCTGAGACATTTTCAACAATATACTGAGAATCTCTTATTAGTGTACAAACATCTGCTCTTGTGCCAATACTACCTGGTAATCTAGCAGCTGCATCCCTCACAAGACAGAGTATAGTAACATGGGGTGGCCTATCAGGCTTCAGCATAAAATGATCACGCGCCTTAGAAGTCGGCTTCCCACCACACCTTCTCAAAGGAGCAACCACTGATTTTCGACCATCAGCAGCTGTATAAGCAAAAGCCCTATCGGGAACTGAATATCTTATAAGCTCCTCCCTTCGAAAATAATCTCTCACTTCATCAGAGCTTGGGCTTATCGTGGTCAAGCTCTTTTGGGCTCTCAGGTCTCTGAATCTCTCCTTCTCATCCAAATTGGGTAGCATCAAAAGGGAAGGGGGAGCAGCCAAACTTCCAATTTGCTGAAGGGTATCTTGCCCATTTTTCAACCAATTGGCGTATGCATCGACCAACTTTGAGAGCATCTTATGGGAAACACCCCAAGCTTCAGGGGAAGTTTCCTCATTTACTAACCCATTGTCCGATGAAACTGGACCACTCCAAGACCAGCCCTTTGTGGGTTTCTCATACAGGACTAGTGGTTTCCAGGATTTTGCCCCTAATGGTGCTGATTTCGATGAAAGTAACTTCAATACCCCTCTGACCAGATCCTGAAGGGGCTCCTGTGTTTTCAGAATAGCAGGGTCTCCAGGGTTTGTGCTAACACGGCTAACAATCTCCTGAAAAGAGAGAGAAGGCATAGAATTTTCTCCCCCATTAAACCCCTGTTGCTCTTCCTTCTTTGTTCTCTGCCTCCCTTCACCCCTCTCAGAGTGCTTCTGAACAAACAAAGTGACTTGGGTAAGCATTGCCCTTCGAACAGCTGAGAGAAGGTGAATGATGGAGAATGAGAAGCCAGAGTGGACTGAAGGCGTGATCAGAGCAGAAGGCTTCTTTACCAGCTTTGCTTCAGGCTCTTCATCAGCTGCTCCTCTAACCGGACGATTCGAGTCCGAACCCAAATAACCAGTTCCAACCTCTGCCTTGATTTTCCCTTGCTTCTTTACGAGATAGGTATCATTTGGAAGAGGTTGGTCATCAAGGTAATTCGTGGACTCATCAGGTCTGCTCAAGTAGTTTGATTCCTCCTTTGCTTTTTGTTTTCTCTTTGAAGAGTTGCATTCGAGCAATCCCATCCGAGAGCTCCCCTGTTCATCTTTTTGATAGCTCTTCCTCATTGATTTGCCCATATGTGTTCTATCATCCTCATCTGAATCAACCCCAACATCATCATTAAGGAAATCAGAAACACTAGGCCCATTTGTATATTTAAAATCAGTCTTCCCCTTCCTCTTTGTCTCCTCAGAGAAGGGTTTACGAAATGGCATATTTGGCTTTTCTCCATAGTATCCCTCTAACTGAGCCTTTCTGCCCAATTTGTTGCTCTGTTTGGGATAGTCATCTCCAAATTTTGTGGGGCCAAAACGATCATTATCCTGAAAAGATCTGCTGCCATGATCTCGCAAATAATCAGACTCAATAGGCCTCTTCATATATCTCGAACCAATCTTAGACTTTGACTTTTTCTTCAAAGAGTAAGAGACGTTATCCTCCACAAGGCCACCCCCATGACTCAACCTCTTCGTAGAAGGTCTCACCTCTGCGTCTTCCTCAAAACTCTCTGAAGAATTCGATGGGCTTTCTCCATCCTCCATGTGCCTCCTTCCACTCTTCTCCCATGAATGCTTAGCTCTTCGATCAGAGTGAAAATAAGAGTCAAAACCTCCAGTGGGTTTACTTGTTTCTAGAAAGTCATGAACCATCTCCTCCCCCATCTTCCATTTCTTGGTTTTTCTCAACCCCCACTCATTAAGTTTTGTCGAAAAACCACCTTCTTGTGCCTCCTCATGATCATCAAGTGAAATGTTTGATCGATAGGACTGGCGACTTGA
The DNA here is from genome assembly GCF_054954075.1 of Amborella trichopoda. Taxonomy (NCBI): domain Eukaryota; kingdom Viridiplantae; phylum Streptophyta; class Magnoliopsida; order Amborellales; family Amborellaceae; genus Amborella; species Amborella trichopoda. The sequence goes on from NC_142343.1 coordinate 32,684,293, forward strand.
TGGCCAGTTAACATGGATCCCCTTTACTGGCTGAGCCCTCTCCGTCATCGGTGCCACATGATTCTCAAGCACCGACTTGAATTTATCAGAAGCCTTGCCTTTCTTTCCACCATCTCTATCATAATAATCATAAGAACTCCTCAAACTATTGGGGTTTACTACAAAACCTTCAGGACCCAACATCTCACTAGCCTTCTTTGGCTTTAGGTTGGAATGCATCTTTCCATTCTTTGACGACAGTTGCAAATCAATGCCACTCTCGGAGTCCTCTTCTCCCAACCTCCCCCCATTGAAAGGGCTCCCTTCTTGCCTCACAACCTCTGTGTAATGATTCTTTGAAGCTTCACTCCTTTTCCCCACTTTTAAAACATTGCTCTTTAAGAGAGAGCTAGGCTTTGGGGCAATCCGAACCTTTTGGCTAGTCATCTCATTAGAATGCTCTGTTGCTTCATCCAATCTGAACTGACTCCTGGTTCTTCGAGAACCAATTGTTGGGTCAAATCCAACTGTACGATCCTGTTGAGGAAGGGACAAAAGTGAGACTTGGGGTCTGGTTTTCTTCTCAACACCATGATTTCCCAATGAATTGAATGAACTTGATTCAGTGTTTCTAGCTGAAACCTTTGGAGCAATCTTCAAAATCCCTTTTGGGTTCACTTTCCCATGCTTCTCTGGTTCTTTGGATACCTCACCTCTATAAGAAACATCAACTGAAGGTCTCATGGTTATCAAAGATCGATGCCCAGTTTTTGCAGGAAACCCAGTTGATCGATGCTTCTTATCATTAGCCCTCCTTTTCCATGCACTCGAAACCAGGCCATCACTCGATTCCTCCTCTGAAGAAGTGTCACTCTCGGACTCGTAAGCATGCATCTTTGAATCCTCCTCCCTCTCGCTCATCAAACCCTTTTGGCTTCTAAGAATTTTCAGAAGCCGAAGCCTCTCTTGAATACTGTAACCCCCACATTTCTCCCAAGCCTCTCTAATCTGCAACAAACTCCCAACCATGGAGTCCTGATATCTCTTCAACATATGGTAGTGTTTTTTCTTTTGAAACAAGTTCAACCCTTGTCTATAAAGAGCAACCCTAGGTTCACAAAGCCCACCTTTCAATCTATTGAAAAACTCTGTTAATGGGCTCCCAAAATGGAAATTGGCACCACAGAAAAGTTCTTTTAGGGTTCGCATAAATGTTTCCTGATCCATATCAGGTAAATACTGAGAAAGGTTATATCGTTCCTCTTCGGTTAAGCAGTTATTCCACGTATCAACAGAGAGGATAGAGCTCAAATCCGGAAGTTCATAAAGAGAAAGAGGAATGGCAAAGCTCTGGTTGCCTAATTGGCAAAATTCAGAACCTGTCTCACCCAATTCAAATGAATCCAGAGCATCAGATTCACCACCTGAATCAATATTGTTTTCTTCATCAGAAGCTGAGTTCCTGGTTCGAGAATCTTCATCCTCGCTTGAAAGACTAGCCATGGATGACAGCTCACCAGTAACTCTAGAAACCCCACAAGCCAACTTTACAATCCCCATGAATGACCTTTCGAGATTTTTTTTTCCCAAAACCAGTTTGCTCACTGAAAGAGAAACCCAACGAGAAAAGTTTCAAGCCAAGTACTCTTTAAGTTTTTCGCAGAGAGAGATCAAACCGAACACTTCACATAGATAACAAACCCAAATCCAACAATATGTCAAGAGAAAAAGCACCCACAAAAATGGAAGAGAGAAAAGTACCTAATACGACGATTGAAGAAAGAGATAACCCCTGCTAATTCCTTGTAATCCACTGATCTGGGTCCTAAGAGAGAGAACGATCTACAATTAAGAACCCATGACGAAAAATTCCAAAACCACATCCACCATTAAATCAGCCTTCGGTTGCAGAGGTATTCACCCATTTCTGCAAACCCTAGAAAACAAGATGTTGGGTATAGAGAGAGAAGGGGAAACGAAGTTGGTATTATTATATAATATCATGCGATGAGAGAGAGAGAGGGAGAAGAGATAACGGAGAAGCCGGTGACCGCAAGTGGGCGAGGGTGCGCCCGGCGCTAGGCTTCCCCAATGGCTCAACAAAAGGAAGAGATATAGAGAGAGAAGAAAGGAAGAGATAGAGGTAGAGAGAGAAAGAAGAGATAAGAAGGGCCTGAGGATAAGAAAGGAGAGAGAAAGAGGGAAGAAAGACGGGACAGACAATGAGAGAGAGAGAGAGAGACGGTTGCAGGGGAACAACAGGGACGGTGGTGACGTCAAACGCCGGGCATTGTGGTCGCCGTGTGTTAGCTTTCCGGCGTCGGAATGGTGGGCTCGGTCCTTCGTCACAGTTAGCGGCCCAATTGTTGGCCCAACCGCTTAGGGCGGGCCTTGTTTCAAGATAACGGGCGCATGGCCGAAATAACGTTCGTTTTCGTGGTAATGCCTCCCGCTTTGGATGTGGTTTGACGGTTTGCTTAATGGTATTAGGATTGGTTTAAAAAACGGATCTGTGCCCCGGATCGGCCCAAAAACCCATTTTGATTTGTGAATCGGTGTTTTGGATAAGAAATTGGTCAAATCGATTGGATTCGGTTTTAAAAAAATAAAAAAAAAACATGAAAATCATTATATTGTTTTTTGGGAATCCAATAAAAAATTGGAGTACTACATTAAGAGCTTTCATTTCTTTGCATCAATATGCGAATCTTGAGATGTACATTCCCTGTATGAAATATTGTTAACCATTAATTTTACATCATACAAAAGGAGAAACATATAATTATCATGGATGAAGTATATCATCATGCATGGATTACAATAAAGCATACAAGTCCTAAAATACGATCTAATATTAAAATAAAAGAAGATATTCTTCATCTCGTGTTGACCCTATCTATCGACCCCCTCTCTCATCTCTCTCAAAAGCTCCCCAATGCTCTGCGAGCACCAACGGCTTGTTTATCTCTCTAAAAATTGCATGAATTCGAGGTATACTCTAGGTTTCTTTCTCAATGGCTTGTTCTAATAATGAGATTGAGAACTTGATCCAGTGATTGAGCTTGAGGTTAACAAGGGCAGACTTACGGAGTTTAAGGTGAGTATGAATGATGTGAACTCTTTCTCATTGAAATATCTCCACTCAGTATGACGCTATTGATATTGAGATGAGAGGAATCTGATTCAATGGCTTTTAATCCAGGGAATTGCTAGGCCTTTTGAGTTCTGCAGGTTGTTGATTTCTTCTCTGAATACAAAAAGATCCAAGGTCATTGCACAGTTACACAACCCATATAGGATTAGGATTTGGGGGCTTGAAACAAGCACCTTGGTTTTCATGGCAAGTTTCTCATCGTTTTTCGAGAGAGAGAGAGAGAACAATCCCCTTTTAACTATGCTCCTACCTTTATAGGAGAAAGCCTGTTTATTTAAAATTTTAAAGAAAAAATGCCATTAAATTTTAATCAAGATTTCCATTAAACACTCCAGTATTCAAAAGTGCCTCATTTTTTGGGAAATGATAACTCTAAATTGAACAGACAATCAGAGGCAGGAGATGGAAAAAATACTCACACACTCTTTTTATTTCCATAGAATCATCTCATTTTGTACATTCTCTCTCTTGAAAATTTCAAGTACTTGTGGTCTATGGGTTCTACGACCTAAGCAACAGTGTGTGAGACCTGGTGAGGACGAAGAAGAGGAACTTAGCATCCAAATTAGCCATTTGTTTGCCTCTTTGAAATAGATTTTTGAGTTTTTGGAGTGAATTACAGGAGACCTAATTGGTTTTAAATGGGCCACCAAGCGTATGAAATTATTAGATATGTCTTAATACAATAGTAACTTAGTTGTTCTCAAGAATTTCTTTAACACATTGCGAGGAAAATTTACGGGTGGAATTAGATGCAGAGGGTAAGGCTTTTTTTGAGAGAATATTTGACTATATTAGTATATTACTGATGAATATCAATTTTACTGATGCAAAATACTAAACAACATAATTATTAACAAATAACAGTAAATGTCAACAAATTCCCACATTAACAAATAAATATGACTAAATTCAATAAAAATATTGTTCCGATAAATATCATATTTATCATTTTTAATAGATATCATAGTTTTAAATATAAGAAATGTCCATTTTTTCCTAAAATTATTAGTAGAATGCAGGGAAAACCAGATTATTGGAATCACAAAGAAACACCAGCTTAGTAATTGAATAAAAAAAAGTTAAACAACTTTTTGCTGAAAAAGGAGAAGAACACAAGCTCAATTTTTTTTTACACAAAACAAAATTCATAAAATTAAAATATAGAACAACAAATAATCGTACTTAATTTTGATGAAAGCTTGTTCTACCACAATAAAAAAAGGATCAAATTGATGACGAACAACCACAGAAATCGAGATTTGATGAAAAACTGTAATCCACTAAAAAACCCCCAAATTTTAGCAAGAAATTAACAATCTAGTACTTAAATAGTGATTTCTCTCTATTATTCATCAAAAAACAAAGAAATTTGATGAAGTTTTTGGTGAAAAAGGAAGAACATGAGCTCAAATAACTAAATTTATAAAATTTAAATATAAAACAACAAATAATTGTACCTTACTTTGATGAAATCATATTCTACCACGATCATTCAGCAAAAAAAAGGGGATCAAATTGATAATGAACGGCCACAAAAATTGACTTTTTGCAGGAAACCCTAATCCGCTAAAAAATCCCCAAAGTTCTTTCATAAAATTTGTTTCTTAGGTTTGATCCAAGCCCAATCATCGCTTTATAGACTTAAAAAATTATTCTCTCCATTATTGATAAAAACACTGGATTTTTATAGTTTTTTTGGTGGAAAAAATGGCTTTTTCTGTAAGCAACCGTGTCCACTCGCCCTATTCACTGTAGCATATCGTTAAGAAACAACTATTCTTCTCTAGACACGCCTGATTACCTATATTACACTAGAATCAACATGAAGGCAACCGATTCCCGTGTCGACTCGAGCGAGTCCATTGCGACTCGCCGTTTTTTAAAACACTAGGTAACATGACATGAAAAACGGTCGTTCTTTGAAAACAATAGGTAATTCTTTCGAGAAGGAATTACGCATTTGGGAGAACTTTTTGTACATTCTTGCCTTATGCATCTTGTATACTTCCTCTCTTATCGAGTGTCCAATTTAAATGGACGGTTGAGGTTATTTGTCTCAAAATGTCGCTAGTGAGCCACTGACGTGATCCAGATATAACATCTTAGAGTATTTTATATTTAATTTTTTCTATTAATCATATGAATATAAAATTTAATACGTGTCATCATCACAATGCGCCACACTAAATATAAAAAATAAAAAATTAATAATCAAAATACCCCTAAAGCTTTTAGGGATATATATTTTTTGCAGGTGCGAGCTTAAAGAGGAATGGACACCCCCAATTTGGTGTCCAAATGTTCAATAAATTTTTTTAAAATAAAACCATATATAGACATTGTGATTGGGGCATCTCCGTCGCTCATTCAAATGAGGCAGTGGGAGATGGGAGAAGTATAGTGGGGAGGTACATAAAGTTTTCCCTACTTTTTATGCGTATGTTATTTAAATTCTACCTAAATATTTTGTTGATATTACATTTGTACCCATTTTGTCAAACAGCCCATAATTCGAAGCTTCAAGATCTAAATTTGATTATTTCTAAAATTTAGTGATTTGTTGGCAATGTTTTTCCATGAACATTTTTATATTTTTTAAAATAAAAAAAGAATTTTTTTTTTTCAAGAGCATTTTCGGATGTTCAAAATTTGAAATTTTCTAATTTCCAAATTTGAAAAATTCGAAAATGTTAATGGATTTTTTTTTTTTCAAGGTGCATTTTTGGATTTTTATAATCCAAAAGTTATTATTATTTTATATTTTTTCAGATTTTCAAAATCCAAAAATGCTACTCGCTATGCTTCTGTAGAGAAATTATGAAACAAATGGGGCGAATGAATTTTTGGATTTTGAATATCCAAAAAATTCAAATTACCTTGGTACCTGAAAAATGCCAATTTTAGAAGAAAAAAAAAAAAAAACAAAAAAGGCAAAAGATCGAGTATGAGCGTAAATTTTGAATTTTGGACGGACTTTGATAATAACGGAAATTCTAGGGGACATGAGCTTTGCTCTTCTTTTAGAACAAGGACTGTCAAAAACAAGTAATGGCCAGTTTAAAAAATGGAATATCGTGTGGGTCTCGACGAATAAAAATGGTACATAAAAAGAATGTTGCTTTTAACAGATAACAGTGTGTTTTCATTTATTAGAATTTATAGACATATCACCGTATATGCACAAAATTCATCACCATATATCTACACGTGTTTATTACAACTCCTTTCCCTCTCTCCAATCTTTGATTTCATCTAAAATTGTTTTATGTTTGATTTCATCGAAAATTTATGAAAAGTTCCATGATGGCCTTGTAGTACCCATGCACCATAGTATCATCATCAATGCATTTTTTTTTTAATTAATTAGGGTTGGTTTCATGAATCTTGGTATGTCATTTTGCTCTATTTAAGATCATACTCTTAATGAGACCATAAATAGCCGTATCTTTTCAAAATACTTCGAACCACGTATTTTTGGACATATCTTTTGTCCTTTTCAACCTTTATACTCGAACTAATTTGCACCTCCTAACGTATGATATTATGAAAATCCCATGCACTACAGCATGATATTATAAAAATCCCCTTCTGATAACCTTCGGTGGTCACTAAATAAGTGAATAAACATCTAATTCGCTGCAAATGTGATTTAAATTATGCCTCTATAGCACTGCACTATCGCAACGGGCATCAATATGTGAAGACCTTGCAACCTCATCCCTCGTAACTCCTCCAGTGCCTGTTGCCCTCTAGAGCTCCTATCAAAATTCAGTTTCTTCTAGCCCTCTACATCTTCCCTATCTCTTGGGTTTTGTTTGGTATAAAAATGCAACTATATTTGCATGGGGTCCTTAGTAATGCCCCTAATCTCCTTAAACTCCATTTTCAATAAACGGCGTTACACAAGGGAAGTGGCCGCAATATCGGATTTTAGTATTAGACATTAAAAATTCTAAAAAATGGAGAATAATATTTCCTGTTTTGAAATTTCCCTGTTTAAAAATAAAATATTATGTTTCAAATTTCAATTTTTTTTTTGCAATTTTAGCAAAATACCCATCTCAATTTTTTTTTTCCATTTCGCCTCTTTTACACCTTTTTGTTCATCTTTTTTATTTAACAAATTTTACGTAAATAGCGGATATTACTGTTATAAAACTGAGGAGGACCATTCCTAGTGCACTCACTTGCATCTGGCGTTGAACTATCCAAACGGGCCCTTATTTTCAATATTAGGCCTTTCGAATGCGCCTTATTTTTGAAACTTTAATCAGAAAATTTGAATAATATTTGAAATATCCATTATTTCACTTTCTTCATCTTTTATTGCGTTTATAATATTTTTTTTATTTCTCCTTTTTCTTGGCAATTTCGACTATAATGAACAACTGCCAAAGATAAGCATAACGGAACAGAAAACAGTTTCCGTTTTTCAAACCTTGGAGATGGAGGAGAGCACGTTGTTCCCTAGCCGTTATCTAACGTTATATTTAAGGGGTTTAGCCTTTTGGCAAGGTATTTAAGGGGTTTAGCCTTCTTAACCCATTGGCTTGGAAGTGTGGCTTGGCACGTGTGAGTTTTTAGGTTACTGGATTCTATGCCGTGGCGTCACATGTTCTGCTTTTTACACGTGCTAAGACAATGCATGATAAATTATGGAATTTTAGATTGAGAATCTAATTTTTTAGCAAAAAAAAAAAAAAAACCAAAGAGATGAGGTTTTTGCAAGGCCTAGGTTTTATGAAAACAAAATAAAGCCTGACCTCAAATCCTCTTTCAAAAAGTACTTTTGATGCCGGAAATCTTTTTGATGTCTCTAAAATCAATTTCTAACACGGACAATAAATTTTGAAACCCAAAAAATACTACAGAGTTTGCAGATCTATGAACACTTATTTTTAAGGCAAAATGTACTGTCTAGATAATTTGTTACAGTATGTACTATTTTTAGAGTTGGGAATCCCAATTTTTTGTCATAACCATAGTGTTCAAGTCGAGATGATCGATGTAAAGGTTTTCCAATGCTTGACTTGCAATTTTCGATATGTTATACGGTGATGATTTACTTATTTTGAAAGGATTGCAGCCCAATCAAACCATTTTCCAAAAAAAATAAAAAATGGTGGGTTTCTTAGTGTGAGAATCCAAACTTTTTGTGTGGTGTTGGGCTCACGCACTCGGTCTAAGTTTTTCCTATGAAAGTCTTTGAAGTGGAGCCCTCTTTATATTCCGTATTGTTTTCTTTTTTACATCAAAATAAATAGGATAAGTCTTGAGAGCTACAAATCCCAAACAATGTAGGTAGGATGACCTAAATTGAAGAACATATTGATTAGGGATGGCAATGGGCCACGCTAGCACTGGCTCGTGTACTTATAGGCCTGGTCTTGGCCGAGCCCATTTGATTCAAACTTAAAAAATAAGGAGAAGGAACATGGGTGGGCTAGGTCAGGCCATGGTGCTCTCAGGCAATTGTGGCCTGGCCTTTCTTGGCGCTGGCTGCAATTTGTTAGTTCTTTAGGGCTTGGTCAGGCCTAGCGCCCATTGCTAGCCTGTTATCGAGACTTGACAACCAACCAACATTCATTATGATACGTTTTAGTCATATTTTTGTACATTATTTTTTTTAAAGAACCGAATGTGCTCAAGGCTAAGTAGTTAGCAGTAGGGCATCACAACGTAAGGTTTTGAGTACCATTCCTACTATGAATAAGAACTCTCCCCCTCTTATTTATGAAAAAAATTCAAAATTAAAGAGTAATAATGTTAGTAATAATGCAACATATGCAACTAAAATATGCAACAGGGGAGTATGTTGATATGCAATAATTGATTGTTTAAATAATCATATGATTTTACAATGGAAGAGTACAAGATATACAATTAAAATAAAAGAGTAACAAATTTCTCAAAAATCAAAGGGAAGTAATAATACATTTTGAATTATGCACAGAAAAGTTGACATAAAAATAATAGAGATGAGGGGTAAGCATTAATTAATAGGCAAAAAATGAGGCAACATTGTGTATATTTTAGTTATTAAAAGATAATAATAGAACATTGAAGAACTTTTCAAAGAGAATAACACTTTCATGAATAAAATATTATGTCATTTAAATGGAGGTTCAATAAAAGTTTGGATTCAGTTTCTATAAAGCCGAGGCTTCATGAAAACAAAGTACAATGTCACCTCGAATTCTCTTCCAAAAAGCACTTTGGACATCGAAAATCTCCATGATGGTCTTAAAATAAATTTTTAGTGCCAACTATAAAATTTGAAGCTCAAAAAATGGTACAGAATATAGATCTTGTAGATCTTTTTAAGCCGAAATGGACGGTTTAGATAATGTGTTACAATATACACCATTTTTAGGCGTTGAAATCTTGAATCTTTTTTTCAGACCACACAGTCAAGGCCGAGATGATCAATTTGAAAGTTTTCCAACGGGCTTTGAAATTTTCGTGAATTTTGAGGTGAAGCTTTATTTATTTTGATTGGGCTCTAGTTCCATCAAAACATTTTTCTAAAAGTTTAAGAGTGTTCAAATAAAATGAAAGCAATAAATCAAGTCGCATTTATCTTGGAGCTTTAGGCTTCTATTTTTGTTGTTTTAAAATATCAGATATGGAAGGATTTTATACTGAAACTTGATTGCATGACAATGTGGAAAAATAATAGGAGCATGAGATGATCGATTGTGGCATCCTCATGAGTTGATGGACATATTTGATTGTTTATATATCTATGAAAAATTTCTCTTCTCTATAAATGGTAGGGAGTATTTGTTGGAAATGTGGGTGAAACGGGCAAATAATAAGAGATATAAGCAAGAAGAAAGTTCCAATCTCTTTATTTCTAATCATGAGTAAATCACTGTCACTAGGCAATATTTTCCCCTTATTGGTATGAATCAATGGACATTTAAGATCTCTAGTCAAATTTATCCATGAGATTCAAGAAGCAGAAGATTGTGTGTACTATCTCACCAATATAAATGCATAAGTGTTGCGAGATCTAGAGCACCAGAATTGCCTATTTTTTTAAGAGAGAGAAAGTTGTCAAACACTTAGGATTGGTGGAAAATTATGTACTCAGAAGGAGTAAACAAATTTGTATTTATAGAGAAAAAAAGTGCTCTTTCATATCCATCTAATGTAACTGTTCAATGCACCTGGTTGCATATCAATATTCGGTTTTGCTAGAAGCTCTATATAGCTTCCACTTCTTTATGTGGAAATAGGATAGGCTCATTTGGAGCCTTGAAACGAGAGGACAGTTCTCCACCAAATCATTCTATAAAAGATATGGAGGGACATGTACTTTGAGGATGAAAAGTACCTTGCCAAATTTTGGAAGTGTAAGGTGCCACTCAGAGTCATATCCTTCCTTTGGCTCCTTGCTTATAGAAGAGTGCTTACTATGGACCAACTACGGAGGAGGGGAATGATTATCATGAATGTCTTCATGTTTTTCAAAGTGGATGAAGAGACAATCGCTTATCTTTTCCTCAAATGCAAATATACAGTAGAGTTATGTGACTGGCATGCTAGTTTGGCTAACTGGCATGGACCCTGGCCTCAGGATGTGCATATTCTACTTTAACAAATTTGTTGAATTATTTATGGGAAGAAATGAACTAGTCAAAGTCTCAGGAATCGAAAGCAATATCGTAAGACTGTGAATCGTAGAGATCAGGTTTTACCAGAACAATTGAGAACTCTGTGTTCCTTTCCATAGCCATGAAACCCTTCTTAAAGAAGGATGGGAGGATGTTGTTATCTAATGTTTGGCTTTCCTCTTGGGAACTCTGAGAACGTGACCCTCTTTTCCTAGGAGATTGATAGTTATCTTCTACCCGTTGGATAACAATATAGTCTCTCTCTAAGAAACCCTTTTAGTGATAAATATTAATATACATTAAGATAAATATTAAGAGAGAAAAATATGGTACACGTGACTTGATTGCTTCATGCACAACTGGGATGAATGGTCTTGTTGCAGCTAATATTGTGGAAGGAGAATCCTCACGCCGGCTCCCTGGAAGCTGGGCCGTTCAAACAAGCCTCCTCATCTTCTACCCTAACGCTCCAAAATGAAAAAGAGGCGATGAGAACTTTTATCATCGAGAAGATTGTAAGCTATCTGGATACGAGCCCATCAACATAGGTAAGCGCTGTAATGTCTTGCGACGTCAGTCAAGAGGCTTCTAATCTTTGGGAAAATGAGATCGGATTGTCATCATGTTCCCTCTTTCGATGATCACTTGACTTCCCTTCCTCGTTAACTCACGGATGAACCATATCACGTCCCGGATCTGATGAAATAGGATGAATTGAGACGGTATTTTGTAAATACGTAATTCTCTTGAATATATTAACCATTTCTTTATTTTATGATCACTTGGAAGGTTCAAAGAAAGGGCCTGATGCGAGGGCCTTGACGAAAGGCGAAGAGCCCGCAAGCAAATAGGGCTGAGAGCTTACTGTTTCTTTCTATTATAGTAGACTCGCGAGCTTGAATGGCCTTCAATAGTTGCAACATTTGCCTGCCGATTTGAAAGTTTGAAAGACAACTCCGATTAATTATTTAGCAGCTAGGAGTTGTTTTCGAAACCTGGGAAGCTTCCTCTTGAAGCCTCTTTTTCGGATAAAGAGTTATGCTTGCATGGCCACCCACACGTACCAACATCTCCCAATTTGCTATGAGGGTCAGATTCATTGGTCTATATCAATTAGTGGGTTTAACATTTATGAATTTATCTTTGTCATGCTGCTTGTTATGAGGTTTTTCATATTAATGCGGCTTTTCTTCTCATGACTAAGACATCAAAGAAAAATATCCCATTTGGGAGTTCCTGACTTAAATATTCATAAGTCCCATCAAAGCTATATGCTTTGATAATATTTCTGCACTTAATTCATTTGTTAAAAGGTCTGCAATCATATTTGAAGATGGCAAGTAACTTACAGTTATTCCATTCTTTCTAATAATATCATAAATATAATGATAATCAATTTCAATGTGCTTCCCTTGGAACTATAGATTCTATTTCTAACTGCTGAGATGGCTGCCTAATTATCACAAAATATTTCAACAAGTCATCAGCTATATTCAACTTTAAATCATTTATGAAGCATTTAATTCAGACGGCATAAGTTGTAGCAATGCTACAAGCAATATACTCGGCTCCTATAATATACCGAGCTACATAACCTTGTTTCTTGCTAGACCAAGAAATACATCAATCTCCAAAGACTAAAGTTGATTTTCTATCATTTGGATCTCCTACAAAGTCTACATTAAAGTACCCAGTAACCTCTAAATTATCAGCTTGGAAGCACAACTTGTAATTTTTAGTTTTCTGAATATATATGAGTAACATTTTTACTGCTTGCCAATGAACCATCCTAAGATTACTCTGAAATCTACTTACAAGACCATATGCGGGGCTTAAATCAGGTCTTGTATACAACATGACAAAATTTATGCATCCTACAGTTTGAGCTTATGGAATTCTTTCCATTTCAACTTTATTAATATTTATCTTTGACAATTTCAAGCCTCTACAAACAAGTGTATCTACGGGCTTGCAATTTTCCATCTTAAATCTCTTTAAAATACTTTCTAAATAATTTTCTTGAGATAAACATAGAAGTCTCGAACTTCTATCTTTTGTTATGTTAATGTCCAATACATATAAAGCTTCTCCCATATCTTTCATCTCAAAATGAGAACTTAGTTATGATTTGGTATAGTTAATCATGCCAATATCATTACTAGCTATCAAGATATATATATATATATATATATATATATATATATATATATATATATATATATATATATATATATATATATATATATATATAAATTGCTCCCATTATTCTAGACATATACACGATGGTCTAACTTATTGGCTATATAACCAATTTCAATCATTGCATTATGAAAAGTAAAATACTACTGCTTATAATATTGTTTTAGACCATATAATGATTTCTTACGTTTGTATACTTTGTCTTCATGGCCTTTAATTGCATATCCCTCTGGTTATTTCACATATATATATCTCTTTTAATTCTCAATTCAAAAAAGCTGTTTTAACATCCATTTGAAATAATTCTAGATCATAATATGCAACTGACGCTAAGATGATCCTAATAGATGAAAATTTTGCTACTAAAGAATAAGTCTCTAAATAATCTATACATTCCATATGGGTAAATCCTTTAACTACCAACCTAGCTTTATATTTATCAATGGATCCATTTGTATTAAGCTTTTTCTTTATGACCCATTTGCAACTAATGATTTTTCTATCTTTAAGGAGGTCAACCAACTCCCAAACTTGATTTCTTTTAATAGAATCAAGTTTATCATCCATGACTTGAGTTCACTCAGCTGAGTCAAGTGAGCTAATGGCTTCAATGTAGCCTTGATGTTCATCTATTGAATCTTTACTTATTGAAGAATAATTATCGATAAATGTTATGAAATATTCCATACCTCTATGTCTTTTTACATTTAATGGGCCACATATATCAGAGTGAATAATATTAAGTAGTTCACTAAACATTTTCCTTTTAGGAAAAAACTTGTTAGTTAATTTATCAGAACTACATGGCTCACTTGTTTTGAACACAATTTCTCTTAAGTTGGGGAGCGAACATCTTTTAACCATTTGATTCCTTTTATATTTATTTATATGTCATAATCTTAAGTGCTATAAATATGAATCATCCACACACACAAGCATAAAAAGAGGTATCAAAATAACTAGAAAGAAATGAACTTTCATTAATATTCAATCGATACAAATTGTCAACTTTAGTACCATACACCAATGCTCTAGAATGCTTCCCAATAGTGACCCGACCAGACTTGAATAGCCTAGGAACATAAATCAAATTGTACATCATATTTGGTGCATACAAAGTATCAGTCAGTATGAGATTCGTTCTTCCTGATAAACATAGTTTAAAAGTACTGACTCCAAGTACATCACAGTAGGTGTCATTTCCCATATAAATCTGTTGGTTACCGGTTGCAATCTCCTTCAACTCTGTGAATCCATCCTTGGTCTTCGAGACATGTCGAGTGGAGGTTGAATCGACCCACCAATTCCTCAAATCATGGTCGGCAACTAAAGATTCTAGGACTATGCAGATCAAGTCATTTCTTTTATTTTGATTATTTCGAGTACTGTTGTTATTCTGGTTCCTATTTTTGTTTTTCAGCATGGGACAATTAAACTTGATGTGCACAATTTCCTTACAATAAAAATAGGTCTTCTCATTTTTAAAATTTCTCCCTTTTCCCTCATACCTATTATTGTTATTGTTCTGATTATTGTAAGGTTTATTGGGAATCTGCGAAGATGAACGTTTAGCAAAGTAGAGCTCATTAAACTTCTTCATCATTCTTCTCTCAGCTTCAATATTGAGGTGCATGAGAAGATTCAACATGGTTATCCCTTGTGCAAAATGATTCAATGCAATTATAACAAACTCCCAAGATGGAAGGAGACTGTTAATGACAATTGACACTTACATATGGTCAGGGACTAGATTCCCGACCTTAGCAAGGTCCTTTGCGAGCACTGTCATTTTGTTAATATGATCGGTCACTGAGTCTAATTCCTTCATTCTACAAGAATTATATTTGTCTAATAATAATTACACATGGGTTTTAGAAGTAGTCTCATACTTTTCAGATAGGGCACCCATCATGTTTTGAGTTGTGGTTTGGTCCTCAAAGACTCTAATTAAATCATCATCCATGAAACTCAACACATCAGTCCTAGCTATTTTGTGATCTTCTAACCATTTTCAAGTCGCTTTCTGGCTTGACCATTGGTATTAGGCTAAAAAATTAGTGGTTATGTATTTAGAACATAGCCCACCTTATTTTGGAAGAGAATATATCCAATTTTTCTTTTCCACATAGAAAAATTGGTTCTATTGAGTTTTTCAAGTTTTGATAGTTCTGACATGACTAGCTTAAATGTCATTTTAAGCTTTAGATAATATGCCTAAAAGCTCAAAAAATTTAATTGTGTTTAAGAAAAGGGTTGTCTGATAGTCAAATCAATTGGTTTGCTGACTTTCAGTAGGCTAAACCTTAAAGAAGAATTTTCTCGAACAGTGTAATGCAAGAAAACTTAAAAAGGAGGCAACAAACTATTGTATGCAATTCTTGCTGACGATTGATTTTAGCTCTAGATAGAGAATCTATAATGATATTTAATATTCTCAATAAAAATATGGTATAACTAGTGGTTTAAAAAGCGGATCGGTAACCCGGATCGGGCACATCAAAAACCCATATGGATCGGTGAATTGACGATCCGGATCGAGAATCGACCGAATCGGTCGGATTAATCCTTACAAAAAATTCGAAAAAATTATTAAAATTCATTATTAATGTTGTTTTTTAAGAATCCAATAAGAAATGGGGGTACTCCATTAAGAATTTTTATTTCTTTGCATGAATATGTGAATATTGATATGTTCTTTCCCTGCAATGAACTACTGCTTACCATTTAATTTATATCACACAAAAGGATAAACATAGAATCATCATGGATTAAGTATATCATCATACATGAACTACTATAAAGCATACAATCCGTAACATACGACCTAAAAATAAAATGATAGACGGCATCGTTCTTCATCTTGGTCACGCTGGTGCCATTGATTGAATTCGCGTGACAATTCATTAACTCGTTCTAAAAACGAATCGTCCAAATTAGTGGGCATCTGACTATACCTAAATCCCTGAGTGTTAGTATTTTGGTGTGGTCCTAATTCAAAATCCCCGAAGCTTGTTCATCCTTCATGCTCATCTACACTGTCGTGCTCGTCCCTACCCTCTTGCTGTTGGGACTCGATATGTGAATAATTTGGCTGGGATTGGGTGGCCTCAGAATCATCATCGCTCTCATTTTCCCTTAGACCCCCTTCCCACTCTCCCTCGTTAGGTGCAATATCATCAATATCTTCGACGAATTGTAGATATGTTGGCGAGCTGCTTCCTCTTTCATGCTGCTCATCAACTTCTTCAAGATCTTCCTCACCGATAGCCTCAAGGAATGCTCTCTTGTACAAATACAGACTCATCTTCCTCTACTATCCATTGTTCTGCTGTGTCTGTGATGAATATTGTATCCAAGTCTATCAGCCTGTAGTCTTCAAGCTTCCTTCTTATTTGTCGCTCTCGGAGGTTTAAGTTATAATGAACATAGACTAGATTATGAAGCCTCTCCGAAGCGAGTTGATTCCTCCTAGTAGTGTGCAACCATTGAAACATACTCCAATTTCGCTCACACCCAGTAGCAGAACATGTCTGGGAGAGCACCTTGATTGCTATCCTCTTTGGGTGAGGTACATCACTACCATATATCTCCCACCATTCAGCTGGATTAAAATGCAAAAAGCATTGTAAGGGCAAGAATAATTCATAAGATTAAATATATGAATGAACAAAATATTAGTTAGGGGATAAGAATTCCTGGTAAGTCTAGTTTCGAAGGATCCTATGACATCCCTATACATGCAACTAAAACAAAATATTTCGTTTTAGTGCATTATTCCTCACAAATATAACAACTCAATCAAGTTCTTACCCAAATATTAAATATTACCTCTTGTATTATTGCTACCTGGTTTCGATGGCTTCTCTCCAGCCTAGCAATAATGGATCTGAGCCCTTCCATAATCTTGTGGGGATGTTCCGGTGTCAAATAGAAAATTTTTGGATTGAAGTAGAAACTTAGAAATACATAAATAAAGAAAGGTCATTTAAAATTTCATAAAAAAATAATTGAGAATTAAACATTCTAATGATATAAATATATATGTACCTGTATAATGAATTGGACGTCCAAATTTGGTGTTCAACTTTCTTTCTATAATCTCAATCACTTTACTAGCAAAATTACACTTCTACCCAATAGCTGATTTGACCCTCTTGATACCTTCGTAAAGGATGCCCATGGTAGCTTTCTTGTCAGCATCCACCATTCTTAACACCGTGACCAAAGGGGCAGTGGCCTCTACGGAACATCGAGACCAGAACCTCCTATTTGAGACTATGCCGTTCACTTTTAACCCGGTACTGTACTTCAAGAGGCGGTCATTTAACCACTCTTCACTGGTAAACAATATCTTTAATGCACCTTTAGATTCTCGAATGGAGTCCATAACTAAGTAATCTGTCGCAAAACGAGTTATGGCAGACCTGATTATCTCTTTTTTCTTAGACTGTTATCAGAACAAAAATAAAATTTTAGAGTGGTTATATATAAATCTTTACACCAACCTCGCTTCCTGTAGAGTCTTTTTCATAATTTTGATCTCACCGATCTCCTCTAACATAAGATTGATGTTGTGTGTAGCACACGGGGTCCATACTAGATGCTTCTTCTTATCCATCAATTTACTGCATGTAAAAACACATGCACGCGTATTGTCCATAATAAACTGGACTACATGCTTATCTCCCACCTCCTCCACTATCTGATTATATAATCGTACCTAAAAGTTTGCATCATTCTTTATCCCTGATACATTTTTGCTATATAAAAAAGCTGTACCTTTTGGGGAATAGGCCAAGAAGTGAAAAAACTCCTTGTTGCTAACTTTATTCAACCAATCATCACTTATGAGAGTAATGCCTGTTATTGGCCAACTCTGTTTATATTCTTCAATCCACCTTTTAACTTCCTCCACCTCTTCATCCAAGATTGGCCCACTGAGTTCATATACCGTCGGGGGCTTTATCCCGGGCTCGGCTCTCAAGATTGCATTGACTATAGGTGGGAAATATGAGCTACTAACTGCATCAAAGGGGATCCTTTTATCGTAGAACCATTTACCAACAAATCTGCCCAACATGTTTCTCGTACCTTTCACCATGCCTTTGAGGGTCATCTGTTGTGACTTAGGCTTTGAGAGAAATAGGTCTATACGATCATGACCTGCAATACTGATACTCCTAGATAAGCTAGAAACAATTTCTTCAACGTCTGATTCCTCTTGATACATATTGCCACCAACCCTCCGTACATATTTGAGCTGGGCTCGCCATACATGCTCGAGCTAGGCCCGCCATGCATGTCTAAAGCTAGGCCCACCATGTATGCTCATGTCATGACCACCAGGCATTCTAAACCCGCATTCCCTCTGGTATGTTTCCTGTAAACTCATTCTTGCGGCCATCTCCAAGTCATTATTATATTGCTCTTCTGGATCATTCCCGTTCGATGACATATATAAACCAGTTATCTCCTCATCCACCATCTGCTTTGTAATTTTTTTACCTTTGGTAGCCTTGAAAAATGCCGTCATCTGCTTTTTTACATTACTAGGGACCCTATTGCACACAAAAACATCCCCCTTAACCCCTGCCAAGTGTTGCTTGAACCTATGTACGCCACTACTTATCATTTTTTGGCAGTAATTACAAATAATTTTATCTTTTTTGTTAGGATCAAGTCTGACCCCATGTTGTTATGCAGGGTCTTCCCTAGATCTTGCCATGGTTCAATTGTTTTAATATGTAAATGGTTAAAAATTAACCCGATAATTCAACATGAAAAATAATCACCATGGATAGTGATAATATGCAGGGGCAGTTCATGAAGTTATATTTGTTGTTAATGAAAAATATTTCTATTGACAAAAATATTTTAGTTCCTATTGGCAAAAATAATTGATTTATGCAACATTATAGATAAAAATAATCTATATCAGCCATTACAATAATATAGTCATCCATAATGTCACTACACGTACATTTGACATAAAAAATATTTGCAATGATATAGTCATTCACAATGCCACAAATAATATTTACAATAATATATGGGAACATTCCCAACTCAATTAAAATGATCACAAATAGTCGTACATCTCAATTACAAAAATGAAAGATAATATAATAAAAAATGCAAGCTCCAAACATGCCTACAACTCAATTATCAAGAATATATATACAAATTATGTATTAACATACATTTTTTTGTATTAAAAATTTAATAATAAAATTGAAAAATGTAAGATAATATATTTATCATACATGCCATGATTTTTTTACAATGATATTCATACAGTTAATACCAAGAGTATACATACATGCCACAAATAATATTTACAATGATATAGCCATTCAAGATAATATAATGATAAAATATTTATCAATCATATACATACATTTTATGCATTAAAATTTAAAAATACAGTTTTGCATTAAAAATTTAACAACATGTATTTTTTTGCATCAATAATTTATCAACATGTAATTTTTTAACAATAAAAATTAAAAACTACAGTTTTGCATTAAAAATTTAACAACATGTATTTTTTTGCATCAATAATTTATCAACATGAAATTTTTTAACAATAAAAATTAAAAATACAGTTTAATTCATCATGATAATCAAAACCTAGTCACGATTTGAACAATTTTTCAAAAAATCACGATTTCTCGAATAAATTGATCATCAAATTTTTTTATAAAAAAAACGCAGTTCTTCACAGACCCACCTGACATCAGTCATTCCAACTCGACAATCCGCCTCAAATCAAATAAATTACATCAAATTGATTACAAATTAGTTATTAACACATTATTATAAAAAAAAAGAAATAAAATCGATTGAATGGGGGGAAAAAAAAAAAAAATGCAGTTCTTCACAGACTCACTTAATATCAGTCATTGCATCTCAAAAATCAGGCTCAAATTGAATAAATTAGATCAAATTGAATATATTTGATGATAAACAATGCTATAAGGAATCAAAACCCTATAAACTTGACACATTATTTGTAAATAATTGAGTAAAATCGATTGAATAGCCGAAAAAAAAAAAAGAAAAAAAGAAAAAAAAGCAGTTCTTCATAGACGTCAGTCATTTTTTCTAAAAAATCAAGCTCAAATTAAATCATATCAAATTGAATACATGTGATGATAAACAACACTATAAGGAATCAAAACCCTATAAATTTAACCCATTAAATAATTGAGTAATATCGATTGAATGGCAAAAAAAAAAAGGCACTTTTTCACGAACATCAGTCATTTTTTCTTGAAAATCAACCTTAAATTGAAGAAATCAGATCAAATTGAATACATTTGATGATAAACAACACTATAAAGAATCAAAACCCTATAATATTAACACATTATTGGTAAAATATTGAATAAAATTGATAGACTGAAGGAAAAAAAAAAAACAGTTCTTACCTGTTTTTCCTGCAACCATGGCTTCAAATTCAAATATGAGATGTAATCGTCCAAAATACTCACAAATTATGAACAAAAACTTGTAGACAACACTCTTAAGATCAATAACCTTCAGATTTTACAAAAAATGATGCCCTATTTTGCTTGAAATCAAAGAAATGGTGGATCCCTAAAACTCACGCTTTGTTCTTCACAGATCCAAATATTTGTGATCAAAATCGATGATTCTACAACAATTTATTGACTGAAATGTCTGAAAAGATTAAAGTAAAGGCTGGAAGATTCGATTAAAAAGCTGAAAACGAAGAAAAATGACAAAAAATCAATGATCTCGTGAATAACACTCCCGTGTTTTCCTATTGAGAACCGGTGACTCGGCGATTTTACTGTTGGGAATCGCCCGGTTCTCTCAGGACACGGGTGATTCCCTGTATTTCTATGGAACCGGCACGGGTGTGTCGGTTTCCGAGTCGAACCGGGCGAGTCCGGTTCGACTCGCCGAGTTTTCAATCACTGGGTACAACACAGTCCCAAAAATTGAGGTCACTAAATCAAGATCATAAAATTTTCTCACTTAAAGAGACCAAAGCATAGGATATTTATGCTAAACAATGGAAATTATTATGCAAATAGAATATGTAGAAAAATTCCTAAATTATAGAGCACAAAAATACATGCAATTGTTATGTAAACCTTCACTCGAAGAGTTAGTGTGTGCACAACAATTTTCAATATTCCATAAAAGATGTGCACTAATTTCAGCAGCCAAAAATGAAAGAAAGAAGAGCTGCACAATAATTTTCAGCAATTGAGAACAAATATTTTTATCACTCTTCAAAGTTTGATTCTTAGTAAGCAAAAACAAATGTTTCGTTCCATCATCAAAGATTGATTTTTCAATTCTTTTAGAGACTGAGTTTCAACAGTTTTTGTGTCTGTGCATCTTTCTCTACAATTTCAACAATAGCTCTCTCTCTTTCTAAAATGACAGCAACTGTACAAAATAAAGACATTCTCTCTCTCTTTCTCTCTCATTCGTTATTTCTGAGGACGTTATCTGATTCTCAACGAGGAAATCAAATATGGAGAAGTCAGTTATGGATGGTTGTCCGTCATATATGGATGTAATATCTAATGGGATGGTCTTGATATTTAGCAAAGGTATAAAGTCAAAACAACAGTGACATTCAGTGATATGCACTAAAATTCATCGCAATAATGTTCAATTTGATTGACAGAAGCAGTCTTCCAATTGCAAGATGGAGGATGTCTTAGAGAAGAAAACAAAAAAGGCTTGTCTATACGAAAGTCATAGATTTGCTTTTGCTATGAGAGAGAGCATGGAAGGAATAAAAATAAATAAATTGGAGTCAAATTTACAAGATGCGGTGAGTTTTACAAAATTTCAGTGAATTCGTGAGGTTGTGGTAGGATAACAATGAGATGCAAAAATTTGAGTAATAGTACGAGCATTAGCTAACAACAAAAACGTTGTGACTCATGGCCCATAAAGCTAACAACGAATAATTAAATGGATTAGACTCATAGCTTTGGAGCCTGCAACTCAAAACTAGGGTGACGGGAGAGGACATCAAATTGAGGAGTGAAAATTACACTAACACACTTTGACAATAATCTCTTACTCTAATACCAATGTTGAATTATTGATGAAAAGAAATGAACCTTCTAAAATCTCAAGAATTGAAGGCAACGTCATAAGACTGTGAATCGTAGAGATCAGGTTTTATCAAAACAATTAAAAACTCTGTGTTCCTTTCTATAGCCATGGAACCCTTCTTAAAGAGAGATAGAAGTAGGTTGTTATCTAATGTTCGGCTTTCCTCTTGGAATATCTGAGAACGTGATTCTCTTTTCCGAAAAGATGGATAGTTATCTTCTACCCGTTGGATAACAACATCTTCTCTCTTTAAGAAGCCTTTTTAATGATAAATATTAATATACATTAAGATAAATATTAAGAGAAAAAAATATGGCACATGTGAGGCCCCATGGCCGCCCACACGTACCAACGTTGGAACCCTCTTTTTATGTCCCTGGGGTTAATCTATTGAGCATTATTGTTGTCGATTCTCTCGGGGTCATTTGGAAAGAGAAAAATCAGAGAACCTTTGAAGGCCTATTATTCGGCAGTCTACTATTCGGCAGTTTATTGTAAGTTGGGCTTAACGCTTCTTTTTCGTTGACTGCGATTCCTTGTCTTCTCTTTTTTACCCATTTCAAAGAGCAGGCCACTTCATCTTAGCCTTGCTTAGTTTACCCTTTTTTTTTCTTTTCTTACCTTGCTTTTCCTTTTGTTCTTTTTTTCTGTTGCCTCTTCTCTCTATTTTCGTTTTCCTTTTATTGTAACCTTTCATTATCTTAATGAATATCGCCCTTTCTCAAAAACAGAAACTGTTCAATGCACATGTCAGCAGAAAAGCTGTAACTCTTTGATCCTCAACCACAACCACTAAAGCTTTTAATTAGTTGTAACAACCAGATACCAACCATCACATGGGTTCCCAAGAACATTCATCATGCTTCATGCGGTAGTCCCACACTGTACCGGTAGGTGGGCTCTAAATTATCCCATCTACTGGTGCACATCAAATTACCTGAGTTGCCGATAGGCACTAAATTACCAGAATGCCCTTTGAACCACAGGTGGCTTTGCCCATAGTGGTAAAAGATATACGAGCCATGAGCCCGGCTTGCACACATGCAGGGCTAAGGGTGCTGATGCAAGCTCACGCACACATGTGCATATATGTTTGCATGCTTGGCATATTCCGCTTAGGCCTTCTCAACCTTTGAATCTTAAAACACAAGTGAAGAAGTCCTCATATTTAACCGTAATTTTCCTAACCCTATTCTCCAATATGGGATCAATGACCCACAACTTCTAATCTTTATAAATAAAACAAAATGCAATTTCCAAAACATTATATTGCAAAAGAAACATTATTTTGAAATAGCACTGGTATTTTGAAAAGAAAAATACGATAATATTGACATTGAAGAATTAATTTGATGATGAAGGAATAGTATTTGTGAAGGTTGTATACTAAATGTAAGTGGACTAATTAAGTTTTGAAGCTTTCTAGCTTTAAAAAAATGTGTCATGAAAATGTTTATATAATAATAATGATTTTGAAATCATAAATACTACTATGATCAGCAATTAGTATTTCTTCTAGGACACAAAATTTGGAAGCACATTTTATGGATATTGACTGGTCAATTCTACTGGTGTGGAAACGCCTTATGAAATATCAACTACTGAATTTTGGGATTGTCCATATTGCACATGTGCTAAACTTCCCTTCGCCTCACTCCAAGATATGCACGAGACTGTGCATCTCTACATTGTTCCCTGTTCAAATACCTCCTAGGAAATGATAGGATTCTAGGGTTATGACTTATTTCCTTTTATTATATTATATCATTACAAAATTTGAGCTTATGTTAAGAATTAATTGGGTAATGCACGCAATAAACAACATATAACAATTGCATGAATATAGTCTTTTCTTGTATTATTATTATTTGTAGTTATTATAACATTATTAATTATAATAGATTCAAATATTATTGACAATGTTAATAATATATTGTGGCATTATAATTATAACTAAATATTATTGAAATAATAGAGAGAGGTTGAGATTAGCCGGCTGGCAGACAGCTATAACAAGCGTCCAATGGCCCAGATTGAATTTGAACCGATCCGATGGTCATGATTGTATTTTGTATTTAAATTTTATTTTATTTATAAATATAAATCACTTGAAATTTGGAGTGTCTATTCTTAAAACATAGGATAATTTAATAAAAGTATCAAAAAATAATACACAAAGCTTAAATAGACCAAAATACCACAAAAAGTTTCAGGGGTATTTTGATCAATTTATTTTTTGCAAATAATTTTTTAATATGTTTATTAGGTGTGCCTTGATGAGAAGAGTGGATACCCTAAATTTCATGTTATTTAGATTTATAGAAAACAACTTAAAATTTATATACAAAATATAGTTGTGACCGTCAAATCGGCCTAGATTTAGTCTGGGCCGTTGAGCATACATTATTTCATTAGCCCATGAGTTGACATGACCTTTTCATTAAATAAAAATAAAAATAAAATTGTAATGAGATTTGTTTCCTAAAAGACAAGAGTTGTAATCCTATAAAACTCTAGTAAACCAGAGTAATCCCTATGAATGAGATATTGGTTTTACCCTTGGCTATCATATGTTCCATTGTCAAATCACATATATGTATTGTTGTTCTTTCTCTCTCTTCACTATTTTCCTTTATTGCAAATTCTACATCAACCAATTTAGAAAAAAAAAGAAAAGAAGGACATTAAATGATATATAAAAGATAAAGGGAAAATTTACAAAAAAAACTCTTTTTTTTTTCAGAATTTTAAAATAATTATTTATATTTCATATTTTACACTCAAGTCCTATTTTTCAAGATCATTCAGCTCCATGATGGATCCAGAAAAAATTGTTTAAAAAACTATTAATTGTAAGGAATATCTAGATCAATACCAAGTAGAGAGAGAGAGAAGGCAGTGACTAAAGCAAGATGAAATTAGAAAGAGATCCGTATGAAATGGGAAGAGAGAGAGAGGAAAAGGCTACCCGATTTTGTCTAGGCCCCAACGAGCTATATTCTCGTTTTAATGTTGCTGTTCATCTCTGCAAGAAAATTTGACAGGGAAATTAAATTTTTAGCCTGTGGGGAGAAAAATAGTTTTTGTATTTTAGGGACAAAATAAAGATTTTGGATCCAAACAGCGAAAATAGGCAATCTCCAAAGAAAATCATTTCCTGATTTTTTTTAAGGATCCAAACGGCCCCTCAATGCATTTTAACTTTGTGCTATTTTTTATACATAAGATTGAACTCAATTTTTATATGTCAATGCTTCGCACTATAAAAAATACAAAAAATAATTTTAAATAAATCAAAATAACCAAAATATCCCTAAATGTTGTAGGGTTAATATACCATTTATTATTGTTTGATAGTTCTTTAATATTTTAACAATGTATGAGGGTAAATCTAATATTTTACCAATGTATGAGGGTAAATCTAATATTATCATAAGGGAAAAGTTTACATAGAGCCGAAGCTCTAAACAATCAAATTTGAGCCTACTTCAAAAAGTTCACTAGAAGAGGTTGTTTTGATGCCCAAATATCTTCAAATTGATCATCTCGACATCAAGATGTATGGACATGAGAAAAAAATGGATTTCAAGTTATGGAAATAGTGTATTTTGTAACGCCTTTTAGACCATCAATTTTCAAGATTTTCATAGATCTATCGATCTACACTAATTTTGAAGCTTTAACGTTTTTAAATAAAGATGAAAATATATTTTAAGGCTATCACCAAGATTTTCAGTATGGAAACGACATTTCTCGACACTATTTGAAGGTAGGCTTTGATTTGATTGTTCAGAGCCTAGGCTACATACAAACCGCACCTATATATATATATATATATATATATATATATATATATATATATATATATATATATATCTGGAAGATGCTACAGTATGCCGATTCGTGCACCACAATAGTAAACGCCCAACGGCCCAGATCGAATTTGGGCCGATCTGACGATCACGGATGTCCGGTAGTATTTGAATTTTAATGTTTTTTCTACATTTCTAAATCACTTGAAATTTTAGGCGTGTAGGCGAATCTATAAAAAATATAAAAAAAATATTTTACATGGAAATAAATTGACCAAAATACCCCTAAAAAGTTTCGGGGGTATTTTGATCAATTTGTTTTTCGTAAATTATTATTTTTATATTTTTTATTATATGCTCCTTGATGAGAATAAAATATACCTAAAATTCCAAGTGATTTAGATTTGTAGAAAAAATATTAAAATTTAAACACTCTCAGACAACTGTGGCCGTCAGATCAACCCAGAATCGATTTGGGCCATTGGGTGTTTACTGTAGCAGTACACACATGGGCGTACAGGAACTTATATATATATATATATATATATATATATATATATATATATATATATACTACAAAACGCCTATAGGCGAAAATGAACAGTGATTTCGCCTACCCTCATCACCATCTAAAGTTCATCGTATGGTCACGATTGTCCGAAAGTGTTTCATTTTTCATTTGTTTTTTACAAATCAGAATGATCTGAAATTTAGAATATGTATACATAAAAAATAGGCGAATCTAAGAAAAATATCAAAAAAATATTTTATATGAAATAAATTGACCAAAATACCCCAAAAAATTCCAGGGGTATTTTAATCATTTTTTTTTACGAATTATTTTTTTTACATTTTTATTAGGTGTGTCTCACTAAGATGTACACACACTCCAAATTTCAGATCATTTGGATTTGTAAAAAACAAATGAAAATTGAAACACTACTAGACAATCGTGACCGTGCGATAAACTTTGGATGGTGATGAGAGTGGGCGAAATCACTATTCATATATGCCTATAGAGGTTGGGAAGACTTTTTCATATATATATATTCTCAAAAAGTAGGACTTGAATGTAAATAATGAAAAAATAGGGGATTCTAGAAGTATGGTGCACCTTAAAAACTATAAAAAAAATGTTATTTTGATGCTAAAAAACACTCCACATGATCATCTTTTCTTCAAGAAAAAAAAGAAAAAGAGAAGGATTTTAAGTGCTAAAAATAATTCATATTATAATATATTATCTGGATCACCCATTTTCAAAGATTTTGAAGTGTCTATAGATCTGCTTGATTGAACCCCTTTTTGGAAGTTCAAACTTTATAATTAAGGATAGAAATAGATTTTAAGTTCATTGGAAGGTTTCTGACCTTGGAACTGCGACTTTGGATGGAGTTTGAAGAAGCACATTATTTTAAAGTGCCATTTGGTAATTGAGAAAGATGCTTTTATGGGAACAAAAAAAGTAGAAGTAGACAACTTGTGGCCGGAAGTTACGAGCACTTGTTTGGCAACCTGTATGTAAAAACAATAGAAACCGTTTATTTAAGCGTTAGTTATGAAACTTATTAATTAGAGATTAAAACTTATCTTTTGATTGAGATTTTTCAGTTATAACCCATCCATGTAGTTACTTACATATTGGGCAAATTTCATATTAAAAAAATTATATGAAACTCATTGATTAGATAGTGAGACTTATCTTTTGATTGAGTTTTTTTTAGTTATAACCCATCCATGTCCTTAATTACATGATGGGCAAAGTTCATATTACTAAATTTTATCATTGGATTTGTGGGCTTCCAACAATTTAAGCAAAATGGTCTTACATGGCTAATCAAGAATGCAAGAACTACTAACGAAAAAATTAGAGCATATTTTATGATATTTGTTAGCAAAATTTAATGAAGCGTGCATATAGGATCAAACCCAAGATCAGAGAAAGGGTGTCGTGAGGCTGGTGATTGTAAAGCCTGAATTTTTATCCGTTTGCCATTTAGAGAGATGTACGCCTATTCATTGTTAACATCCTCTCTCTAGCTTCCCATTTTATAAGAAGAAGAAGGGGTAACCATTGTATTTCTCCAACGGGTCTCTGAGAAATGAAAGGGTTTCCTTATCTCTAACGGGTTTCTAAAGAGTTACATTCATATGGATATGACAGTTAGACGAATGGTTACGATCATATGGATATGACAGTTGAATATATGAAATTCCCACAAATGTAGGCTAAGACATGTAAGGCCTCATAGCCATACATGTCAACATTCCCTACTTGGATATGATGGCTAAGCATGATAAGTCACATACATACTTCTTCTTTTGAGTATGACCTTTAAGAAAATATATTGTCATGAGGTTTTTCTCACGCTTTTGTGGATATGTCTCTCATAACCAATATTTATCATGAGGATTTTCACGTTAGTGTTGATTTGTCATCTATCATGAGGGTTTTCACGTTAATGCAGATTTATCACTCATGAAAATTGACATGCTAAGGCAGATTTATCATTCATGAAAACCGTCAGATTTGAGCATTTTTAAGTCTCATTAAGCTAGTCTATCATGAGGATTTTCATGCTAATGCGGATTTCTCACTCATGAAAACTGTCTAACTTCAACATTTTTAAGTCCCATTAAGCTTGTCTATCATGAGGATTTTCACGCTAATGTAGATTTCTCACTCATGAAAACTGTCGGACTTAAAATTTTTAAGTCCCATTAAGCTAGTGTGCTTAAACAGTAGTTTAACACTTAGACCATTTGTTAATGGGTCAACGATCATATCTAATGAGGGCAAGTAACTAACAGTTACTTTACCTTTCTCAACTACATCTTGAATGTAGTGATTTTGGACATCTATATGTCTTCCTTTGGAGTTATTTACGCTACTTTGAATTAATTTAATTGTAGCTTGATTATCACTTAATATTTGGATAGATTCGTCAATTATTTGCAGCTTCAAGGTATCTATAAAGCACTTTATCCAGAAGGAAAAAGTACAAACAATGCTACATGTAATGTATTATGTTTCCTGCGTGTATCTAGCTACACACCCTTGTTTGTTGCTAGACCAAGAAACAACAACCCCTCCAAAGAGAAAAATATGTCTTGAGGTGGATTTACTATCATCCTTATCCTCATTAAAATATGCATCTGAATATCTCATAACTTCAAGCTTATCTGCTTAAAAGTACAATTTTAGAAACTACCCTAAAATTCTTTTTAAGGCTTTCCGATGAGATATGATTGGATTATTTTGATATCTACTAACAAGTCATATGACATAACTCAAATATAACCTTGTATATCTTATTGCATATACCAAGTTACCAATAACTTGTGCATAGGGAACGTTATGTTTTTTTTTTGTTTTTTGTTTTTTGTTTTTTGTTTTTTGTTTTTTGTTTTTTTGTTTTTGTCCTTCTACTGGACAATCCTTCCAACAAGACTAGACAACTTTACTCCCTTTTCAACAAGAGTAGACAATGACTTACAATTTTTCATTTTAAATCTTTTAAAAACAAAATCTAGATATCTCTTTTGACTTAAGCACAACAGTATTTATTTTTTATCTCTAGTTATTTTTATGCCTAAGACAAAATATGCTTCTCCTTGGCATTCAAAGTAAACCATATTGCACTCTAACTTGCAGCTTGTGCACCAGTTCTTCATATTCTTTTTCTTACCAGAAGCTTTAATCCGGCCATTAATGGAGTCACCAACAAAACCAGGCGTCTGAAGGCCTGATGGTAGATTTGCCTTTGCTGCATACTGAGACCCACCCAAAGACTTGTCTCTCTCTTCCCACATTATAATTTTCTTTGTTGGGGTGTAACTAATCAAAACCCCAATCCTCTAAGTCACATGCATATGATGCTATTTGTTGAAGATTAATTTCTTTAAAAAATATCAAGATCATCGACCCCCAACACTACCTCTGCCTTTTCTCTCTCCTGAACTTTTGAGCAAGTTCTATCATGGGTTCTGCAAACAGCATCTATGGCCCTTGTTCCACTATATGCTTCCTCTATTGCACCATCATGGTAACCGATTTGACCGATCGTCATGAGAAGCTCATGTTTCTGCAAAAAATAAAAATAAAAATAAATAATATATATATATTGGGCATAAAAAGTAACAAACAAATCACATAAACTCTATTATTAAAACCAATGGTTTAAAAAACGGATCGGTGACCCGGATCGGGCTTCCAAAAAACCGATCCGGATCAGCGAATCGGCAATCCGGATCGGGAATAGAGTGAATCGGTCAGAATAAAGCTTAAAAAAAATTCGAAAAAATTATTAAAATTCATTATAAATATTTTTTTTTAGGAATTCAATAAAAAATGAGGGTACTCCATTAAGAATTTTCATGTTTTTGAATGAATATGCGAATATTGATATGTTCTTTCCCTGCATGAACCGCCATTCAGCATTTAATTTACAATATTTCGTGCTCATCCCTACACTGTTGCTGTTGGGACTCGATATGTGAATAATATGGCTGGGATAGGGTGGCCTCAGAATCATCATCTCTCTCATTTTCTCTTTGAATAATATGGATTAAAAAAAAAAAAAAACAAATTTTCAAAAAAATCAATCATGGATTAAAAAAAAAATCACAAATTTTCAAAAAATTCTATCATGGATTACAAAAAAAATTCGATCATGGATTAAAAAAAAAAATCACAAATTTTCAAAAAATTCAATCATGGATTACATAAAATTCGATCATGGATTACATAAAATTCGATCATGGATTACATAAAATTCGATCATGGATTACAAAAAAAAACAAACAAACAAAAAACAAAAAATTCAATCGTGGATTACAAAAAAAGAAAAAAACAGTTCGATCATGGATTACAAAAAATTCAATCATGGATTACAAAAAACTCTATCATGGGTTACAAAAAAAGCAAAAAACAAAAAATTCAATCATGGATTACAAAAAAAAAAACAAACATTTCGATCATGGATTACAAAAAAAAAACAAACATTTCGATCATGTATTACAAAACATTCGATCATGGATTACAAAAAATTCTATCATGGGTTACAAAAAAAAAAAAAAAAAACAAAAAAAGCGATCATGGATTACAAGAAAAGAAAACAAACATTTCGATCATGGATTACAAAAAATTCTATTATGGGTTACAAAAAACCAAAAAATTCGATCATGGATTACAAAAAAACAAAAACAATTCGATCATGGATTACAAAAAAATCGATCAAGTATTACAAAAAAATCTATCATGGATTACAAAAAAAAAAAAAAAAAAAAAAAAAAAAAAAAAACCGTACGGACTCGCCGATTCACTGTTCGGACTCGCCGATTCCGTACAGTGAATCGGCGAGTCACTGTGCGGAATCGTCCGGTTCTCTCTAGAACCGGACGATTTCTGATTTTTCAACCGATCCGGTCCCTTTTCGCGAATTCCGAGTCGAACCGGGCGAGTTCGGTTCGACTCGGCGTTTTTTAAAACGCTGGTTAAAACATTTAGAGTAAAAATAGGGAAGATGGAAGTTGGTCGCTCTGATACCTTTGTTAGAAAAATTTAATGAAGAGTGCGTATAAGACCTGAGATCAGAGAAAGGGTGGCGTGAGATTGGTGATTGCAGAGCCTAGATTTTTATCCGTTTGCCATTTAGAGAGATATACGTATGCATTGCTGTTAACATTCTCTCTCTGGATTCCCATTTTAAAGGGAGAAGAAGGAGTAACCGTTGTATTTCTCCAGCAGGTCTCTGAGAAACGAAAGGGTTCCCTGATCTCCAACGGTTTCTAAAGAGTTACATTCATATGGATATGACCGTTGGACGAAGGGTTACAATCATATGGATATGACTGTTGAATATATGGAATTCCCATAAATGTAGGCTAAGACATGTAAGGCCTTGTAGCCATACATGTCAACAGTATTATGCAAAAATGGAAAGCAATAAAGAACAATGTAGATTAATAAAGAACAATGAAGATTAAATCTAGAAAGTCAATTAAAAATATATGAAGCACGAGTCCAAAGATCCAAGACATCAATATGGATAGGCACTTGATAAATCAAGTAATCATTCATAAACATTCTCATACTGTTGATAGATCAATCGCACTAATACATAACCTAATGAAGCATCAATAAATGACTCAATAAAAACAATACATGACCAATGAAAAATGATCACCTGGAAATATCCTCGTGATAGGCATCAAGTTGATGGAGAATAAAATATAAGGTTTTAATTGATAAGGTGCCGTTTGTATAGAGCCGAGCTTTAAACAATCAAATAGTGTTGAGAAATATGGTATCTTTGTGATAGCCTTAAAATATCTTTTTATATCTAGTTATAAAATTTAAAACTTTAAAAATAATGTAGATTAAGAAGATCTATGAAAACTTGAAAATCTTGAATATTGACGGTCCAAAAATATATTACAAGATGCACTATTTCCAAAATTTGGAATCCATTTTTTTCTCATGTCCATGCATCTTGATGTCGAGATAATCAATTTAAAGATATTTGGACATCAAAACAACATCTATTAATGAAATTTTTGAGGTGTGCTTTAATTTGATTATTTAGAGCCTCGGCGTTGTATAAACTTTTTCCGAATTAATAGCACTAATGTCAATATTTTTGACTGATAACCAAGTCCATATGCCCAACTGATAAAGAAATACAGAGCATTAGAGCTCTAAGTCTCTAACCATTAATATAATGCAATAGACCTCAACACATGTATAAATCATGACTGATTAAAAAGCTCAACATATACATGTATAGACCATGACTGATTACAGAGATCAACAAGTACATTTATATCAGTAGTACAAGGATTGCCCGAGAATGGTTACTTATCTGAAATCTAATAGAAAAATAAGGATTACTTCTGCAAACAAAAAACATAAAATGTTGGATTCATGTGGCCTTTAAAGGCCTTATGAGTGCTTGTAAAATGAAATGATATAGTGGAACATGAATTCAGTGGGAGTGTGGTCCCTCGTGGACCATATTAATGTTACTGATCTGTGCTTAACGATCTAGGCCAGTCGGTTGGGAAAAAATCATGTTACATGGGCATGAAGAATAAACCGATGAGGGTTTATGGGTTAGCCCTTGATGAGGTCGGAGAACATGCCCGGATGAGTGAGCCGAGGGACTGTGTGACCCTTGTGTGTGATGGTGGCCTACAGAGACAGGGGCCAAAACCTCATCCATGTACCATCACATGACATGCATATCGATAGATCGTTCAGGAAAGCCAGAAATCCACCTTTTAGGGTGAAGCGTATGCATGTGCGAGAGATACCCCTATGCGCCATAGAGCTGCGGTCGCATAAGGTTTTGGTGACCTAGACTTGTCTCTAGGGGAGGACCTGAAATCTACAGACTGGTATTACAATCCCTTGGCTCATCGGCTAGACTTTGGTGACCCACTAATGAACCCCTGCTTGGACTGTATGTCATGGAAAATACTTGGTCGGTCTGATAAAGCAAGTGTGGTCTGTAGTGCACAGTTGAAGGTGGAGTGTCCCATGATTGTTGATTCTTAAATCATATGGATCATTTTTCCATCAAATTAATTTAATTGTATTTGTTTTATGCTGAAAATTATTTTAATATTATTATTTGAATTTTTATGAACCCCTGGATATTTTATTTATAATTTTTGGATTTATAAAATTAAAGATATTGATTTTACAATTGTTTAAATATTCAAATAATATTCTAAAACCATTTTATTAATTTTTTATATATAAACATATCATGGGGCCGATTGTGCATATGGGCCTGCCATATTTTTAGAAGGTGGGGCCTATGAATGCCTCCCTTGGGTGGCGTGCCCCAGCCTTATTCTCTTTCCATTTTTGGTGATATGGCATGTGGCCATCTGGTTGGAAGATATTGACTAAATATTGACTTGATATATCTTTGAAAGATTTTGTGGCAATATTGAGTAGATTTGTGCTATTTTATAGTATGCACAATATTTTGATTAGATTTAATTTATTTAATTCCTATTGATGGGAAAATGGTTTAGAAAAGGGGGATAATGGTTCATTCACCTTCCATAATGTTGATGACCCATCTATGAAATGGATGACTCAAATCTCTCACCCCACAAGTCACCCTTGATCGATGGTCTATGTTCAATCTCACAAGAAGAAGTAAGCCAAAACTCTAAGAAACCCTAATCTTATTCAAAGCTTATAAAAATGGATTGTCTCTACCCAAAATCTCTACACCTTATCTTTTTATTTCTCTCTCTTAAGAAAGTTTATCTCTCTCTCTCACATTGTGAAAGAACCTAAGGGTTTAGGTTATGGAGTTCTTCTCTCTCTTATATCTCAAATATGGATTTATAGCTAAGGGTTTTAGGGTTTAGCAAAAAGAGAATCCATCTCTCTCAAATTAAGTTGCTAAGAGAATTCAACTAGGGTTTGAACTTGTGATCAAAGGGGTTCATGTTCCATTGGTGTAGCTTGACCGAAATTTGTTTTCCCAATTCGAGATTGAAGCTAGACTGTTGATCTCGCGCCATCGAATAATGGTGACTCAATGTAGGGTGTAACAAACCCAATTGAGGTAATCTCCGACACTCTTTTTTTTGTTTCTTGCAATCTTATCTTTTATTCTCAAGCATAGTGCATAGTTGTTTCAATGACATCAAGTTGTTAAGATATTGGTTTTATTGTTATGTTGATTTTATTTTGAAATTTATCTTATAATAGAGACCACATGCAAGTAATCTTTTGCCAAAAGAAAAGGGTAAAAAAAAAAAAAAAAAAAAAAAAAATCCTCGGTAAAAGATCGCATAGGTCTTTCTTTCAGAAAATACCTCAACACCATAATAAGAAAATAAAGCAAAACATAAAAAAATATAGCTGGAAAACAATACTTGACAAGAGAGAGAAGGTGCTTGCTCTGAGAGAGAGAGAAGGTAATAGAGGTTGAAGAGAGGGAGAGAAAGTGGGATTACGGATGAGAGAGAAGGGGGGGCTAAAGCTTGGGAAAAGATGTGAGAGAGGGGGTTTGGGTTAGAGAAGAGAGACTAATTATATTTGGAACAAGGTCGTTACAATTAATTTTGACCATTGGATGTGAAATTGGATGGCTATATTTATTGCATTGAACAAGTCCAAAATTAAAAAACAAACAAATCTTAAACTTTGTAACACATCAAAGCAATAGTTATAAGCAGTGATTAAAAAAACGCCGAGTCGAATCGGACTCGCCTGGTTCGACTCGGGAATCGGCACTGGACGTGCCGAATCGGTCAAAAAACACGGAATCGCCCGGTTCTAGAGAGAACCGGGTGATTCTGTACAGTGACTCGTCGATTCACTGTACGGAATCAGCGAGTCCCGTGAAGAACACGGGCTGCACAATGTTCTTCATGGGATTCTTCAAAATTTATCATTTTTTTTATCATTTGTTTTTGTTTTTTTTGCCTTGTGATCGAACATGCAGGCTTTACACATATTTTTTCAGCCTTTTCATGGATTAAATGGTGGAGAAATTTCGTTTTTTTTTATCATGAAAGTTAGGTTTTTAGGGTTTTCGCCTCTCCATGTGTTTCATGCCAAATAAAGCATGAATCTGTGAATATTTGTAGTCATTTTGATCGTAAAGTTGTTCATCAAAACATTATGTTACGAATTTGTGAGAATCGTTGAGAAAAATAGAGTAATTTGGAGATTGAAGGCTCGGGTTCGCGAAACCAGGTAAGAACTTAGGGTTTTTTTTTTTTTTTTTCCACCATATGATCTATTTCACTGCATATTTTGAAAATAATGAGTTACATTTGTAGGGCTTTTAATCGTTATTGTGTTTTTTATCATGTAACATATTCAATTTTGTTTAATTTGCTCAATTACAGCCTGAGTTTTTAGATGAACACAGTGATGTCTGTGAAAAAAAATTTCTGCTGTTTTTTTTTTTTTTTTCCGCCTTTCGATTTTTTGTTCATGAAATATTACAATTAAATGTATTAGATTTCTAGGGTTTTTAATCGTTATAGTCTTGTTTATAATCATATGTACTCAATTTGATCTGATTTATTCAATTTGAGCTTCATTTTTTAGATTCAATGACTGTTGTCTATGAAGAACTGCGTTTTTCGTTATTTTGCTCATTTTAAGCCATTAGATTTGATTTATAGATGATAATGTGTTCAAAATTTAGGGTTTTGATTCCTTATATTGTTGTTTATCAGAAAATGTACTCAATTGGATGTAATTTATTTGCTTGGAGGTGGATTTTTTAGTTAAAATGGCTGATGTAAGATGGCTCTGTGAAGAACAAATTTTTTGTTTTTGTTTTTGTAATCCATTATCGAATTTTCATTTTGTGTAATCCATGGTGGAATTTTTTGTAATCCATAATTGAATTGTTTTTTTGTTTTTTTTTGTAATCCATGATCGAATTTTTCTTTTTTTTCTTTTTTTTTGTAATCCATTGTCGAATTTTTTGTAATCCATGATCGAATTTTTTGTAATCCATGATCGAATTTTTTGTAATCCATGATCGAATTTTTTGTAATCCATAATCGAATTTTTTGTAATCCATAATCCATGATCGAATTTTTGGTATTCCATGATCAAATTTTTTGAAAATTTGTGATTGTTTTTTTTAATCCATGATCGAATTTTTTTTTGTAATCCACGAT
Organism: Amborella trichopoda; assembly: GCF_054954075.1. Lineage (NCBI taxonomy): Eukaryota > Viridiplantae > Streptophyta > Magnoliopsida > Amborellales > Amborellaceae > Amborella > Amborella trichopoda. The sequence continues at coordinate 32,720,841 of NC_142343.1, forward strand.
CGAATTTTAGGAAAATTTGCTGTACTGTTTTTTTTTATTTTTTATCCATAATCGAATTTTTTTTAAAAATGATGATTTTTCCAAAGGATGTGAAAGTCGTGACAAGGTTTAGATTATCATGAGGCATTAAACCATATTTTAAATTTTTATTGTTATAGTTTTTGTTGAAAAAATTGTATGTTGATAGATTATTTATGCAAAAAAATGCATGGTATTATATTTTTAATGCAAAACTGTATTTTTTTAATCTGTTGTTAATGCATGTTTGAGTTGGAATAACTTATGTTAGGTGGCTCTGTGAAGAATTGTTTTTATTTGTTTTTTTTTTTTTGTACATGATGGATTTTATTTTAAAAATCGTGATTTTATGAAAAGATGTGAAAATAGTGACCAGGTTTTGATTATCATGAGGTATTAAACCAGATTTTTAATTTTTATTGTTAAAGTTTTTGTTGAAAAAATTGCATGTTGATAGAATATTTATACAAAAAACATACATGTTATTATATTTCTAATGCAAAACTGTATTATATTTTTTATGTAGTTTTGCATTAAAAATGTATTTTCAATTTTTAAAATGTTGAACGCAAAAAATACATGTTGTTAAATTGTATTATCGTGTGGAATTAAAGTGAATATCATTGTAAAAAAATCGTGGCATATATGACAATTATATTATCCTGCATTTTTTCATTTTTATTAATAAATTTTTAATGCAAAAAATGTATGTTCTTGATAATTGAGTTGTAGCCATGTTTGGAGCTTGCATTTTGTATTATATTATCTTGTATGTTTGTAATTGATATGTACAAAAATATGATTGTCAATAGAGGTATTTTGCAATAACAAATAACGACAAATATGACTACATGAACTACCCCAACATATTATCACTACACATGGTGATTATTTTTCTTGTTGAACTGTCAGGTTAATTTTTAACTTTTTACATGTTAAAACAGTTGAATCATGTCAAGATCTGCAGAAAACTCTGCATGGCAATATGGGATCTGACTTGATCCCAACAAAAAAGATAAAATTATTTGTAATTACTGCCAAAGAATGATAAGTAGTGGGGTACATAGGTTCAAGCAACACTTGGTAGGGGTTAAGGGAAATGTTTCTGCATGCAGTAGTGTCCTTAGTAATGTAAAAAAACAGATGGCGGCAATTCTTAATGCTAACAAAGGTAAAAAAATTGCCAAACATAGGATGAATAAGGAGATAGCTAGTTTATATACGCCATCAAGTAGGAATGATACAGAAGAGCAATATAATAATGACCTAGAAGAGCAAATATAATAATGAGCTGGACATGGCCATAAGATTGAGTTTACATGAACAATATCAAAGGGAATATGGGTTTAGAAAGCCCGATGGGTCTAGCTCAAACATGCATGGTGGGCCTAGCTCAGACATGTATGGCGGGCCCAGCTTATACATGTATGGCGGGCCCGACTTAGACATGCATGGCGGGCCCAGGTCGAGCATGTATGGCGGGCTCAGCTCAAATATGTATGGAGGGGTTGGTGGCAGTATGTGTCAACAAGAATCAAACATTGAAGAAATAGTTCCTAACTTATCTAGAAGTGCCAGTATTGCAGGTCATGGTCGTATAGACCCATTTCTCTCAAAGTCTAAGTCACAACATATGACCCTAAAATGCATGGTTAAAGGTACAAAAAACATGTTAGGGAGATATGTTGGTAAATGGTTCTACGATAAAGGGATTCCTTTTGATGCAACCAATAACCCATATTTTCCACCTATGGTTAGTACAATCCAGAGAGCAGGGCTCGAGGTAAAACCCCCGACAGCATATGAGCTCAGTGGGCCAATATTAGATGAAGAGGTGGAGGAAGTTACTAAGTGGATTGAAGAATATAAACAGAGTTGGCCAAGGACAAGCATTACTCTCATGAGTGATGATTGGTTGAATAAAGTTAGCAAAAAGGAGTTTTTAAACTTCTTGGCCTATTCTCCAAAAGGTACAGCTTTTTTATCTAGCAAAGGCGTATCAGGAACAAAGAAGGATGCAAACTTCTACGTACGACTATATGATCAGATAGTGGAGGAGGTAGGAGATAAGCATGTAGTCCAGTTTATTACGAACAATGCTCGTGCATGTGTTTCTGCGGGCAGCAAGTTAATGGATAAGAGGAAGCATCTAGTATAGACGCCGTGTGCTGCACACAGCATCGATCTTATGTTAGTGGAGATTGGTGAGATCAAAATTGTGAAGGAGACTCTAGATGAAGCAAGGTTGGTGTCGAGATTTATATACAACCACTTTAAAATATTATTTCTATTTAGAGAACACTCTAAGAAAAAAGAGATAATCAGGCCTGCCATAACCCGCTTTGCGACCGATTACTTAGCTGTGGACTCCATTCAGAAATCTGAAGGTGCATTAAAGAGATTGTTTACCTGTGAAGAGTGGTTAAATGACCGCTTTTCGAAGTCCAGTACCGGTATAAAAGTGGACGACATAGTCTCAAATAGGAGGTTCTGGTCTCGATGTTCCACTGTCGTAGAGGCCACTGCCCTTTTGATCACGGTGCTAAGAATGGTGGACGCTGACAAGAACGCTACCATAGGCATCCTTTATGAAGGTATTGAAAGAGCGAAATCAGCTATTGGGGAGAAGTGTAGTTTTGTTAGCAAAGTGATCGAGATTATAGAACAGAGGTGGAACACCAAATTTGGACGTCCAATTTATTATGCAGGTAAATATATATTTATATCATTAGAATGTTTCATTGTAAATTATTTTTTTATGAAATTTTAAATGACATTTCTCTATCGATATATTTTCCAGGTTACTTCTTCAACCCAAAATTTTTCTATTTGACACCTGAACATTCCCACAAGATTATGGAAGGGGTCAGATACATTGTTGCCAGGTTGGAGAGAAGCCATCGAAACCAGGCAACAACAATATAAGAGGTATTATTTAATGTTTGGGTAAGAACTTTATTGAGTTGTTACATTTGTGAGGAATAATTCACTAAAACAAAAAATATTTGTTTTAGCTTGCTATGTATAGGGATGCTATAGGATCCTTCGGAACTAGACTTGCTAGGAATTCTCGAACTAAGATGGATTCAGGTTATCCCCTAGCTAATATTTTGTTCATTCATATATTTAATCTTATGAATTGTTCTTGCCCTTACAATGCTTTTTACATTTTAATACAGCTGAATGGTGGGAGATATATGGTACTGATGTACCTCACCTAAAGAGGATAGCAATCAAGGTGCTCTCCCAGACATGTTCTGCTACTAGCTGTGAGCGCAACTGGAGTACTTTCCAATTGTTGTACACTACTAGGAGAAATCGACTCGCTTCGGATAAGCTTCATAAACTAGTCTACGTTCATTACAACTTAAACCTCCGAGAGCGACAAATAAGAAGGAAGCTTGAAGACTATGAGCCGATAGACTTAAACACAATATTTGTCACACAAACAGCAGACCAATGGGTAGTAGAAAAGGAGGAGCCAGTGTTGCACAAGAGAGCGCTCCTTGAGGCTATCGGTGCGGAAGAGCTTGAAGAAGGTGATGAGCAGCATGAAAGAGGAAGCAGTCAGTCAACGTATCCACAATTCGTCGGAGATGTTGGTGATATTGCACCTAATGAAGGAGAGTGGGAAGGGGGTCTAAGGGAAAATGAGAGAGATGATGATTCCGAGGCCACCCTATCCCAGCCATATTATTCACATATCGAGTCTCAACAGCAACATGGTAGGGATGAGCACGACAGTGTAGGTGAGCATGAAGGATGGACAAGCTTCGAGAATTTTGGATTGGAAATACAACAGAACACTCAGGGATTTGGATATAGTCAGACGCTTGCTAATATCGATGATTTGTTTTTAGATCGAATCAATGAATTGTCAAACGAATTCAATCAATGGCACCAGCGTAACAAAGAATAAGAACGACGTCGTCTGTCATTTTATGTTTAGATCATATGTTACTAATTGTATGCTTTATTGTAGTCCATGTATGTTGATATACTTATTCCATGATAATTCTATGTTTATCCTTTTGTGTGACTTAAATTAAATGGTAAATAGTAGTTCATGCAGGGAAAGAACATATCAATATTCGCATATTCATGCATAGAAATGAAAATTCTTAATGGGGTACCCTTATTTTTTATTGAATTCCTAAAAAATAATATTTATAATGAATTTTAATAATTTTTTCGAATTTTTTTGAAGCTTTAATCTGATCGATTCACCCGATTCCCAATCCGGATCGGTTTTTGAGGTGCCCGAGCAGAGTCACCGATCCGCTTTTTAAACCATTGGTTATAAGTAATTGTGACCTCCTTGTATTAAAGAGAAATGATCTCATCATATACAATTCCATAAATAAAAAGGGTCCAAAGGTTCTTATGGAGAGATATGCACTGCAATTTTCCTCGTAATTAGGGAAAAATGTGGAAATGCAGAACCATGCATCTCTCAAAATTTTCATGTTTTCGCCTATTCACAAACAAGGGAAAACGTAGTACCCGAAAAACAATAGATCAAATTTTCGTGTTCTATCGATTACCAAACAGGGCATAAATGTTTGATGTGCAGACCTCATATTTGTAAAATTTCAAAAGAGGAGAAATAAAGAGCAAAAGTTTCAAGTTCTTGATTTTTGTTGAAGAAAACGCAAGGAGTGGAGAGCCTCAATTGAGATCGTGGCAACAAGTCGTTGTTGCTGACCACCGATTTCACTGCCTTGATTCGCGTTGCAATCCTACCCCTCAAATATAGAAAAGCTTTTTAAAGGAGAGGATATGTAGCTTTTTCTTATTAAAATGGAAAACACTATGTGTCCAGCGTGACCACCTAAGAGACAAATTGAGGTCCACCTTAATTTGATTGCTTAGGACCTTGCCCTTATATAAATTTTATTGATAAAGGAAATGGCTTAATATTACAGTAAGGCGCACCTAAAAAACCCGTACAAAAAAGATTGCTCTTATAAAAATAATGCATTAAACGTGTATTATTTAGACCGTCTACTTTTACGATTTTTATGTCCTCGTAAGTTCAACGCCATTATTTCATTTTTTTGAAGTAGTTTTGAAGCCTCATACAAACCTCACTTATAAATAAAAGTTTGAGTAGGGCGGGCAAACGGCAGGGCATGGTCCGGGCCAACCCTGGCCCTAGCTCAGACTTATTCCCTTGAGGGCTGGCCCAGCCCTAGCACTCGCCTTATCAGGCCTAGGCCGGGCTGAGGCGGGTAAATTTAAAGGCAAACAATGCAAAAAAGATGAATAAATAAGGGTTGTATTGGGTCGAGGCTGTTTTGGCTTGGCCTAGTCCCAACCATCAAGCTACATTTTGTCTCCTAGGCCCTAGTTTTTTACCGCCGGATATCAGGTCGGGCGGGGCCACCGGCCCATTGCCACCCCTGTTTGAGACAAAAGAAAATGAAAACAAGGTATGGGTGACTGACTGTATTTTTGGGGAGCTGGATCATGTGTTACATATGGTATGGCGGACCACCTAATATACCACCCGCCACCTCTAACGGCTATTTCCTAAACCATGTTCTTCCCTCTCCACCTACAAAACAAACTCCTTAACCAACTCACCCATTGACTTGAACCCCTTTTTCTCAATCTCTGGACCAGCCTGCATCTCCCTCTTCAGGTTTCCTTTCTTCCACAAATACACACACTCTCTCTCTCTCTCTCTCTAAACAATGTAATTACACACCCACCTCTTCTCTCTCATCCATTTCCCTCTCTACCCTGTTTCTCTTGTTACCCATCTCTTTTCTTCTCTTTCTCTCTCTCCCCAGCCTCTTTATCTCTCTACCAATAGAGAAAAAATGGGGCAGGAAGAGCCAGGCACGAGCTCTACCCGCTGGGCGCTCGCGTGCAAAGTGGTTAGAGAAGAGATCGATAAATCGACAGACATCACGAGGGCAATACGAAGGGAAATGTCAGCTTCTTCACGCCAAAAGTCTTCGTTCACTGCTCGAATCAAATCAGAGGTCAAGAGACTCTCCACGTTTCGATCTCAGGAATCAATGAGGAGAGAGAATACCAATAATAAATCCACGTCGAGGATGGTTAGAACAAAATCGCGTGCAGAGAGAGGGCTTAGGAGCCTACGGTTTCTCGATAAAGCATCGGGGAACAAGGAAGGAGAGGGATGGAATGCAGTTCAGAAGCGGTTTAACCAATTTGCGGTGGAGGGCCGTGTCTCAAGAGACAATTTTGGGCAATGCATTGGTGAAACTCTCTCTCTCTCTCTCGCGAATGCTTTTCATTTTCGGGATGAATAACACGACATTGCAGTTTGTTGGTGATTCATACAGTGAGTCGTCAAAAACGTTACTACATTTTTTGTCTTTTTTCTTTTTTTTTTAAGGAATGGGGGATTCGAAGGAATTCGCATTACAGCTCCTTGATGCAATGGCAAGGAGTAGGGGATTAGATGTCGAGAATGGCTTATCAAAAGAGCAGCTTAAGGAGTTATGGGGAGAGATGGCTGATCAAAACTTTGATTCTAGACTTCAGATATTCTTTGACATGTAACAGACCTGCAGCTCTCTCTCTCTCCCACACACACACAAATACCAATGACAAAATTGTTGTATCTGCATGTCTTCAGGTGTGATAAGAATGGTGATGGCAAACTTTCAGAAGACGAAGTGGAGGAGGTCTGATTGATTAACCCTACAAACTTTAGAAACTCGAGATTTCCCATTTCTTTCATCAGTTTCCTTTGAAAAAAAACAGAAAAAACACAGTATTAGTAATGAATTCGTGTCTCCCTCTGAAGGTTATCGTGTTGAGTGCCTCTGCCAACAAGCTAGCCAAGATCAAGGAGCATGCGAAAACTTATGCTGCATTGATAATGGAAGAGCTCGATCCCGACGATTTAGGTTATATTGAGGTAAAGACATTCTCGCTCTTAGTACTAAGCAATTAGTGATTTATTCATGAAACAGCAACTCAAAATGAAATCATCAACCATCAATCATCAATTCATTGCAATAATTTTTTTTTTAGTATTTCAAACTTATTCAGTTCATAGTGGAAACAATGAATTGGGACTTTCACATGTTATTCATCTACTAATGAATGATTAAGAAGTGCAAAGATCACAACTGATAGTGCTCCAGTGTATATTATTCTGATTGCTTTTAGATGATTAAAGGATCAATCCTTTCTAACAAGTTGCATTTTCCCTATGCATTCCTTCTTAAATAAATCCCAAATTATTTGAGGGAACTGTATCATAGCCCAGTAGAAATTCTCCTGTAATCTGATTCACATTAGGAGCTTACCCACCATAACAAATCCGTCCGGCTCTTTGCACAGATATGGCAGCTCGAGACCTTACTACAAGGGATGGTGAAATCAAAAGGGCCCGAAGCCTTCTCAAAGAAGAGCCAAACTCTCACTAGGACAATGATCCCAATGAGATATCGAAACCCAGTGAACAGATATCTTGATTTGGCCAAAGACTTTGTCCATGAGAATTGGAAGAGGATATGGATCATTCTTCTTTGGATCATGGTAAATGTAGCTTTGTTCACATGGAAATTTTTACAATACAGGCAAAGATCAGCATTTCAAGTCATGGGGTACTGCGTGTGCACGGCCAAAGGGGCAGCAGAGACCTTGAAGCTCAACATGGCACTCATACTACTACCGGTTTGTCGAAACACCATCACAAGGCTACGATCGAGTTTTCTGAGCAAAGTTGTTCCCTTCGATGATAATATCAACTTTCACAAGGTGAGGCACGGCATACACAGCAGAATTAAATCATAAGGAGATTTTACCTTCTTAATTTGATAGCTTCCCTAATTTTGAGAAATCTCAGGAAATTTTTTAATGAGATTTTCAAGAGAAGAAAGCTTACACAGTGTCATGAGACCTTTCTTCATTTTTTCAAAAACTTTTCTCGGACTTTATTTTTTTCCCTTAGAGATGAGATAATAGAAAATTCAAGTTGAAAAATAGGCAGAGTACGATGAATCAGTGATCAAAATCCTGGACTCGGGCTCAGAGTCTCTAGTGTCCCTATCCTGAGTCCCCCAGCTTGCCTCCCAAGTAGTACCAGGGCTTTGTTTTTCTACAACAAAAATCAAGCAAAGAGGGAAGATTCATGGGTGATTCCGAGGTTTTCAGGGTCCCGATCCCGCTTTACTCGGCCTGGGAAGTTATTGACCACGAATGAACTATGCCATATGGTAATCCCATGCAATAGCTACCAACAATTCTAATAGAGCAAGGGCATTACGTATAAATTGGTGAAAACAGTTGTTAGGGTTTTGTGCTTTCTTGATAAGAAGGTCAAAACAGGGAAAATTTCCCATGAATCTGGAACAAAAAGAGACACAAAAGAACAAGATTTATAACTATCGCTCAAGTAAACAAAATTTCCTGCATAAAACAATGGTGATTTTCATTCATATATAAAAACAAAAAAAAAGGAAAGATACTTTTCTTACACCTCTCTTTCAATGGCAGACAATTGCATTTGGCATAGCAATCGCAGTCATAGTCCACTCAGTTATCCATCTTGGCTGCGACTTTCCCAGAATTGCGTCTTGCTCAAATGAAGCATTTTTGAGAACTCTAGGACCCGATTTCAATTACAAGCAACCCACTTTTCAGAGCCTAGTCTCCAGCTTCCCTGGTGTTAGTGGAATCATCATGATCTTTCTCATGTTGTTTTCATTTACGCTAGCAACACACAGCTTTAGAAGAAACGTTGTGAAATTGCCATGGCCGCTCCATCATTTGGCTGGGTTCAATGCCTTTTGGTACGCACACCACCTCCTGGCCATTGTCTACATTCTCCTCATCTGTCATGGCTTCTTCATGTACCTTACAAGAATCTGGTATAGGAAGACTGTAAGTATTTAAACCCCCTGATTTTAAGTGACAATAACAAATACTTGTGGAGAAGTACATCATAATCCAATGGACTAAAGAAGACCATAATCCCATGGAGTTGCAACCATCCAATGGTATGATGCTATCACCATCCAATGATGGCAATGCTCATTGTTAGAGTTGACAAACTAGAATTGCACCCAATGGTGGGGTCTCACTCTCTTTATAACTGTCCATCATTAGATTGGATGGAATTCTTTAGTCCATTGGTCTACATTATACTTTCCGAACATTTACTGCACCTAATATTGCTTTTAGTCCTACTCACTGGAAATTTCTCATATTTACAGACGTGGATGTACTTGACAGTTCCAGTTTTGTTCTACATTTGTGAGAGAATAACAAGATTTTTGAGAGAGAAACACTATCGAGTTAGCATCATCAAGGTACAAGAGCATTATGTCACAATATGATGCCAGACGAGTTCTCTTTAATTCAGTAGATTAATGTACTTGATCATCAAAAAATTTGCAGGCTGCAATATATCCAGGAAATGTATTGGCATTGCATATGAGTAAACCTCCGGGATTCAAATACAAGAGTGGAATGTACCTGTTTATAAAGTGCCCCGATGTCTCTCCTTTTGAATGGTAACACTTCTCTAAGCTCAGTTGAATGATATCTAATTCTAGGATGCCCCTTTGCAAAATCCTCAAATTCTCTCTCTAAAAGCATACTTTCCTAATTTCTTAAACCTCTTCTACTTGGTTACCTCTTTAATCAGTTCTCTCTCGTTCTCTTACAGGCATCCCTTCTCCATTACCTCTGCACCAGGGGATGACTACTTGAGTGTCCACATCCGTACATTGGGGGATTGGACAACAGAGCTAAGAAAGCTATTTGCAAAGGTCTTTCAAATTTGTTGCCATTATGTCTAGTACTAAGAATTTTCAGATTGGGTTTGCTAAACTAAGCAGCGGTTTTTGTCCATTCAGGTCAGTCAAGAGGGACCAACCGTCGATAAGAGTAGCCTGGCTAGGCTCGAAACCACAGTATATGCTGATGCAGATGTTCCACAGTCAAGGTATAAATCCCATAAGTTACTTGTAAGGGGATTGAGGATATTTGTTATTGTCTTCACAAGCTCTTTCGGTTGCAGGTTTCCAAAGCTTCTCATTGATGGACCATATGGCGCCCCCGCTCAGAATTACAAGAAATATGACATACTTCTGCTTGTTGGACTGGGGATAGGAGCAACCCCAATGATCAGTATACTTAAGGACCTTCTCAACAATATCAAGTTCAATGAATTTTGCTCCATCAATAGTACTGATTCGAAACCTATGCATGAAACTCAGGCAATGGAAATCCATAGAAATAAGGGAAAGGGACCAAATAGGGCCTATTTCTATTGGGTCACAAGAGAACAAGGCTCTTTTGAATGGTTCAAAGGGGTCATGAATGAAATTGCAGAGTTTGATCATAATGTATGTTCACAATCAAACTGCTTCAACTCATTCCTTATTACTGTGACTCTCCCCTTGACTATCATCTGATATCTTTGATGATATCAACTATTGCAGAAAGTTATAGAAATGCACAACTACCTAACAAGCGTGTACGAAGAAGGAGATGCTCGATCAGCGCTAATTGCCATGGTTCAGTCTCTGCAACATGCTAAAAATGGTGTGGATATTGTCTCAGGAAGCAGGGTAAGTCCTTCGACACCAAGTTCCCTAATGAGTACACAAATTTTTCAATTTGTTCTACAACACATGGAAACTGAATCTATGAGATGGCAACTGGCAGATACGGACGCACTTTGCAAGACCCAACTGGAGAAAAGTGTTCACTGAACTAGCCAACATCCATAAAACATCTCGTATAGGTAAAACAAACAAGAAAAAGAAAAAAGAAAAAGAAAAGTGATATTTTAAGTATCTATCGCCTTGAGATTGAATTGGCGTTATCTGAATTTGTTATGGGAATTGCAGGCGTCTTCTACTGTGGAACACCCACGCTAACAAATACACTCAAGAAACTCTGTAAAGAATTCAGCCACAGCACCACCACCCGCTTCCAATTTCACAAAGAGAACTTCTAGCATACTGAGCTTTTTGTGTTTAAATTGTTAAAATGTATTTTTCAGGAATTATATTAGCCTTTATTTGAATTATATTAGCCTTTATTTTATTTTATTTGGAGTGACGTAGTAAGTGTTATTTGTAATTTTGCAATCTTATGTAATGGGAAGTTGTAGAACTAATAGGTGGTTGGTATTTTTTTTTTAAATAGGTAGTTATTGCTGTACAAAAGTAGTTGTTGTAAGTGGGTAGTTGTTGTCGTAATTTTAGTTGCAGGAACCTCTATTTCAAAGAAGAGGTGCATGGTGAGAAATGTGGTTATCTTTTATGTCAAGTGTAACACCTTGATGTACTTCATTTTCAGTTTTTGAATGCAACTTTCACCTCTTCTTGGTTCTTCTTCCTTTTTTTATTTGCTTGAGTCGTAGGCTACTGTGACATTGTTACACTAATTGAGAAGCGGATTGCTCCGGTGTTGTGGCATCCGTCATTCTCTAGATTTTGATGGATCTAAACTTCACCAAACCATTGTATATGATTTCTCATTTTCTTTCCTCTTTGTATAGCCCTTCTTTATAGCGCACTTTCTCTTCCCAAAAACTGTAGCTCCACAAGATCAAAAAACTAATGTTGAGAATGTCTAATTATAGACAGAATGCTTGGTTTCTTTATTTCATGGAGCATCCACCTTGGTGCACTTTTCATGTGGTCATCCATTATTACACCCTCTTTAATCTGCTTTGTCTCAGTCTCTTTCCACAACTCATTATTAATATATCTAGTTAATTCCATTGGAGTCATATGTGGAGTTTTTGGTTGATTCTTTTTAAAATTTTCCCTGACCATCCATTTTTCTCTTTACGAGTTTTTTGGATTTTGGAACCTTCCAGGTTCTAATGGGTTATCCTTCTATTGTACTTGACCATTTTTCTCGGCCTCCCTCTTCCTCTAGTTTTTGCATTACCTCTCAAGTTTCTTATTGCTCCATTCATTCTCTGATCCTCCTTTTCTTCTATATTCCAATTCATCTTCTATATTCCAATTCAACTTTCTGATGTTCAAGGAAGTGCAATTTTTAAGGCAAACCAACTACTTGAAAATTCTCAAAGGGAATTCCATATATGGGATCCCAATGTCAAGTGGTTGAAGAGCTTCCTGTAATTCATCCCAGCCGAGATCTTCGAAGTGGTCATCTTCATATATAACCCTGTACAAGTTTGTCTCTGAATCATATTTAACCACCTTGCCATGATAATACCTCGTTCCAAATATTTTCCTAACATCCCTGCCTGCCACCCATCTGCCAAAGCTTTTCTTACACCATGCCTCTGAATCAGTTGCAGAGTCAAGGTTTACATGAGAATTAATACTGAGGCTTTCAACTTCTGGCGCTTTATTTGCTATAGTTAGTTAATGGCAATCTGAAATGTGCATAGAAAGCTTAGTAATTACAGATTGCCCTACCAATGATGCATTAGACAAAGCGCACACTATCATGTAATTGTAACATATGATACAGGAAACATACAGTATAGTGCAATGGCCTATGAAAAAACTATGGTCCAAGGGGTCAGAGTCGTCAGACAGGCAATTTGAATGATGGAAAGAGGAGGAAGCAGGACCATTCTGTGTTGCTCTAATCGGTTCCCTTCTCTTCAACATTTTCCACCATTTCACCAAACAGTGGTTACCCTTTGGACTAGACTATGGTTCTTCATAGTCCATTTGGCTGCACCGAACTTCGCTTGTGATAAAATCCCTCTTGGAACTAATTTCAATGTTTGAACTTTGAAGAGTATTCTGCAATGGACAGATGTCCAATGTCTAAATTCATAGGAAAAATAATGCCTCTTCTATCTAAGTTCATCAATACAACCAATGTCTAAATTCATAGAAAAAATAATGCCCCTTCTAACTAAGGTCATCAATACAACCATCGCATGATGAGTTTTGTTAAACTGTCCCAATTAATTCATTTAAAGTTAATCAATGAAACTGGCTGTACTACTTCTGGAAGTACTAAAAAAAACTATACAAAAGGATTTTTATTGATATCTCACGTTGAGTGATGCATTATTATAAAAGGAACCCATATGTACTAACATATATATACAAATATGTGCAGCGTTCTCGGGAACCTCTAGCTTGCGGAATCAGGAATCCCATCCAAAATCATGTACATGATTAACTAATGCGAAGTAGATGAATACAATTATAATCGAGTAAGAGAAATAAAGTAACACAAAAAGAAACACCACACCCCATAGAGCTACTACATCCACGGCCTCGACAAGTAGAATCTACTATCACAATGAAGATTACAATTTTGAGTTACAAAAGATAATACATATCTTTAAACATCGGTAAAAAAACTATTATCGATCTTCCCTTCTAAACCCGCTCTCCCGACCGAGCAACACCGTCGACCAACCTCTTTCCCACCGCAATGCCGCTACCGGAAAGAAAACCTCGAGAGAAATATAGATATTTTCTCTCTCTAAAAGTGGAAGTTAACCAATCCAAAATTTATAGGAATATTACCCCTATCTCAGAGGTCATGTCTCTCTCTCTTGGAGTCTCATTTCCATATTGAATATCCATTCCCATAACCCCTAAAGGGGTGACCCTCAAAGGATGGGTATTAGGTCATCCTTCACACTCTTATACAGATATGACTTTTTTGCTTCCCAAAAAATCAATTTTTTATTTCCCATAATACTCTAATCTTTAGACGAAAATATGGGTATGGTAATTTAGCTATCACCAAACTCAACACAAAATGAGTGTTAATCTATGACATAAGAACACGGATACAAATATCCATGTTTGACTTGGATTCGAAGTATCCAACTCACATACCATATTTTGTCAAGGCTATACAATTCATATTTCTACATATATTTCCCTATACTTAAATGGTCACTTTTCATGAATAAGATTAGCTTGAAAAAGTTAAGACAAGGGGTTCAGAACAAAGACATGCATTTTCAAAACAAAAGAAACAGGTACCTACCCATGTTTTTTTTTAATTTATTTTTACGTAATTCAGTGGGGATGACGAGCACTACCTATTTTTTAAAATTATTATTGATTTTTTAATATATTAAGTGAAAATAAAAACCTAAACTTTAGATGAAGCACAAGTGGTACTACCACTACAACACCAACCCTAACCCCAACCCCAACCCCATTCTCGTCAGGCACATGCATTGTCTTACAAAAGGGCACAGGAAACTTATAACGCGGATAGAGAACAGTATCCAAATCTATGTCCATGTAGTAGACACGTGTCTGCAAATCAAATGATGAAAATTCTCAAAAGGAAATTTCCCATGTAGTATGCGTGTCTTGCAAGTCAACATGCATCTAATATGTAAGAATATTGGATTCTCCGAAATACATGCGACAAACATTGCAGTGTTGGAGAGAAAATCCGTGGCATATCGTGCTGAAATACTTCCCCTTTTTTTTTTTTTTTCTTACAGGTTTGCTCCGAAGATCGCACTGAGTCCAACGGTGGTGGTCTAATCAAAATTAGACAATTAGACACTTCTTTAAGTTCACCATATGTGATTTTCTTTCTTTCCGGTTACAAAAATTGTCATTTCTATAATATTGTCTTTCTAACTCGGAGATTCTGAAATATTGACTTGCCTATATTGAGATTTGAAAATATATGGCTTCTTAAAATGAGATACTTAAAATACCCGAGTATCTAAGGAATATTTAAGAAATCGTATAACCTTGAGTCTGAAACCTAAGGACCACACAAACCTTAGTGAACCTCTAGTCAACCTAGACTTAGTTTAACTGTCCCAAAATCATCCAAAACATATATTAACCTGTAGTAGACCCTGGGAGCTTTCTAACGATCTAAGAATCATTCAAAACGGAGGTGCCAGGACGCACAATGTGGCTAGTGTCGCACACCAATGCGCTAGGCACCGCACCTCGAGCTGTGAGACAGGCCGTGAGTCGCACAACCCGATAGCTTGGGGGCAGTGGGCACATTTCCCAAATTTTGTGGATTAATATGATTAAGTCTGTTCTACCCGATTATTTCATAAAAATATGAAAATCCAAAACTTTTTTACTAAATTTGGACTCTTAAATTGATCTATTTTCAATCATAACCCTAACTCAACCCATTGATGCCCCATTTAAAATCCTAGAACATCTGAAAAATCATAAAAAAATATATTACAAAAACGAGAGAAATACCTCATGGGAAAAAATCCTTAGAAATTAGTAGATAAATTTAAAAAAATAGGAAAAACCCTAAGATAATTCCCATAAAATTAGAAAATCCCCAACAATATTAGATAATCCCAAAACTCTTACTAGAAATTAGGAGACCCCAAATTCCTTAGAAAATTAGGGAAAACCATCTCCCAACCTTAGAAAAAATTAGGTAAACGTTACCTAAAGATCCTTAGCCCTTCCAAAAACCTTAAAAATCCGAAATCTAAGAAAAGGAGCAATAGATCCAGCAAATTCTAGCAAACAAAGGCATCCAAAACAGGATATGGTGGCACAAGAAGAGCTGCTCGTTATAAATTTTTTATAACAGGCTCTGATACCAAATTGACAATGCAGAATTTGGTATGCTAATATGCCTCGCCTGTTGCTTTTCTACCTGAAAACAAACCTTCTCACTCTCGGCTATCCGCCACCAAAACCAAAAGATCAAAACAACTTCCTCTTACATGACTTCCTTTTTTCAACAAAACATGATCTTTTAATGACACACTCTTAAGTGTTTTGCGAGTTATATAAAATAGGTTTTAGGATATAACTAAGAAGGACCTTATACAAATTTTAAACACGCAATTCATAACAGGAAAACTCCAATATTTTTTTTCTCAAGAAACTCTCTAGTACATAAGAAACTCATCAGTACATATAGACCTCATGGAGTATAAAGTGCCTAGGAATTGTCATATGAAAGCCCCAATATGCCTTAAAAGTCTCGGTTCGTTGATCAACTCACATATCTTGGCTAACGACTAATGATTGTAAAGGGTATCAAACCATCTCAATTCAAGATAAGCTCTGAGATATATATTTTTGAGACCATAATATACATCTCCACATGATATTGGAAGAGTTTGGATACAGTATGATACACCTTTAAACTCGTCGTCGGTCAAATATGTGCATCTTGGCTGATGTCCCGTCATAAAAGTGTATCAAGCCATCTCAATTCGATACAAATTCTGGAACATATATCCTCGAGGCCATAATATGCCTCTCCACACAATCTTGGAAGTTGAATACAGTATGATACACCTTCGAACCTATCGTCGGTAAAATATGTATATTATGGCTAACGACTAGTCATAAAAGACTATCAAGCCATCTCAATTTGAGACAAGCTCTAAGTCATATTTCCTTATGCCACACTACACATCTTCACAGAATATTGGAAGAGTCTAATATGGTACAATACATTTTTTAATCTGTCATTTGCTAAAGATGGGGTGTTTGACTGACATAGCGCAAGGAAACCTCATTATATACTTTGAGCTCTATCCTTGTAAATATATTCAATGAGACTTCATATGCCTTTAATCCAGGAATTATACAAATTGCACATCATTTGGCCTCATCAGCCATGGTTCATCAGCGATCAAGATATGCCTTGACTGACGATCCCGAACTTGATATTTTGGGGATTTGTTCAAAACAATTGGAAAATCATATTTAAGGCATCATTTCTCTCATCTCAAAGTTTCAAGTCATTTATAGATGGCTTAACCCATTATCTATATTTGTTGGCAACAAGATCTTTACGCATCGTCTGCAAGATAAATAGTCAAAATGACCTCCACTCACTAACTTTGCGATTTTTTTCAATTTATAAGGAGTTCTCTCATGGGACCTGGACCATGCCCTATCAGCCATGTAAGTGCGGTATGTTATCACACATATTTTTTTATTGTCTTTGTGTCTCCCTTAAAATACAAAAAATGCCAGTTTCTCTCTCTAAACTCAGGCAACTTTGGTGCAACGTAGACTTGTCTATATTGTGTAAAATTATACGAATATCGTTATCAACCTTTTTATTTACAGACATCTTGATGATTGATTTGTCAAGGTTGCCTTTTTGGATACTATTATTCTACAAGTAAGGAGGCAAATAACACTTTTGAGATAATGCATAGCATGGCTATACACAGAAAAGTCCCATTTATTTGTTTCATTGCTTTATTACTATAAGTTCCAGCACCCGGTTTACCCTACACCAAAATTTCAACACGGGCCTATGCCGTGCTATGATGTGGGTTTCCACTCTCTCTTGTGTCTCTCTCTCTTAGGGGTATTTCACTAAAGTGCTTGGGTTGCCTTGCATCAGTTGGTAATGTGATCAGACGGCCATGATGGGATCTGCAATGCACACACTTTGTAGATGGACGGAGGGGGTTCAGTTCTGCCAAGACGTACTTTACATATGCATCTGTGCATGGGAGCACCAATTTGCATTAGTATAGCCTGCAGTGTGGTCGGAGTCGTCGACAATGTGCACTCACACCCATACTTGAATTTTTTTTCTTCATATTAACGCATTTCAATGGGGAGATGATCAATTTGAGGGCCCTCTAATGTCAAAATACTCTCTCCTAGAGAATTTTTTGTTATATTGTACTTCAATAAAATAAGAAAACAGTTTATACAAGGTTGAAACCTTTAAATGTAGAATTAAAATGCACTTCAAAAATCCATCACAAAATGTTATTTTGGTGTTAGAAACCCTATAATTGATCATCTCAACATCAAGATGCACTTATATATAAAGGAAAAAGATCGCAAATCTAAAAAATAGTGTATCACACAACACATTATCTGGACCATCCAATTTCAAGATTTCCATTTATAGATCTATTTAATTTGAACATTTTTTATAGTTTAAAATTTTACAATTATAGATCAAAATAGATTCACAAACCATCTTAAAAAAAAAAAATTTACACCAAAATTATATTTATAATAAAATTTAGAGGTCCCCTCAATTTGATTGTTTAAAGTTAGAAACCTTACGCAAACCAGTCCCTAATTTAAAGATGTAACTTTATAAATGTTCCCCAAAAATAGTAAAAAGTGTGGTCTACAAAAAAGGGCAATCTGGTCTGAGGTGTCGGCAAACCGTAGTTAGAACTCAGACTCTGCCCTTTATTGAACACCAAACCGTCCTATAAAGCACACTCACTCTATTATCAGTCCTATTCACGCTGCCAAACTAAACCTTGTTCTGTCATCAAGCAATGGCCATAAGTTTATTAGTTTCAGAGAGAGAAAGTACTTTCTCTCTCATGGTGCCAAAACCAAACTTTGTTCTGTTCTGTCATGAAAGAAAGGGCACACGTTTATAGAGAGAAAGTACTTTGGTGCAGATAGATTAGAGAGAGAGAGTACTACTCTTTCTCTCTCTCTCTGAACTGAACTGACTCAGAAAACAAAGGGAGTAGAGTTTCTCCCTCCTTTTTGTCTATCACATCAGATGATATTGACCGCTGAGGAAAGATAGATACACAGACACTTCTTTTCTGAAGGATATGAAAGCCGATTTCACAACACACTGCAAGTAAATACTACCTCCCAGACAACGATACCGCCATGTGAGCAGTTTCTCTTAACTTAAATTCATATTTTGCCCTTTGCATTCTTCTCTCTCCAATTTGTGCTTTTCTTTCATGCATATGTTCTTTGTGGTTATTCTACTGTGTTTGTGGTTATTCGACTCTTGGTTTCCTGTACTTTAACCACTATTTCATTTTGTCTTCACAATATTTGGCTCTCTCTCCGGCAATGATATATGTGATCTCTATCTTAATGGTTTGTGTCCTCTCTCACTATTTGTACTGTATTTCATGTGATATCTTCTGTTTCAGTTTCTACTGTATTTCATGTGACATCTCCTATCTCACAATATTGTGGGTGTTCTCACTGCGGGACAAGGAAAGACTCCAAATACATTCATATTATCCGCGCGAATAATGATATATCTTTTGATAAAATATATACAACGAGACAATTTATTTACTTTTGACTCAAAAAAGTTACAATTGGATTAAATTTAAAATCGAGTGGTCAAGGATGTATCATTCATTGTTTAAGCATAAAGCAAAAATCGGGTGGCCGAGGATATGTCATTCATTGTTTAGGCATAAAGCCCGAAACAAAATTTTTCAAATGTTGTGGCGCATTTTCATCCGCTGTGTTCCACATCTATCGGTCTGAAGTGATTATGACATCATTGTAATAAAAATAAATAAATGATATGGTGAGAGTAATTCAAAGAAAGTACATAAACATTTTATTAGACGCTAGCAAGTTAGAGAAGAGTACATAGGGTATTTATAAGTTTGTTAAGGGTATTGACTCATGAGACTGAGAGCTTCTACTGAATCCCAAGACCCAGACCACAAGACCAAGGGAAGATTCTAAATCTAACTCCCATAAAACAACACCAACATATTCTAACCGTTGATTGACCCTAATTTGACAAACCACACTTTTCAAGAAGATGACGTGGACACATGGAGTGCCGTCGATCTCGGTTTCTCTTCCTTGATGCCCGTGCTTCTCACCGGGAAAAGATCAAGGGTCTCCAGAGCCCTGTAACGAGGTGCTGAGTCCATCTGGGCCGTTGGTGCTTCGACCTCAGGTTTAGGTAACATGCACATGAAACCGATGCTCCGGCATTGTTCCTATGATCCAACAAGAAATCCAAGGAATAAAATAAAATAAATAAAATGAGAAGGCATCATAAATGTTTTGTAAAGATAATATATCATCCAAAATAAGATATTTTAGGAATATATAACGGGAAAAGTTTTTATAAGATTGATTACTTTAAAATGTAGAATTAACGCACACCTCTAAAATCCTTCAAAAATGTTGTTTTGATATTTGAAAAATATCTAATTGATCATCTCAACGTCGAAATATATAGATAATAGAGAAATAAAAGAGATTTCAAGT
The DNA here is from genome assembly GCF_054954075.1 of Amborella trichopoda. Lineage (NCBI taxonomy): Eukaryota > Viridiplantae > Streptophyta > Magnoliopsida > Amborellales > Amborellaceae > Amborella > Amborella trichopoda. The sequence goes on from NC_142343.1 coordinate 32,740,778, forward strand.
CTTAAAAATAACGCATCTCGCAATGCATTATCTGGACCATTCATTTTGAAGATTTTCATATGTTTATAGATCTATTTGATTTTAACCATTTTTGGAGTTCAAAATTTTATAATTAGAGATAAAAGTAGATTCTCGCACCAACCTAAGAATTTTCAAAGACAAATTGCATTTAATAATATGGTTTGGAGGTGCACCTCATGTTGGTTGTTTGATGTTGGAACACCACACCCATTTTTTGTGCAGAAAAAAATCAAAATTGATAATCTATAATTCTATACAAGGAAAAGAAGAAGTAGCATTAACCACATATATCAAAAGAAGATAAATGAACATGATTTCAAAGTCCTCCATGCTCTCTATCTCTAAGGGGAACACACCTCATAGAACCTGGGTGGTATTTGAGTGAGAGAGAAGGAGGCAGCTTCATGTTGCGGCGTCGGCAGCTGCTGCTGTTGCTTAATCATCTTCCTTCTCAGCTTCTGCCTGTCTCTGGCCTTGTGATTCTGAAACCAATAAAACACATTCTTCCCCTCAATCTTCCCATAGTATGAGAGATGGGTTGTGATGTGCTGTATCTGCAAAGCATTCGGGGTGCGTATCCCCCCGCGATACATCTCCTCCAGTATCATCAGCTGCTCCGCCGTCGGGCACCATCTCGTCGACACCGCCTGAGGCATCTCCAATACCCCAAGAAAAGCTCTAGAGAGAGAGAGAGAGAAGCAACTATTGCAAAGAGGGAATGAATATAGTGAGAGAGCCCAAATTAGAGATATATATGTGTGTTTGTTTGGGGGAGAGATCGAAGGAAGGGAACAAGAAGAGGAGAGGATAATATGAAGAGGGGTGCAATAGGTGCTGGGTGACAGTGCTGCAATGTACAACAGGCGATATTAAATGGAATTCCAGGAGGTGTGTGTGATGTAGAGAGAGAAAGTGTGCATGATGTAGAGAGAGAAAGTGGAGATTTCTTAATGATAACCTCTTGATGGAGAAAGTGGAGATTTCTTAATGATAACCTCTTGATGGGGTGTTGTGGCATTCTGTGAATTATTGGCTGATGATGAAGGTATAATTCCAACTGCACTTTGGTTTTGGAGATTCCTGTTATCATATACTTACTGTTTGTTGTAGAGAGAGAGAGTCCTAGAGAGAGAGAACCCTAGAGAGAGTCCTAGAGAGAGAGAGAGAGAGAGAGAGTTAATGGCTACTTGTACTTGCAGAGGAGGGTGGTGGTCTTTTACCATTTACTTTTACAAATGGGGTGGGGTAAATGTTTTACAATTCAGGTACCGCCTTTTAGGTATCCTTTATTGTATTTTCATTGAATAAACAAAAAGATTGTAAAAGGAGAAAAGGAAAAGGAAGTATTGTTTCCAGTATGGGAGAGGAAAAAAAGAAATTATGATAGCTCAATTTTAAGTTCAATACCAGAAAATTGAGCTGAATTGAGAAATTTTGGGCTATTTTCCATTTTAAGGGATTATTCCTTTTCATTTTGAATTTGGGTTTGGATAACACACCCAAAAGGCAAGAAAGAACTAACATTGATACCCCACCAATGGGCTTACAAAGGCTAGTTGAATTCATTGATATGCCTTAGTAGCTTCGACTGCTCTATAATACCTATCTAAACTTACCTTTATTTAATGTGAAAGCGCTTTGTTGGGCCCTGGGAAAGTTTGGTAGCTTTTTTATCAGTGCGGAAAAGCGCTTTCACGGAACATATGTTTCTCACAAAATTACGTGTGGTGTTGATGACACTTGTCTAGCTATCATAGTAATTATTGTTTTTCTACAAAACAAGCATGGAAAGTAGAGTCCACTTGGAAAGATCTTTTTCAAAACTTTCTCACTATGTTCACTCTAAAAGTGACAACTTAGGTGTTCTAACTTCATGTCTAAAAGGACCGAAAGAGAGGCCTACTTTTTTCTCTCTTTTTTTCTTTCTAAATAGAGGGGTCTTTTTTGCTCTGGGACTATACATTGTAAAGCCAATTATCTGTTGGAGCAATGAGGTTGCAATCACCGGTGGCCATTATATGTGAAGTCTATAGCTCGGAGTACTCTAAAGAGTTCAAAAAAAATTTCTTTTTCACTTTAAGCATAGTCAAAAGTTTTATACATACAGTTTGTACAAGTCCTGGGCCTTATGAAAAAAAGGAAGTAAAACCTCACCTTGGAATCTTGTTTGGAAAACACTATATGCATGAAAAGTCTTTAAGATGGATCTAAAATCTAATTCTATCATTGATTGTGAAATTTGCAGCTCAAAAAATTGTATAGATCTTGTAGATCTATGAACACTAGAAAATGTATGGTCTAGATAATGTGTTATTATATACACTATATTTAAGGTTTGAAATTCTAATATTTCTGCAATCATAATAATCAAGGTTGAGATGATCAATTTGAAAGTTTTTCAATTTTATAACTATAATTTTCAATGGGTTTTGAGGTAGGTTTTACGTTTTTTATAAAGCTTTGGCCTTAATTTAACTTTTTCCTTATTGTGAAGTCTTTTTAGATTGCATTGTTAATTTAATGTAATACACAATTTATTCAAGAATATTTAATGCAATACAAGTTTGTTAAAAAGTTTCTAGAGGGCTTGGAAGTGAAAAGTTAACGTTCCCAAAATAAAAATAAAAATATATAAAAAAAAAACAAAGAAAATGAAAAGCCTTGGATACATATGGCATTATTGCATTCAAAGGACATTGAAATTTGCTCGTTTTTCAGTAAAACACGGAAAGGAGGGTAGCAAGCGGTACCATAAATAGGGGGTGGTTTAGAGGCTCGGAATCTGTATTCGAGCCATGACTCGTCTCGTTTGGTGATTCCCTACTCTACCACTCTAGCTCCTAGCTATACATAGGGCGTAGACATCAAAATTAACCAACAGTTAATGATACATAATAATATTATTATTATTATTTTCATTTTTTTGTTTTTTCTTTTTCTTTTTCTTTTTTGTTTTTTGTTTTTTTTTGAAATTTTGTAATTTTTTTTTTTCATGAACTTTTGTAATCTTATAAAAAAGGTGCAGTCTTAAACAATCCAATTAAGGGGCACCTTTAAATTTTATCACAAATATAATTTTGACATAAAAAATTCTCATGATGGTTAGATAATCTATTTTCATATCTAATTATAAATTTTTAAACTCTAAAAATGGTTCAAATCAAGCAAATCTAAAAATACATGAAAATCTTGAAAATAGACGGTCTAGACAATGGATTGCAACCTCCAAACAACCTTTTATGATGGATTTTTTGGTGCATATTTGATTCTACATTTTAAGGTTGCAACTTTATATAAACTTCTTCCATTATAAAAAAGATGAAGTTTCTATAAGGCTTAGGTTTTATAAAATAAAATAAAACCTCACCTCGAATCCTCATTCAGAAAGCACTTTCGGTCATGAAAATCTCCATGATGAATCTAAAATCAATTTCTAACACTGACAATAAAATTTGAAAACTCAAAAAATAGTACATATCTTGCAGATTTATGAACACTTATTTTTTAGGGTGAAATAGACAGTTTAAATAATATATTATAATATGCACTATTTTTAGAGCGTAAAATTCTAATTTTTTTACAATCATATTTTTCAAGTCAAGATGATTGATGTAAAAGTTTCCCAATAAGTAAATTGTAATTTTCGATGAATTATGAGTTGAGGCTTTAATTATTTTGATAGGGTTGCAGCCTTATCAAACCAATTTTTTTTAAAAAAAGTTTATATAACAGACCATTTATCTTGAAAAAATATACAATGAAACCATTCATCTTTAGTACAAGGTAGTCACAATTAATTTTGACCATTGAATGTGAAATTAGATGGCTACATTTTATTATGTTGACCAAGTTCAAACGTTAAAAGAAATTTTCTCGAATTTTTTGACACACCAAAGCTATCAGATTTCACATTGGATAGTGGTAAGTAATTGTGACCTCCTTGTATCAAAGGTAAATCGTCTCATTGTATAAAATCACATTTATCTTTGTTACAAGGAGGTCATAAAAACTCCTAACCATTAGATGTTAAATTTAATGGTTTGGAATTAAATTTAATAGTTTGAGAATTTCTTTTCAACTTTAGTCAATTACACTCTAACAACCACCCGATTTAAAATTTAATAGATAAGAGCTTTTATGACCTTGTACCAAAAATAAATGGTTTCTTGGTATACTTTTTCGCTTATATACGATTGATATCTTATAGTGTATAATGAAGGTACACATCAAAAGTCCAGCGGAAATGGTTGTTTTGATGTTGGAAAATCATCTAATTGATCATCTTGAGGTCTAGATGTATAGATACAAAAAAAGAAAAAGTTTTCAAATCCTAAAAGTAAACTTGCAACTCATTAGTTGGACCATCCATTTTCAAGATTTTCATATGTTGGTTTGAACTATTCTTAAAGTTTAAAATTTTATAAGTAGAAATAACATTAGAATCTCAGTTTACCCTAAGAGTCTTTTACACCAAAATTATATCTTATGACAAAGTTTGGAGGTACGTCCTACAGTAATTGTTTGACGTATATAATAAAAGTTTACTCATATATCCCTTGTTCTTGTGAGAGTGTCCAAATTGCCGTAATTATTTGACGCATATAATGAAAATTTACTCATATATCCCTTGTTCTTGTGAGAGTGTCCAAATCAACAGTGCATGTTCCTGGATTCAAATCAATGGAAACGGAATCACATGTCGGCTTATAATCTAATTTTTCATCTCCATTTACGGATGGTATAGTGGAAGATCTAATTTTGGGGAAATTTTAAGGATTTTTGGATGTTCGGGTGTTTTGAGAAAAATTCTATTTCGATATTGAAAATATTTAAAAATATAAAATTAGTATTATCAACAAAAAGAAAAAGAAGTAAGATGGTTTGTAATTGTGGTTTAACGAGGTCACAAGCATTTTTGTCAAATTTTAGTATATAAAGGGACTATTTACTTTTAGTACAATGAGGTAACACACTCTTGTCAGATTTTAAATACCATGATTGTAAGTATGTCATTGACTAAACTCAAAGTTAAAAATAATTTCTCAAACTTCATAACGCACTCCAAGTCATTCAATTTGATATTTAATGGCTATAAGTAATTGTTACTTTCTTATCACAATGGTAAGTGGTCTTATAATACATAATCTCATTTCTCTGTTGTTGTAAATGTACGTATGTACGTTCGAGTTTTAGGAGCGCTATTCGTATTCATGTGCAAGGAATGCCCATGTGCATGAGCGGATCAATGTTTATCTTATTTGCTCCGGAGTGCCTTATGATTTAACAAAAAATCGAAACACTTCGATTTTCAGAATATTTGGGGAAAGTCCTTTGATGTGAAAAAAATAAAAAAATGTGTATTTGTATAAGGGAAAAGTTTATATAAGAGTGAAACTCTAAACAATTAAATTATAATTGCACCTCAAAAACTCACTAGAAGAGGTTGTTTCGATGCCCAAAAATCTTCAAATCAATTATCTCGACCTCAAGATGTATGGACATGAGAAAAGATACACTTCAATTCTTGAAAATAGTGTATCTTCTAATGCATTTTCTAGACAACCAATTTTAAAGATTTTCAAGTGTTCAGAGATCTCCTCTATCTAGACTATTTTTAAACCTTAAATTTTATAGTGAGAGAAAGCAGTTTTGTAGGCCATTACAAAGATTTTCAATACTAAATGAACATCTTTGATACTATTTGAAGGTGCATTGTACTTTGATCGTTTAGAGCTTCAACCTTATACAAACCATACCATTTTTATAATAATTGTATTTTTTCAAATTTTTATGTTTTATAGTTGTATTTATGTATATAGAGGGGATACATTTGAAAAATTTACAGTTTTTTTTTGTTTAATTGGGAGAGTGATTTGTTTAGCTTCTATTTAGAGCCTGAAGCCGAAGACTTTAGACCGTTTAGGGCAAGAGAAGAGAATCTAATAACATTCGTGTGGATTCGTTACCAAAAGAAGTTCCCAATAATTGTGCCAAGTATTATATTTTAGACAACAATATCAAAACACAGGCGCACTTTGACCGACGGACATTTAGTTATACGTTGTGGTTTTCATTCCCATTAAACTTTTAAAAACTAAAACGGATAAGAGCACTCATCCCCAATGAATTACTGTTGCAAATAGGATAAATTAAAAAATTAAAAAATGCGCATTTATAGTAAGATTGGATCGCGTCTTCCTTCTAGCAAACTTAATTGTATTAATATACTTTTCCTATTGCAAATAGGATAAATTGTGGATCCTAATGCTCTCTCATGAAATGACCAAAATTCAAGTAAGAATCATTAGGATCGGGAACTCAACGGTTCCAAAAAGTCACGAAACTGTGACTCGCCTTCTAAACGTATTCTTGCTTTATATTCATGATTTTGACTCAATGTGGTTTTGATGAGCAGCGAGTAATTAAATTAATAAGGGTGAACAAGGCCCCAGGGAGTTTGAGAAAGTGTTGGATGGAAGTGGTGGATATTTGTTGAAATCGTGTGGTGTCTTTCAATCATGTCTATAAGGAGGTGAATGCCAAAGGCAGATTTATTGGCTAAAGATGGAATTCAAGCTATCTTTTATTTATTTCTCCTACGACATTGTAATTTTGTTATTTTACATTTGTGATTAATAAAAATTTTCACTCTTGAATAAAAAAAAAGAAAGAAAAGGTGAACAATGCAAAAATTAAAATTAGGGATTGTATATAACGAGACGTTTACCTTTTATGCAATGGGGTCATAATTACTTACAACCATCCAATGTAAATTTGATAGTTTATGTATGTCACAAAATTCAAAAATTTTTTTTTTGAAGTTTGAGCTTGGTCAATAAAATAAATATAGCTATCTAATTTCACGTCCAACGGTCAAGATCAATTGGGATTACCTTGTGCCAAAGATAAATAGTTTCATTCTATATTTTTTTTTTAAATTATGAGTAATGGTTCTATGAGACCCTCCCACACCCATGTGTGTAGGATCCCAAAGGATGATATATCTCTAGAAAAGTTATCACATGGTGTGGGACTTGACTTTTATACACATGGATGTAAGGGGGTCTCATAGAATCGTTATTCTAAAATTATATCATGTTTAAAAGTTATAGAGATGGTCTAAGATGAAAGACCGCAATATTGATTCGGATTCCATTCCAACTCAAGTAGGGCTCAATCCCCCCAAAAAATAAAATAATTGGATAAATAAATAAAAAAGAAAAGAGAGAGAGGTAGACCGCATTTGAAATGGCGCGCCCGCTGACGTAGCAAAACGCCATACGGAAGCCTATTGGGAGATGTACGGGGTCGATGGGACCATGCATTACATCGTATCTCCCTCTCTCTCTAGAAAATCGCGCACTGTCTTTCTCTCACTAGCACCAGGCTTTTCATCCTCTTCTCGAAAGGAGGGAAGGGGAGGGAAGGGAATGCAGAATAGAAACCGCTTTCACTAAATCCTGTGTCAGCAGTTGCTTGGACCCTGGGGAGCACGTGAACACAAGTTAGAGAGAGAAAGACAGACCCTGACTAAGACCTTTGTACTCAATCCTGTCCTCTTGCTTTTGCATACCAAAGACCGGGCAGAAGCTTCAACTCCGATTAAAAAATTCCATTGAATCGCTTTTCAAACCCTTCAAATAGCGCCCTCTCTCTCTCTTTCTCTCTTACAAATACCACTCTCTTAACTTTCTCTCTAATCTCTATCCAGAATCTCTCTTTCCTTTAGTAATATACTCAACACTCTCTGTCTCTAGTCAGTGAGAAGAACCCTCCCACCTCTCTCTCAGTAAAGAATCTTTTCACCTTCTCTCTGAACGCTGAAATTAATGATACCTTCTTGCCATCACCTCATTCACATGCACTGGCAAATCTCTCTCACCCTCTCTCTCATCTAAAGCAAAAGAACACAGAAAGATTACTTTTCAAAAAAAAAAAAAAAAAGGAGAAAGATACTCTGATAAGCCATTTATCACAAAAGAGAAAATCCCGGAGACGTTGCACTCTTATACATATACATCACAGCATAGTTAGCAAGTTGGGAATAATAATATATCGGCAAATCAAAATATCAATAATAAATTGGTTTTATTTCAAAAATTTAGGGGGAAAAATTGGGTTAAAAATAGGGATTGCCAAAAAAAAAAAAAAGGTTTCGTGAATGTTTTAGATTTGGCTCAGAATGGAAAAAATCGGTCATGAAAATATGAAACAATATAGGATTATGATTTGCAGTTATTGTATAGATACATTAAAACCATTGAAAAATAATTTATGGCCTTACCTAAAGTCATTATAGTAATCCTTGATAATTTTTTGTCTAAACTTCCAATATATCCAGCAACAATGCTTGTTTTGTTGTTACAACACAAAACATATCATAGATTTAATATGAGTATAAAGTGAAACAACAACAAGAATACTAAACACAAAAACTACATTAGTAAATAACAAAAACTGTAAACCAACGTATAGGATTATTTTCAAAGAAAAAAACCAAAAAGACCCTTAGTATAGAATTAAAGTAAACTAAAACAAAACATAAAGACCCAAATACATAAAATAGTGATCCATCCAAAATGCTATGTCGTATAAACCAATAAATTAAAAATATGATATTAATCAAAATTCTCCGTATATAGAGAAAACGAAAAAAATGCTTAAAAAAATTCAAATCTCACATGAAATTTCTAACTGCCTAAATTTTTAGTATCATTGAATCTCTCTCTTGCTCGTTATAAAGACGCTCTGGGTTTAAAGAAAATAAAAGATTTTTCATTGGGTTACTCTTCTTCTAAGTCTACCTATTGTTTTCAGATATATGATCATTTTGATATCTTATTATTTTGGATAATCTATTGCTTGTATTGTTCGGATTTTTTTTTTTAGGAAACTTATTAGCAAAATCTTTCGCATAAGTCTTTTGTTAAATTGAGATCTTAGATTATTATTTTTTTTGAAAAAAGGCCAAAATACATATTTATATCGATTCTATTAAAAAAAAATGTGATTTTTGAAGTTCTTTTGAAAAACTCGGAGTTCTTAAAGGAATTCAAAAGAGCGAAGATTTTTTAAGTCATAGATTTTTTGAAAAAATCATGTCTTAAGCAGAGACTTGCTAACTATGATCGAGAGAGGTCGGATCCATGTAGAGAGAGAACGAAAAATATAACATAATAACATACAATACAACTATAATATAAATATACAACATAAAAAACATTCAAAAAATAAGTAAAATTATTGTTTGGTGAAATACCGCAAATAATTTTAGGAAAATTGTTTCATACGGGTTGGACCGCATAACTACATATGTGGTCCAAAAAGTGTAAATCATCCAAAAAGTGTAAATCATCCCTCTTAAATATGGATGCAAGTAAGTGTTTCATATAAAAATAATGGAAACTAACGATCTAAATATTTCTTACTAGAATTATTATTTCAAATTTTTAAAATTTATTTATTTTTTCATATTCATGATCTCTAGGTTAGAGATTACATATCTTTAAAAATTAAATCCAAAAATCCATCTCAAAAATAAATTTATTTATAAGCCTAGATTGCCGCATATACGGACTTGACCGCATAGAAACCAGACCTAATGGGTTGAGCCCTTAATATGGGTATTAGTATCGTATGTACTATAACATGACGTAGGTGCATGCATTTACAAGCATGTATGCCCACGTGCATGCATGCAATCCCACATGGGTACGTCCGTACTTCTCTATTGGGGCGCGAGCTCATATTCATATTTAAAGGGGAATTACTCAAAATATATTTATGGTCAAATATTTTGAGTACTAAATTCGCAGTAAGCATGGTGTGTTTTTTAATCGCATAGAATTTAAGGTTGAAGTTTAGTCGATCTAATGGTCATTATTGTATCTCGTATTTGAAATATATATATATATATATATATATATATATATATATATATATATATATATTATAAACTTGATTCAATTGAAATTTTGAGTATCTATTTTTGGAAAATAAGCGAATTTAATAAAACTATTAAAAAATAAATTGACCAAAATACCTATAAAAGTTATAGGGGTGTTTTTGTCAATTGAGTTTTTGTGAATAATATTTTTATTGGGTGCACCTTGATGAGAAGAGTGGACACTCTTCAATTGATTTCAATTTGTTAAAAAAAAAATTTAAAATTCAAAATACGAAATATAATTGTGACCATTAGATCGGTCTATATTCAATCTCGGCCGTTGGGCTTAACTATTCCATCTGCTAGTTGCTTGACGTGATCTTTTTTTGTATGTATAAGGTGTCAATTTTATACAATCGAAGTAAGGAGTACCTAAAAAATCCATCAAAAAAGGATGTAAGAAAACTTCCAATTAATCATCTCGACCATAAGATATATACATATGAAAAAAGATATCAAGTTTCTAAAAATAGTAAATCCTTTTTTTTTTTTTGGGATAATTCAGTGGGGACATGCTCCCACCCGTTTTTTTTTAATTAGATTAGGAATTAGATTTTTGAAGGTGTTAGTGTGGTGGTGTAAATCTTGTAACATATTATTTGATCATTCCACTTTCACGATTTTTAAGCATTCTAGATTTACTTAATAGACACTATTTTTTGAGTTTTAATTTTCATACTTACTAGTGAAAATGTATTTTGAGGCAATTCAAAGAGTTTTTTTTTATGCGAGAACCATATATGTGAGCAGGGTTTAGAGGTAAGTCTTACTATGATGCAACTCCAAACCCTACTGGAAGATACAACTTAAACAATCAAAGGTGCAACTCCGAACCCTGCTGGAAGATACAACTTCCATGCTGGAAACTCTTATAATAGCACGTAAATATGGTTTTGCTCCTAATTATGAAATCAAAAGCTCTAAAAAAAAGTGCAGATCGAGCTAATCTATAAAACTTGAAATTTTTTATGGGCAATCAAAATAATTTGTTACAAGAATCACTATAAAAATAGATCATGAAATTTTTGTCTTTTATATCTACATTTTTTTTTTTGACAAATCAGATCTTGGATGTGTATGTCATTTTGGAAAGCCAATAAAAATGTAGAAAAATAATTGTAAAAAATAAAATAACTACAGTACCCTTTTAACTTCTAGGGATATTTTTATTACTTTACTTTTTTAAATTATTTATGCAAAAAATTTTCAGGTGAGTCACATACACATCTAAACTTTCAGCCCAATGAAATATCATTATTGTCATCAAAGTTTTTTTCCAACTAATTAAAATCAACATAACCAAATATATAAAATTAAATTAAAAAGTGAGAAGTGAGACACCTGTAGAAATCAGGCCCCTGGCTTATAAAAAGTTCAACATAGATACCATTTTTGCCAAAAAAAAAAAAAAAAATTGATTGTGTTAAACAAGCTTTTTCATTTTACCGGGGTAAGAACCAAGAATTGAATGAATGATGCCAACATGTCTGCCTTTTCATTCCCACCATGGGGCAATGGGCATCTTTGTACTTATGGATATCTCACTCTTGTTTTCTCTCCCCAAAAAAAACCATTTATATATAAAAGGAGGATATGGTCATCGTCCAAGGGTTTGGGGGGCATTTCTGTCAACTTTTGAAAACTGCCATTGATGCAGCAGGCAGAGAGGAGCAACAGAAAGAATTTGCTTTGGGAACAAAAAGGCTTTTAACCCAACCCTAGATGTGATAGGTGCATGGCGTTCGGCCCACCTTTTTTGACGAAATTTGTTTGTTCATAAATAAGTATCCATTAAAATATTGATAAAGAGCAATAAAACGCCTGTCTCTCACTTTGAATTTGAAGCAAATCACAGACACGTGAGGACAGGGGCCTGCAAAAAGAGGCCCCCCCACTTCTCAGGCCATTTACTAATTCTTTTAATACACCAAAGTAAAACGTTTACCTTCTGTTTGGTTGATTAAAACTAATTGTGTTAGCTTGAAACTTTAATGAAACAAAGAGGAAAAATAAATTGGATTGCAGGGAAGGACCAAGTATGGTTATTAAACAAACCAAAGTACATTCTCTCCCCTTTTGCTTCTGTTTTCTTTGCGTTTTGGGATTTGGGTTCCTCTGTATTTATATTTTATGGAGGGAAATTTTTTATAAGGTTTTAATGAAATTTCACTTTCATGGCTATACTGGTGCAGTCCTTCTTAGAATGCTTTTGCTACTCTTTTGCCTCTTTGAAGAACATGGCACTTATACCGTTATACAACGTTAAAAGCTATACTTTTTGACACCATAAATAGTTGATGGAGGAGCCGTTTCAAAGAAGTAGGGTTGAGAATTTATCCGATCCGCATTTGAAACTTAAAATTTGGATCCTATCCAGATCCTAATATGGATCCACAATTTGGATTTGGAATTCAGATCCAGATCCAAAATTTAGATACTATATGGATTTGATCCATATTTTGGTCTAAGTGGATCTGATCCGGATTCAACCCTATTTTTGTAAGAATATATATATATATATATGTTATATTTTATATATTTAATAGTTTATATATATAGTAAACCTTATAATAGTTGGGCAGCTATATTGAATAGTAATATAGGAGGAATCTTAGCCGTTAGATCTTCATCATGTATATCACCATATGAATTTTAATTTGTTTTCTATAAATCTGATTAAGATAAAATTTTGGGTGCATTCTTAACTATATGGTGCACCATATAAAATTATAAAAAAAAATTTCAATAATTTAAAATGACCAAATTACTCTTGTCATTTTTCAGGGGTATTTCGATCATTTTATATTTTGAAAAATATTTTTTATATATTTTTTAATTGTGCACCCTATTTTTTAGTACACATGTTTGCAATTTTATTATGATCTGATTTCTAAAAAACATATTAAAGTTCGTATGGTGATATACATTCTGAACCATATTATAAAGAACTAACGGCTGAAATTCCACCTATATTACTATTCATTATAGCTGCCCAGCTATTGTTAGCTTTTTCCATATATATATATATATATATATTTAAATTTTAACAATTTTTATATGTATATGTTAACTTTATATTATGGGATTATATACAATGAGACTATTTATCTTTGGTACATGAAGGCCACAATTACTTACAACCATCTGATGTGAAATCTGATACCATGGGTGTGTCACAAGTTCAAAAAAATTTCTTTTGAACTTTGAGCTTGATCAATGAAATAAATGCAACCACTCAATTTCACATCCAATGGTCAATATTCATTATGACCACCTTGTACCAAAGATAAATGATCGCATTATATACTTTCCCTTATACTATATAAAATTAGAACTAATTCGGATCCGGATCCTATTATATAATTTCTAATCCTGATCTAGATTTGGAAACTACAGATCTGATTAGATCCGGATCCGATACATACTTTTTGGATCCGGATCTGAACCCGATCTGAAAATTTCTCAACCCTACAAATAACGTCATCTTTGTGTTAGTATGATACTGCATTTAGGCAACGAAATTGAGTCAAATTTCTTTCGAGACTAATCTCTTGGGAATCAAGAGACTTCGTTGCCCCAAAATGCACCATTTGAAAGGCATATCAGATTTTCTGTTTGGAGTTCATGTTTGCTGGAAAATACGAATCATTAGATTTTTATTTTTATGAATTCATTGTTTCTTATCTTGAATTCTATTGGAATTTTCTAGTTTGAAGTCTATAAGAACATATCAAAAGAGCAGATTTTCTTTAGTTTTGCCGGAGATTACGAATTATTAGAATTTTATGTTTATGAATTCATTGTTTCTTATCTTGAATTCTATTGGAGTTTTGTAGTTTGAAGTCTATAAACACATATCAAAGGAGCATATTTTCTTTAGTTTTGAGTTTGGATATTGTTTTAAGGAGAGACTTTCAATTTGACCTAGTGTTCATAAAATCAAACCGGAATGGTTAACCAGACATGAGCCTGGAAGCGGTTTAACCTGCCTAACCGGTAAATAGGACGATTCAACCGCTCTAACCAAGCAAGTCCCAAGCGGTGAAAACAGTTTTGAAAAAATAAAAAAGATACAAAAAAAATCTATTAAAATATAAAAAGTCTATAAAGAATGATTAAAACAAAACACATTCAAATGAAGTTGAAGATTAATGAAAAAAATTGATTGTTAAAAATTGACTTGTGCTTAGGGGTATTTTTAAAATTTTTTGAAAAAGATGGAAGAATATAAAAGTGAGTATTAATGACCAAAACAAATTTTAATCTTTACCATAATGTAAAGAATATTAAAAAATGTATTACAAACCAATTTTTTTTGAGAATTCATATATTTTTTTAATTTTTTTTTTTTAATACCTGCCGATCACCAAAACCGCCCAAAAATGGAGTTCCAATTTAATTGGGCAATTACTAGTTGGATCTCCAGGTTTTTCCAAAGTGATCTGAATTAAGTTTGAGTTTGGATCCAACTTTTGGAACAAGACATTTGGATCCGACCCAACCCAACTTGACCTAATATACGTGTGTACTGTTGTGTGCATGCACCCAAATCCTGTCAGGTTGATTTTTGAAAAAGTAAAGTGCGAAAAAATAACAACCACAAGCAGGCAACAAATTAAGGTACATAAGTATGAGTTTGGATCCAACTTTTGAAGCCAGTAAGATATTTGGATCCAACCTAACCCAACCTTGTTGGAAATGGTGATATCCAAAATCCTCCACATAAAGAAATCTCATATTATGTGAAATTGATATTGATATTGATAAGTTTCTTAAAGAAAATAAAAATCCAAAAAGATTAGGACTCTGGGATATATCACTTGGTTCTTGAGATATATGTAACGTCTATAGAAAGTTTCCTATTAAATGTAGACTCCTCACTATATATATATATATATATATATGGGATTAGATATGAAAGACTATGTGTGCCACATTTGAGTCACCATATGAGAATGGTGGCTTCCTTTAGAGAGAGAGGCAGGGGCTTCCTGTGCATGAGAGGCAAGGTGTCGACCCTTTAGAGAGGAGAGCTTCCTATACAGAGAAACACCATGGATGTGTCTCACGTAGATTGAGAGGCTAGTTTCTTATAGAGAAGTAGTTCCCATTGAGATTTTGGGTGGTTTTCCCTTTTAGTGAGAGAAAGTCTTGAATGCTCTCAATGGTCTCTTCTTGGACAGTGGTTTAGCTGTGGAATAGAGATGTGTCTCTTTCTGGACAGTGGTTAAGTTGAGAGCGGGTCTAAAAGAGTAAGCTTGATTGGGTTTTGCTGAGGGTTAGAGAGGTAACTCTATATCCCAAAATGTGTGATGTAGCTTTCTTTCGTACCCATGGATGTAGCCCTCTTGGGGTGAACCATGTAAATCTTTGTGTTCTTGTATTGTATGTGTTTCACACTTTATTTTTCATATTATGGCCATGCTTTCTCCTATTTTGTTTCTAACTGGATAAGTACACGATCTTGGTGGGATCCAACTTTTGAGATTCTTATTCTTCATCTAAGAGGGATCTTAAATCCTAAACAAACCTGACCTAATATACGTGTGTACTTCTATTGGGTGCATGCACCAAAAACCTCTATGAGGTTGATTTTTGACTAAGTAAAGTGCGAGAAGATAACTGCCGCAGACAACAAATTGAGGTATAAGATTGATAGTTTCCACATGTGGAGCTAAATCTTCAAAATTATGGACCAATGTGAATACGTAAGCTCCACATTCTCAAAACAAATGTAAATGATAATATCTAAAAGATAAATTGCAAAGAATTAGGAAGAAACATGACTATGTCTTGAACCTTAGCATGGAGGAATGCTAGCTGGTTTTGAAATTAACCTAGATACAGTATTGGGGATGGATGGATGGATGAGGGAGAAACACGATACAATGGGGCATAGTAGTCTAAGCTCTAACTAGAGAAAGTTAACTAGACTACTTGTAGGAGGCACTATGGACTTGTAGACACCCCTCTCAAATTTTGGCAAGAGAATTCTCTAAAACTTGTAATCCTGAACCCTAGAGACTACACTAGCTTAGTATACACAACCAATAGTTCAAGAACCTCGGAAAGCCTCAAAATAGATCCCAATATTGAGTCAAAACTGTGCTGAAACTATATTGAATTATGATACACATGATCCGATTCAATCTGGATTGAAACTTTGCTGAAACAGCCCAGCGATGCGATGCAATGTCGCTAGGCCTAGCAGGCCATGCGGATTGGACCACATCATTAAAAGTTTCCCGTTCTAGAAATTTTTATAAAATTACAAAAAAATTGTCCCCCCCGCCCCCAATAGAATATTATAAAAAAAAAATTAGAAAATCTTAGAAAAAATCTGTAAGAAATTAGGAACTCGGAAAATCCTAGAAAATTAAATTCCCTTAGGCTAGAGGAAACCCTAGGTCTAGTAAGATCCTAAAAAAAACGAAGACTAGAAACCCTAAGCCAATCTTTTCAAAATTCCCACCAAAAATTCTCTACAAATCTCCAAATAAAAAAACACTTTTAAAGCCAATTCTTTAAGAGAAAGAGAAGGCACCAAAGTTTAAATCAACATATAGTCCTGATACGTGCCCCCAACTCTATGTTTGCAGATAAATTTATTTCCCTCTGCTTTAATTTAATTTTGATTTTTAGTTCTTTTATATATAATTTTTCCATCTTGTTCTTGGTTTCTTTTCTTTGGGTTTGCACAATTTCAAGTCGGCGCTGCCAATGATTCTCAGAGAGGGCTAATATTTCAAGATCAAATCTGCTTTTGAACCATAATTTGACCAACCCCACAATTTCTATCGTTAAATTTAATTGCTTAGTTGAAAGCAAGAATTAGAGTGGGTTTCATCCAAAATTCTCCTAGATTTTGGCTATAAAGAGTTTGGGGGACATGTGGAGCTTAAAATTGCGTAAAAATCAATCTAAACACGACCCTGAAATTGATTTCCATGCCCAATTTCCAGTAAAATTTGAAATAAAAAAAGAGAAGATCTTTATATCCCTTAATTTTAGGGTTAATTTATTGATAAACCCAATGTTTCAAAAGATATTTTCTAATCTCATTGCCACTTTAAACCTAGTTTTTAATTTAAACAAATGTGAGAAAGACATGTTTTTTCTAAATTCAATCATTTCTCTCTCTTCACTTATTCTAAATTTCTCTCTTTCTCTCTCTTCGTGCGTCTCTCACTCCCTTTCTCTTCTCTATAATCTCTCACCTCGATGAAACCTTTCTTTCTCTCTAAAAGTTTGGAAAGATGGCTTTTAGAAAAGGCATATCTTTTTAGATTTGTTTGGCCTAAAAAAACAAATTTAAATTAACTCAGGGTCAGAAGAAATAAAATCTACAATTTTTATGCCCCAAGATATTTTTTAAAACCTTGTTTCTATCTGAGCCTGATACATACAGGCGATGCATATCACGTCGCCAGGCTGTCTATTGGCTCAACTTTTATCACATTGCAAGTTCAGCCCCTGATTTGCTCCATAACTTTATTGGCTCCCCGATATTTCTTTTTCTATTCCTGGTTTGCTCTTACCTGATTTTGTTCTTCTAATCATAAAAAAAATAAAAAAGGAATTAATTATGTTGTTATAAGGTTTTTGGAAGCTTCTATACTGCTTTCATCTCTCTAGAAAACTATGTATTACTTGATCTCTCTCTTCCTCTCTCCTCTCATGCTAAATATTAAGGGATAGACTTAATAAGTCTTAATAAGAAAATTATTATGTTACAAGGAAGGAAGTAAATTGAGAGAGAAAAGTTCCAATGTTGGGAAAAACAAGACCTATGCAATGGAAAACAAGAGACATTAGTTTGGTTCGTCTTTTTGTTTTGGTACAAAAGGCAGGACCTCCTTAGTCAGAAAAGATGAGACCCTCACCTTTTGTTATTTGTGTCTGTATCTCAACTTGGATACCGGACCCAATGGGTTGGAGCTGGGTCTTGGTCCATCTCTTACGTGCCGGGTCGGGATCAATCCGGGGACCTGATATGAATATATCCATAAACTGGACACATTATTATATATGGAAAAGTGTTTTGTGAGTAAGCGGACTTGCTAGCTTGCTGTGACCCACAAACGTCCATCTTTAAGATGAACCTCTACAAGTAAAGATTCCTATCCAATGGATAAGAAAAAGTTTAGAAGATATTTAAATATTTTATTTTATTTTATCTTTTGTATTCATGATCATCATAGTGTAGATCATGGATCTCTACAAATTAGGATCAAAGATCTATATAAAAACTGGGTGTTAGAGGGAGCCCATAGTAGAATAGTATGAGTCAAGGGACTCCTACGTCTATTATTTGTTATTCATATAGTATAAAATGGAAATAGTGCATCTTGTAATGTAATTTTGAACAACCAATTTTTAAGTTTTTCAAGTTTTCATAGATCTGTTCGATCTACACTATTTTTGAAGCTTTAAATTTTATAATTAAATATAAAAATATATTTTAAGGCTATCACAAAGATTTTCAATATTAAAAACACATTTCTCAGCACTATTTGAAGGTGAGCTTTACTTTGATTGTTTAGAGCCTTGGCTCTATACAAACCACATCCCATTTTTTAATAGTGGAAGAATAGTACTTTATTGCTAAATAAGCCCAATAAATAAATGGAAGATATTTCATCCCTAACTTCCTCATTGGAACCATATCTCTCTCATGTCATGTTATAGAAGGTGTTTTATGAATTATGTTGGTCTAGTCTCGCTTATATTAATTGGCCCATAGATGTGAGGAAACATGAATTTTTTAGTTTCTTGTTCATTTGGTAAGAGCTCATGGAAAAATGAGACTACTCTTATAGATTAGAATCATGACAGTTGTAGGTTTATCAATAAAATCAAGGGGTTTTATTGATGATGACATTAAGGATTTAAAAAACCAGGGAGTCGAATCAGTACCGCCCAAATCGGCTCAAACATGGTAGGTCATCGGGTTGGTTTTCGGCTAGAATCGCACGAGTCAGATCTAAAACCCATTTTGACCTTTTGGGTCAAATATTGATCATTCTCTACATAAACTCCCCCAAATGGCTCATTTTATATCAATACATAGATTTTCTCATAGAAACAACCTTACATTTGCGATTTAGGTGAGGTTTTGAGATCAAAATTTCACAATGTTTTACCCTCGAAGCTTTAATCCGCCATTCGTTCATGTTCTCCCTTTTAGATCTCATCCAAAACAATTGAAATTTATTTAAAAATATTGGTAAATGAACCCACTAGCCAAGACCTAGAGAATTTGGTTGAAAATTTCTAATTTGAGAAAGGACTTTAAGACTTTTTTTTTTTTTACCCCCAAAACCTCATCTCCATTTTTTGTTATTATTTCTAAAATGTTAACCAAGAAATTTGAAATTTGCTTCAATTTGTTTATAATTGATCCTACTAGCAAATGCCTAGATACATTGGATCCAAAGGTACGTTTTAACATCCAAATTTCGGGTTTTTTGAGAACCCCTAATCCACCATCCTTTGTTTTTCTATCTCAATATCTCAACCAAAAATTTTGACATTTGTAATTTGTAATTGGTCACCCTAGTGAAGCTCTTTATAATTTTTTTCGATCAAGTAGAAAATTTGAAGAGTTCTAAACTCAATTTTTTTTAAAGTGCCTCAAATAATTTAATATATTTTAATGTATTATAAATATCCCATATCATATTCATTTTGTTAGGGTTATTGCAAATTATTTTTGTTAATTTTTTCCCTAATTTACAATGAAATTGATATTTTCTTGCTCAGCTTTCTACCTTTTTTAAAATATACCTTAGATTTTTAAATATTTTTTTATTTTATATCGTTTAATTTGTTTAGTGCTTTTTCTATATCATGTTAGATAAATATAGGTTTTTTGGTTCGTCATTTACCTAGATAAATTATGTTTTTCTTTTGCTTTTTTTTTGCTTCATTTTATATATTTTTTAAAGAAAAAGTCAAATTTTCAATTATTTTTTTCCATTCTTTGATTAATCAACATTTAAATAGTGCGTATTTTTTATTTTATATTGTGCATGTATGATGGAGCGCTAACTAGTCTGTGGACAACTAGTGGAGTGACAAGTGAACTTTCAATAGCAATGATCATGTATCAGGGGTCAATTCTAAGCCCATATCGCGTTGTTTTGGTTATAGATGAGTTAATCAGGCACCTACAAGACAAGGTGTCGTGGCATATGTTGTTCGCAGATGACAATTTTGATTAATGAGACTAAAGACAAATGTCAACATAAAGGGGTGCTCAAGAGTCAAAATTTTTTAAAATTAATCAGGCCAAGAATATATGGAATACAAGTTTAGTAATAATATGAGTAGAAATTATGAAGTAGTTAAAATTGACTATCAAGAAATGCCTAAATTAAGGGTCGATAATCCAAGAGAATAGAGAGATTGAAGAAGCTGTTGCACATACAATTAGAGCTGGGTGGGCGAATGGGAGTTGCATCTAGAGTCTTATGTGATCACCGCATTCTATTGAGATTGAAAGGGAAGTTCTATAGGACTGCTATAAAACTAGTCATGCTTTATGGGGTGGAATGCTGGGTATCTAAGAAACAACATATCCATAGGATGAATGTAGCTAAGATAACGATGTTACGATGGATGAGTGGCATGACGAGAAATGATAGAATTCAGAATAAATACATACAAGGGAACTTATGTATGGCTTCAATAAAAGATAAGATGATAAAATGTAGACTTAGATCGGCTGGCTATGTGCTGCTTAGACCCAATACAACACCGATTAGAAGGTACAATTTGGTTCAAATAGAAGGCTCTAAAAAAGCAAGGGGAAAGCCCAAAATGACATAGATAGAAGTACTGAGAAAATATATGAGGACTATTGGTCTTATTGAGAGTATGGTCCTTGATAAAGAATAATGAGCATGATTCATGTAGCCGACTTCAATTAATTAGGATAAGGCTTAGATGATGATGATGAGCAATAAACTATGTTGAAATTTATTGTATTTTATATTGTGAAATGATTGTGTTCCACTCAGACATGGACCTATCATTTGGTATTCATAGTCCTTTGATAATTTCACCAACTTATATAACATATTTGTGATTGTCCAGAAATGTGTTAGAAAATATATTTTTGATATTATAACTTCATATCAGATATATAAAACCAAATAACTAACACAACCGGAGCCAAATTCGCCTTTAAGTTTCATGTTATGGAAATATGAATGGTTTTTACATATATATTTAGCATGTGAGGAGTTTCAAGAACATCCAATTCCTTTTACAATTTACATCTACCCTCTATACGGGGTCGAACACGTTTGATTTCGGGCCTTGAAGCTTATACATTCACATTTCTAAAAAGAAAGTATATCGACAAATGGAGAATATTAATACCAAGGGGCATATGGGGTCCCGTATTCCTGACTATATGTAGGGGTATTGTCCACGGATCTACTACTTCTCTAACTTAAGCTTTAAGTAAGTCAAGTATCAACAACTTTCTCTCTATTTGATGATTTCTACACTCAGGATAAAAGATGGTACTATTGGGAGCCTGTCTCTTGATTGTCAATGTAATAAGTTGTCGAGGATTAATGTCTTGTATTTGAAGAAATAGATCTGTCAAGGTAGAGTCAAAATAACAACTCCGGATGACCGTTAAAAGCCCGGAGGGCCAAAGGCCCTAATCCGTACATGGGATTTGATATATCTGGAATTCGATATATATCTGTACTTAAGGTATTTCGGTAATTTGTACCATCTATCTAAAACTCGATATATATTGTTGCGACGGGAGGTTCATTTAGGGTTAAGGAAAAACACAGATTTCTTTGTAATCAAAGAGAACATAGAGGCGTGAGGAAAAGAGCTATTGTAACCCTATTCTCAATTGCCAGTAAAGAAGCTCTCATCTCCCGTGGACGTATGCACGTTGCCAAACCATGTATATCTTTGCATTGTGGTTGATTGTCTCTTTCTTTCCTTTGTGTTTATTTTTTATTTCTTGTTTTCGTGGATTGTTTTTCGTTTCTACATAAGTATAGTCTCTCTCTATCATGCGCAAATATGGGAAATGCAAATGGGCATGTATGGATTCTACTATCTCTCCTCAAAAATGGGTTTAAATATGTTTCCTGATGTGATGAGAATAAAGATTGATGAAGTATATCGAAATAGTTGACTATATCTAATCATCTTTCATGCTTTGGTTTGAAATGATAAACATATATCCTTCAAATTTGATAACTTCTCCGAGTAGCGTTAATTATAAGTTTTGTCCATGTTTGATCTCAATATTGTCTTGACGTTTCAATTTGAACATGTAACCTCCAGGATTCAAAATGAGAACTTATTGAGTGTAAAAAATGATGTAGTTGATCCATCTTTGGCTGGGAAATCAGCCACGATTGCATTCCTTGAAGCAACACGTAAAATCGCTCCATCTTGCCTAAGCAGTGCTTGAATTGGGACAAAATTTGAAAAAGTATCATAAAAATGTGAAACTCAGGCATAAAATTATAAGTAATTTGGATTTATGTTACATTGATTTATGCTTTTTTAATTAATGTATTATTTTTATATTTTTTCCCTTTTTTTGTATCTTTTAAAATGTCTCCAACTATAAACTTCTAAATCTATCTTATATATATATATATATATATGATAGATAAATTGACTAAAATACACTCAAAATTATAAAAAAAAAAAATTTGCAAAATATAAATTGACCAAAATACCATCGAAATATTTCGGACATATTTTAGCCAATTTTATTTTACGAATTATTGTTTTTATATTTTTATTAGATTAATCTATTTTTTAAGAATAGATGCTCCAAATTTCAAGTGATTTTGATTTGTAGAAAAAAAATGAAAATTCAAACAAGAAATGAGGTCGTGATCGTCAGAACGGCCCATATTCAACTTGGGCCATTGACTGACACTGTAGCTATCAGCCCGTAGGCTGAAAGGATCTATATATATATATATATGGAAAAAATTTATATAGGGATGCGACCTTATAATATAGAACTACGGATGCCCCTCACAAATCTGTCGAAAAAGGTAGTTTTAATGTTGAAAAACCCTTTGATTGATCGTCTCGCCATCGAGATGTACGACCATGTAAAATAAAAATATTTTAAATCTCATAAATAGTGCAGTTCATAACATATTATCTACACTGTCCATTTTCAAGATTTTCATATGTTTATAGATATACTTGATTTTAACCATTTGTTAAATTTAAAATTTTATAATTAGATATAAAACTAGATTTTGAGATAATCCTAAGAACATTTTACATCAAAATTAAATACCATGATAAATTTGAAGGTGCACCTCACCTCTACACCTACGGATGCGTCTGTATGTAAACTACACCATATATATATATACAAAATCATCAAATCAAATGAACGACACTAATTGTAGTTGTCCTATACCTATACATAATCTTCATACGCTTACTCAAGAAGATAATCTAATATTAGATATTATCGAGAAAATTACAGATCCAGAGGAAAAAAGATCTGTAATCACTAAATTTATTACATTAACTAAAACAAAAGCAAAAACACCTCCAATTAATAAAACACCTGATGAATACAATTTTGCTTCTATTATGAAAAGAATAAGTGAACAACATACTTCTCAACATAAAGAACCTTCTATTTCAGACTTAAAGCAAGAAATCAAAGAAGTTAAAAAAGAAGTATATCAATTAAAAAATAGAATCAAAACTCTAGAATTACAACAATTATCTCAACCAGAAACTGATACAGATGAAATAGAATTCGATCAGCTCATGACATATGAGCCCGATCCACCAGAAGATATACCAGAAACTTCAGAAGCCAAACCGCATCTGGTAACCATCCCCTTTGTTAATTTAATAGACAAAATTATTATTAAAAAATAGTTTGTTCAAGTCAAGATAATTGTAGCAAAAGATTATAGTTTCCAAACCTCAGCCTTAATAAACTCAGGGGCTGACCTTAATTGCATCAATGAAGGTCTAGTACCTTCAAAATATTTTGATAAGACAACTCAAATCTTAAATACATCAGATGGTAGTAGACTCTTTATCAATTATAAATTATCTAATGCTTCTGTCTGTAATAACCATCAATGTATTAATACACCATTTATCATGGTCAAAGGATTAAGTCAAGCAGTTATACTTGGAGTCCCATTTCTTACACTTTTATATCCTTTATCAATAGACCAAACAGGAATATCTTCAAATTATCAAAATGTACCAATACACTTTGATTAATAATGTCAAAACTCTGTTACAGAATAAAAAAAATTTCCTTTGTACTTTAAGTGTTACAAAATTTCAGAGTGATATTCTCAATCAACAATTTCTCATACGAACTGATTGTAAAGCCGCCAAAGATATTCTGCAAAAAGATGTTCAAAATCTCGTTTCCAAACAAATATTTGCCCGCTGGCAGGCTATCCTGTCCGCCTTTGATTTCACGATTGAACACCTTCCCGGGTCTTCCAATTCTCTTCCTGATTTCCTTACCCGTGAATTTTTGCAGGGGGGGCAACACTGACGCCAACGACGAAGAATCACCACTTTCACTTGCATTACAGCTCTTTGAAGCTAATAGAAATAATACTACTCTATCATCTCCACCTAATTCCATGGGTTCTCGTAGCAATTCTCGCAACGACAAACGCCCACTGAATATAATATCCTTTGAAGGTGAATTCCCGCCTTTGGCAACCCTTTCACCTTCCAATTCTCATATTCACCAAATTACTTATCCTGATGCTAATACTTCTACTCCTGCTTATTCTCAAGCACAATCCAAATCCAATCAAAGGCCTAATTTGCCTAGGTCTTCATACATTGAACGAGCCTACCTTATGGACATCACCATTGATGACCATCACATAAATACAGACCCCATCTGCTCCATTATATTTGATAAATCATCTAAATCCAACCAATGGAGTCAAAACCAGATAATATTATGAAGCAATTCTCATGGAAATAGGATCTATATCTGTTGTCCATTATTACCAACAGAATACTAGAGTCATTGCTTACTCCAAAGTCCAAATTAAGAAACTATTCTCTTATGATGAGTGGGGATGTAATCCCGCTCAAGGAAAGAAATTACACAACCCCAATTTTTCATACAAATATTACAAATGTGCCGACTACATAAAGGCTTGGCATAAAATATTTAATTATCAAAATCCAAACAATACTCATAGCTGATATATCCAGTTTCGATTACTTGTTTTCGAACGATTCCCCAATTGGTTTAAAAATTGGTTTCTAGTTTGGGGTTCAACCACTCCAATTTTACCTCCTGCTTTCCAAAAAGTGCAGGAACAATTTGTGAAATTCAATAATAGCAATAATGATATTGACAATCACCTTTACTTTGTGGCCTTATATCAACTCCCATGGATTATGAAATGGGAATATACCATCTCTGTCAATAATACAGCTGACCATACCTACATTCCCAGACTGGACAAAACCATCTCAGTCAAATGGTGGGATATTTTCAATATGGATCCCACAACCATAGTTCTTAAGAGAATACCTCCACAAAAACCTATATATCACCCAAGTCTAAGTGACCATAATACAGCCAATACTTCATTTGACTTTCCTACATACCTACGAAATATGCTCCAATCTAACCCCAATGCTTCCAAGGAAATGCTAGAAAAACAAATGAAAGAGATATTCGCAGAAGCAGGAAGAAAACCGGTTTCATCAGACGAAACTGTACAATCCTCACCATTACACACCAATTAATATTTGCAACTCGACGAAGCAGATCCAGAAGAAGAAACAGACCCAGAAGAGTTCAGCCAAAGACCCTAAAAGATGCTCCACAGTACCTCACTGACATACACAGAATATACCAAGATACGTTTATGATGCCACCAACATATAAGACAAAAGCCACTGACAGAAGCTACCGACATACTGTACAAAGATACCCTTCACCATCACCACCGACAGAAGAAGACAAAAAGCCATTGTGCACAGATGCCTTTTACTGTGGCCACTTCCATAAGAAACAAAAAAGTCACTGTACATGATGCCTTTTTCAGCATCCTCTTTTATCCTTTTTGTCTTTTTCCCTTTTCTGTTTTTACTTTATGTCCTCTTCGCTTTTACTTTATGTCCTCTCCGCTTTTACTTTATGTCCTCTCTCCCTTTCGGTCTCATCACATCCTCTCACTCCTTTGCTTCATTACGAAGCAAACTCTTCTATATAAGAGGGGGCTCCCTCTCATTCCTACCCAGGGGTCGCAAACCAGTTTGAAGCTCTCAAGTCAGATCGCAGGTCGCAAGCCTCTCCGAATTTCCTTTAGCCCTGCTCCACTCTACTACTCTCCTTCTTCTCTCTTCTTCTCTGTTCTTCCTTTTTCATCCCTCTCTTCTGCCCGAAGACACGTCATCATCAAAAGCTATCCTGACCTCATAGCTCCATAATTCATTTTACCTACCAGGTTCTATCTCTCCTCCTTATCTTTATAACAGCATGTGTGATTGCAATCTGCATTCTCTTCCTTCCTATTGCCCTCAACACTGGAAACTATTTTCCAGTTATTGCATATGTAAACAGTAAGTGTGTTATTGTTTTGAATACAGTTTGTATTGAATACAGTTTGTAATAATTTAGTTTGTATCAATCTGAATATAGATAGTTGCTTGAACAATTTTCATAAGAATGAAATATTGATATTATGCAATTTAAAATATTATTTAGTCTCAAAATAGGAGATTTCAACCACACACAGTGAGTAGTTATTGATATATCAATTGTACCTGTCATTTGCATAATTTTATTCTGTCTAAATTTTTACAAGATTCTACAAGAAATAGTCAAATATAACAGTTTAATATTCACATATTTACTCTAAAATAGTCAAATATAACAGTTTAATATTCACATATTTACTCTAAACAAATACATAAGATTTTACGGGAGATCTAGGCCCGTTTTGGTATCAGAGCCAAACAGTAAAATATAAAATTGTTAAGAGTAAAAAGTTACAATATTACTGTAGAAACCTACTTAAATTTACATCTAAGAAAGTTGGTTCGAGAGTTAAGGCAAGAGACGAAAGGACAAGTCTATGCAAAGTACCCGCCAAGGTCAGGAAGAGCCGCTTAGGGGAACACGCTGGACCCTTGATCATCCAGATTGTCATTATCCGCAACTTACAGATGCCAAAGTTAATTAGGAATCTTAAAGGTAATACTGCAACTCAACCTCAGAAACTAAGAGTTAAAAATAAGGAACAGATTATTATAAATGATATTGAAGATCATATCCAAAATTGGAATATTCCTAAGGTACTAATAAAAGATATTTATAAAAAAGGATCATTTAAATTAAAATTAGGTTATGCTATAAAAACAATAGAAGAGAGTTTATCCGTAACACAGAATCAAGAAGACTTTCAACTACTCTCAAGAAAAATTATTGAAAAACATAAAGAAAATAATTATAAATATTTACACATTGGATTAATTCAAATAGCCATCAAACCTTTAACCCGATTAGGGTTAAACACTTGTGTGCTTGTAAGCCTAAGAGATACAAGACACACTAATTTCGCAGATTCACTCCTAGGTATGGTTGAATCCAGCCTATGTAGTGGACCAATATACTTTAATTGTTTTCCAAATTTTTCTGTTTCTTTAACAGATCCAAACATATTAGATATATTATCTATTAATTTAAAAACTCATGGATTCAATATGATGCATGGTTCTCAGAACTTAGCAATAGTATACATAATTTATTACAAAGTAATGAATACTCTCTGTCCTAATATTATGCACGTTGATAAAAAAAATCAGACTATGTTATTTCAAACAAATATAGAAAAATCACATACAATTGTACTCAAAACAATTAATTGGTCAGATATTATTCTACCTCAGTCTTGGGCATTACAACATGCAAACCAACCCCAAGAAGCACCTAGAAATAATATTCCAAACCAAATAATTGAGCATCCAGATGGAAATATTGAAATAAAATTTCAACAATCCAGAGTTAAAGATGATATAGATATTAACAGGAAAAGAAATAAAAAACCATTAATACCAGCTAGAAAGTCCTGTCATACTACTCCTGATGTTATCATACTTCCTTTTTCTTCTTCTTCTTCCCAACCAACACCATCTTCAGACTTCCAAATACAAGGAGTAAGAAGAACGGCTTATCATGTAGTTCTTCCTACATATATTCCTGAACCAAATATAGAGGAATTCCAAATATTTACATTACAAATAGAAGATGAAATAGAGGAAGAAATAAATACTAATAACATATATGATGATGAGTATATAGCAGCATATTTAGCCATTAAATTAAAAAGAAAAAAGAAGAAAATTAATATTGATTATCTGAAAACAGATTATCTTTCTGTAGAAAATCAACATAATGCATAAAAAATACAACAAATTTCTCAAAAAAGAAAGAGAAACAAAAGGATTTTTTATATGGTTAAAAGAAATATGTAGGCAATATCAAATAAATATTCCTTCATTCGATAATCTTCAAACTCTAGAAGAAAAAACATATATTAGCACGGATGGTACTACTACTGCTAGTACACACCCTCTTGAAAAAAGTATAATACTCAAAGGAGTAACTCCATCAAGTAAAGAAGAACCACCACATTCATTATATGATATAATTGACACGCCATATAAAGTTCTACTCAAAAAATTAAGGAAAAAACAAGAACTTATTCTTCATATTGTGGAACAAAATAATTATACTAATTTATATATGCAGTCTTTAGGAAAACAGGCAGAACGAATAGAATGACTCGTTTCAAAGGAAGTAACTCCTTCCCTTCTTAAGGCAGTCCTGTTTAAATCACCTCCAGAATTAAATAAAATTAAATTCCATATTGGTGAAAATAATAAAACCTTCATGGATCAGTTAATAGCCAAATTAGATCAATTAGACATAAAAGAAATTCCTTCTCCCAAAATCAATATTCCTTTACCAACTATACCTAGTCCATTACCAGAATCGTCAGATAAAGGAAAGTCCAAAATACCAGAGCATGAAACAATAATGCTCCAGGAAGAAATAGAACCGATTATAGAAAATAGAAATAGAACCGATTATAGAAAATAGCATACAAAACCAAGAAAATGCCTTAATGGATACTACACCTATTGATATGCACCGAATAGCTTATGGAAAAAATTGGAAACCCATTACAACTTTACCATATCATAAAAGACCTACACCTGTTGATGTCCAACTTGAAGAAGATGCTATACAACAAGTTGTGTCATATTCAGGAAGATCAATAGTCAATTGGACAATAGATGGTTTATCTGAACTAAAAATATTAGATATCTTGAGACACATGACAATGTTTGCTTCTGCAAACAAAATGGCAGGCAACCCAGACCAAGAGGTTGCTAAAGCAATAGTTAATGGATTCACTGTCTGGTTAAGAGGATGGTGGGATTTCTATGTTGATGATGAAACAAAAAATAGAATCCTGACTAATACAAGACAATGGACCGCCAGGAATGAACAAAATCAATAAATAATTTATACTGAAAGTGATGTAGTAAACACCTTAATATATACCATTACACTTCATTTTGTAGGAAGTACGGCATTATTAGCAGCAAGATCAGAAGATCTGCTCTCTAATCTTCGCTGTCCCACATTATCTCATTACAAATGGTATAAGGATGTCTTTTTCTCAAGATTATTAATAAGAGAAGATTGTCAACTAGACCATTGGAAAGAAAAATTTATCGCTGGTCTACCCTATTTCTTTGCAGAAAAAGTCAAAGATAGACTTAGAAAGAAACATAATGGAATTATAGTATATTCAGCTTATACATTTGGAGAACTCTCAGCAGAAATATGTGTTGAAGGATTAGCTTTATGTACTGATCTTAAACTCAAAAGACAATTAGATAAACAACAAATTACCAAGCGAAAAGAACTTGGTGATTTCTGTGAACAATTTGGATACTATCTAGATAGGAAAAATATGCCTGAAAAATTATAAAAGAAAAAGAAAAAATATAAAAAAGACAAATATAAATCCAAAGCAAATAAAGTACATAAACAATATAAAAAGTCTAAGAAAAAGTTTAAACAAATTCTCTCCAAATACAAAGAATAAAAAGAAGCTTCCAGTATGTTATAAATGTGGAAAGGTTGGTCATTACAAATACCAATGTAAATTAAAAAAGAAAATAGAATCATTACATTTAGATGATTCAATTAAATCAAAAATATATAACATAATTAATTATGATTCCATATCTTCAGATTCCACTGAATCACATATATCTGTTGTCCATTATTACCAACAGAATACTAGAGTCATTGCTTACTCCAAAGTCCAAATTAAGAAACTACTCTATTATGATGAGTGAGGATGTAATCCCGCTCAAGGAAAGAAATTACACAAGCCCGATTTTTCATACAAATATTACAAATATGCCGACTACATAAAGGCTTGGCATAAAATATTTAATTATCAAAATCCAAACAATACTCATAGCTGGTATATCCAGTTTCGATTACCTATTTTCGAACAATTCCCCAATTGGTTTAAAAATTGGTTTCTAGTTTGGGGATCAACCACTTCAATTTTACCTCCTACTTTCCAAAAAGTGCATGAACAAAAAAGTCACTGTACATGATGCCTTTTTCAGCATCCTCTTTTATCCTTTTTTGTCTTTTTCCCTTTTCTGTTTTTACTTTATGTCCTCTTCGCTTTTACTTTATGTCCTCTCCGCTTTCACTTTATGTCCTCTCCCCCTTTCGGTCTCATCACATCCTCTCACTCCATTGCTTCATCACGAAGCAAACTCTTCTATATAAGAGGGGGCTCCCTCTCATTCCTACCCAGGGGTCGCAAACCAGTTTGAAGCTCTCAAGTCAGATCGCAGGTCGCAAGCCTCTCCGAATTTCCTTTAGCCTTGCTCCACTCTACTACTCTTCTTCTTCTCTCTTCTTCTTTGTTCTTCCTTTTTCATCCCTCTCTTCTGCCCGAAGACACTTCATCATCAAAAGCTATCCTGACCTCATAGCTCCATAATTCATTTTACCTACTAGGTTATATCTCTCCTCCTTATCTTTATAATAGCATGTGTGATTGCAATCTGCATTCTCTTCCTTCCTATTGCCCTCAACATTGGAAACTTTTTGCCAGTTATTGCATATGTAAACAGTAAGTGTGTTATTGTTTTGAATACAGTTTCTAATAGTACAGTTTGTATTGAATACAGTTTGTAATAATTTAGTTTGTATCAATCTGAATATAGATAGTTGCTTGAACAATTTTCATAAGAATGAAATATTGATATTATGCAATTTAAAATATTATTTAGTCTCAAAATAGGAGATTTCAACCGCACACAGTGGGTAGTTATTGATATATCAATTGTACCTGTCATTTGCATAATTTTATTCTGTCTAAATTTTTACAAGATTCTACAAGAAATAGTCAAATATAATAGTTTAATATTCACATATTTACTCTAAAATAGTCAAATATAACAGTTTAATATTCACATATTTACTCTAAACAAATACATAAGATTTTATTGGAGATCTAGGCCCGTTTTGGTATCAGAGCCAAACAGTAAAATAGAAAACTATTAAGAGTAAAAAGTTACAATATTACTGTAGAAACCTACTTAAATTTACATCTAAGAAAGTTGGTCCGAAAGTTAAGGCAAGAGACGAAAGGACAAGTCTATGCAAAGTACCCGCCAAGGTCAGGAAGAGCCGCTTAGGGAAACACGCTCGACCATTGATCGTCCAGATTGTCATTATCCGCAACCTACAGATGGCAAATTTAATTAGGAATCTTAAAGGTAATACTGCAACTCAACCTCAGAAACTAAGAGTTAAAAATAAGGAACAGATTATTATAAATGATACTGAAGATCATATCCAAAATTGGAATATTCCTAAGGTACCAATAAAAGATATTTATCAAAAAGGGTCATTTAAATTCAAATTAGGTTATGTATTAAAAATAGTAGAAGAGAGTTTATCCGTAACACAGAATCAAGAAGACTTTCAACTACTCTCAAGAAAAATTATTGAAAAACATAAAGAAAATAATTATAAATATTTACACATTGGGTTAATTCAAATAGCCATCAAACCTTTAACCCGATTAGGGTTAAACATTTCTGTGCTTGTATGCCTAAGAGATACAAGACACAATAATTTCGCAGATTCACTCCTAGGTATGGTTGAATCCAGCCTATGTAGTGGACCAATATACTTTAATTGTTTTCCACGTTTTTCTGTTTCTTTAACATATCCAAACATATTAGATATATTATCTATTAATTTAAAAACTCATGGATTCAATACGATGCATGGTTCTCAGAACTTAGCAATAATATACATAATTTATTACAAAGTAATGAATACTCTCTGTCCTAATATTATGCACGTTGATAAAAAAGATCAGACTATATTATTTCAAATAAATATAGAAAAATCACATATAATTGTACCCAAAACAATTAATTGGTCAGATATTATTCTACCTCAGTCTTGGGCATTAGAACATGCAAACCAACCCCAAGAAGCACATAGAAATAATATTCCAAACCAAATAATTGAGCATCCAGATGGAAATATTGAAATAAAATTTCAACAATCTAGAGTTAAAGATGATATAGATATTATCAGGAAAAGAAATAAAAAACCATTAATACCTGCTAGAAAATCCTGTCATACTACTCCTGATGTTATCATACTTCCTTCTTCTTCTTCTTCTTCCCAACCAACACCATCTTCAGACTTCTAAATACAAGGAGTAAGAAGAACGGCTGATCATGTAGTTCTTCCTACATATATTCCTGAACCAAATATAGAGGAATTCTAAATACTTACATTACAAATAGAAGATGAAATAGAGGAAGAAATAAATACTAATAACATATATGATGATGAGTATATAGCAGCATATTTAGCCGCTAAATTAGAAAGAAAAAAGAAGAAAATTAATATTGATTATCAGAAAAAAGATTATCTTTCTGTAGAAAATCAACATATCAGGAAATGGTATCTTCAAACCTTTCAACCAAGATTAATCGAACTAATGCATTAAAAATACAACAAATTTCTCAAAAAAGAAAGAGAAACAAAAGGATTTTTTATATTGTTAAAAGAAATATACAGGTAATATCAAATAAATATTCCTTCATTCAATAATCTTCAAACTCTAGAAGAAAAAACATATATTAGCACGGATGGTACTACTACTGCTAGTACACACCCTCTTGAAAAAAGTATAATACTCAAAGGAGTAACTTCATCAAGTAAAGGAGAACCACCATAGTCATTATATGATATAATTGTCACGCCATATAAAGTTCCACCCAAAGAATTAGGGAAAAAACAAGATTTTATTCCTCATATTGTAGAACAAAACAATTATACTAATTTATATATGCAGTCTTTAGGAAAAAGGGCAGAACGAATAGAAAGACTCATTTCACAGGAAGTAACTCCTTCCCTTCCTAAGGCAGTCCTGTTTAAACCACCTCCAGAATTAAACAAAAATAAATTCCATATTGGTGAAAATAATAAAACCTTAATGGATCAGTTAATAGCCAAATTAGCTCAATTAGACATAAAAAGAATTCCTTCTCCCAAAATCAGTATTCCTTTACCAACTATACCTAGTCCATTACCAGAATCGTCAGATAAAGGAAAGTCCAAAATACCAGAGCATAAAACAATGATGCTCCAGGAAGAAATAGAACCGATTATAGAAGATAGCATACAAAACCAAGAAAATGCCTTAATGGATACTACACCTATTGATATACACCGAATAGCCTATGGAAAAAATTGGAAACCCATTACAGCTTTACCATATCATAAAAGACCTACACCTGTTGATGTCCAACTTGAAGAAGATGCTATACAACAAGTTGTGTCATATTCAAGAAGATCAATAGTCAATTGGACAATAGATGGTTTATCTGAACTAAAAATATTAGATGTCATGAGACACATGACAATGTTTGCTTCTGCAAACAAAATGGCAGGCAACCCAGACCAAGAGGTTGCTAAAGCAATAGTTAATGGATTCACTGGTTGGTTAAGAGGATGGTGGGATATCTATGTTGATGATGAAACAAAAAATAGAATCCTGACTAATACAAGACAATGGACTGCCAGGAATGAACAAAATCAAGAAATAATTTATACTGAAAGTGACGCAGTAAACACCTTAATATATACCATTACACTTCATTTTGTAGGAAGTACGGCATTATTAGCGGCAAGATCAGAAGATCTGCTCTCTAATCTTCGTTGTCCTACATTATCTCATTACAAATGGTATAAGGATGTCTTTTTCTCAAGATTATTAATAAGAGAAGATTGTCAACTAGACCACTGGAAAGAAAAATTTATCGCTGGTCTACCCTATTTATTTGTAGAAAAAGTCAAAGATAGACTTAGAAAGAAACATAATGGAATTATAGTATATTCAGCTTATACACTTGGAGAACTCTCAGTAGAAATATGTGCTGAAGGATTAGCTTTATGTACTGATCTTATATATATATATATATATATATATATATATATATATATATATGTATATATATATATATATATAGTAATGATCTTATGATACCCTCCCACACCTATGTGTATAGGATTTTAAAAGATCACCATTAAATTTGACACAAATCTCTAAAAAAATTATCACTTGGATGTGGGACTTAACTTTTTTAGGTATCTGTGTCAAATTTAATGGTGATCCTATGAAGTTCTACACACCTAAGTGTGAAAGGATCTCACAAGATCATTTTTCATATATATAAAAGATTTGATACGTTGGATCGCGTATGGGGCTTCGTACGGTTGAGATGGTTTATATATATATATATATAAATAAAGGATTTGATACGCTGGGTGGCGTATGAGGCTTCGTACGCCAACGGTTGAGATGGTTTTTCCCGATCGTCTTCATTTTAAGTCCCATAGCCCTACACTACAGTATTGAAAAGATGTGGCGACAGAGAGGAACGTCCCGTCTCTCCGACGACGTCCCATCTCGCCCTCTTGGGCAATGGGAACTCTCTCTCTCTCTCTCTCTCTCGCCCACCTCTCTCTGAAACCCTATGGGCTGGCCCCTCTTTCTCAAACCCTCTAGCTGGCCCTCTCTCTTAACTCCTTGAAACTCGCCCCTCTCTTTCAATCTCTCCCCCACCTATCTCAGCCCCTCTCTATACACCTCTCGTTGCCCATCCCTCTCATTTTGGGGTTTTGTTTGTTTTGGGTTTTAGTGGTCAGGTACAGTTACAAAGCTAACTGATGATGTCCCAATAGCTCAGAAGCTCGAAACCGTAATTGCAAGAATTCTAGATAATCTCTAGTTGCCTATCTCTCTCAATCTCCCTCTATGCCCCCCCTTTCTCCCTAGAAATAAAACTAAAACACTAAATTTCTGAAATTCCATATGCTCCATTGCTGCTGCAAAGGAGATTGGGACAATCTTCGGTGGATTTGAGGTACGCTATCTTTTATGCCTTACCCATTACTGTTTTATTTTGATTTCTAAAGTCGATTTCTTTATTTTTTTAAGGATATTTTTTAATCTACTTCGGTGCTTTCTTTTAATCCGTTTTTTTTTTAGGATAATGATTTTTACATGTGATGCGAATTTCTTGTTTTGGGTTTTGGGGTTTTTGTTGTTTTAATTTTAGTTTTAGGGGTTTTGGTTGTCTCTGTGCATAAGCTTCATTTGCTCTATGCATAGGAAAATTGTTTTGCTATTCTTTGATTCAGAGCTCTTATATTGTTTCTTTTTTTGATAGCTGGTATGGGTCTCATTTGCTTAGCATGTATTTAAATTTGAGTAGAAATTTTATCTCCATTGGATAATAGTTAGATTCCATTGTCTGCACAGAACTATAATGCAAAGCTTCTGATTTTGGCCTATCTTCATGAGGTTTTACTAAAAATGCAATCATGTTTGTTGCTAAAATATGAATGTACTTATTGTTGTGACTTAGAATGCATCATAGTTATAGAATGGCCTGTAATCAGATCAAAGTGCTTCCTGCATTCCGCTGCTCTATTCTTTTTCTAACTGTGTCCCTGCATTTACTGTAACATCACTTTTGTAGAGGCTAGTCATTGATCCTTTATCTTGATTCTTTTATTTATGAATTTAGAACATCCACAATGAGTACATACATAGGTGACATTTCTTTTTTATCATGGTTACTTTTAACTAGATTTAATCAGCCCTTTTATTACTCATAAAAGTATATACGCTTAATGAATTTGCAGGACATGACATTGGACAAGATTGAATTGTTGCCATCTATAGTTATTGATTCACATAATAATTCTCGATATATTATTAGAATTCTGTAAAACTTGAAACCAAACTCCAAGGTATAAGGCTGAAGAGTGGACGATGAACTGACTTAGCATCCACTGAGTTAGTTTCACTTCCATAGATGGCACAAATTTGCGTATAACCATAGTCAACTTGATGTAATATTGAGATTTTAGTCCCATCGCCTTGTTTATTCAGGGAGACAAATAGAATGTACAGGCAGGTAAGGATGATGAAAACTCTCTAATGGCCAAAGCACTAATTTTACAAATGGAGTCCCTACCTAAACTTTGAATTGTGGGTTCCAAAGCACTTATTTTATTCTTTTTTTAATATGTATGAATGATTACCATTGGGAAGTGCCAGAAAGCTTAATATTTCAGTATATGCATTGAATATCATGAATAGCTTATCTGAATTTCAAAGGCAAATGCCTATAGAGTCGTCCATTGCTTTGGTCTGTGAGTGAATAAAATTGCAATGTTTTTTTGGTGAAAATAGACGATTTTATCTTTTTTTTAATATGTATGAATGATTAGATTGTGGAAAACTTTTGATGATTTACTTTTTGTTCATTTACATTTGTGTCCAAAAGTCACCTTACATTGGAAGCAAGAAGTTGTTGAGATTCTTGAGAAAGTTCACCTCTCACATGTTTTCTTTTTCTTCTTTTTGGTATTTTTTCTGCAACTTTTTGGTTTGCAATTTGGCTTCTCTTTCGATATAAAGTATTGATATGTCTCATTTAGGCTGCCCTGTTTTTGCTTTCTTCAGCGTTTTTTATGTAATTTTAATTCCTTCCTTATGTATTGTTATACAAGTTCTCTCTCGTCTCTCTCTATCTCTGATGAATCAACAGTTAATATCATATTACCACATCACGTATTGGGTTCATTTGCTTTTTGCCCTTTTCAATATTCCTATGCAAGTTCTGGTTGTGTTTGGTTTCTCTCATTTCTCTCTTTCATTGTTGGGGTTTCAGATAAGAAGGGCAAAACGAGATTGAACTACACAACATGTCATCAATTTCCACAAGTGCTGGGGGATATCCATGGCAAACATGTCCATGGTGCAACTTACAATGCATATCAAGTACATTAAGCTCCCAATCAGTCACAAAAATTGCAAGTGTATTATGGTTAGGCTTAAAGCGATGCTCATTCAACAACAAATTGTTGATACTTTAGGGCGTATGCAACAAATTGTTGATACTTTAGCTAATGCATTTATGTTTGAATTACTTTTGTTGAATTAACGCATTAACTCCCCCTCTCTCGCTTCCAATTTTATTGTGCAGATTGCTCTGGATGCCTGGTGATACTTTGCCATTCGAGATTAGACCGACTTTGTATTCTATTTATAATTTTTGTTCCCTTTTTTTTATGAATATCATACATTTGGGGTTGTTTTTTAATATCATATTCGTTGGGTTTCTCTCTGCTGCATATCATATGCTTTTGGGCTTTTAGTTAATGATGTGAAGATGAAAATCAATTCTCCTGAATCATAAACCTGACCGGTTCTCTTAGTTAATTTCAGAATTTGCCTTTTCATTTTTGTCCTGGTTTCTGCCCATGAAATTTAAGGTCAAACTCAAATTTGATGGGAAAACAGAGTTCAGATATTAAACGATTGGGTTGCTTGCCTTCAAAAACTGTAACTTTTGAAATCATTTGCAACTGTAGTAATGGGCTAATAGCTACGTATGCTTACTTCAATCACAACTGTAGTAATAGCTACATATATAGGAGATATATTCACAATAATATGCATTCCAAGCCGATGAATGTTACTGCCATTACAAGGATTTTGAGCTCAGTTCCAATTCAAGCAATCATTTGCAACTCAATGACTATAACTTGATCAAAACTTATAATCTACAAAACATAACCAAACCTATAAATGGATGCCCTGTATAAAAACCCACCAGGGGCCCAAAAAATGCTCTACACAAGGAATTGGATTAGTAAACTCTTCAATCATCAACAATTGATCCAAAATCTTTAGCCCTTCAGGACCTTCCTTTTCAACATGCAACAAGAAGGAAATATTGAGTTGATGGATGCCTAAGTGGTTATCAATGGAGTTCAAGTTACCAAAATCAATAAAAAAATTCATGTAATTGAAGCCAACCAAGTGATGGACTGAATGCATAACATAATGAACTGATGAAAGAGATGATGGACTGATGCATCACATAATGAAAGAGACGATGGACTGATGCATCACATAACGAAAGAGATGATGGACTGAATGCATTACACATAACAAAATTCAGCAGGAAGCATACATTGGTGGCATTGATATCTGTGAACATACAAAATTCAGCAAGCATACAAAATTCAGCAGCAAGCATATATAAGTGGTGGTGGTATCTGTGAACATACAAAACTCAGCAAGCATACAAAATTCAGCAGCAAGCATATATTAGTGGTAGTGATATCTGTGAACATACAAAACTCAGCAAGCATACAAAATTCAGCAGCAAGCATACATTAGTGGTAGTGATATCTGTGAACATACAAAACTCAGCAAGCATACAAAGTTCAGCAGCTAGCATACATTAGTGGTAGTGACATCCGTGAACATACATACATTATTGGTAGTGATATCTGTGAACATACAAAACGCTGCAAGCATACAAAATTCAGCAGCAAGCCTAAATTAGTGGTAGTGATATCTGTGAACATACAAAATTCAGTAAGCATACAAAATTCAGCAGCATACAAAATGCAACACACAACTGTACAAGTAAAATAGAATCCCAATGGATCTGTGTTGTACCCAATGCAACACACAAAACCACACTGTATTTCAACTCATATTCATGTTCTATAACACACATGAGTAGCCCAAAACATTGTCAGCTCCAATATTCGCCATCAGGCAGTTGCTTTCCACCAATTTCAGATCACTTCGTTGCACTCAACCTAATTCACAAAACCACACTGTATTTCAAAAATCATATTCATGTTGTCAATAAATTTTGCAAGCAATAAGAAGCAATCACTACATCACCTACTCGATCTTTCTCTCGGCGAAACCCTTCCTTATTACAATTGAGCTCTCTATCAATCCTTTGACCATCTTTATTGTGGGTAGTCCCCTTACGGGTGCCAAAACCTTTGGCTAATGCATACTCCTTATAATACTCATATGCCTCATTCTCATAACCAAACTTCATCCCTACATATGGTTCTTCTATTTGTAGGCCATTGGTTGATGAGTCAAGTTCCCCATCTCGCATTTTTGAAAGATGAGGAACCTGCTCCATGGTCTCAATGGTGGCATTCGTGCTGTCTACAATTGGGCACGGGGAAGATGTCACATCGACTGATATGGTGCGGTCCATAAAAATCTTTCAACTGACCGTACATAAAAAACCTAACCACATAAGTAGAGGTTTGCAAATATCGTCTGCAAAAATCAATTGAGTCGTTATATCAAAACACTATATAGACAAACATCACAAAAGAATATCCATATTAAATTGTCTATGGAAGTTTTAAAAATCTTCTTAACCAAACAAACAATAAAGTAAGATGAGTCAATACTCTATAAAGTTTTTGATATATTATTGGACTATCTAATTCACTTTCAACAGCTTATAATTGCCTTTTTAGCGTAGTAATAGATAAAAAGATGAGCAATTGAGGCACCATTTCAATTTATGATGTTTGGTTGCAGTAGAATACTGGTGCATGTGTTCATATTGATGAGGAAAATGCATAGTTGGAGGAAGGACTAATTGGGGTAGGCTTTTCAAGAAACACAAGATCAAAAGTTATGTGCATAAGTTCAGTCTTGTCTAATGTCATGTCCTGCAAATTCATTAAGCGTATATGCTTTTCTGACTAATAAAAAGACTGATTAAATCTGGTTAAAAGTAACGATGATAAAAAGAAACGTCACCTATGTATGTACTCATTATGGATGTTCTAAATTCATAAATAAAAGAATCAAGGCACCGGATCAAAGACTAGGCTCTACAAAAGTGATGGTACAGTAAATGCAGGGACACAATTAGGAAAAACAAGATTAGAAAAAAAAATAGAGAAGAGAAATGCAGTTAGTATTTTGATCTGATTACATGCCATTCTATAACTATGATGCATTCTAAGTCACAACGATAAGTACATTCATATTTTAGCAATAAACAGGATTGCATTTTCAGAAAAACCCCATGAAGCTAGGCCAAAATCAGAAGCTTTACATTATAGTTCTGTGCAGACAATGGAATCTAACTATTATCTAATGGAGATAAAATTTCTACTCAAATTTAAGTACATGCTAAGCAAATGAGACCCAAACCAGCTATCAAAAAAAGAAACAATATAAGAGCTCTGAATCAAAGAGTAGCAAAATAATTTTAGCAAAGCTTATACACAGAGACAACCAAAACCCCCAAAACCAAATTAAAACAACAAAAACCCCAAAACCCAAAACAAGGAATTCATATCACATGTAAAAATCAATATCCTAGAAAAAACAAAGAATAAAAAGAAAGCATTTAAGCAGATTCGAAAATATCCTTAAAATAGCGTACCTCAAATCCACCGAAGATTGTTCCAATCGCCTTTGCAACAACAATAGAGCATATAGAATTTCAGAAATTTTGCGTTTTAGGGGGGGGGAGGGGGGCATAGAGGGAGATTGAGAGAGATGGGCAACGAGAGATTACCCAGAATTCTTGCCATTGCGGTTTCGAGCTTCTGGGCTGTTGGGACATCATCAGTTGGCTTTGTAACTGTACCCGACCACCAAAACCCAAAACAAACAAAACCCCAAAATTAGAGGGATGGGCAACGAGAGGTGTATATAGAGGGGCTGAGAAGGGTAGGCAGGGGAGAGATTGAAAGAGGGGCGAGTTTTAGAGAGTTTGAGAGAGAGGGGCAGCCAGAGGGTTTGAGAGAGAGGGGCCAGCCATAGGGTTTGAGATAGAGGTGGGCGGGAGATGGAGAGAGAGAGAGGTGCGAGGGAGATGGAAGGAGAGAGTTCCCATCGCGCGAGAGGGCGAGACGGGACGCTGCTCTCTGGTGCCACATCTTTTCAATGCTGTAATATAGAGCTTTGGGATTTAAAATGAAGACGATCGGGAAAAACCATCTCAACTGTTGTCGTACGAAGCCCCATACGCGAGCCGGCTCATCAAATCTTTATATATATATATATATATATATATTCCATGTAAAGCCCGTTTGACAAAAATAGGTTTAGAATATTTAAATTTTTGAAAATCTAAATAAAAACGTTGCTTGTTTTTCATATATTAATTATCCTCATATGTATCTTTTTGTGCATGTTTGACTATCTACCTGCATTTTAGAATCTTCTAAGACTTAAGATATTTGACTGTTTGGAAGACACAATCACAATAAATTGAAGTTTTTCATTAAGCACATATTTGACAAACTTGTATTTTTTTTCGATATTAAATATAGGTACTCTTCATAAAAAATATGCTTAAAAACTAATAATTTAAAGAAGCACATCGCAACACAGAAAGAGAGAAAGATCATCGGTGACATCCATCCTTTATTAGGCATAAGATATTAAGATTACGTGAGAGAGATAGAGGGAGACCATGTTTTGAATTGAAAGCTTATTGGCATTCCATAAAGAAACTTGCTCAATTGGAAAATCAATATAGAGACACATTACAATAACTAAACTTATTTATTTAACCAACCAACCAACCAATATAATGTGCAATGCTATCTAGTAATCGACTACCCGCATCACGTGGATTACTTGTACTTTCTTCTTCAAAATCTTCTGGTCGATGAGCTCGATCTTGATTTTCCTTGTCATATTCCTCATAAAGCCAGTCATCACCTCCAGAATGTATTCAAATAAATTTATGTACGAAACACATTACAATAACTAAACTTGTTTTTTAATTGGGTACGTAGGTGGCCTTGAAAGCATAACAAAGCGCTTTTTAAGTACACCAAATGTACGCTCTATAGTATTTCTTAGACAATAATGTCTCAAATTGTCTAACTCCATGCAGTCTTGTGGAGCATTTTGTCCACGCCCATATTCTTTGAGGTGGTAATGGACTCCACAATATGGGACAATAAAATTTAGGGTATTCGCATAACTTGCATCGACTAGGTAGTATTTATCTAACTTATTTGAAAACATCTAAATTATCAGTGGCATATTTACAAAAGTATTATTAATTAAGTCATGAGTTAGAAGTACCTTAGAGTACATGGAATCCATTTTGTA
Organism: Amborella trichopoda; assembly: GCF_054954075.1. Classification (NCBI taxonomy): domain Eukaryota; kingdom Viridiplantae; phylum Streptophyta; class Magnoliopsida; order Amborellales; family Amborellaceae; genus Amborella; species Amborella trichopoda. The sequence goes on from NC_142343.1 coordinate 32,783,357, forward strand.
AAGCTGCTTGGAGAACTGTAGAATCAGCAACAGAGCCCTCCCACCTTACAAACATATGTGAATAAAAGATTGAATGAACATGCTTCCACAATGTTCTGGGAAAGAAACAGTTTCCGATTGCGATATGGGGCTTGGTTTTCAGTATCGATTGTCACAGGGTTGTGAATTCCATCAATTGCTTCAATACAATCCTTCAAAAGATAAAAATTTGGTGAGATGCTAATAATAATAAATATAATTTTGAAAATAATGTTACATAAATTCTACATTGAAGAAGATGAAGTAATTATCACTATAACGGATCTCTCGAGGAGTATTTCTTAATGAGAGGCAGATGTAGTTGTTGGCTATATGGTCTTTCAAGGCCTTAAAGCCAATAGTCTTACGCTCAGTGGGAGTTAGAGAGAGACTGAATCTGGGTGCTTAGCGCACTGGGGACCAGATTCATATACCTCGAGTATTGGAGGCTTTGAGAGTGTGAACTCTCGGGGAGGTGTGAGGGTCACCTCACAGTTAGGAATATATTGATTAGAATGCCTCATAGTTGCTGTAATAAGCCAAGGCTTAGAGAATCCATTCAAGAATAATATAACCCGAGTATTTGAAAGAGTATTCGCCCTGTATGGAATGGTCAGCTCATGGGACATGAGCCTGTATCCGACACATGACCATTTCATGTTATGTGCACCCACAATCGTATGGGGAAGCCACTCTTCTAAAGTATTATTTGACTTAGAAGAGCTAGTGCACATGTGCTTTGAGAGGACCCTTGTATTTGAATAGGAACATGTCCCACAGGGGTGCATCAGTAATCCATTGTTCCCTCAGTGACGAAAAGCATTGGCTCAGCGACTTTGATGTGACTAATTATGTGTCCCTGCTATAAACTGTGGAGCATAAGTCTATTGGGTCGGCTTGAGACACCGATAGAACGTCATTCAAGTTAGCCCAATGGAAGACTCCGACTAGTGTTATAAGTCTAAAGATCTCATTTACCTTTGGCCCAAATTAATCTAAAATTGATGAGAAAAGATTTTATATTGATGGGAAATTATGTAATAATGTTGAGAAATCATTCAGAGAAAATTTTAGATTTTTGAAAAAATTTTCAAATTTTTTAAACAATAAAAATGTGATTTTCAAATTTGTTTGATGTAAATACCAAACAAGGACATCCTATGGGGACTCCACATGGATCCCAAGTGGCCATAGGGATGCCACGTGGTACCTCCACCTCCCCACTCATTGATGACATCATGCTGACGTTATATCCATGTAGGGACCTATTTGTCATTAATTTTTTTGTTGGTATTATGATATAACATGATTATCTTGTTATTTAAAGGGTTATATATTGTTATGACTTAAGTTTGATTTAAGTCACATATTTTTTTTTTAGCTCATATGTGTCATTTTTGGCATGTGTGAAGTCATAGGATTTTGAGAATTAATTTAATTTATATTATTATCTACATATGATTTTGTAACATGTGAGTATATCTTATGTAACACTACCTTATGAGCTTGACCCATGTGAAACTTTAGTGTTGCTAAAATCCTATTGGTGTGGTCATAAGATATTTTATTCACATGTGTAGATATCCCATATTACCTTTATGTTCATGTCTTTGTATTTTATTGACTCTCACAAATTATTCAAAAACCATGGGCATCGGTGTAAACATGCGTTTGAACTTAAAGGGAAATAAAACATGGAACTAAGGCCTTCAAGGTAAAATGACTATAAATCCAGGTTTTGAGGAGCGAAGGGTATCAAAAGCTTTTCCATTGATCTTGGTGATAAGATATGGATGAATGGCTTGGATAAAGGCCTCTCATGTGCTATTGATCTAAGGCATCAAGTATCAAGATCAAATCTATCTTTATGATCTAAGTATAAAAGTAATTTATGGGATCAATTATTATCCTAATTTGAGTATTCACTTCAAAAAGAGAGAGAGTGAGAGCCCTTGAAAAATTGTGGTCACCCATGAGACTATCTTCTTCCTTGAGTTTTCATTTGAAACCCTTCCATGAAGTAGTCCATCATTTATATGATCAAGCCCATACTATTGTTTCATTAAGGTATTGATTTTTCTTCTCATATTTTTAATTCCTACCTCATTTATATTATCAAAGCTTGCTGTAATTCTTAATTTATAGTAGCTTTCTCACTTTTGGTCATGAAAACTTGATATTTGAAAAGTCCCAACACAATAGTGTAGTCCATACACATAGTATGTGTAGACTAGCTTGTTTACTCCATGATCTTGAGTAGTTTCAACTTGATTTCTTGATCTTATATTTTTGAAATTTTTTACTGAGAATATACAACCGATGAGATGTTTATTTCATCATATTTGAGCGTAAGAAATAGTCCATTGAGATCCCTTTTTGATGTTGAAAAGTTCGTGTGGTCCCTTATGGACCACATGGTGTAGTTTCACCATAATTTTTTTATTTTGTGTAGTATCTCTCTCAAACTTTGAAGGGCTATTTTGATACATGTCTCTCTCATGATTTGATCCTCATTAAGTGAAATAAATGTGATCATTTGCTTCCCATTGGATTGATCTCTTAGAGTTATTGTTATCACCTATACCTTAGACAATGGGACAAAATTAAGTCCTCAAAAAGCCCTTTCATGGCCCGGGCACAAGGGGTTCGAACCATGGTTTCTCCATATATATTTACGTGTTAATTTGATGTATTTACAGTTATTAAATGGATTCATGATTGATTAAATTGAGTATGTTGTATGAATATTGAGTTTTTTTTTTTTTTTTATCTTGCGGTATTGCCTTTAATGCTATGCATTATAATTTATGCGAATTGAAATCTTATTGAATTATTATGATCAAGTGTATGATGTGTATGAGATATTATGAGGATAAAGAATGAGGCTGAAATTATCATATAATTTTGATATAATAAGGAATTGCAAGTGCAAGTCATGCAATATATTGTAGAGACGTATAATGTGAATATTTGAATATTGTATTCAGTTTAATTGTACTTTTTAGTAAGGGATTTGTAATGGTCCTGTTAGGGTTAAATTTTACTATTCAAATGTCCATAAACTATGTTTGTAAGCTGGAATATATGTATTATGGTTTTGTATTGAGATATTCATGCATTTAAACCCTTGAGTTTTTATACAATGAAAGTTTTTAAAAAAGATTGCATTTCTAGCCTATTGGTCTTATACTACCAAACAGTAGCAAGGTGCTGATGTACACATAGCTTTAAGAACGCGACCAAAGTACCAACTAGTTATTTGACCAGAGTGTTGAAATCGTTCTTGTATTATTTGATTGCCAGAGTTATCAGCTATGGTGTATAGAAATATTCCCACTTGTTTCTCGACACTATATACTTAGAATCTTGGATTAGATTTTCGCTTCGTACTGTATGACAAATATTCTTAAGGACATGTTGCTTCATGCGAAGATTCTCCTTACAACGGATAGGATGTTCATTTAGTAACTCCTGCATAATTTTAGTACCTTGGAGACAAGATGGTCAACAAGGAATCTTATTCCAATGTGGTACCATGCAACAACAACAACAACCACTAGCATATACCCTTGTTGGCTTTCTTCTTTAGATTCGTAGTCCATGGTTACAATTTATCAATTCTAACTTAAGTTCACCCTAATCAATAAATTATCTCATAAACATGGGACCTTCTTATAATAATCTAATTATATCATTGTATAATAACAAGGAGGAGAAAACAAGTATAACTTTGAAAATTTCTAGCAAATCAATTACAAATGTAACCAACTAATTTCAAATTCAACTAATCACAAAATCATTGTAAATAAAATTGAACCAAGTTTGATGGTGTTCAAAATATTATGGTCATGTCATCTAGAAAATAACAACTAGGTAATACTATTACTAATTTTTTAGCGTAACCAAGACTTACAAATTAATCCTTTTAGTTTCTTAAATGCAACTCTATTGCTTTCATCCTTCAAAATTCCTACTAATTCCACCATCTCGACTGCATCAAATTCTTGTAACTCTTGCAATTCCTCTAAGAAAGAGCCATAAGAATAATCTTCTTTAGTAGCTTGCATCATTTTCTCTTGATCACAGTTGATGCATGGCTTTATTATCTTATCTAAGACATTTGCAATATGATGGTCAACACCCAAGCGACTCTTCCTTTTATGGTGAGGGGTGGTTGATATGGTGGTAGCTCGTTCCAAGTTAGTTTGAGAAACTTCATCCATTACATTAATGTCAGGTTCATCATGTAAATCAGGTGATTGTCACACGAATTCAGTTGGGGAGTCTGGAGCCTCAAATTTATTTCTAGCTTGCCCTCTTTGCTCTGATTGGATAGTTGACAATGTAACTTTTCCTTATGCAATAGTACCTATTAAAGTTCGGGTCTTTTTGTAACCATTGGAAATAAAATAATAATAAGAGCAAGTCATATACAAACACATATTACAATCTACCTTCGAATATCTCAGCCAATTTATCGTACAGTGTAAAAGTCTTATTTCTAAATTGTTTTGCTTCTGGGTTTGCCTGTATATCACAATAGCCTTCGTTGTTCATTATAAAAATTGTTGAGTAACAGAAAAAAAAACAATCAAGAATGAATAAATTTATATAAAATAAACTAACTTTGATATAATCCTCGCAAACTTGTTCTAAAGCAAACGGGAATTGCAATGCATCATTCCACCCAAAGCCACTTTGTCCATAGAGTTTCTTGACTGTCTTATATTATTTTAATAATTGGTTCTAATGACTCTTTAATTGTTAGACAGTTAATGATATATTAAAGTTACTATTAAATTTGATCATAATAGTTTTTCAAGCTTCTTTTGTCCATCCAGTATCACATTGTTTGCCACGATCATGTTAATGTTTAAGAGCTTCAACCAAAAAGCTTCTTATATGAATTCAGAGCAATAGAGGATATACATGAAACTCTACAACAAAAAATGATGGAATATATAAGAAGCAACAATTATTTTGTAACTCGTTTTTTTACTGTATGCCACAAAAACCAAATACAAAAAATAACTTGGTTGACCTTCACAATTTTGCTATACTTTACTCCAAAATTGGTTTTTTTGTCAGCCAAAACACTTGGGGATCTAAGACCCAAAACAACCCTTGAGATGTTAAAGCCTCCTTTGATAACCAATATTCATCAGAGCTTTACCAGATCTCAAACCAAAATTCAATAATTTTTTTACTAAAATCTATCAAAAGTCTTTCTCTATTACTTAACAATATTTTTATTTCTTTATTAGTAAAGTCATCGAAAAATTTGCACAACTTTCTCAAAATTCTGGTCAAAATTCAGACGGAACTTTGAACAAAAACTTACATAGTTCAAAATTCTAGTGTACGTTTCAACCCATAATTAACATCATCATCCCAAAAAGAGCAAAAACTTGAACAAAATATGCAACTTAAATACGATTCAAAAAATGGTTTCCATCCATGAATAAAAATAAAACCCCTACCTATTTTCTTAAGGCCAAAAAAGTAGAATTGTTTTTTTAAGGCTAAAATACAAAATAGAATGAAAGAAAACCATTCCCTAATTTCTTTCTCCTTTGTTGCAGGTTCAACGAGCAATATTGAAAAGTTCTCTCGAATGGAGCACATAAATCTCAAGGCCACAAGAAAGCCCCAATTGAAAAAGAAGAAAATTGAAATTACCCAATCAATTTAACCTAGGTCAACAGAAATATTGAAGAACCCATCTCTCTCTCAAAAATTTCAAAACAAACATGAGGCAATCAAGCACGAAAAGGAAGGGGCCTTGCACGGATAAGAAAACTTCACAAAAACTCAATCAAAGAATACAAAGAAAGGTGGAGAAAGAGAGATTTGAGAGAGAGAGAGAGTGAGAGGGAGAGCACATGCCGATATGTTGGATGAGCTCTAGTTTCTGGCCATGAAAGAGAAAGTGCAAGAGAAAAATGAATGCTTCTCCTACATCATAAAAGTTTTATACTTATTCTTATCCAACCGTCAATTTGGGATGGAGGCTTAAGATTGCCTCATTCACAATGTCATATCTCTACACTATTTTATTTTTAAGTTTTTTTCTGTAAACTATTTGGATGTTCAATCCTCTATTAAACTCGTATCGGCAAAAAAATATAAAAAAAAAAATATTTCCAATAAAATAAAATGACCAAAATACCCTTGTAATTTTTAAAGGTATTTTGGTCATTATATGTTATCGAAAAATTATTTTTAATATTTTTTATAGGTACGCCCCAATGAGAAGATTGCATGTACCAAATTTCATTCATACAATCTATATAAAAAAAATTAAAAATAAAATACTTTGAGAGGACGGATCTAAGATCAAACGGTGAGTGGCTCTCTTGATCAAAATTGGACGGCTGGATGGTAGGGTAAGCATAGATCTTCTATGTTGTAGGAGAAGTATGGAAACTTTCCCAAAATGGACAAGCTTTCTAATATAAAAGAAGAGATACTGCTAAGAGGAAAAATTTTCAACGTGAGGGCAGAAACTAAAAACACACGCATAAGGAAAAATGCTAACCTGCAAGTTAACGCTTTTCAGCATCTTTTAAAATTGAAGTCCGAATTTTTGTGAGGATACTGATATTGGGGCGACATTCAAAATTTATAAGATTTATTTTGGACCAATCAAACACCACTTTAACCAAATTGAATTTGCAAAAAATAGAATCTTATAATATATCGTAATATGTGTATATTTTGGGCTTATCAAACATACCGTTAGTTTTGTTTATGTAATATTTGTCTTATTTTTCAGTTTTTTTTTGTCTTATTTTTTAGGACCTATTGGGGCCGGTGCACTACTCAGGTGGGGCGAGTTAAAATTTGAGTGAGAACAACACTTGGGTCTTGGAATACATTTGAGAGGGAGGAGCAATTGGGCCTCAAAAGAAATATAAGAGGGAAAGAGCAATACATGAACCCATTGTTATCAAGATCCTACCACTGTTTGAATCCGCAAAAGAACTCGTTCAATCAAAACCGGTCAAATCGACAGATATGGGACCTCTTTTTCAATATAAAAGATTTAAAGATTTATTAGATTATCAAAAATTCATTTAAAATCAGAAACACTTTAGGTAAAAGCAATAGAAAGTTGGGAAAACAGTTTGATGTTTCCCATATTAGTTGAATACAACTGATAAAACTCTCATGAAATTTTGTTTGTTTAGCTCTCGAAAGTTAGGTAAATATTGGCCAATTTTTCAAATATTGTAAAAAGAATCGATTTTACTTCATTTTCAAGAGACTATCACACAAAGATGTTATGTTTGAAATACATTATGTTCCCAAAATTATGTACATTTAATAAATCATCATGACAACATGAATAGATCTTACTTAAATTTTAATGAGCCATCAAAATTAAAAAAAAATACCAAAATATCAAAAAAAAAAAAAAAAAAAATTTCGACAAATTTGATCTTTCTATTTTTCGAAAGAGCCAAAGTATGATATAGTTTCTTTTTCATAGCAATTTTATTGGTACAATATTTGGCAATAAAAAGTTCCCTTTGGAATAAAAAAAAAAAAGAAAAGTATAAAATCATTTAAAAAGTGGGCAAGAAACTATAAAAAATGGCATTGAATTCAACTTTCCCAAACCCATGGTCCACTAGAACAGGAAATCGAATTAGTTCGATAGGTCAAATGCTGGTTTTGATATGTTCTTATTAAAATTACATTTTTAATATTTTCATCCAAGGATTCAAAGCTTCGCGGCATCCTTACTTAAAGAATTGAATTAAAAAATAAATAAATGAAAATATATAAAAATATGGAATAATGCATAAAATTATATATATGTAATTTGATTTTTTTGTTACAACGATTTGTGAGTTTTTTAATTAATGCATCGTTTATATTTTTTTCTCTCTTTTTTCTTTTTGTATCTTTTAAACTGCCTCCGACTATAAATTAATTTTTTTTCTAAATCTATGTTTTATATTTTAATTTTTTAGATTTTTTTATTTTGCCTTAGTTTTGTTTTTGTATTTGTTATTTAATATTCTTTTATGTTTTTCTGATTTTTTAGGCCACTTGGCCTGGTGCACTCATCACGCGAGGTGAGTTAAAATTTGAGAGTGAAACAACACTTCGGTCCTGAAATAAATTTGAGAGTTAGGTTACTGAGCAATATAAACAGAGAACATGCACCAATTGGTTATGAAAAGAATAAGATATACATAATTTGGTGAAAAAAGTAAAAGAATTTGTGTTAAACATGACACTGATATTGTAATTGGTCTTTACTTTATCTATTGGTGGCTTCTAGTAGGCTTATTACAAAGTATTTTGATGAGCATATATCATATTAATTGGATCCAATTTCTCAGATATTTATGGCCTTCAAATCAAGAAATCAACTTGTTTTGAAGACCATCTTCTAATAGTAAATTAAATTAAAGCAACAATTGATAAACATATTGAGGTTAATGCATAATTTCAGTTATGTTTTGCATGATTTGATTACTGTTAACCCCTTAAAGATTAATATTATTACATTCACATAGTAAAAGAAAAATTAGATTCTATCAAAAAAAAAAAAGTTAAAAATAAAGAGTTTCATAGTACGCACCAATATTTATCTACTCGTGTGATTCCACCCGAACTCAGACTTACCCGAGTAAGTCAGGTATTGCAAGTTTCTTTGCCCATGTCCTTCGAAACTCTAGGCCACCTAAATTATATACTAACCGACTTGTATTTCTATACTGACTTACATGTAGTTTTCATTAGATTTTTTAGGGTTCTATATTTTTTCATTTTTTTATATTTTTTTGAGAAAGTAACCTTTAAAATATATTTTTTCATTTTTTTTACTTTCTGAAAATCTCTTCTCATCTTCCTTGTACATTTCACATTCTGGCTTTTGTTTTTTTCCTGGTCTCTATAGATTTTTCAATATTTTTCCTTACTATTAAAACGTTTTTTAGCCACTTTTGAGCTCGCCATGGACTCATACAAGTACGCCAGGACTCACTCGAGTTACCTAGTCGGTGGTCGATTTTTGTTGCCAAAAAACATCTACGCATGCATATAATATGTCCTTGAATCAACTTTCACTCACATCCCAAATTAGAAAACATGGATTGTCTCTTCGAATACATCCAATAAAATTGGAACAATACAGAGAAGATTAGTATAGCCCTTGCACAAGGATAACAACATTAGAAAACATGGATTGCTCGTTCACTTTTACAAAAACCATAACTGCATAATGGTATTAACCCTACAAAAGAGAACTTTCTTGTGTGAAATAATGCTTGAATTATGCAAGTATTTGCTTGTATTGAGAAGGAAAGATGTAGATGAATATTTTATCCATGGCTCTCACACAAGTGAGTCCCCATCTCCTATTCACAAAGAGAAATACAACAGTTCCCCAAAAACCAGTAGTATAGCCCGAAACAACACAAGCATAAAATATTGGAGTTCTGTCCAGCCATCCTTCCTCTGTATCTCCTCCCTCGTTATTATTTGATGTGCTCGAAGCATTGTGTGATACGGTGGTGGAACATCCGACTCCTTGGAGAGAATGCAGCCCAGGGTTACCACTAAAAGAAGTCTCATTGAAGGTACAAAAGTGGGTCCCACTTGGTATCCAACCTGATAGATTGTTATTTGCGACGGAGAAGATGGACAAAAGGCTGAGTTTACTCAGTTGAGGAGGTAATGGACCAAAGAGCCCATTGTGAGAAAGATCCAAAGTTGTGAGACTTGATAACTCTCCAAAGGAATTGGGGATTGGCCCAGTTAGATGGTTGTTGGAGAGATTTAACATCTCGAGTGCTTTCAATCGCCCCATCTCTGGTGGAATTGGGCCACTCAACTTGTTGCAAGACAAATCCAACTGAGTCATGTATACAAGGGCTTTCCCACTGAAACTGTACATGTCCTTTGGCAAAATTGATCTCTTCTCCTATAATTGGGAATCTTATGCCGTACTTAATGCGAATAGATACATGAATACCAAGGGTATCAGGCTTGCCAGATAATAAAGAAATATTACAGAAGCAAGCTGGTATGGGACCATTAAGTTTATTTTGAGCAACGTCGAGAACGGCAAGGTGTTGCAATTGACATAAACTAAATAGAATTCCACTCCTAAAGTGATTACCTCGTAAGTTTAGTACTTGCAAATTTCTAAGTTTATTTAGCTGTTTGGGAATGACACCTGACGTGTTATTATTTGCAATGTCTAGAATCACCAGGGATGGACTACGCGATACGAGATTTTCAGGAATAGTTTCATTCAATGTGTTGCCATCAAGATGCAATGATTCTAAGCTGGAAAGGTTAAAATATTCAGATATCAAGGGCCCCTCCTAGTAGTTTCCAGACAACCCTAAATATTTTAGTTGATTTCCACGAGTTAGATTACAGGGTAGTCTTCCAGTGATTTTGTTGTTCGATAAGTTCAGGACTTCAAAATCGTAAGTTGAGGAGGGCAAATTACCTGTTATATCATTTGCAGATAAACCTAACACGGTCAATTGCTTGGGGTTGTTGATATAATTAGCAATGTTCCCATAAAGAGAACTATTAGAGATTTTCAATACTTTGAGACTTGGAAAACAAGAGAAGTTTGTTGGTAGTTCCCCACTGAGTTGATTGTTTGATATGTCCAAAGATATAAGACTAGAAGATGTGTTGGGTAAAACAAGGGCCCCCGAGAAAAAATTCCCACTCTAATCTAGTGCTACTGTGAATTGAAGTAAACGAGGGGGAATACGCCACTGAATGTTGTTGTTGGAGAAATCAGCAAATTCTAATATGTATTGTGTGGAGAGAAAGCTTGGAATGCTCGTATAAAACTTGCTTACATTGCATGGAGACATATAGAGGAAGCTAAGCTGAAAAAGAGTGTGATTCGACGGCAATATTGTCAGCTTTGGGTTATAAGAAAGGGCAACTTCGACGAGTTCAGATAGGTTTGAGAAAGTAGAGAAGGAGAAATTACCCCATAAATCATTATGACTGAGATCCAACACTGCCAAGGACTGGAGATTATGTAGCTCATGAGGGATGGAACCCCCTAGGTGATTTCGGTTAAGGTTGAGACCGGAAAGAACAGAGAGGTTGCCCAAGCAAGAGGGTATGGCCCCTTTTATTTCATTATCCTTCAGACAAAGTTTTTCCAAAAATGGCAGGGAGGGCGCACAGAGACGGAGGGATGCTCCCATCAAGTTGGTTACCACCCAAACTGAGTTCCTTGAGATGGTGCAAGTTGTCCAAAGCTGAAGGTATGCTTCCTTGGAGCCTACAGTCTTCCAACCACAGTTCATGGAGTGAAGTAAGTAGGCCTACCTCCTCAGGAATTGGCCCCTCAAAGTCATTGGAATCCAAATATAAAAAGTTCAAGTTCCTCAATTTTGAGAGTTCTGCAATCAAATAACCATATAAATTAAATGAGTGAAAAAGAACTCAGTAACTCCGTGGAGGGGCAGGTAAAATTATATGGGCACTCACAAAGCTCTCTTTTAAATAAATTAGAAGAAGACATTAATCTACCTTTAAATGGTAGCTCACCACCTAAATTGTTAAAACTCAACCCCAAAAAGCTCAGCTGCTGCAGTCGAGTTAAGGAGGTGGCGTTCAGATACACTCTGCCTAACTTAGCATCATCCCCTCTAATGCCAGATAAATATAGACTCAAGACATGAGAATTGGTGTAGTGGAACTTACCTCGCTCCCAATGACAACAATTGAGCCCTTTCCATGACTCCAAAAATTCAACCCCCTTCGAAGTTTCACTTGGGTGGATGAGAGAAGCTCTGAATTTCAGAAGAGCCGCCCTCTCATGCTCATGGCACAATGGCAAAGAATAAACGGAGGAATGTGCAAAGAGAGTGAGCAGCAAGAGGATCAACAGTGAGAAAGGGGAGACAATGGAAGATGGAAAGTTGCAGTAAGCCATGATGTGTGTAGTAATCGACTTCAATTTGGATTGGTTCAGAAGCTATCCCCTTGGTTCTTATAAGGGGAAGAGTGATTACAGTTTCAGTGAAATTTACAGGAAATGACCAAAACTGAGATTCGTATTCGTGAATGAAGGGTTGGAAATCAAGACACTCGCGTGAAAAGTAATTCTCATTGATTTCCATGTTGAAAGATGCACACTTCCTGAAGATCACAGAGAGAGAGAGAGAGAGAGAGAGAGAGAGAGAGAGAGAGAGAGAGAGAGAGAGGCACTAGGCAACCATTTTTGTCTCCTTTCGAGGAAATTATAAAATCTACAAAAAGTCCTTTGGAAAACATAAATGATGCAATGAAAATATAGTTTCGGTGTCGCAAAGCCTTGCAATGATATAAAAAATCTATTGTTTCCCTTAATTATGAAATTTAAAATTTCAGAAATCAAGACGATCAAGCATATCTATATACACTTGAAAATCATGAAAATGGACGGTCTAGATTGTTGGGTTTATGTAGCCTTTAAAGGCCTCATGAGTGTGTAAAATACTTTCATCATAGTAAAATATAAACTCAGTGGGAGCGTGGTCCCTCAAGGATCATACTAAGCAAATGATGTTTGCTTAAACTGGATTGTGTTTATCGATCTAGGCCAGACGGTTGAAAAACCCTAGGTACCTGGGCATAAAGAATTAACCGATAAGAGTTTTGGGTTAACCCTTGATGAGGTCGGAGCTTATGCCTAAATGAGAGAGCCGATAGACTATGATACCCTCGTGTGTGATGGTAGGCCTACTGAGACGGGTGTCAAAACCTCATCCATATTCCATCACACGGCATGCATATTGATAGACCATTCGGGAAAGCCAGATATCCACCTTTGGGTGAAGCGTATACATGTGCGAGAGATACCCCTACACATCATAGAGCTGTGGTCGCATCAGGTCGTGGTGACCTTGACTTGTCTCTAAAGGAGGACCTGTAATCTACAGACTGGGATTGCGACCTTTTGATTCATCGACCTGACTTTAGTGACCCGCTAATGAGCCCCTACTTGGACTGTGGGTCATGGGAAACACTGGGTAGGTTCGATAAAGGTAGCATGGTCTGTAGTCCACAGTTGAAGGTGGAGTACCTCATTATTACAGATTGGATTCCTAAAATCATGTGGATCATTCTCTCATCATATTAATTTAATTGTGTTCATTTTATTATTAAAATGATTTTAATTTTATTAGTTGAATTTTTATGAATCTCTTAATACTTTATTTGTGATTTTTGGACTTATAAAAATACAGTTATTGTTCGTATAAAGTTATAAAAATTCAAATATATATTTTAAATTGTTTTATTCAATTTTAAAATAATATACTTTTATAAAATATTCCATGGGGGCCTAAAGTGCACATGCGCCCACCATGTGGCATATGGATGGGGGCCCACATGTGCCACAAAAGGGTGACACACCCCACCCTCTCTCTTGTTTGCTTTATGTTCAAGTTTTTAAGATAAGGTAAGTTTGATTTGTGGCATGTGGTCAAATCTTAGAAGGGAAATATTGACCATGACTTTATTTGTTTCATAGCAAGTTTGTTTGAAAGATATATGATCAATTTGAATAGATATTAAATATTGATCTTATCTTATTTATATTTGGTAGTATTTATTTACTTGATAATGTTTGACCTATCCTTATGGAATATGTGACATCGATTATGCAATTTTATGGAATACATGATATTTATTTTATTTAAATATATTGATGGGAAAATGGTTTAAGGAAAAGGGGGATAATAGTTCAAGCGCCTTTCATAATGTTGATAGCCCATCTACGGAATGAATGACTCAGATCTCTCACCCAACAAGTCACATTGATCAACGGTCTAGATTCAATCTTGTGAAAGAGACAAACTATGAAAAAACCCTAAGAAAACTTAAATATACACAACAAATATGAGTGTTCTTCCCCAATCTCTATGCACACAACCTCTCTTCTCTCTCTCACCTCTCTCTCTACTAAAGGGGCATGCCCCACTCTCTCTCCTCCATCTTTCTCTCTCTAATTTTCTCTCTCCAAATTTTAGGTGGTACTCTCTCTCCTCTCTAGATCTAAGTTAATTTTGGGGGTTAAAGTTTTAGTTGAGATTTTAAGGGGTGGTTACCTAGTTTAGCCAAAATCAGCTAACTCGGTTTGAGATTGAAGCTAGACCACAGATCTCACGCCATTGGATATAGTGACTCAGTGCAAGGTGTAAAAAGCCCGGTAGAGGTAATCTCTGGCATCTTTTCTTTTATTTGTTGAATTCTTTTATTTTATATTCTCAAGCACGGTATTAGGTTGTATGAATGGCATCAAGTAGTTGAGATTTATTTTATTAATGTGTTATTTATTTTTGAAATTTCTATTGTTTGTAATAAGATCAACTGTGAGTGATCTTGTTGCCAAAATTATAAGAGGTGATTATTATTAAAAAAAAAATTGTATTTCTCCAGCAAAAGATCACGTAAGTCTTTCTTTCATAGACCATGTGTTAGAAGATGAACTATGTTGAGAGCTAGAAATCCATGTTTTTTTTGTTTTCATGTCTATGAATCTCGAGATCAAGATGAACTAATTTAAAGGTTTTCTAGCATAGGAACAACCTTCTCTAGTGGATTTTTTAGGTGCACCTTACTTGTACAATATAAGGTTGACACTTGATATAAACCTTTTCCTTTGGTTCATCTATTAGGTACAGCTGGCAAACGGATGCATCCGTAGTTGTAGAGGTAAGGTGCGCCTTCAAATTTTTTCTTAGAATATAATTTAGATGTAAAATGTTCTTAGGATTATCTCAAAATCTATTTTTATATCTAATTATAAAATTTTAAATTTTAAAAATAGTTAAAATCTAGTAGATCTATAAACATATGAAAATCTTGAAAATGGAGTGTAGATAATATGTTGTAAAATGCACTATTTCTGATACTTAAAATCTTTTTATTTGTCATGGCCATATATCTCAATGTCGAGATGATCAATCAAAAAGTTTTTCAACATTAAAACTACCTTTACCGATAGATTTGTTAGGTGTATCTGTTGCTCTACATTATAAAGTTGCAACCTTATATAAACTTTTTCCTTATCTATTTGCGTACAAATGGCTGAGACAAATTCAAAAAGTGGGCTCCTCCACTCCGTTCAAGTCTATTGCGTACCCCATACGTTGTTGGGTTTGTTCCATATTGATCCGGCCAATCCCCAAGCAAACTGAATTTACCCATTTAATTATGTATGGACCCGGTTTTTATGCAATTAAGCCCACATATGTAGAAATATGGGCTTCTTAATAAATTTATTTTTTAGATAGATTTTAATATTTAATTTTTAAGGACATGTAATCTCTAACATGAAGATCATGAATATGAAAAAATAAATAAATTTAAAAAACTAAAAATAATAATTCCAGTAAGAAAATATTTGGACCGTTAGTTTCCCTTGTTTTTAGATAGAACACATATTTGCATTCATCTTTAAAATGGATGCTTTACACTTTTTAAATCGCATATGTAGACATGCGGGCCAACCCACGTGAAACAATTTTCCATTATGTATTATTTACATGTTATAATCTATATATGAGATGGTATATATCTGTTATTTTTAACGTTATTACAAAAAGGATACGGTTTGTATAGAGCCTAGGCTCTAAACAATCAAATTAGAGCCGACCTTCAAATAGTGTCGAGAAATGTGGTTTTAATATTGGAAATCTTTGTGACAGCCTTAAAATATATTTTCATATTTATTTTTAAAGTTTAAAGTTTCAAAAATACTATAGATCGACATATATATGAAAAATTGGAAATCTTGAAAATTGACGGCCCAAAAATACGTTACAAAATACATTATTTTCAAAATTTGCAATCCATTTTTTTCTCATGTTCATGCATCTTGATATTGAGATGATCAATATGAAGATATTTGAGCATCAAAACAACCTCTTTTAGTGAAATTTTTGAGGTAGTCTCTAATTTGATTTTTTAGAGTATTTGTACCCATTTTTTTCCCTTTCACAACATTTTTTTAAAAAATGATGGTTGAAGAACCAAATTAATAACATTTTCGTTATTTCAATAACTGAAAATGTTAAATTTTTCAGATTTTAACGATCCTTATTCAAGGTTTTCGGTCATCTAAGAGAAACCAAATTTATAACTTTCGAAAAGTCACACTCGGATTCGTCACCAATCATCTAGTTCGGTAAATCGTGGTTGGGGGATCCGATATCTTGATGGTTTGGCATAGAAAATGACATAATTTAGGAAAAGGAATGAATTAGGATCCATGAAGTGGTCCCAAACTCAAAATATCTTCCACTTCCCAATGGTTTACTTTTGACTATCACACACAATGCTTTTATACACCAAGTATTTGTATGGCTGAATGGATGGGAAACAAAGGGGTACAGGTGTCTCTTTAAAGGAAGGGCTTTCTATGTGACCCCACCGACATATATATTATATGTAACCCAAGTTTCAATCATCATATTTGAGTAGATGATGGAGATGTTGGGTTTCTATGACCTTTAAAGGTCTTATGAGTGCGTGTAAAATGAAATTATATAGTGGAACATGAACCCAGTGGGAGTGTGGTCCCTTATAGACCATACTAAACAAACGATGTTTACTGATACCAGACTGTGTTTGACGATCTATGCCAGTCGGTTGGAAAACCCAAGGTATCTGAGCATAGATAACAAACCGAGAAGGGTTCTCAGTTATCCCTTGATGAGGTCGGAGCTTCTGCCTAGATGAATGAGCCGGGGGACTGTGTGATGGTGGGCCTACAGTGACAGGGGCCAAAACCTCATCCATGATCCATCACATAACATGCATATCGATAAATCGTTCGAGAAAGCCATATATCTACCTTTTAGGGTGAAGCATATGCATGTGAGAGAGATACCCTTATGCGCCATAGAATTGTGGTCGCATGAGATCTTGGTGACCTTGACTCGTCTCTAGGGAGCTGAAATCCACAAACTGGAATTGCGACTTTTTAGCTCATAGGCCAGACTTTGGTGACCCACTAATGAGCACTTGTTTGGACTGTGGGTCATGAAAAATACTGGGTCGGTCTGATAAAGCAAGTGTGATCCGTAGTCCACAGTTGAAGGTGGAGTGCCCCATGATTGATAATTCAATTCCTAAATCATATGGATCCATTTCTCATCATATTAATTTAATTATGTTTGTTTTATGATAAAAATTGTTTTCAAATTATTATTTGAATTTTTATGAGTCTTTTGATATTTTATTTATAATGTTTTTACTTATAAAAATAAAGTTATTGATTTTACAAAAGTATAAAATTTAAATAATATTTTAAAAATTAATTTGTTAAATATCATAGGGGCCCATAGTGCACATGGGCTCACCATGTACCATGTGGGTGGGGCCCACATGTGCCACACATGGGTGGCACACCCCACCTCTTGGTTGTTTGCTTTGTTATCAAGTTATTCAAATTTAGGAAAGATATCTTGTGGCATGTGATCTAATATTAGATATGGAAAAGATTAACCACATCTTATCTTAGATATTGAAAGCATATCTTGATTGGACATATCTTTGAATAGAATGGGAAAAAATATATTATTTTATAGAATAAATAATATTTAAATAATATTCAATTCATTTAAATATATTGCTGGGAAAATGGTTTAAAGAAAGGGGGATAATAGTCCGAGCACCTTCCATAATGTTGATGGCCCATTTATAGAATGGATGGCTCATAGCTCTCACCCCACACGTCACATTGATCAATAGTTCATATTTAACCTCAAGAAAGAGGCAAACTGTGAGAAACCCTAAACCTAATTTTTTTTATAAATAAGGGGGCACGCTCTCCCTATTCTCTATACTTCTTTCTCTCCCACAACTCTCTCTCCTCTCTCTCTCATACGGGCACGCCCCGCTCTCTCTCCTCTTGGTCTCTTTCTCCAACTTTCTCTCTTTAACTTTATCTCTCCTAAGCCTTTAGAGGGGCATGCCCCAACCTTAGGTCTCTCACTTTTTCTCTCATGATTTAAAAATACTAAGGCTTGAGAAATTAAGGGTAAGCCAAGAAAATTTCGAAGGTTAGAGTTTGTAGAGATTTAAAGGTGAATACTCAATTTGGCCGAAATTTGTTTTCCTGGTTCGAGATTGAAGCTAAACCGTTGATCTCGTGTCATCGGATGTTGGTGACTCGGTGTGGGGTGTAATAAGCCCGGTTAAGGTAATCTCCAACACTTTTTTTTTTTTTTTTTCTTGCTATATTTAATTATATTGATTTTATATTCCCAAGCATAAGAATTGTGGATATTTTCTGTGTTTAAAGAAAATTGGTGCAATGACATCAAGGTTTTTAAGATATTGGATTTGTTAGTTTTATTTTCTTTGAAGCAAGAATTATTGTAATAAGACTACTTGTAAGTGATCTTTGCCAAAAGAAAATAAAAAGAAAAAAAAATGGGTGAAAAGAAGAAAAATAAAAAAAAAATACTTCTCAACAAGATCGCATTAGTCTTTATTTCAATGGTATCAGAGCTATTAATATTTGATGTTATTAGTTATCTTTTCTCTTTACTGAGTCGAGGTCAAACTTGGGAATTAGATATATGAAAGCTAATGACCTTTGTGGTCAAATAATACACCCCCAGTTATGAATTATAAGAATATTCAAACACCGAAAAGGCACTCTGCATAATGGCCATTTTAGGCTATTTTAGAGTAGTGATATGAAAAAGATAATAATGTATTGTTCTATTACATACTTCAGTAATATTGTGCGTCTTTGAGAGTAGGATCTACCTACAAAATTTTAGTGGGAGATCCTAAGGGAATTGAAAGTTATGGACTCATCAATGAAAGGTATCAGTTCTGACCCTGCAAAATCGAGGAACTGTCTACTGAGTTCCGTGATTTTTCTTACAAATGATATTATTTTATTTCTTGCTAAAATTTTATTATGACCCATAAAATTGAGTCTACTTTCAAACAAAAAAAGTTTCATTAAGAAATTCCTTGTGGTTTGAAAGATATGATCAATTTATTTAAGGGTGCACAAGTGTTGTTTTCTACAACGAAAATTATTTCCATGACTTGAAAGTAAGGATTTTATTTCTACTCTTAACATAATGTTTTATAGCTCACACTAAGTTTTTAGACTTCCATTCTGAATCTAGTTTCTAATAAAATTTATTTGAGAGAGAAATATCTGTGGGAAGAGAGGAATAAAAATTTTGGATTGAAAAGAGGTCATCCTGAATTTTCTACAATTTAGTATGTCCTTCATTGAAGACATGAATAACTATATTTATCAAGCCTGCTTAACAAAGTGATATAAGGCGTGTGGAAATATGTGTTACTATTATGTGTCTACTTTCAAACAAATTTTGTTTGAAAGGGAAAGAGAGAAAAGATAATTTTATTAGATAGTGTTCATCCTGAAATTCTGCAATATGATTTATTACAATAAAACTTTAGAGCGAGGTAATACAGAGTTGGCAAGCTATGTCACTCTATGTGAAAAGTATTCGATTTGGGAATAACAAAAAGTAAAAGAAACACAATACCTATAAAATCATATTATTTTCTTCGAAATGAAGGAATATATAGAAAGACTTGGTGGTAGCATAGAAACAATAAAGATCAATGGGAGAATCGAAATTGTGATATTTGAAATAATGGGATGAAGAAGAGATTTTCTTCACGGTGTAAGGCAGGAGAATCCAAGTACCGAAGAGATGGACACTTCGTGACATGTGAAATCAATGACCAATATATTCTCTATCAGTTGCGTGTACTTTCAAGATCACAAAAGCTTGTCAAACAAGTAAAAGCGACGAATCAAGAAAGCTCAGGAACCACATTACATGGTTTTGAGGTATGAAATCTATCCCACATTACATGGTAATGTCATATAGAGAAAGATGATTCAATACCTTTGTTTAATATGCTTTAGTTATATTTTGGCTAATTATTTTATGAATATGTATGGAATGTATAGATATTAAGTGATAAGTGCTAACAAATTTGAAAGAGCCGATTTTGAAAACCTTGTGTTTTTGTGCCTCTTGTGCTTGAGCATGAACTACTTAAGGTAGTGATATACATGAAGATGTAATTTGACCAAGGGCTTTGAGCCTTAAAGATGAAACACGAGAGATGGGTGTGCCTCATTCAAATATGTAAGCACAAAGGGAGTGTTTTGATGGAATTCGGTCTTGGTGAACATCAACTCAATAATGTCTATAATATGATGTGTTGCATGTGATGATGATCTCTTGATAAAATCTCATAATTGCCAAAAAGGAAGTATTATGTCAAGGCTTTAATAGACATTATTTAGTCACGCTTTATTTTGGATAAAATTATAAGATGATATATATGATTTGTTTTTATGGCCATGAACTTGACTTGATAGGAAATTAAAGGTGAATGCGGTAAAATGATTTATGAAAGCTAAGTATGTATTTTAAAATTAAATTGGATGATTTGAAAACCATTTTAAACTGTCATACTATTATATAACTATTGCTTGTGAATGCATATATATATACCAAGTCAATTTTTTTTTATTAAAAAGAAAAGCATTGTGTCTTGAAAGTATTTATAAAAGTGGGAGAAAAACTATCATATACCATTTTTTTTTAAATACCTATATATGCATTGACCCATGTATCTAGTTATTTAGAATCTTCGATTGCCTAAGACTTTGAATCATAGGAAATGTTGTAGGAATGCCATCATGCAAGGCTTCCTTGACACATGTTGTGTTGATTAGATAACTTGGTTTGCATGAATTTACTACCAAGATGATAGTGTGGTTGAACCTTTATGGTTCATGAAGGTTTTTGTATATTCTGAAACCAACGGGTATTGAATTACATCTTGCATGAGACTTGATATGCTACCTCATGATTTATGCATAAGAATGTTAAGAATGTATATATTGTATATGCAATAATTGAGTGGGAGCTACTACGGCCCCACGTTTTTTTAGGTGCTTAGATATTCAGATATACATGTGCAAGCTATCTCACAGATCCAGATGATGCGAAGCCTACATCTGGATATGTGTTCATGCTTTGAGGGGGGTGCAGTTTCTTGGAAATCAAAGAAACAAGATGGGACGAAATGGTTCACCTTTGAGGCAAAGTACGTGGCGTGCTATTTGGTGATCAAGGAGGCCATATGGATTAAGAAATTTCTTAATCGACTTGACTTTCACCTCGTGCGTTATGAGGCAGTAAGAATTTTTTGCGACAGCACGGCGGCGATATGCGTGTCAGAGGTGCCACGATTCCATAAGAACTCCAAATATATAAAATCATGTTTTTATCACCTGAAGAATGAGGTGAGATTGAGAAAGATCGAGATCCAGATAAACTAAATATTCCAATGGGACCACCTGCTAGCATTTGACATGCTAGATGGAACAACAGACTATAATGTTGTTTACCCATGCAACCCAAATGTGTGGTGCTGGTTGTATGGCTACAAAAGGGAATAGCTTATTTGAAGAACTCTTTTGAGCCCATAAACATATGACCCCATGCAATGAGGGTACGTGATGATTTTCTGCGACAACAGGTCTATGATTCGCGATGCGATATGAAAAATGAGCTACGACCACTTTTGGGATGAGATCCAAGAAGCAAAGAGAAAAAGGTGTTGCCTCTATAAATCCTTTTGTGAAAAGATTAATGGCGACAGTCTTGATTAACGTATTGAAATAATAAGTAAAAATACTTGAGAGAGATTATAATTGGGAGAGAAAGAGAGATGGGAATGAAACAAAGTGAGAAAGAGAGATTGTAAGGCCTTCAAAGGCCAAGTGGGAGACGTTGGGTTTATGTGGCCTTTAAAGACCATATGAATGCTTGTAAAATGAAATAATATAGTGGAACATGAACTTAGTGGGAGTGTGGTCCCTTGTGAACCATACTAAGAAAACGATATTTGTTGATACCAGACTGTACTTGACGATCTAGGTTAGTCTGTTGGAAAACCCAAGGTATCTGGGCATAGAGAACAAATCGAGAAGGGTTCTAGGTTATCCCTTGATGAGGTCATAGCTTATGCCTGGATGAATGAGCCGAGGGACTGTGTGTCTCTTGTGTGTGATGGTGGGCCTATAGAGATAGGGATCAAAACCTCATCCAAGATCCATCACACGGCATGCATATCAATAGATCATTCGGGAAAGCCATATATTCAACTTTTAGGGTGAAGCGTATGCATGTGCGAGAGATACCCCTATACGCCATAGAGTTGTGGTCGCGTAAGGTCTTGGTGACCTTGACTCATCTCTAGGGAGGCACTTGAAATCCATAGACTGAGATTGCGGCCCCTTGGCTCATCGGTCAGACTATGGTGACCCATTAATGAGCACCTGCTTAGACTGTGGGTCATGAAAAATACTGGGTCGGTCTGATAAAGCAAGTGTAATCCATAGTCCACAGTTAAAGGTGGAGTGTCCCAAGATTGTTAATTCAATTCCTAAGCCTTATGGATTCATTTCCCATTATATTAATTTCATTATATTTGTTTTATGATATAAATTGTTTTAAAATTATTATTTGAATTTTTATGAGTCTTTTGATATTTTATTTATAATTTTTTTACTTATAAAAATAAAATTATTGATTTTACAAAAGTATAAAATTCAAATAATTTTTAGAAATTAATTTGTTAAATATTGTGGGGGGCCCATAGTGCACATGGGCCCACCATGTACATGTGGGTGGGGCCCACACATGCCACACATGGGTGGCACGCCCCACCTCTTGGTTGTTTGCTTTGTTGTCAAGTTATTCAAATTTAGGAAAGGTAACTTGTGACATGTGATCTAATATTAGATATGGAAACGATTAACCGCATTTTATCCTAAATATTGAAAGCATATCTTGATTTTAAATATCTTTGAATAGTATGGGAAAAAATATGTTATTTTATGGAATGAATAATATTTAAATAAGATTCAATTTATTTAAATATATTGATGGGATAATGGTTTAAAAAAAGGGGGATAATGGTCCAAGCATCTTCCATAATCTTGATGGCCCATCTATAGAATGGATGACTCAGATCTCTCACCCCATAAATCAGCTTGATCAACAGTCCATATTCAATCTCAAGAAAGAGACAAACTATGAGAAACCCTAAACCTAATTTTTTCCTATAAATAGGGGTACACCCTCTCTCTATTCTCTACACTTTTTTCTCTCTCCTACTGGTGCATGCCCCATTCTCTCTCCTTTAGGTCTCTCTCTCTAAGTTTTTCTCTTTAACCCTCTCTCTCCTAAGCCTCTAGAAGGGCACACCCCAACATACTTTAAAAATACTAAGGGTTGGAAAATTAGAGGTAAGCCAAGAAAATTTTAGGGGTTAGAGTTTGTAGAGATTTAAAGATGAATATTAAGTTTGGCCGAAATTTGCTTTCCTGGTTCAAGATTAAAATTAAACCATTAATCCCGTGCCATCAAATGTTGGTGACTCGGTGTGGGGTGTAATAAGCCCGGTTGAGGTAATCTCCGGCACTTTTTTTTTTTACTATATTTAATTATATTGGTTTTATATTCCTAAGCATAAGAATTGTGAATATTTTCTTTGTTTAAAGAAAATTGGTTTAATGGTATCAAGGTTTTTAATATCTTGGATTTGGTAGTTTTATTTTCTTTGAAGCAAGAATTATTGTAATAAGACTACGTGTAAGTGATATTTGCCAAAAGAAAAGAAAATGGGTGAAAAGAAGAAAAATAAATAAATAAATAAATATATATATATATATATATATATTCCTCGATAAGATCACATTAGTCTTTCTTTCAAGAGATAGCTTAAGTCACAATGTCACAAGTTAGCACTTAACCCTCAGATCTTGATCAGATGGCTTATAGTGTTTTATTTTTATTCTATAAATAATTTTGAAGCAAAATTTTGAGCTTGCATAGATCTGACAAGGGACGCACAAGATAAAAAATATTAAAACATATTTCCGATGATGAAAACTACTAGAATACTGTTGAAAATTACAAGGGCATTTTCATCATTTATGTTTTTTTTTTTTTTTAAAGGTCCGCCCCAATTTTATGATGGGACGCCCATAATTTTATCCAAAAATGTTTTGTTGAAAAAATGAAAACTAAAAAAATGTTTGACGTGATATTGTGGTATGAACAATCGTAGCCATTCAATTCATATCGAACGGCTAAGAATTGTGGACATATATAACTTATATGTTGATGGGGTCACATAGAAACATTTACCCTCTTTGGGTAGAGCATAAGAAAAGAAGGATCTTGCTTCTATGAGGCGCTTCTTAAAAATTTATTTTTGAGATGAATTTTTGGACTTAAGTTTTTTTGGACTTAAGTTTTAAGGACACGTAACCTCTAACCTAGAGATCATGAGTATATATATATCAAAAATTAAAATCAATAATTCTATTAAGAAAACATTTGGATCGTTAGTGTCAATTGTTTTTAGATGGACCACCTATTTGCATCCATCTTGAAGGGGATTTTTTATAGGTAGAAATGCCGTGCAACCCGCATGAAACAATTTTCCAAACCGAAAAAGCTAAAGGGGTTGTGTGCTTTCCTGTTATTGAATAGTAAACGATAATGTTAGTTCTGTATGAGAAAGAGAACTAAAGGAATATCTTCCCTGCTTATGGGATTAAATAACTAAAAACTTTGAATTCAGATTTTCAAAATCCAAAAATTTAATATTTTCTGTTAAATGTAATTAATTTGGTTCTTCAAAATCTGAAGTTTTAATATTTTTGGTTATTGAAATACTGAAAATATAATTAATTTGGATCTTCAAAAACCCATAATTTTAAACATTTTGGTTATTGAAAAAATTGGAAAGGGCAGTTCTATCTTTTTTAAAAATCATTTTTTTATAAAAAAAATGTTGTGAAGGAGTAAAACAAATATTCATATAATAACAAAAGCTTTCAGATATTTTCGTAATAACGCTAAAAATAATGTGTGTGTGAGTGTATATATATATATATATATATGGAAAGGATGGGATTAGCCCACTAGCTCATATGAACGTATGAGCCCAACAACCCAGATTGAATCTGGGCCGATCTGATGATCACAAATATCCTGTAGTTCTTGAAGTTTATTTTATTTTTATATAAATCCAAATCACTTCAAATTTCAGGTGTGTATTCTTCTCATCAAGGCGCACCTGATAAAAATATAAAACAAATTATTCGTAAAAATCACAATGACCAAAATACCCCCAAAACATTTTGGGGGTATTTTGATCAATTTATTTCATGTAAAATATTTTTTTGATATTTTTTAAAGATTCACCTATTTTTGAAGAACACACACTTAAAATTTCAAGTGATTTGGATTTATAAAAAAAAAAACTAAAATTCAAACACTACTAGACATCCGTGATCGTCAGATCCGCCTAGATTAAATCTGGGACGTTGGGCTCATATGTTCATATGAGCTAGTGGGCTAATCTCATCTTTTATATATATATATATATATATATATATATATATATATATATATATATATATATATATATATATATATATATATATATATATATATATATAGAAAAACACTCGGCAACGCCTATAGGCGAAAATGAACAGTGATTTCACCTAGCGCCATTACCGTCCAAAGTTTATCGTGCGGTCATTATTGTCTGGTAGTATTTCATTTTTCATTTTTTTTTCTACAAATAGGAATGACCTAAAATTTGGAGCTTGTATTCATAAAAAATAGGTGAATCTTTGAAAAATATAAAAAAAATATTTTACATGAAGTAAAATGACCAAAATAACGAAACGTTTTGAGGTATTTTGGTCAATTTATTTTTTCGGATAATTTTTTTTATATTTTTTATTAGATGTGCGTCAATAAGATGTACATACTCTCCAAATTTCAGGTCATTTTGATTTATAGAAAACATATGAAAGATAAAATACTACTTTACAATCGTGACCGCACGATGAAACTTGGACGGTGATGAGGGTAGGCGAAATCACTATTCATTTTCACCTATAGTATTAGGAAGAATTTTTCATTATATATATATATATATATATATTATTTATTATTTATTTATTATTATTTTTCCTTTATCTAGACGAGGCATTGACCCAACTCAGACAAAGACCAGATCCGATCTATTTACAACCTACCCAAAGTACCCATGATAATTTCTAGAAATGCCAAAAAGATTTAAATAACTTCTTTTTCTTTTCTTTTTTTTTAATGTTAAATTTTGATAGCTTCTATGGATTGGAAAATGGATAACTTCATGATTGCAAAATTTAACTTTTTTTTGGCACCCTTCTCAACTTCAATATTTACCTTTAACGGGTTCCCTTAATCTAGATTATGAGATCCAGTTAACTGAAAATATTGAACAATGGCTGTACCCATGGTTTCCAATCAACTTAGTTCTTCCATATCTAACTATTGTTCCTCATTATATACAACATATTTATAACTATAGTTTGCAAATGTCATGTTTTCCTTTATTTTCTTGTGTTCGCATGGTTTTTAAAATTATTTACATAATGATTTACTTAATTCTTAGCAATACTTTAGTAGCTAGGTATTTACATTCTGAACACAACTAAACTAATAATTATATATCTCTTTCACATCAAAAAATGAAAAACACAAATAGCTTAGTTGGCTAGTTGACATAATCGTCATATATCATCTTGGGGTTTCTATTTCTTAAAATATTGTAACATATTTTTTTTGTCAGGACTCAAAAGATTAATTTTGTAAGCATGTGTAGTTGATCTTCTTAAGTATGGTTCTTGATGGATTTCCTTGAATATTCTTTATTATTTTTTTGCACTACTCCGGACTATATAACGCATGATGAGCCAGAAATCAAACTAGATTATAAGAAAGTACGGGCTTAGCTTATTCATTTGTAAGATGGTGATTAATTGAAACGCATTTATGTTTTCATTATCAATGTTCCATTTGTCTCTTCCTAAGAAAGCAATTTTCCTTTTACTTTTGTTGCTCATTTTTTATGAATATAATTTTTGCAAAAGTCTCCAGAAAAATCAAAGATAAGTAGAATCAAACAACATATAATAGGAAAAGAGCATGGTTTTAATTTGTTAGCGCTTGATGATTTATAATGCTACGTCCTAAGCTCAATTCCTACCAAACGTAAGGGCCCTCTCCCCACTTACTCTCTCAAAAAGAAAGAAGAAGACATATCATAGGTAAGTTGTCTTATCCTGGTTCAATTGGAGTTATCAATGCATTGTCTCTTGTCAAGTAGGATATATATCTTGTTTTATGTCTCATAATTCTATTAAATCAGCAAATCATCTATTTTCAATGGAAAGGTTTCATTTTGCATTTGATGTCATGCCTTTTGCAAGCCCCTAGGAAGGGACACATTGGTCGTCATTGCCCCCTCTTTACATGAAATAGATGCCTTTCATGTACTCCATTCCTTTTATATTGATAGTATTAGAACCACCGGTTTCGTTGGTTTACTTGGGCTTATTTCTTCCTTTACCTCGAGTTATTAGTTTTTCTCTATTTCAAAACAATAGAACTTATGAGTTTGTGGTCAAAGGACTACAACTATATGTAGTCCCAAGACTTTAGTGTATGCTAGACCATTGTGAATGGTATGGTCCGGGAGGACCACACTCACTTTTCATAACTATTGCAACAGTTGCTTGCTCCATGTAGACTTCAACAAAACTGCTACCTTAGCAACCTTCAAATAAACGCACAGTAAATACACAGAAAAAATGAGAATTTTAAAAGTTTCGAATAGTTTTTTACAAGTGGCATCACTATGTTAAGCATTTACCATTTATGGCTGGAACGTAGGACAACATATGTGAAATAATTTTCACACATGTTAATATTGTTTTTCTCTACAAATACCATGCTTTCTTCCTGAAAAAGATAGAAGTCATGAAAGAAAATTGAGTGCAAATTTTTTAATTCATGAAAGAAAATTGAGTAGAATTTTTTTATTTTTTTTTAAGTAGATCAGTAGAGAATACATGCCCTACCTTTTTATAGAAATAATTAACAGTTTTTTTAATGCATATGTGGGAATGAAAACCCAGACCGGTAGCTGAAGCTCAAGTGGTGTTACTACCACGACCTCAACCTTATTCCCAAATTGAGTATATAAGGTGTGCAAAAACTCTCTCTCCAATAAGAGAATATATGAAGAAGTTCCGGACAAATTCCTTATTCATTGTCATGTCTTCTATTATGTTGCAAACCAACTAGGTTGCCAAATCTTTGGACCTATTTAACCAGTTTGCTGTTTAAAACGAAATATAAGAAAATTACAAATCTTCCATATAAATATTGGAAACAGTTTTATGGTGATCTTGTTTTGGGCTTCTTGGAGAGCACCTTCCTTGTGTGCCTGATGCCGAAAGGAGTCACTTGTGTGTCGCACATGTCATCCCCATGCCACACGTGCTCAGGGACAAATCTCCGAAAGTAGAAAGGCAGGGAAGAAAAGCCAGGCTTTCCTGCAACATGAACTTGAACACGACCTGGTCTCCAATTGTCTTTGCCTATGTGTTTGAGATATAGGTAGCATACTGTAGATTCAACACAAGGGCCTTCTACTTGGAACTCATCAATGCTACATGCTTGGAATGGCCTCCTTGGCACGTCATCAAGAACTGTGGTTCCAATTTTGTCCACTCTTCTTACATGCTTCGAGTTTAGATGTCGCACCGTGACATCGTGAGAATCGACGTCTCCAAATCTTAGGCTGACGTGGTCTGAGGTTTCTGCTCCTTTGGTGCATGTGGTTTCAATCTTGACCGTGTAGCTACAGTTTTGCTGCAACAGTGAGAGGTGGGGTTGATGTTTATGTTAGATAAGTCTCATCTTTAGGAATCCAATGGCCAATGTGGCTTTACCCCAAATGAAAAACATCAAATTTATTACATCTTTTGAAGTGCTTAAACATGCAAAACAACATTTCACATTTATAGAGATGGTTAATGGCATGTAGGTTGAAGAGAACATTTGAAGAATATAATTAGACCTCACGATATAGGTAATCTATTTGATAAAAGACACATAAATCGCATTCGAAAAACTGAAGTTCTTGTAAAGTAAGGTATCTTTGCATTTTTTATAGAAGAAGCACATCGTTTTATGTAGCAAAGCATGAATAGGTAACAAATTAAACCACACTCAAATCCTCAAGACTTTTAATCTTTTTCTCTTTTTTTTTTTAAAAAAGTTATCAGAAATATACGTTAATTTTTTACAAATTAGAAGAAAAAAAAACGCTCAGCTTCATAAACTTTGTCCACACTCTTTTTTCTCAATTTTGGCCTTTAAAATACTTTGAGCTATCACGGAATTTAATATACCATATAAAATGGGGAGTCATTCTGGTACTTAATGTTAGGGCTTCACACACACACACACACACACACACATATATATATATATATATATATATATATATATATATATATATATATATATATATATATATATATATATATATATATATATATATATATATATATATATATATATATATATATATATATATATATACACACGGGTGCCCTCTTAAATCAGTAGGCTTTTGTGCCCACTAACTCACGGGTGCCCTCTTAAATCAGTAGGCTTTTGTGCCCGCTGACTCATAGAACACTTTTGCATTTATAGAAGGGTGTGATTTGTATAAGGCTGCAACTTTGAAAAAATCAAATTAAGGTGCACTCTTGAACTTTGTCATGAGATCCAATTTTGGGGTAAAAAATAGGATGGTATGAAAATCTATTTTTATTTTTAATTATAAAATTTTAAACTACTAAAATATAACTGTTTGAAAAATTATAAAAATGGACTGGCCAGATAATGTGTTGCAAAATGTAGACTTTAAATCTCTTTTTTTTTTGTTCTTCCATATCTATGTCAAGATGATCAATTAGATGTTTTTCCAACATCAAAACATCCTTTTTCAAACAATTTTTTAGAGGCACCTTAATTCTGTATTTTGAAGTGCCAACCTTATATAAATTTTTTTGTTTTAAATATTTGCAAAGCAATCTCATACTCGGGGACACGAGTCATATGCATGGGGTTAACCCCAAAAAGAGAGAAAAAAAAAGTTATTTAAAAATTCTAAGATTCTTTTAGTCCAATGGGTGACCAGAATGCTCTAGTGTTTATAAAATTGAACCGGAACAGTTAACCAGACATGGGTCTGGAAGCAGTTTAACTGGCCTAACCGGTAAACCGGCGGATTCAACCCTTTTAATCGGGCAAGTACCGAGCGGTCAAAAAAATATTAAAAAAATAAAAAAATACAAAAAAAAATCTACTAAATATGAAAAACATATAAAGGCTAAAACAAAACACATTCAAATGAAGTTGAAAATTAATGAAAAAATGGATTTTAACCCATTTTATATTTTCCAATAGCTATTTTTAATTTTTTTAAAAAAAGATGGGAAGATATAAAAGTGAGTATTAATGATCAAAACAATTTTAATATTTACCATAATGTAAAGAATATTTAAAAATGTATGACAAATCAAATTGCTTATTTTTTAGAATTTATATAAATTTTTTAATTTTTTTTTTAAAATATCGGTTGATCACCCTATCCACCCAAAACTGGAAGCCGGCTCCGATCTAACCGGGCGGTTAATAGTTAGATCGAGCGATTTTGCGTACAATGGAATGCTCATTAGATAATCGCCATCAGCGGATTGCACGGTGATGGTAGTGGAGTAAAGCGTACACTAAAAATTAGTGACATATTTGGTGGGATCACCCTCTAACTATAACCATACAAACCACTGATGTGACGGTGATGGAACCCCTGGCCATTCTATTCCTAAGTCATGTGCTCATGTTAAGACTTTCCCCTATTTTGATTCAAATTCAAGCTCGTAATGAGGATTAAGTCTTTGAGAAAATTACGTCCATACAGTAACACTTATGCAATATCACGATATGGTCCAATGTTTTAACCCCTTGTCTGATGTTTGTTAGATGTGACTTTTTCATTTGAGCTTTTTATTTATTTATTTATTGATCCGAAAGGTCATTCAATGGGTTGGAAGTATATTATGGGTTGGTCCGATGTGTGGAACATTGGATTGCCATTAACGTTATTTTGGCATTGTCTGAAATTGCTAATATCTTCAGCCTTTGAAATTATTTTGAGTTATTCAATATTTGTGACATCAGATTGCACGAGGTTTGAATTCTATACCATTGCACCGCTTATATAGTGAGTGATCCAATGTTTGGAACATCATATTGCTAGTCTGCTTAAACTTTCATAGGCCACACGAACATCAAATTGCTCACAACAGCGTTGTTTAATATTTGAAAATGACCAGTAATATATCTCCTAGCTAACGGATAGCTCTATACATCAAACAAACGAAAAAGTAAAAATAAAAATGGAAGAGTAGAACAACTATATAAAATAGGAAAATTATAAAACATATATCTTAAATTTTGCCTAATTAGAAAAAAAATCAACTTTCATAAACCTCATCGTATTTTTTTTTTTTTTGCAATTTTGACATTTTTTTATTAAAATAGCCTTTACAATTGTTATATTACCGTAATCACTAATGACCAGGCTAAGACTTATGGTACTTTAAGTACCGCAATGACCAGGCTAAACATTACGCTACTTTAAAAAGCGTAATGCTTAGATGTGGTAAATGAGAGAGAAAGAGACATGAGCATTACGGTCTTTAAAGTATCATAATACTTAGCTTTATTTAAAGTACTGTAATGCGGTAATCATTATTGCACTAATACAACTATTGGGAAGGTCAATTTGGTAAAAAATTAATGAAAAAAAAGGTGTCAAAGATGTTTATGGAAGTTAATGATTTTTTTCTAATTAGAAGAAAATTAAAGAATATTTATGATAATTTCCCGATAAAATATGGGAAAAATAGGACCATAATTTTTTTTTTTGGTAAATGCAAAAATAGGACCATGGATACTGGAAAAGAAGATTTTAGGGTAAAAAATTTTCAAACCTTGCCATCATTTGTAAACCCCGCCACTCCTGCTACCATTGAAGCAGCAAAGAGAAGCCAAAACCGCGCCATTCTTTCCATGCCCATCTCTCTCTCTCTCTCTCTCTCTCTCTCTCTCTCTCTCTCTCTCTCTGGCTTCTCTGCATTTATGATCGCTCAAGCTACCCTTTTCTTCCCTCCGTTTCCTTCATAGCAGCGACGACGCATATTCCTCCAAGTTTTCAAATTTGCGGGTGCCAATCTCACTTTCACTTTTGTAAGCACGAACTCCTGTTAAAATATTCGTTCTTCGTTTTTTTTTTTTATAGTTCCTGCAATATTTCTTTGCTTTATGTCACTCATGGATTAGGGAAAGCATTTACCATTATGCTTTTTTTTTAAACAGTTTCTTCAGATTCCATTACTTTATTTTAGTTGGTGCACTTTCATTGCTTTTAGATCAAGCATGGTTTAGGGCGAAGTAATCTGGTTTATTTGTTTTCTTTTATGGCCTGTTCAAGTTTAGCTTTGTGGATTGGGGGAAAGCATTTAGCTTTATGTTGATTGATGAAAACGGGATACTCATTGGAAAGCATTTAGCTTTATCTTGATTGATCAAAACGGGGTACTCATTGGAAAGCATTTAGCTTTATGTTGATTGATGAAAACGGGATACTCATGGTTCTATTCGTGTGTTACGGGGTTACTCCATGATCGTACATTCTGCTTTTGTGAGGTTGATTTTTAGGGCTTAACTTTGATTTTTAGGGCTAATGGGTTTGTCTCACTTCACCTTGTTTTGTGCTCCTTTTTTTTTTTTTCTATTGGGTCTTTGTTAAAAGCAATGCTAAAAAAATCAATTTGACCAAGGTTCTCGAGATCTGGCTGAGGCTAATTACCCGGACGAATCCGAGTAACTCGCCCAAGTCCATCTTCAAAGGAAAATGAAGAAAAATAATGGATATATATAGTATAAGTGCTTTTTTTATCAACAAAGTAAGAAATGGTGTGGTGCTTAGTGTGCTTTACATAAAATGACCTATTTAAGCTCGATTGGGTGGGTAGCTTTTTTTTTTTTTTTTTTTTTTTTTTTAACAAATGTTGGACTTTAAGCAGTTTTTTTTTTTTTTTTTGAACAAATATTGAACTCTTAACGAAATTGAACTCTGGGCAGCTTTTCTTTGTGAACAAATGTTGAACTCTAACAAAATGACGAACCCCTGATTGGGGTAAAGTATGTAAAATTTATTCTTTGGAGCTTACCGGGAAAACATTCTAACATATTTGCTATAAATTTGGCTCTGGCAAAATGATGTGTTAAAAAAAAAAAACGTGATGGGCAGGATTCGAACGCCTGATTGGGTAAAGTCTCTAAAATTTATTCCTTGGAGCCAATTTTCACAAAATCGAACCAGAACGGTTAACCGGTCATGAGGCTGGGAGCAGTTTGAACTGGAACTGAACTAACCGGAGCGGTTAACCAGATTAACCGGTCAAGTAAATTTTCTTTTTTAAAAAAAGGTTCAAAATCCCCCCAAAAAAATAGACAAAAAGTATACACCATCATATTACATACATTTATCTTATAAAAAATTTGAAACAACTTTTTATCTAATTTAATAGTTGAATATTATGAAAATATGCATGACAATTTATAATTTCACATAAATTCAATGGGTGAAGTTACAAAGTCCGACTAACAATGGATGATGCAACAATATATGCTTCTATATTGTTTTAATGTTGATGTTGAAAAATGTTGTTTTAATGTTGAAAACCCGTTTAATACGGTTTAGAAATGGGTTTGAGAGCGTATTTTTTTGTAGCATTATGTTCCCAATTTTTCGAAGGGTTGTGAGTCAAGGTAGTAAGAGAGAGCACCTCATTTACTTATAACTTGTTTATCAAATGTAGGGTGTGGGTCAAGGTGTTAAGTGCTGCTTCAAATGGCCAAATGGCATATTTTAAAAGTGGCCAAGTCGATTTTCAAATGGCCAAATCGATTTTGAAATGGTCAAACCTCATTTACTCAGTAACCTTCTGAGTTGGGTTTTAACATGACAAAAAAAAAATTATATAAGATGACAACTTTAAAATGTAAAATTAAGATGCCTATTTTTTAAAAAAAACAGGTTAGGTTTTTATCTATTTCAGCACGTGGAAACATGAGAGATGAGTAAATCACTTTTTAGTTTCTACCTCTTTTCTTCATAGTAAACTGATTTAAGGAGTATGAAGTTGCAACAAATGATAGATAGCTTGTAACAACTAAAAAAACAAATTAGAAGAAAATGCCACAACTAAACAACAAGTTGAGAACACAGACATCAGTAACATACACCAACAATAACCTTAAAAAGAAATAATTTTTTTCTCATATTCATCACAAAAAAATATTTTTATAAAAAAATATATATAACATTAAAAACAATCCAACAAGCTCACCAAAAATATAAAACATTAAAAAGAAACAAATATTTTTTTCTCATATTCATAACAAAAAAACATATTTTTGTAAAAAAATATATGACATTAAAAACAATCCAACAAGCTCACCAAAAAATATATAAAATTTTTTAAAAAAGAATATATATTTTTTTTCTCATATTCATCACAAATTACATATGTTTATATTAAAAAACTTAATTTTATTAAAAACACATTTTTTTTAAGAACCCTAAAATCGAGCCAAAGAGCACACATTTTTTGAACAAATTGACATGGGGATATGATAGATACTTCAATTAAGATTCAAATGCCTCAAATTTCATGAAAATTTATTCACTATTGAGATATTTATTAAAAAAAATTGCGGATATTTCACTTCACGAAAATTTCAAGAAAAAGTGCAGTAAAAAAAATCAATATAAAAACATTTAATCAATAGTAAATCAAAATTACTAGTTTATTTGATGGATAAGGCCTTTATGATCAAACTTCAGTGATCAATTCGATAAAAATCGATCAACTGATCGATTAGAAATCAATTTGTTTGGATAAAAAACAGTTATTCGAGTAGCAATACTTGGGGCCCAAAAAAACCTCAAATCTTCATTGTTTTGGAAAAATTGTAATATGTAAACGTTGAATCCTTCAACAATCAATCAAAGCCCTCCATTTTTATGAAAATATATGAGGTATTAAAGCTACATTTGATAGAATGGCGGAAATTTATAAGTTTCAAAAATCCCCATTTCAATCCTCCAAGAACTCTTTGTTTTTCGACTTTTGATTCAATAATCGATGATCTATAGAAATTTTACGGTGTATAACATCAATATTAGATTGAAAAAACAAAAAACAACTACAAAATGGAAGAAAAAAAAAGCTGCAAAATCTTGTTCTATGAAAAGTAACGGGCCTGTGTCAAATAATGGCCATTATTTGATGCGTTAAAACGGCGTTATAACGGACGAAAACAATGGTAAACCGGATCGGTTAGGAAAACCAGCCAGTTTTGAATAAAAAAAGCCGGTCCGACATTGAACCGATCGGTTTTGGTCCCGAATTTTTTTGGAGTGCCGTCTTACCTTGTGTACATTAAAATTGGCCCTAACCGGAATCACCACCCCACCAATAGCGATCTAACTGGCCGGTTTTGTGAACACTGCTCGGAGCTAACCAGAAAAACATTCTAATATATCTGCTATAAATTTGATGTAATTTTGTATTTAAAGTTTAAAAATATTGTGTACAACTAGCTTGCCCAAAAAGTCGCCTCGCATATGGGCCGAGACCGAGTTGCCTCGACCAAGTTTCAAAGATTGATTTGGATGGATGGCCCCTATCAATAGGCCTATTGGGAATATCTTGGCTTTTCTTGGGAATTTGATTTGCTGTGACAAAAATGTACAAGTGGACGAGGTTCTCAAAATCTTTTACCATGTTGAGATTGAAAAGTATTTGTAATGCTTAAACTGGTATTTATTTTTAAGGGCCCTATATGATGATCTAGTCACATAACCCCATAGCCATGAGGTTGTCACCATCCCATCAATGGGTTGGTTGGCCATGTAAAGGAGTGGAATGTTAAACTCTACTTTGTCTACATCAGCACCCAATCAATGGATTGAACCATTGTTCAAGGACTCAGATTCGGCTAAGTAATTCGGCCTTGGCTTATGGCAGAGTCGAGTTCCAGGGGGCAACGCGCCGTT
Source organism: Amborella trichopoda (assembly GCF_054954075.1). Lineage (NCBI taxonomy): Eukaryota > Viridiplantae > Streptophyta > Magnoliopsida > Amborellales > Amborellaceae > Amborella > Amborella trichopoda. Next base: position 32,819,519 of record NC_142343.1, read on the forward strand.
GTTAGAAGTTATTAAAAACTCGTTAATTTTGTTAAAAAATCTTATATATTATTTTAGAAATACAATTTATGATGATTTGGGAATTTTTATTATGGGATTGTATACAATGAGACCATTTACCTTTTATACAGGGTGGTCACAATTGTGTACAACCATTCTGATAGCTTGGGTGTGTCACAAAGTTCAAGAAAATTTTCTTTGAAGTTTGAGCTTGGTCAATAGACTAAATGCAACCATCTAACTTCACATCCAATGGTCAAAATTATTTGTGATCACCTTGTACCAAAGATAAATGGTTTCATTGTATATTTTTCCTTTTATCATTGCATGCTCCAAAGTTTTATGTCTTTTTTTATTTTTTTAAAATATTTCAAGGTATAAATCAAAATTTTCAATAATCCATCTGCGAGATACTTTCTTGGAATTTTTTAACTTTTAATGATTTCTATTACTTATTTTACTTTTTGATTATTTTTAATTATCTTTAACAATCTGGTTACATTTATTTATTTTTTGGCTTTTTTTCACTTGTAAAAGAATAGGCCAAGTCACCCACCTTGGGCCATGGACGAGTCTAAGGCCTGAGGCGAGTTTGAAAACATTGGATTGAATGGTTGCTAGGATGGATCATCTTATATTTTCTCCTATTTGCTAACCTTGAAAACATCTAGATTAAAAATTAGTCAGAAGATTTAAAATTTTTATTGTATACTGAAACTTGATAAAGACTTTCAATTTGTATATGTTATTGTATTTTAATGATATTAATTTTTTCACATGATTTTCCTCCTGATTTTAGAAACAGGTTTATAAATGTAACTGTATGAACTATTAAGTGAAGGAGCTTACAATGCTTAAGGCCTTGGCATGGTTTTTAAGGGGTAGAGGTTATGCTTGTTATGAAGGAAATTTTATTAAAATTAAAAATAATTAGAAGACATAATCCTCATAACATTATACTCTGTTTACTCACAGTTTCTATAATTCCAGTTGTACTTTCTCTATCTCCCATTGCTATAATAGCTGTCATGGGTTTTCCACTGGTCAATATTTTTCTGTTCTATGATATGTTTACACTGGTCCTAATGGCAATGTTCTATCAGTCCCATGTTTGTATGCTTGAACATGACAACCTGTTCTAGGGTACATATCAGGAGAAATTCTCTCCCTTTAAAATATTTTAGATGCTTGAACTGGGCCTAAGCCCAGGCTTAGACAAGTATCCCTATATAATTACTCTATTAAGAAGTAGATTGTGTTCACCGGTGGTGAAATTTTCAAATGGCCCACAAGCTGTTGACCTTTATTGGCATCCAATCAGATATCATAATCAAAAGTATAGCAGGCTTAGCCATGTTGACTTCCTCATGTTAGTGTTGTTGGTTGCTTGCGCAGTTCAGTATTGTGTATAACTGAATTTGCAATATTGAAATAAAGTTTACAATGAAAAGAATGAATATGTTTGTATGCTATCATGGGAACACATTGTACATTTGCTCCCTCTATGTCTTGGGGCGTGTTTGAGAACAGGAAGTTAAGTCACTGATAAACCGCAAATCAGTGAGTTCAATTTTTTTTTTGCTGCTAGTTTGGCTGATAAACCCCAAATCAATGAGTTATTTGATTTTTTGCTGCTATTTTTGCTCATAAACCCGAAATCCGTGAGTTAACTCACTGATAAACCCCAAATCAGTGAGTTACTATTTTTTTTGGCTGTTATTTTGGCTCATAAACACCAAATCAGTGAGTTTTTTTCTTTTTGTTACTATTTTTGCTGTTAATCCCGAAATAGAGAAGTTAACTCATTGATAAACCCCAAATCAGTGAGTTCAATTTTTTTTTCGTTGTTAGTTTGAGTTATTTGTTTTTTTGCTGTTTTTTTGCTCATAAACCCGAAATCAGTAAGTTAACTCTCTGATAAACCCCAAATCAATGAGTTAATATTTTTTTTTTACTTCTATCTTTGATTATTCATGAATGTCGTTCAATTTTGCTCTGTTTTCTAATTTTCTACTGGTTATTTCTATGATATTGCCACTATCATATTACCACTATGTTTGGGTTATGATTGTGCATTTAAGCACCTCAAATGTTTGTCTATGGATTGCTCGTATATAAACCAGTTGTTTACTTCTGAACTATTGTAAGTTGAAACACTTCTTGTTGTGGTGAGCATGCACAATATGCTTTGTGTTCTATGATTAATTTTGTTGAGTTCTCAAGCCTCCATTGATGCTTACTATTGTTACCATTTATCAATACATTTCTAGGTTCAAAGTCTTGCCCAAATGATACTTTGGTCATTTTGAGCCTGAATTTGTTTTGGATTTAAGTTTTGAATGATGCATATGATTTTATGAAGCTAATGTAAGTGCTACTGCACGCAAGCTGCTTTCTTTTGTTAGTTGGAGTAAGGGGGGGCAATGTATTGGTTTCTTGTTAGATTTTTTGTGTTGAATTGATGAAGGGCAATGTATTGGTTTCTCCGTAGGTCTCTCTCTCTTTCTCTCTCTATCTCTGTCTCATCCCAACCCATTAGTCTTGCTGATTTTTTGGCCTCTCTCATTTTTTGCTCTCTCTGATTTTTTCTCTAGGTTCCAAACATAGCGAAAATGGATCCAGAGTTTTCTTTGAATATTATTTTGTGGTAAATTGTTGTTTGTAGGGAAAAAATAATTTGGCTGTCTATTTTTTTTTTTGGAATACAGCTCTCTGTAGAAACCTTGCCCCTCATCCCTCCCTTCGAGCATTCCTCCCTCTACTCCACGTAAATTTCACAGTTCTCTTTATTTTCCAATCCTTCTTTTCATCTGGTTTCTTCTACTACACAGGTGACAATCATAACCATTTGGTTTCCCCTTTTTTCTTTTTTGTAAATAAAATGATACAAGAGTTTCTCAATGCATCTGGTGTGGGAGTTTTTTTCCTGAGTAGATAACTATGGGAATATTAGTTTTTTTTATTTTTTATTTTTGGGTTTGTTTAGTTTTACTTAACTCCACTTATGACTGTTGTAGCTACTATGCTCTTTTTGCTATCTTTCTTTTTTTAATAAATAATGCTTATGGGTTCATGAAATCTGATATAGTTTTTCAATGATATACAACTATGATGTGGGTTTGTTTATATCTTTTTATGCAAACAAGAAATGCATGAACTATATTACCAACATTTTCATTTTCTTATTAATTTGGTTATTTTGTATTTGGGTTTTTTGAGTAGCTTCTCTGTGATATAGTGTCAATTTTGCTTCCTTTTTTTTCAAGCCTTTTGGAAATAAACATCTTCACCTAACACAATTAAAAGATTGAATGGCACTGATACTTGGGTTTCTTCTCTTATGCGAATATCTTCTTCCTTTACATAATGGGTTATGTATAAATCAAGGTTGCTCTATTTCTTGGAAGAACATAGATTAATGGGCTCCTTTCTTTCTTAGTTTTCTTTCAACTTGTGAAATTTAGTGGCTATTGCTTACTAGTTTGCGTGTTTTCATTCCTGAATTTGTTCTTCACTCAATGGTTTCATTTGTTCCCATTATTTATTAAAATTGCTTCTTTTTTTTGGAAATTGTTTTACATTTGGTGTCCCCTTTTTCTTTTTTGTGAATAAAATGCGAAACTGTAAAACTTCTTAACACTTCAACACGGAGTTCCTCAGTTTGGCTGATGAATCTGTGAGTCATTGAATAATGATGAATTGTAAAATTCAGTGAGCAAACAGCCTTTCCATAAAATGAAGGAAAAAGCGTGAAGGAAAAAGCGTTCATTGTTGTTTGGATCCTATAAAACAAGTTCTCAATTAACCCATTATAATAAGTCAACAACATGGGTAAATAAACCACTTGGGAAACACTTTTTAGGAAGGAATCCACGAAACATGGAATCCAATATTCAGAGAGATATAACTGAGAAAGTGGAATTTAAGCATTATCAAGCTTTTTTGCTATCACTTGGCTAAAACTAGGTTATTTTGGGATTCCATTTTATTTTTTTAAACTGAATTTAATTGAAATTTATGCATTTTACTGTTGGTATGTGCTCCAATTGACTGCCCTCTTGTTGAGATCTTTATTCCTACATTAAGCAAAGCTTTCCTTATTAGCGTTGCAGTACAAGGTATTGGTTATTGTGATTTAGCTTGTTTCAAGTTCCATTTTGTTGGTTTTCATGTGAGCATCTATGAATATGAAAACACTTTTCATATTTATTTAGCTACTTTCTTGTTCCACTTTATGCTTTAAGATGCAGATCTTTCCATATTTCACAACTTTGTTGAAAACTTGATTGCTCTTAGTTACTCAAAATTCTTGGTTCAAAGCTCTTAGTTGCTCAAAAATCTCTCACCTAGTTATCTTTTGGATAAAACCCTTAGGTCCTCACAATTCATGATTCTCTCCCACAATTCTCTTTTGAGATGGATGAGTGGTGATATAAGGAATGATAGAAATCGGTGATTGTATAAAGTATATTGGAGCATAGCCTATAGTGATGTATGCAATTGATGTGTGGTGTTGCATGATTATATAGAATATAATAAATCTGCTGGTTTCCTAGAATAGGATGGACCTACACACATCATCAAGTACAACGAATGATATTATGGGAGGCAAGAGAAACTTGCAATGGACACAGTAAAAAAAGGACTACTTTATTGAACTTATGGAGAAGGAGACCAAGACTACGAGGATGGCAGGAGAGTTAGAAAAGGTGCATGGGAACAGATGGTAGAGGCGATGAGAACCAAATATGGGCCAATAAACACCGAAACCAGGCTAAAGAGCAAGCATAAGTTCTTTAGAATCATGTACAGTGATATAAAAAAACTTATGACTGCATCTGGTTTCGGATGGGATGATACAAAGAGGATTGTAACTGTCGAGGTTGCCGTTTGAAATGATTTCTTAGCATTATGTAATTTTACTCATTTGCATAGACTTTTCAAATGTTAACTATGTTTAAATATGAATATCGCTAAAAATAATTTACAGTCTTCTGTATGCAGGAGAATGAGTGGGCAAATAAATATCATAACAAGACCTTGCCTAACTATTCACAATTAACTAAGATCTTTGAGGGTCGCACGGCAGATGGGACTTACAAATCGATTGGGGGTAGCATTAGAATTGAGCTAAAAAGGCCCAACACTGCATTCTCTCATGACCTTCCCTTAGAAGTTTAGGATGAATCTAGCTCATCATCATCTGATGACCCAATATCATCTGGATCAAAAAGACGACGGTCCCATACTCTGACATGAAGATATCGTCGATCAAAGCAACCCACCCTTGCCGAGTCCACGACTATAGCCATGGCAGAGATGACCAAGAGCATTAAGATGCTAGCATGTGACACTGCAGGTGGTAGCAGTACTCCTATCGTGGATGGTCCATCCAAGGCCAGAAGAGTTGCATTTAAGATTGTTGAGGCCATCTTGGAAGTGGGTGAAGTTGATGATGCTGTCCTTTTAACAGCAACAACGATCTTCCAAGATTCTATAAAGACGGAGATGTTATTAAACTTGGCGGATCGAAGGATGCAAAGGGCGTATTTGAATCCGGAGATAAAATGCCTCCAATAGATATTTGATTCACTATGTTTCATTTTAACGTCAAAAAGTACTTTATGGTTTGCATGTTGTAAATATGTATGTGGATGGCTTATTTCATTCTTTGTGGATGGCTTCTTTCATTTTAATTGTAAATGATTGCTTTATGGTTTACTTTATGGATGTGGATGGATTCTTTCATATAATGGCTTGATTAAATATTGCTTTATGGTTTGCATGTTATAAATATGTATGCGGATGGCTTCTTTCATTTTAACTGTAAAGGATTGCTTTATGGTTTACTTTATGGCTGTGGATGGCTTCTTTCATATAATGGTTTAATTAAATATTGATTTATGGTTTGCATGTTATAAATATGTATGTGGATGGCTTCTTTCATTTCTATGTGGATGGCTTTTTTCATTTTAATTGTAAAGGATTGCCTTATGGTTTACTTTATGGCTATGGATGGCGTCTTTCATATAATGGTTTGATTAAGATTGTTTTATGGTTTGCATGTTTTAAATATATATGTGGATGGCTTCTTTCATTTTAATTGTAAAGGATTGCTTTATGGTTTACTTTATGGATGTGGATCTCTTCTTTCATTTCAATGTCAAAGATTGTTTTATGGTTTGCTTTATGGATGTGGATGACTTCTTTCATTTGTAATTATGGATCCACGACGGCGTCAGTTGGTGGTAATATTAGGTGCGGCATATACTGCATGTTGCATTGCATATTAATATATCACTAACCACATGAGGAGGAAGCATGTTCATACTTCAATTTTTACTGAGGCCAATTATGTCCAATACTTGCTATTAGGGCACTCTCGTAGGTGTTTCGACAAGCTTCGAATGGAAAAAAGTGTGTTTATCAGTCTATGTAATATGTTAAAGGAGAGGACAAACATTACATATGCAAGATATTTGACAGTTGATGCACAAGTAGCAATATTTTTAAGCACTGTCCGTGGAATAGGGTGGTCCAAGAACGGTTCCAACATTCAGGGCTAAGCATAAGTTACTTCTTCCATAGAGTTTTAAAAACAATCTTAGAATTGGAACCGTTGTTCCTGCAACCACCACGCAATGAAATACCTGCCCACATTGTTGGTGATACAATACGCTTTTACCCATATTTTAAGGTATGTGAGTGTTAAGTAATCCACATTGTCGTTCTCACATCCAGTGAGTACTAATATATAATGGTATGATTTTTTATTCTTAATAGGATTGTGTCAGAGTTATTGATGGGACTCATGTCCCTGCTTAAGTTTGTAGTCGACTGCATAATCGTTTTCGAAACAAAAAAGGTTTTCTAAGCCAGAGTGTTATGGCTGCGGTTGGTTTCGACATGCGTTCCATTACATACTTGCAGGTTGGGAAGGATCCGCATCAGATTCTAAAGTCCTATATGATGCAATTGGTAATGAACGCAATAGGCTTACAGTGCCTGAGGGTAACTCGATTACATTATTTATCGTTGCTTCAGTTTGTATAATATTTGGCAGCGTAATATTTGGCTGTATAATATACTCATTACACAAATATGGAACAGGAAAATACTATCTTGTAGATGGTGGCTATCCTACTATGTGTGGTTTCATAGGACCATATCGAAGAGTCTGTTACCATCTAAACAAATTTACTTCAAGCCTACGAGATCGTCAGAATCACATGGAGTTATTCAACAAGCGGCATTCAACGCTTAGAAATGTGGTGGAGAGGACATTTGGGCTTTGAAAGGCCAGATTTCCTGTACTCGGGAATCAAATGCAGTATCCTTTACGAATATAGGTTGATGTAGTTGTTGCATGTGCAATATTGCACAACTATATCATGATGACACGAGGAGCCGATAACATAAGAGAGATGTGGTTTCGAAGGAGGGTTGAGAGTCAACTGGTAATTGAAGGAGATGATGGTTTCTCGCAATTGACTCAAGAGCAAGCTGATCATGATGATGGTGTCAGTCTACAAGATGCCATGGCGACGCAGTTGTGGGAGGCCTACATAAGTCTCTAGAAGTTATTTGGCTCATTTATTATGTTGAAATAGTTCCTTACCATTTCCAGTTATATATGAAACTAAAACAACAATTACCTTCTATGAAAAGTATGTGTCTGTTCTATTTGTTAAGAATATGAATTCAATGTATAATACATAACTGTAGCCATTTAAAATGTTGTTTTGTGCCATATTGTCATGATCATCATAGTCAATGACATAATTATACAATGTAATTATATGAAATAGGAAACTTGTTCACTGTAGCTACTGGTGCCAAATCTTTTACTTTCTTAAAAGAAAGGAAAATGGAGCATAGACTGTGATGTACCTCTCTCTCTTGAAGGGCCCTGTTTTCCTTTTTTTTTGGCCTTCTGCTTTTGGGTTATTTTGTTTTTGTTTTTTAGGGTCTTTTACTTCACAATTCTGAGTAAAGCCTGCTGCATTTCTTTACCTTTATCTCTTTATCTCTCTCTTCAGTTTCAGCCTTATTTTGGGCCTATAGATAATAGAGAGGGAGTGAAACTGTTAATGCATTGGTGTGGGTATTCAGCTGCATAAATGTTCCTCTTGTCCCGTAATTGCATATTTCCTTTCAATTTTTAAATGTTGATTGTTGCTGCACTTTGCCTTTTTTCAGTCTTCTGAGTACCTGGCTGTTTGCCTCCTTGATCATAGGGTTATGCTTTCATTTTTTTTTTCTGTTTTATTTTATGCAATAGGTAATATTTTTTAAATTTTTTTACATGAAGAAATTAATTTGGCCTTTTTCTTTCCTTTTTTATGGATGGGTTCTTATTGCATGTTCTTCGTTATTGAGATGATTATTTGAAATGTAACTCATTTCACTTTGATTGACTTGGATTCTCTTATGCATTTTGTTGCTCTCTGTTCTAGGAATGTTGTTCCTCTTGAAAAATAAATTGAGCATGTTAAATTGTAGACACTATGTAGTTTTCTTTTTCGTGATCATTGATCACCATAGATGACATTCATCTTTTATCGACTTCTCAGAAATGTTGGTATTTTTTTACAAAGCATGGTTCTAAATTCGGTGACCTTGTCTCTCTCTCTCACACATTTCTTGGGTTTATCTTTTTTCCTGTCCATGGAATACATAGGCATCCGGCTAGCAATTACAAGGAATTTCAATTACATATTTCTAGGAGTGACTTCACCGGGCCCAAGATTGATAACCAATGTTCAGAGTGGAAAAGGAGTAGCTTAGATTTTGCTCATATGCGGTTAACGACATATAGGGTGCTGCAAGTTGGAACAGATGCACTTGAAAACTCACAAAAAGACAGGTTTTTATAAGAAATGCAATGTATGAAATGCCATGGAATGTTACTTCCATTATTGGCTACTCTGTATCACATTGGATGATGTTGGTGCATCAATAACTTGTCTCTCTTGTACAGTCGCATTGGATGATGTTGGTGCTTCAATAGCTTGTTTCTCTTGTACAGACAGCATATGACATTTAAATAGCACAATACATCTTTTTCTTGCAAATGTTTTGAGGGACAAATAACAATGTTGTTTTATTGTTGAATGAGATATGTTTTTGAGGTTGGGATATGGATGCATCAGTGGTGAATGTATGTCTAAGTAGTGTTCACGCTATTACAGGTTATTGTTGAATGAGCTAGTTTCTTATTGCTTGCATAATTGTGCTGAAGCTATTATATCATAGTCCAATAGTATACATGAAACCAAATCTATAATTTCCATGACCGTCGATAGATTTGAGTGTGCATGTGTGCATGTGTGTGAGAAATAGCGAGAGAGCGAGAGAGAGTTCTTATTCGATTTAAGAAGAAAGTTATCGCTAACCTACTTGTGAGATTTAAACACCTATTTAACTTCATAATTGTAAAAAGACTCAACAAATTGTATACCCACAATACTCAAGAAAATATATTGATTTCTATTTTCAAACAATCGATTAGGAAACTAATGATTTGATATACAATATTGAATTGAGGTTGTGCTTGACATTGTCTGCTTCAATTTTGTACAAATATATCTCTCTAGGACTCTTCTTACACTCATCAATAAAACTCTCTCTCTCTCTCTCTCTCTCTCTCTCTCTCTCAATCCAATGTACTTTACTTTCAATTGATTATTATCCCAAAAATAAAATTTAAAAAATTAATAAAAAAAAATAACTAATATCTAGGTCACAATTTTAACATTTTACATATTGCCTATTACTTCTAAAGCTAATCTAATATGTAAGCCCAGAACTACTATAATTTCTCAGGAGGTTATCAAACACAGAAACCAAGATGTTCTTTAACTTCCCAAGATGTTATCAAACACAGAAACCAGAAACTTTTTTAACTTATCAAGAGGTTATCAAACATAGAAACAAGTAACTTCTTTAACTTCCTAGGAAGTTATCAAACACATAAATCAAGAACTACTTACAATAACTTTTATCTCCTTGTTTCTTTAATTTTCTAGGGGGTTATCAAACACAGAAACCAAGAACTTCTTACAATAACTTTTATCTTCCCAACAAGGAGGAACTTCCAATTTATATGAACTTGCTTACAATTATCAAACAAGCCCTTATTCTTAAGACCCCAAAATTTGGGCATGTCACTTACTCAACCTTGACTTAGCACAAAAAGAAAGCACGCTAGTTTTGTGTGAGAAACATCACACCCTAGGATTGAGAACAAACACTCCAATTGAACCGACAAATCTATTTGTGCAATTGTGATTGTTATGTGGGAGTAGAAGCTACTATTTTGAAGCAACGGCTTCCAAATTCCCTAAAAATAATGTCAATTGACATTGTTTTAGGGAGGCCAATGCTTCCGCGGCAGCTTCCAAACTTTGTTGAACTCTTCCAAACTAAGCGTTAATGAACTCAAAATCCTTTTGTGTTTTTTTTGTGTGTGTGTCGCGGGGGGGGGGGGGGGGGGGGGGGGGGGGGGGGATTCTCCATAGGAGGCCTTTTTCCCGAAGCAGTAAGTGTACAATTTGCTCTTGTGGGAGAATTGCAGATGTCCTCATCAAAGGGTGCATTAAAAAGGAAGAAACCATTAGTGAGTATTGGTGATTGATGGAACAGAAGAGTTGTATAATACCTTTTTATTTAGACTTTGGAGGCTCTATTAAGTTAGGCAGCATAATATCCACAATGAGAATTGTTGGATTTGTTGTAAATATGAGCAGGGGAAATTGACAGCATGTTGGATGCATAGTTACGATTCTTCTTACTTTGGTAGAACAAGGTTCTCGGTTTTCTTTATAATTGTGACCTATGGACTCTTGTTATCTTGAGTAAACTTAGGAAAGAGCTCAATACCAACAAAAGTGACTCATTCAAATCTAATAATATGGTTATGCCTTCATCTAATAATTTATGAAAACAGTGGACTTTCTGTTTTCATAATAATAATTTGTAAAATCAGTGATATCGTACTATATTATTAAGCCAAAGTTAAAAGTGGTCACATGTCATAAGAATAAAAAAAGATCCCTTGGCTGAAGAGGACGCAGTCCATGTCAAAAGGGTTTAGGGTACTTGGGTTATTGAAACCCCCTTTCTAAAAAAACTTTAAGCTGAACTGAATCTTAGTTAATAAGAAGTATCCTAAAAATTATCCCCTTGAAAATCACGAGCCCACTCTCAACCTTATCTCACCTTATTTTGTCATCCATTTAATTTTTCTACAGTAAAGAAATCCCAAAATTTTAAGATGGTAATAACTGCAAACATAAGCTATTCTTTCCACGTAAGATAGAGATATGAAATAGAGATGTGACACACATTAATTTAATGAAATAGAAATTCCTCTCTATAAACTTTACGAAAAGCTATTAGTACCTTCTAAATTATGTCTATTTTATTTGTTGATTTACATTTCTTCAACTATCAATTGATCCAAGTATCAACTTTTAAATCAAATCGGTTTGGGAATTTTTATGTCAATTGATTACTTTTAAATCAAATCGGTTTGGGAATTCTTATATCAATTGATTTAAGGCTTTCAAAAGGTATTTTCCGATTCTTCTCAATGGAATGAAATTGTCTTTATTTCCTATTCTTCTCATAGTTGAATCTCCTCTTAACGTTAGGTTTTTGACCTTTGAAGTAATCAATCTCAATTTGTATTTTCAATTTCTTTTTTTTCAGCAATATTTGTATATATTATAGCATGATAAAATCATGCTTCTCTATTTTCCCTTTTTTTTTTATAGTATCATGTAAGTTGGGAACTTAAATATTTGAGTAATTTGGGTATCTCGTTCTCTCCAAAGCCAAAATTTAATTAAGATGTGCTCTATTCTTACCCATTCTTTTCATATTATTATATGAGTTTTATTTTTTTAATTTCTCATTATTAAAAAGCTAATATATTGGATTTTTTTTAGATTTGTATTTCGAGTTCACCGTGAAATTTTTATGCATGTAATTCGAACTTTTTTTTTATGTATTCAAATTTAACAGTGAATTTTTTGAATATTTATGGATATAATTATGATAAATGTTATACTTACAGAACTTGGAAGTATAGTCCATGTTATAAAAAATTGAACCATTATTCATTGTTTGATCCATATTAACGTAATTATCTACTATTTATTGTACATTATTTCTATATATTTTTATATGGGCAAGCTTTTTATACTTCCCCTACAGCATAGAAGTTCTATCCTCCCTCTTATCCAACCTTCCATTCTAAATGGAGGGCTAAGATTGCCCCAATCACAATGTCATGTCACTACACTATTTTATTTTTAATTTTTTTTTATAAAATATTTTAACACTAAATTTTGGATATTCATTCCTCTATTAAACTCGCACTAGCAAAAAATATAAAAAAAAATCTTTTCAATAAAATAAAATGACCAAAATACCCCTAAAAGTTTCAAGGGGTATTTTGGTCATTATATTTTATCGAAAAATTATTTTTAATATTTTTTATAGGTGCCCTCCCAATGAGAAGATGGCACATGCCAAATTTCATATTCATACAATTTGTATAAAAAAACCCTAAAAATAAAATACTTTGAAATGTCGGATCTAAGATCAAACAGTGAGTGGCTCTCTTGATCAAAATTGGACAGCTTGTAGGGGAGGATAGAACTTCTATGCTGTAGGGGAAGCATAGAAACCTTTCCCTTCTTATATTAGGTGAGTATGTCTAAAGTTGTGCAACACACGTGTTTCCTTACTAGTAAATGATGTAATCACATATTTTGAAATCAAATCACCATTGGATCTCCCATGAAACTTTAAAGGATGCCAATAATCTAAAGGCTTTCCGCAAAATCACTCAGCTGAATTATAAAACAATTACCTTTTCTAGACATTGGCTCATATTTATAGAATGGGACACTATATTTATTTTGACCATGTATTAAATTGGTAATTTGTAGCACTCTTTTATGACAATGGTGTACTAAACTGGTTATGTGTATTAATTATGTGATAATGCATAAATGTATATCATAATATCGGATACTTCTGCTAGATCTTTAGGTTTCCTACTGCTTAGCGCCCTCCAGCCGTTGAACATCATAGAGGAAGGTTTGGTTGTGCCTTAATTCAAAGTCCATCAAAAATAGCATTGGATACAAACCCTCAAAATATTTGTTTTAAGTTTAGCTTTTCTGATTTTCTTTTTCTTGATATATAAATGTTCATACTTTTTAAAAATATATAAAAATAATGGAAAGTTAGTGGAGTTCTGAGTTGTGACTTTGACTCGGTTTTCTTGGGCCGAGTTAATGTGCAGTGCAGTTCATTCTTTTGTTATTATAAACATTCAGATTCAATCTCTTTGCCCTCTGAAATACAACACCATTCATCTATTTGCTATTTATAGTCCTCGACAGGAACATAGAAAAAGACATTTGAAAAGTGATGTTACACATGAAACTCTCACTCACACTCTCACACACACACTCACAAAGATCATAGCAACCACATGAGAAATCATATTTACATTGACCTAGAGCTTCAGTGAAAGTCATATCCAGAGCTTCTAAGGGAAATTATGGTCTTTAAGCTCCCCAGCTTCTAGATAGATAATATTCAATAGGTCATGACTTGTTTATAAACAGTTCATTTCACATCCAGTACACATGTCCTTACTGGTATCAAATATTTTCATGTATTGTTATGTTGATGGAAACAATCTTCATAAAGTAATCACCTTTTGGTCTTGGATTTAGGAGATGTCTCTGAGGGCAAATCACAGTGCCAGTTCCGCTTTCTTTGGTTGATAAACCAGTTATTTATTTGTTTTAGTTGCAAACCTGTCTTGTCGACTAACATTGCCTTTTCATCTTCCTGAAAAGTAAAATATGAAATCTATAGGGTGGTTTGTGGCAATAGTAAGAAAGAATTATTAAACGAGATGGTGATAGATGCAAGATTAACCTTTTAACTGCTAAGTCTAGCTTGTCTTCAATAAATTTTTTCAATAATTAGCTTTGCTTCGATATATAGTTATTGTGTTGTCTTTCTGAGGTATTAACAGGGGTCTGTTCACGGTGCAGATGCACCTGCACATCAAACTCCATCTTGATTGATCTACTGACAATTAAAATGGACGGATCAGATGAGAATGAGCATGCTTAGAGCTCCGAATCCCTGTTTTTTTTCGTTTAGGAGATTGATGTTGGACAGTAAGAGAATAAATTTGGAGCTTTTTCGGTCCTCAACAATCAAAGACAAGTAAATTAGGCATGGCACCACTCCTCCACCAAAACGTTTAACCATAAATAGATGCTATGGCTTTTATGGTTACAGGTCATTTCCTGATTGGTATTTTTGTGATCAAGATAAAAGTTTGTATTTATAAGAAGCCATGGGTTTATTTAATAGAGATGTGTCCAATATTTTTGTGACCAGGACACTTAGCAATCTCCATCCTAGTCAGTAGCAGGATTGGTGTTGCTTTCATGTATTATCCTTTTATGAAGTTTCCATGAGTCTCTGGATCCAATCACCGAAATGATACCTGAATTTAGGATCAGGTCTTGGTAGCAGGCACAATATGCAGCACAAATCAAAATTTCATGTGCAGTCAAAATATTAGTTATCTCGTAAAAAAATATGAATGAGCATCATGAGGGCTTTGAAAGCCTAAAAACCCTCAACACGGTATAAAATCTGTGTCTCCTTGGATATGGCATAATTTTGTAAGTGAGTTTTGATGTGATAATAGGAGTTGCTTCAGATATGTAAACCTTAAACTAAGAGTGAGCGGCACTGGTGGATAATTTGTCTCCATGGTTCACATAATACAGGCATTTTGTATGTATAGAGAAAGAAAATGGTCATCGCTCAACCATGTTGTGAGGTTACTAGTCAAGTTATAAACCTCTGGTCCATTTCAACACTTCACTAGAAATTTATTGATCATTTATTTACGATGGGTATCTAAAAACTCCATGGGTGTACACAAACTGCATACCTAAATTTCAAAAACTTGTAATAAATGTCTTATTTTTTAAAATACATTATTAATGAATAAAGTACTTGTATTTTCATTATTCAATCTTAAGCTCTAGAAAAGTACTTAGATAACGGTACTCGAACTTGTTTTCGATAGTCGTGGAGAAATATGATAAAGGTCACCTAAAAACATTGTCTCCGGTGCTAGGGGATGGCTGTAAAGGCATTAATTCCAATAATAAGGTAGTCCTGGGTAAGCTTATCCAATATATGGAGTCCAATACTAATAAGCATTCTTGCTTATAAATAATCTTAAATCTTAAAGCGTTGCCTTTTGGAACTCATTTCTTGATAATATCTGGCTTCATTCCAGCAAGTTAGGAATCTCGATTCCAAGTTGATGGGACCACAATTCAAACAAGATAGGAATCTTGATTCCTATTGGACAGGATGGCGATTCCCAAATGATAGGAATCCCACTTCCTACGATATGCATTGTACGGACAATGACTAAGGAATCATTTGGCCACCCGCGATTCTATGTTTTTTATTCCTTAAATGATTTCAAATCACAGGCATTTCCAACAACTATAATACAAACACATATATATAGCCATGTCGTTGGACCCTATTTTATCCTTTTTTTTTATAGCCTAAAGATTATGAACCCTATAATTGTGTCTAACACTGACACTGATATCCTTATATGTGCAACAATGCCTAGGATCGTTGTGAACTTGCAGGAGGATCTTGAAAGAAGTACTGATTTGCATGGCCCCGTTCATCATATGTTGCCAAAGTAGGCCAACTTGGAAGCTGACTATCAAGTTAGAGACTCCAGCAGCAGTTTATGAAGCTCCATCGCATGTCCTCTATTTCTGTTGCAGTGTACATGGCTTGTTTAGTAGCTGGTTATACCCATGCTTATTTCAAATTTTGTAGGATATGCTCATTTATTACAATAGATGGAATATTATAGTCATGAGTTGTGCAATCAAAAGAAAAATGTATTCTTAACAAACATGTGACACTAACTCTAAAATTAGAAAGGTTATGATGATGACTCCTAGAGTTCCATACATCTAATGTACAAATTTTCATGGACAAGGTCTATGTCAAGTTTGTTTCCCCAGTAGCTTGGTTTTTCCTTGAGCTTGTATCTAGATATGAAGATCTGTGCATGGGAGGCCATGTCTTGACTTGAGGATTGTTTTATCAGAGGATTCAGAATAAAATGAAATGATTGAACTTATATATTTCAGCAACTTGGAGCTAGAGATAGTGCAATTCATAATGCCTCTGATTTAGAACTATCTTAAAGCAAGTGGTTAGCATCTCCAAATGTAAGCTAGATGCAAATAATAATTTTTTTGAGAATAAGAATTTATCTATCTATCTTCAGTGTTAACATGTCACATTTATATTAGTTTAGTTTATCTTATTCCTTTAGTAGGTTACCATAATAGAGCTTGTGAATGATGATAGAACCACATACTGTTGGATAGGGCCATCTTGAGTGTTGCTGCCACCAGTTTTTCAGAACGGATGTCATATCATTTGGTAATTTTCCCGCCTTACGCTTCCTCAGAATCTCGTCTCTCACTTTTTCAAGTTTCAATTTGTATCCCTGCAGTGGTGTTACTTTTGTTTAAGTTACCATGTCGCACACGGTTTCACATAAAACATAGGGAAAAGGTGATTCCTACGGTTTTACCTGTTTCAGTTCGATCTTGAGTTCTTGCCTTACCCTCTCCATCAAAGTTCTCTCAGATTCTGTTGGAAGGAGAGGACCAAAACCAAATGTATCTTGGCCGCCTGCACTGCTTTCTGACGTACCTTGATTGCTTTCGGTTTCAAACTCATCTTCCTCATCTGACATTGTTGCACCTGTCCCTTCCCTTATTTTTATTCCTGCAACCCATCAGTTCAAAAGTATCAAGCCTAATGAAATCATTTTGTCAAGACCCTCCCTGGATGAGAGATTCATGAATTTTAGAATATGAAGCATGAACCACACTTTGACATGGTGGCTATTGTAGCTAAAAATATATTCTTCCACATTCATGTTATAGGGCCTTGAAGCTTAGGGTCACCAACAGATATGTTGACTATGCTTGAAGTATATGTGGCTATGTCATTACGCCTTTGAATTTATTTAAAAGAAATAGGATTCAGTACAATCTTCATGCTTAGTATCGTGTTTTGCTTTTGTTGAAGAGCATCTCCAATGAAATATTAATATAGGTTGCCATTGGAAATAGAGGGACTGAGATCATTGGATTCTGTAGAAGCCAATGAACACTTGTGAAATGTAGTTGTTTATTCCCCAAATCAAACTCCTGAACTTCAAATTTTAAATGGACCAAACCCTTAGGTACAAATTGCGACAAGGACAATGGAAGTTTGGTCACTACTGCTCTTGAAATCAAGGTACATTTCTTTGACATTTGATGAATGAGATGCATGAATTTCGTTTGATGGTTTCCAAAACATCACAATCAGTGTGGGGTTCCTGTTTAAGAAGTCAAATCTATTTCAAATACAGGACTTCTTTTAAGAAGTCAATCTATTTCAAAAGTAAGACTTCTAAGGTTTGAATTTTATATATGACAACGTATTCCTCCGTTCTACTAGGATCATGATCTCATCATGGGATACATGATCCTCTTTAAGTCTGCAGTTACAAGTCTCCATATAGGCAATCACGATCCCTAGATTGAAAGCATTTCTCTGACTTAATCACCCATTAACAAAGTTTCCAGGCCACTATCTTCTCTTCTTTTCTTTTTTTTTTTCTTTTTTTGATAACAAAAGGCAAAGTTATTTTATGTAGCTGAAAGTGCACCAGCAAGACATGGAGGGTACTTGTTCCTTTTATGTGATACTACTTATCATTAGATAACCATTTCCCTATTATGTTAACTTGTTGACAGAATTTGGTCATTCTTATGACAATAGAAAAAAGAGCATGCTTGAAGGACTCTTTTGATTTGAATTTTTTTAAATTAATTTTTTGTTCATCTTGTGGACATTCTCATAGAAGGGGAAAAAAACAATGACAATTTTGAATTCTTAAAACCCTAGATCTGACCATCCATCAAATGGACGGTACAAAGTCAAACTAGGAGGGGGATTGATTTGGATCATTATTATATTTTTATGTTTTTTAGTTTCAAGCCATTTTCTATTTTTAAGTGATACCTACATATGAAATAAACAATTTGAGTGTTTTGGGGTCAAACAAATCCCTTTAACATGGTCTCTGTAACACCTGTACATAATGGTGCCATAGGACACTGAAATCTTTTAATAAATATGGTGTAACATTCAATTTACCATAAGCATGCAGGCAGCTCAACCACCTAATTGTATGAAAAAAAAACTAAATTTTTCATTTGCTTTATATAGGCATTATGGACTGGATTCTACCAAAACATTGAGATCATGGGTTCTTTGCAAGAGTAGCACATAGTTTGGTGGCCTCTTGGGAATCCTTGTGTTGCATTAACCAAGCAAAGAGAATTCTGGATTGTTGTAGTGTGGAGAGGTCAAAAATGCTTTGCCACACTTTAATATACTTGTGTGTATTCTAAAATATGGAACTGGGATAATAATCCAAGTGGAATTTGGAGTTTTGTAAATTATTTGTAATTCAAAAAATCTAAAAATTTGGATTGTTCACTGAACTTTGGATCTGAAATATTTAAACTGGCATGCGTTTGATTTGTACGAGTTGAAATAGAGAAGTATATTAAAAACAAACTTCTACACGACCCTGGAAGCATGAATAGCTAAAACTCTAGTAGAGATGGATAGCAAATAAATGTAATTATGAATAGCACTTGTCCACTCCATCTATATAATTTACCAAAAGATTTCATGCTCCTGCAAGAACATACTTACTCCGTCAGCTAAATCCCAATTTAGAAGTAATTTAAGGATTCTAAATTTTAGAGATTTGGCCTCTTCAACCTAGACTAACCTCAAAAAAAGAAAATTGTTGAATTAGACTCTCTATGCACTTGAAAATTTTTTAATTGCTATCTATGTGATGGGCCTCTTTAGCGGAAATGGATATGTGGTTGTATTTCTAAACGCCAGTTCTCTATTCTCATAAATGGCACCCCTCATGGCTACTTCCAAGCTTCTCGAGGGCTCTGCCAAGTGGACCCTCTTTCTCCGTTTCTCTTTGCAATCATGGTTGAGGTCTTCAATGCCTTTGAGTTCTTCAATGCCTCCATTATTCGGATGTATCAAGCAGGTCTTCTTTCGGGCTTCCATGGTCTGGCCCCTCAATCTCTCACCTCCAATAAGCCGATGATACCATCCTCCTGCAACACTTCCCTTCAAGGCTTACTGCTCTTCCTCCAATGCTTCCAGATGGCCACAAGCTTTAGGTTGGACCTAGAGAAAACTAAGATGTGCAGCATGTGCCTTGACCATGCTTCAGTTCAAAGTTTTGCTGTCATCTGGGGGTGTTTTGTCGAGCTCATGCCCTCCTCCTACCTCGACCTCCCATTTTGTATTGGCCTTCCTCACTTCCAACTCTGGAGTCCTGTCATAGACAAAGTCGAGAGAAGGCTGGCTTCGTGGAAGGGAGGTTCCTGTCCCCTGCTGGAAGAGTTACACTTATCAAGGCTACACTCTCTAGCATCCCTCTTTTCTTCATGTCTCTATTCTTTATGCCAACATTGTCATGGTAAGACCGGAAAAGCTCATGAGCAAATTCCTGTGGTTTGGCAAGGGGCCTCAATAGTGGTAGAAAGACCACAAAGTCTCGAGTCGGTAGCCAATATACTCCCCAAAAAAATCCTTTAATATGTCACTGATTCTAACATTACCCAGATTGGCATCAGAGCTCCCATCAAAATTATGTTTGATAGAGCTTTATGGGAAGGTCTCTAAACTCCATAGATCCTCCTTGAGAAACCCCATCTTAATAATCACGATTCCGTATTAAATCTGCTCTTAGGATTTCATGCCACTCCCTCTTGACAGTCCCCAGTCAAGTACCTTTTCTAAAAAATTTTGTTTCACCCCTTCTACACCTAAAAACACTTCATTCAACATTAAGGTGGTCTATAATATCCATTACATGTCTTGGAAGGTTTTAATAGATACCCATTTTTTTGAATACCCATATCAACAAATTCAATTATTTATCCTACACTGCTTTAGGACCCACTTTTTTAAGTTTATGAACCTCAACGAGCAAAGGATCTTATGATTACGAATGCACCTTGCAAATTTTGCCCACTATAATGACTGTAATGGAAATAGTAAGCGGGCTTGGGTTAAAACAGTAGCAGCTGGGTTTTCATATCGCTACATTTCAAAATCATTTGTATGTGACCTGGTCAAAAAAAAAAAAGAAGAGACTGTCATGGAAATAATGAAGGTATTGCATTCATTGTTTCTTTTCACTCAACACGGTCTCATTAGCAGAACATGGATGACAAGGCACTGAAACTGTCAATATCCTTTTCCCACAAATTTAACTTCCAATAAGCCACATGGCAATGGTTACCTAAATTTTACATTTTACACTATTGAGTTATGAATGTTTTTTATCACAATGAGCCACCGGTTTCAAATTTGCAAAGGATGCCTTCATGAGACACTCTTTTGTGGCCATCGGCAACACACTAATTGCTATCCCAAATTTAAACTTTACATTATTGGAGTCCTGAACCCAACTATTCCTCTCCTGGGAAATTTGCCATAGAAATACTTGAAGGAAAATGCTTTCATATGGTACGAATTTTATGCTATTGAAGTAAGGCGTCTCTCAAAAGCCCATTGGATAAGATTGTTCCAAAAGACCGCCGAATTACCAAATTACTACTGTCAATCAAACCAAACATGCTCAGCTGCATATTGCAATAGTAAAAAAAGAATACAAAAACTTTTTCTTTTGAGAAATAATGCAAAAACATATGATCATTTATTTCGTCATTTGCCTCAAATAGGACGTTTTAGTCCCCCATCTAAAATTTCAACGTCATCGGCCGGGGTGCATGGCTATAAATAATAGAGAAAATATCTCTATAAACCTCATTTTCAACTTTCATTTCTCCATTGACCTAAGGTTGCAAAAATCTATCTTACTACATAGAGATTCACTCTATTATATTTTCTAACTCCCTAAACATATTTTATTCATTTTTTACTAATTTTTTGACCCAAACAAATTTTAAAAAAGAACATTGTTTCTGAAGACCTCTCTGTCGTGATATGATTCCCTTTGTCTCTCAACTGATCAACCTCCCAAACCCTTCTCTCTCTTGACATGCTTTCCTTTCTCTCTCCCCCGATCAACCTCTCAAACCCCTCTCTCTCTCTCTCTCTCCCCCCTCACCTACTCGTCGAGAAACTACACTACCCCAATCACCTGCTTGTCGAAAAACTATACCGGCCGCAGTACCTACTCAACGGAAAACTATACCTTCCTTTGACTCGTCCGACGGAAAACGCCACTGACACCGGAAAAGAAACCCCATCTCTTTTCCCAAACACTTTTCCGGCGATCTCGATGCATTCATCTCTAGGAGTTAGAAAACGGAATACCAACTCAAAGGAAAACCCCTCTCTCTCAATACATGAAGAGAGATTGAAACAAGTGAGGAGAGAGAGAGTTAGAAAAAGATGTTTCTCGAGAGGTTCAGGGCTCTAAAACTTAAGGCTTGACCCAGGAGAAAATGTTCCAGCCACCGGAAACTGAGATTGTTTCTCTATAGGTTCAGGGCCTTGAGGTTTTCAATGAAGCTGAGAAAGGAGATTGCAGGGACTTCACCGGAAAATCCATTTCTAAACACTCTTTAAGAGCGACAGAGGAGGGCGAAGAGAGAGAGAGTCCGAGCTCCTGAAGGTGGACAGTCTAGAGAGAGAAACACGTGAGGAGAGAGATAGAAAAAAGAAATCTTTTTTAATTTATTTGGGTTAAAAGTTGGAATAAAAGTAGATAAAGTTATTTGAAGGGTTAGATGATAGGTTTTGAAATTTTGGGTTTAGGAAGAAATGGAAGTTGAAAATGGGGTATATGGTGATATTTTCCCTAAATAATAAGAGGAATGCACGTATGGCAAGCCATGGGGTAACGGCCCAATAGGCAGACAAGGGTGGCCCACTAGTCACGCCTCGTTAATTGAAAATAATTTAAAAAAGATTATCATACCGAATTGCACCTAATGATATTTTTAAAATCCTGCTATATAAGTAATGGGATCATCTACAAAGAGACCATTTATCTTTTGTATATAGTGGTCATAATCATTCTAACTCATTAGATAGATGTCAAATTGGATGGCTTGGGGTGAGTTATGAAGTCCCAAGTTTTTTTTTTTTTTTTTTGAATTTTATGTCCATTCAATGACACTCTTACAACCTCCCATTTTGAAAATTAAGGGCCAAAAATGATTGTGACTTCCATATATAAAAGATAAAGAGTGCAGTTTGCATACAGATGCATCTGTAGATATAAAGGTAAGGTGCACCTTCAAATTTTATCATGGTATATAATTTTGATGTAAAATGTTCTTAGGATTATCTCAAAATCTATATTTATATCTAATTATAAAATTTTAAATTTCAAAAATGGTTAAAATCAAGTAGATCTATAAACATATGAAAATCTTGAAAATGGACGGTGTAGCTAATATGTTGTAAAATACACTATTTATGAGATTTAGAATCTTTTTATTTTTCATAGTCATACATCTCGATGTCGAGATGATCAATCAAAGGGTTTTTCAACATTAAGACTACCTTTTCCAATAGATTTTTGAGGGGCATCCGTAGTTCTACATTATAAAGTAGCATCCTTATATAAACTTTTTCCAAAAATAAATGATCTTTGTAGACAATCTCTGTAATTTGTATCACAATAGATTACAATAATATTATATTATATTATTTAATATTATATTATATAATTTGTTTAGAGACGGACCTTTCTTTGCCTCAATCCCTTACCACATATGATCTAAATAATAGACACCTATATTTTAGGAGATGTCTAATTTCAAAGGAGGAATCTCCTCAAGACACCCAATTTCAGGGAACCAAATGGGGTTCTCCAAATTATTTTCTCACAATTTGTGCTCTTTAGTGATGTTCTCCAAATTGGGGTTGGATCTTTGAGGTAGAGGAGATGGGGACCAATCGGGGAGGTATGTGAGTGGAGAGAGAGAGAGAGAGAGAGAGAGGCAGGCATTGAGAGGGCCTCACATAGATTGTCTGTGGCGCGTAACGAGGAAATCATACTAAAACTTCTCAACTTTTGAGGAGAAAAGGGTGACAATTTTTAGCTCATTTGAGCACTTCTTAATAGCTTAGAATTCATATTTGACCTTTATTTTTCATGCTTGAATTATATTTTCATGAAACAGAGAGTTCTTGTGCTTTAGAAGTAGCTAATTGTCAAAGGGCAAGCTTTTTATGTTTCCCCTACCGTATAAAACTTATACACTTCCCCTTATCCAACCGTCCATTTTGAATGAATGGTTAAGATGGCTCGAATTACAATGTCATACCTCTACATTATTTTATTTTTAATTTTTTTTTTACAAAACATTTTCACACCAAAATTTAGGCATCCGGTTCTCTCTAAAATGGGCACTTGTAAAAAATATAAAAAACTATTTTCAACAAAAAAAAATGACCATAATACCCCTAAAAGTTCAAGAGGTATTTTGATTATTACATTTTATCAAAAAAAATTAATATTTGTTTTAGGTGTGCCCCAATGAAAAGATGGCACTTATCAAATTTAATGTCCATACAATTTGTAGAAAAAAACTAAAAATAAAATACTCTGAGGTGTCGGATCTAAGATCAAACGATGAGTGACTCATTTGATCAAATTTGGACGGCTCGATGGGAGGGAAAGAATATATTTTCTCTATTGTAGGAAAATATAGAAATCTTTCCCATTGTGAAAACCACGTTAATCCATAATCTACATAAAATCTGGCTCTTTGCAGTTTGATGCCTCACTTTTTACCTTTTTATTTTAGTCAAACCTGGTTTTTATCAATCTGGCTTCAAAATGTTTTGACGGAAGAGGCTGAAGCCTTCGAATCTTCGGCTTAGACATAAGCAAAGTGAAGCCTGATTTTCTTCATATTTTCGGCTTAGATTGTAGCAAAGCGAAGCCTAGTCCTGTTTTGGGCACATCTTCAGCTAAAGCAAAGAAATTTTTTTAAGCGAATCTAACAACACATATATCACCTTCACTACTGGGATGATTCTAGGTTTTCAAAATACTATAAGATATGCATTGTTTTAGAGCCCAAATCCATAGATCTGAGGCGGAAACAGATTCCCATTGATGTAACATGAATTTAGGTTTTAAAATAATTGAGACCCAGGGCAGACACAGGAGTCAATAGATTCGCCAAAAACTTTTTCTCAGATAAATTTTTGTTTCTGAAATTTAAAATGACAAAATAAAGGAATGACTTCGTGAGTATCTTTACAAAATAAAGGAAGGACTTCGATATCAAGATACATGTACATCAAAAGAAAAAAAAAAAAAACTTTCAAGTTGAAAATAGTATATTTCGTATCACATTTTTGAACCATCAATTTTCAAAATTTTTAAGTTTTCATAGATTTATCTATCGATCTACACTACTTTTTAATATTTAAACTTTATAAATAAAAATAAAAATATATTTTAAAGCTATCACAAAGATTTTCGGTATTGAAACCACATTTCTCGATACTATTGGAAGGTATGCTCTAATTTAGATCCTAGGCTCTATACAAACCGTACCCTTTCTATTGGAAAAAATTTATATAGAGCCCAAGCTCTAAACAATAAAATTAGACCTTATATAAAACATTTCACTAGAAGAGGTTGCTTTGATGGCTAAATATCCTCAAATTGATCATCTCGATATCAAGATGGATAGACATCAGAAAAAAAATGAATTTCAAGTTTTAAAAATAGTGTATATTGTAACACATTTTTAGACCATCAATTTTCAAGATTTCATAGATCTATCGATCTATACTATTTTTTAAGATTTAAGCTTTATAAATAAAGATAGAAATATATTTTAAGGCTATCACAAGATTTGAAACCACATTTCTGGACACTATTTGAAGGTAGGATCTAATTTGATTGTTTAGAGCCTAGGCTCTATACAATCCACACCCTCAAAATTATGCATTACCTAAAAATTAGGTCCAAAATCCATGTCAAAATTGAATTTTTAAGAGAGGACTCATTTCTACATACGAGTCCTAGCACCTGTAGAAACCTTGTCCTTTCTGCAATATTAAATTTTTAATATTAATATGATGGAATTCTAGAGAAAGACCTGTGAGAGCTTGGAAGGAGCGTTCAATTTCCCAGCAATCCATGAGTGCCTGGAGAGCGTGGAGGCGGACATGTTCTTCCAACTCTTCCTTCAAACGCCCAAGTAAACATACGTACTCAACCTGCAAAACTAACACCCACCTTAAGAGAGAGAGAGAGAGAGAGATATTGTGTGTTTCTGGTTGAGAGGGAGAGAAATGGAACTGTGTTTAGAGAGAGAGAGAGAAATGATGTGCGTGTCTAGAGAGAGAGGGAGATGGTACAGTGTTACCAAGAACTGATCGAGCTCATAGTTGGGGGGTTGAGAGTGAGGGTGATGGCTTCTGAGAGTTGTCGAGTTGCATCGCAGTAGAGGTCGGAGATGGAGGGGAGCGGCGACGCGCAAACAGGCAGTGTGGGCAGCAACCAAAGCGTCAAAGAGTGGGTGCGCTGAGATTTCACCCTTTCTCTTCTCCTCCTCCTCCTCCTCCTCATCCTCCTCTAAACAACCACCACCACCCATTTTATACCCTGTCCACCAACTCTCTCTCTCTCTCTCTACCTATATATCACTCTTCCCCCTTCTCACTTTCTCTCACTCCAGCTTCATGACTCTCAAACCTCTCTCTCTCCCTGTTTCAAAGTTCTCTATATTTTCTCTCTCAAGAGAAGGATGCCTACTTTCATTAATACCCTGCTACTGTTATTATGGTACCCGTACAGCTCTCCTTTGTTGCTCATTCATTTCATGGATGAATTCCCACATGCACATGGAGAGAGAAAGCAAAAGGAGAAATTATAATGAATTATTTACCCCTTTCATCCAAACATGCAGTGGACTGGACGAAACAATCAGATATACAGAGAGGAAAGACGTATTATAAAGTGGTTAGGTGGTGGTTTTAAAGAGAGAAAGCATGGGAAGGATAACTATTTGCTCCTTTTATCTACTGTTATTGCATAGGCCGAATAGACTAGACGAGGAGAGAGCGAATGACATGAGCAATTGTAGTTGCTGGCTGGTGAAATCATGAACTCCATGGGGTTTGCAATCACCAACAAATAGGGCTGCCAATGGTTCGGGCCATTCCCGGGCTTCATTTTACGGCTTCGGTTCGGGCCTGGACAAGGCAATCCATTTTCTGGGCCGGGCTTTGAATGGGCCAGCTAGTATCGGCCGAGAACCCAAAAGGAGGAGAGAGAAAAAGCCACATAGACCAGTGTTTTGAAACTCGGCCAAGGTGACTCGAGGCGAGTTTTGGCCGAGTTGGTATTTCTACATTTTTTTTAGTTTAATTATATTAAGGGTGCAGTTGGCATTAAGACGCCTTTGAAGATGTAGAGGTAAGGTGCCCTTCAAATTTTATCTTGGTATATAATTTTTGTGTAAAATGTTATTAGGATTATCTCAAAATCCATTTTTATATCTAATTATAAAATTTAAAAATTCAAAAATGGTTAAAATCAAGTAGATCTATTAACATATGAAAATCTTAAAAATGGATGGTGTAGATAATATGTTGTAAATGGCTAAAATCAAGTAGATCTATAAACATATGAAAATATTAAAAATGGACGGTGTAGATAATATATTGTAAAATGTACGATTTCTGAGAGTTAAAATAGTTTTATTTTTCATAGTCATACATCTCAATGTCGAGATGATCAATCAAAGGGCTTTTCAACATTAAAACACCTTTTCGGATGGATTTTTTTGGGGCACGTGTAGTTCTACATTATAAGGTTGCATCCTTATATTGAAAACTCCAACTTAAATTAGATATGTAAAAATGTCTTTTTGGTTGTTACACATAAAGTCATCCTTTTTTTTATATTGTACTTTTAAAATACTTTTTTTAGAGTTTAAATTTTTTTTAGTTTAATTATATTAAAACCTCCAACCTAAATTTGATATGTAAAAATGCTTTTTTTGGGTTATGTAAAGTGGAAGCCATCCTTTTTTTACATTGTACTTTTAAAAAGTCTAATTCTATTAAAACCTCCAACCTAAATTAGGTATGTAAAAATATCTTTTTGGTTGTTACACCTAAAGTCGAACCTATCGTATTTTTTATATTGTACTTTTAAAATACCCTTTTTAGAGTTTAAATTTTTTTAGTTTAATTATATTAAAGCCTCCAACCTAAATTAGTTTAATTATATTAAAACCTCCAACCTAAATTAGATATATAAAAATGTTCTTGGGCTGTGTAAAGTTCAAGCCGTCCTTTTTTTACATTGTACTTTTAAAGAGGGGTGCAGTTTCTATGAGGTAGCAATCTTACACAATTCAATTAAGGTGCACCTTAAAATTTTATCATAAAATATAATTTTTTGTGAAAAATTATTAGTATTATCTTAAAATCTATTTTAATACCCAATTA
Source organism: Amborella trichopoda (assembly GCF_054954075.1). Lineage (NCBI taxonomy): Eukaryota > Viridiplantae > Streptophyta > Magnoliopsida > Amborellales > Amborellaceae > Amborella > Amborella trichopoda. Next base: position 32,847,191 of record NC_142343.1, read on the forward strand.
AAAAAATTTAAATTTAAAAAATGGTTAAAATCAAGCAGATCTATAAATATATGAAAAACTTGAAAATTGACGGTCTAACTAATGTGTTGCAAGATGCACTATTTCCAAGACTCAAATTTATTTATTTATTTTTATATTCATGGATCTCGATGTTGAGATGATTGATTAGAGGACATTTTCAACATTAAAACAACATTTCCAATATATTTTTGAAGTGCATCCGTAAGTCTACATTTTAAAGTTGCAACCTTATATAAACTTTTCCCTTTAAAGAGTCCTCCTTTTTGGAGTTTAAAAAAAGTTAGCCTCCCACAAGAGTGGATCCTACAACCAACAATAACCAACATGTGTATATGCACCCTCACAATAAAAGTGGTACTTTTACCGTAGGGAAAGCTTTCTATGTTCCCCCTACAACATAGAAGTTCTATCCTCTCCTTATCCAACCTTCCATTTTTTAATGAAGAGCTAAGATTGCCCCAATCACAATGTCACTTCTCTACACTGTTTTATTTTTAATTTTTTCTATAAACTATTTTGATACCAAATTTTGGACGTCCATTCCTCTATTAAATTCGCACTAACAACAAATATAAAAAAATATTTTTGATAAAATAAAATGACCAAAATACCCCTGAAAGATTCAAAGGGTATTTTGATCATTATTTTTTATCAAAAAATTATTGTTAATATTTTTTATAGGTGCGCCGCAATGAAAAGATGGCATGTACCAAATTTCATATTCAGAAAATTTATATTAAAAAAACTAAAATAAAATACTTTGAGATGTCGGATCTAAAATCAAATGGTGAGTGACTCTCTTGATAAAAAATGGACGGCTGGATGGTAGGGGAGGAGAGAACTTCTAGGTTGTAGGGAGAACATAGAAAGCTTTCCCTTTACTATATACAACTTAGTTTTTATCTTCATTTTATTTAAAGAAAAAGAGAGCTGGATTTGGGTAAGTTATTTTGACTCACCCGAGTAGATCGCCTCAGCCAGGGCCGAGTACCTCGGATGAGTCCATTTTTTGAACTATATACAGACCATGATAACCCAAAAAATCATTACACATAGACCATTGCAAAGGCAGTACCCAAAACCCCCAACAAAGACTGTTATAAAGAGATAAAGAGAACACCCAAAAACTATTCCACAAAGAGGAGGAAAGAATGATGCTTTTTTCTCCTGTAAAATTTGGCTATGAATTCCTTTGCCCTCTTATCAATATCAGGGGTACCTGGGCTCAATCCCCTTCCACATTTGTGCACTTAATGAGCCTAGCTGGTTCTTGAAAAGCTCAAACGCTTCCTGCTCAAAACTATAAGTGCTACAACTCTCAATTTATTCATGTTGAATGATAGCAAAAACTTCATCGTTTGGATTTCCCTCCTCAGACGCCCCAACAATAACCACTTCTGAACTCCCCCCATCTTCAAAGACACAGAGCCTTGCTTGCCTTGAAGGGAGATGATGTTTAGAGAGAGAAGGTTTGGTGTGAGTAGATTAGTAGAGAGAGAGAACTTTACGGTGACTTAGTGAGAGATTGACGAGAAGGAATTTTGTTGAGAGAGAAGGCTGATGAAGATTGGTTTATAAGGCAAATACCGGATATGGGGGGGTTTATATCTTTCAAAGCAAAAGGTTGTTCAATGTTCTTATTACTAGACATCCGGAGAACGTTTTTAAGTTGTGGGTTTGTTGTCTGGTGTTCGAAATACTTGACAGTTACTTAACTGCTCTTAAACTTTGCCAACCCCATTTCAATTTATAGAGAAAATAGAGAGCTGAGCAGCGAAATGGGGCTCACAATGTTTAACAGCAGCCAAACACGATCCGATATTTCGAACACCGAACAACAAACTCACAACTTAAATATTGTAAAAAATAATTAAAAAAAATCGAGTGAAAATGATAGAGAGAGAAAGATAGATATAAAAAAAAATTTGGTTGTCAAGCTTATAGATAGCTAGAGATATAGGCCATGACTCTGAGATTTTTTCTATATTTTGTAATAGGTGAGTGAGCCCCTTTTATATGCATTGGAGCTTATCATCTTACCATATATGGTAGGTTTTGCATCCAATAGTCTAGATTTCTCTCTGCATGTATCAATAGCTAAGCCTTCTTTTTCTTATCATTCTCTCTCTCTCTCTCTCTTACCCAAAAGAAAAATGTTTGGTTTAATGTTACCTTTAGAATATCATCGATGGGTTGTTAAGAAAAAAAAGAAAGTGAGTAACCATAAAAGATAGCCAAATGATTTGAATGCAATGAAACCCTTATAACAAGTATATAATATAATTAAATTGAATGAAATGCATTTAAAAATAGAAGGTAAGATAGGGACCATGAACACTATGGTGGTTATGAGGCTTTAGTAGCTATACTCTAACACTCCCAGTTGACCAAAAGGTTAAATGCACCAACATTGCTAAGCCACAAGGTTTTGCCCATTTAAGGTTTTACCCAATGTGATATGCTTCGCTACAAAGTTTTGCTTACCTATAGTATTTAATTCTTTGTGGCATTCAAAAGGTACCTATTGGGAAGAAAAACTATATTTCTTTAAGTCTCATCATGGTCACATATTTGGATAATATTTCAACAGTCAATCACGTTGTTAGAGGGTCTGCTATCATATCATTGAAAAGTAAATAACTTACTGTAATTTCTTTATTCTTTGCTCTCTAGGATATAGTGATAATGAACTTCTATATGTCTGCCCTTAAAGCTCATTGCTGTATTTTTAATTAACAAAATTGCAGTCTGGTTATCACAAAATATCTAAACTGGTTCGTCGGCTATTTTCAGTTTCAACTCCCTAATGAAACAGCTTATGCATATGACAATAGTAGAAGCTATATTACAAGAGATGCATTCCATTTCCATTGTGCACCGGGTAACACATTCTCATTTCTTACTAAACAAAGAAATATAACCTCCGCCAAAGAGGAAAAGATATCCAGAAATGGATTTTCTCTCTTCAGGATCTCCTGCGAAGTCTGCATCAGAGATTCCTTGAATTTGTAGGTTATCAGCCTGATAGCATAATTTATAATGTTTGGTTCCTTAGATATATCTGAGTATCATTTTAATTGTTTGCCAGTAAGTCATACTTGAGTTACTTTGAAATCTACTGGCATATCCTATTGCAAAACTAAGGTCAGGTCTTGTACAAAGCATATCATACATAATAGACCCAATGGCTAATTTATATGGAAAATGTTCCATTTCTACCTTATATGCATCATTAATTGGACATTCTTTCTTTGATAGCTTCATGCCTTTGCAAATAGGAGTTTTCATCTGTTTGTAGTTTTCCATCTTAAATCTCTTAAAAACATTCTGTAGATATTTCTCTTGAGATAAGTAGAGAAGCCTAGAATTTCTATTCCTTGAAATTTTTATTCTCAAAACATATGACGTTTCTCCCATATCTTTCATTTCAAAATGAGTAGAATATCATCCATATATCGACATAAAATACAAATTGGCTTACACTGTTTCAAGCATATACACAGTGATCCAATCTATTAGCTATATATAGCCAATTTGGGCAATTGTCTTGTGAAAGGTTAATTACTATTGCTTAGATAATTGTTTTAGACCATGTAATGACTTTTCAATTTATATACTTTTTCTTCTTGACTTGTAACTACATATCCCTCTGATTGATTCATATAAATATCTTCTTTTAATTCTTCATTTAGAAAGGATGTCTTAACATCTAATTGATATAATTCCAAGTTATAAAATACTATTAATGTTAATATTATTCTTATAGATGCAAATTTTGCTACAGGAGAGTACGTTGCCATATAATTTATTCTTTCTTTTTTAGTAAATCCTTTAGCTACTAATCTAGCGTCATATTTATCAATGGTTCCATCAGCTTTAAATTTCTTCCTAAGAATTTATTTACATCCTACAGCCTTCCTATTTTTAGGAAGATCTACAAGTTCCCATACTTGATTTTTTTTAATAGAGTTAATTTCATCATCCATAGCATTGACATATCAGATGATTCAGGTGAATTGATGGCTTCACTATATAAGTACATGTTTCACCTATCTCATCCTCATTTAAAAATATATAATATTTATCTAAATAGAACGGATGAGCTCTAAACCTCTGATTTCTATCTAGATTAGGGGCTCAATAGGGTCAAAAGCACTAGTTGTTGGTATAAGATCCATGTGATTGTCTTGATCATTATTATATTATTCTTCAAATAAGTCAACCTCTTTATTTTAATTCTTTTCATTACTTAAATTTTCTAGAAAATGGGCACCTCTAATCTTAATTAAGCTCTAATTGTTATGATCATAGAACATGTATCCCTTAGAGTTATCATAGTAACCTATAAATGAACATGTAATTGTTTTATTATAAAGTTTATTTCTTTGACGATGTGTGATAAGCACATGTGCAGGCGATTCCTAAATTTTTAATATACTTAGGTCTGGTTTTCTTCCTGTCCAAAGTTCATAAGGTGTTAATTCTATAGCCTTAGTTGGCACTATTCAAAATGAACATAGTTGTACCGATGGTTTCTCCCCAAAAAATTTGAGCTAGGTTGACATGGCACATCATAGATCTAACCATTTTTATTAAAGTCCTATTGCTCCTTCCTGCTACTATATTTTGTTGTGAGGTCGTTTGATGTATTATACCATGATCTCTACAAAATTGGTTTAATAATTCTGAGGTATATTCTCCTCCCTTATCAGTCCTTGGAATTTTTATATGACTTCCTAATTAATTTTCCACTTCTGTTTTATATTATTTAAATATTTCCAAGGCATCATATTTTCTACTAATTAGCTACACATATATATACCTAGAGTAATCATCTATGAAGGTTATAAAATACTTCATGCCTCTATGTGTCTTAACATTCAATGGTTCACATATATCTAAGCGGAGTATGTTAAGCAATTCTTGTTATTTTTGTCCTTTGGGAAATGGCTTCCTAGACAATTTTTTTGATAGGCATGGTTTACAAGTATGGAACTTAATTTCTTTAAGATTATGTATTAATCCTCTTTTTACTAATTTTTTGCATTTTATTTTTATTAATATGTCATAATCTCAAGTGCCATATATATGCATCATTTTTAGCCACATTCATTACCACATTGATATAAGAAGAAGTACCATCATTCATTCCATTAACAATATTTAGACCATATAATTTTTAACTTTCTCCCCCCAAGCATAAACTCAACCATGTTTTCCAATAAACATCTTCCCTGAAACGGACCTCATAGCCCTTTTCATGTAACCAAAGGACAAAAATAAGGTTGCACCTCATATTAGGCGCATACAAAATATTAGTGAGGAGGAAATTATATTCTCAAGCAACTCCAGCTTGTATGTGCCAACACCTAGCACATCACAGAAGGTGTCATTTCCCATATATATCTCATCGCTGGTTTTGATTTCCTTCAAATCGACAAAATCATCCTTAGTTTTTGAAACATATCTGGTCGATATAGAGTCTCCACCATAGATTTAGAGACCACACAATCTAAATAGAATTTATTGTTATTCTTATGGGCGCTTCTTTGTCTATTGTCCCTGTGGTAGGTATTATTGGAAATATTTTTATTTAGACATTTAGGTTTAATATGCCCTATCTCTCCCCTTGTTGTAATATTTTGGCGGGTTGTTGTAGGCCTTTCCTTCTTGTGGTTTAAAAACCTTACCCTTCCCTGTAAATCGATTCTTGTTATTTCGATTGTTGTAGGGTCTAGGTTGGTCACTTTTAGAGGAATTTTGGGCAAAATTCAATTTTTCCTTTCCCTTTTTATTTCTTCTTTCTATCTTTATACTCAGGTGTATGGGTAAGTTCAACATGATATTCCTTAGGATTAGTGATTAAGAGCAATGACTACAAGTTCCCATGACTGTGGGAGACTATTCAATATAGTTGACACTTGCATACGATCGGGAATGAATCTTTAGCAAGAACAAGTATTTTGTTAACGTGCTCTACTACGAATTTCATTTTCCCTCATCCTACATGATTTGTATTTCTCAAACAAAAGTTGAATATGGGTTTCAGATGTAGATCCATATTTTTCAATTAAATCTTCCATCATTAATTTGAATGTTTCATAATATTAAAAAACTCTTATCAAATCATCCTCTATAAAAGTAAACAATGTAGTTTTTGCTAATTTGTCATCCCGCTCCCACTTCGCAAGTTCTCTTCTACTATAGGCAGAGGGTTTTATACCCAATTCAGGTTTAATAGAAGTCAAAATATAATCAATCTTGTCTTGAATCAATATGTAGTTCATTTTTCTTTTCCATATATTAAAGTTTGCCCTACTAAGTTTTTTGGGTTTAGATAGTTCACTCATCACTAGTTTAGCAACCATACTATCAAAGAAATATAGGAATATCAACAAATTCAAGGTTTAGATCAACTGACTACTTTCTTGATAAATGATTTTACTATTTCTCGGATGACGATGCCCTTTTTGGTCGATGGTGAGTTATAGATCACCTTAATTGAGGGTGACAAGTCCAAGTCTTTTTGCTGAAAAATAATTAAAGCCCAATATCGTGTGCTTGGCCGTGTGAATGAATCAACATGTTGCTTTACGATGGAAATGCTCAGTGAAAAATAAAACTTTGGGTGGATAAAGCTTTCACAAGTCTAGAGAATAGTGGAATAACATGTTTGACTCAGGATGCAAAAAAAAAAAAAACATCCACCCAATAAGGTTATCAACAATATGAGAGAGAGAGAGATACGGAGGCAACAGAAGTTGAAAAAAAAAAAAAAAAAGGGACAATCAATGGACAAAAAAATATTGCTCTAAGAGGAAGAGAGAGCACATATAAAGACAAAAGGTATATAAAGACAAAAGGTGCATAAAGATAAAATAAAAAAAACTTTGGTATGAAAGGTAAGAGAGAGAAAACAAAAAACATTTTGTCTTTCACTCACATATGGTAGGTTTTGCATCTAATGGTGTCACGATCCCGCCCCCTAACCCCATACCGTACATGTCGGAGAGCAACAGAGTGTGGGACCGCAACATGAGGTAGTGAACTCTATTGCCCTCTGGCATGTACGGTATGGGGTCAGGGGGCAAAGTCGTGACAAATGTTCTAAATTTTTCTCTACCCATATCAATAGCTAAGCATTCCTTCTTTTTTTTTTTATCATTCTCTCTCTCTTACCCCAAAAGAAAACGTTTGGTAATGTGACCATTAGAATATCATTAATGGGTGGTTAAGAAAAAGAACATACAGAATAAAATTTTCCATAAAAGATAGTCAAAATATTTGAATGCAATGAGACCATTATAGCAAGTATATAATATGATTAAATGCATTTAAAATTCGAAGGTAAGAGATTGACCATGAACACTACAGTGGTCATGAGGCTGTAGTGGCCATACTCCAACAAAAAATACATGTCCGGTAATACAAACACCTGATAGCTTTTTGCTATGAAAGATATAACCCCTGCTTCCCGATGCGATATTTACATTACCGAACAGGGGGGTAACTTGGGGGAAAACAAATAATTCCCTTAAATAATTTTTTCAATATATTATCTGAATGAGAAAGGGGAGAGGTAATATTTCTTAGGCATATTTGGGCTCGTACATTGAGCAACATTTTTCCTCTCTCTGGAGCCATCGTTGAAGAGATCAACTCCAATGGCTTCTCTTGGTCAAAATGGTTGGCTGTCACTACAACTGTGTGAAGAAAATTAGAGAGAAAAATGGAGAGATGTAAGTTTGAGAAAATGGGTTTTTAAAGAGAGGGGGGGGGGGGGGGGGGGACGCAGTGGGTGAGAAAATGAGATTTTAAAGAGAGAGAGAGAGAGAGAGAGGCTATGGAGCGAGAAAACACATTTTTGTGAAAAGTCCCAAGTTTTTTTGAAGAGACTAAGTGTCCATTAATCAATATGAATATACACACTTGTCTTATATAAACAAATAAAGATAACAAGAATAGAAATAAATCAGAAACACTTATCGTATACCAGGACTTATCATAAAATACAAGATATTATAATTAACATTCCCTTATATATTGAATGCAATGTACACCTACCATATTGACCTAATAGACAATATAAACTTTTATTTCACACTTTCCCTCAAACTCAAGATGCTAAGAAAAACAGCAACTGGAGTTTGAATTCTAAGTTGCGGAAACGAGCAGTTGGATCTTCATGTGCATAGCGTGACAGGTAGAAGCAGTGGTTGTCATGCTCAGTCTACTTGATCAACAAGCACATAAGAACAACATAATAAGGCAGGCTCAAGCAACGGTAGATCAACCAGCCTAGAAAACATAAGGCTCGAATAGAGTAGGCTTGAGCAACAAACAAAAAGCTTCAGATCTTCTCCAGAGGCAAAAAAACAGTTGAGTCAGCCGAGGAAATAAAATAACACTTAGAAGTGCCAACGGAGCTCGAAACAATCCATGATCGATTCAAGAGCTCGCAGACAAACAAACATGATCGAGTAATAGAACAACAAACTCGATCATACATAAAATAACATGATCCAACAACAAAGTAATAGACTCAATCTTACATGAATGGACAAAGCGAAGATGAATCTAACTATGTTATCATATGAAGAGTTTCAAGTTTATTTGAATAAATGTAATATTCATTAATCAATATGAATATATAGGCTTGTCTTTTATAGACAAATACAGATGACAATAATATAAAAAAATAAAAAACACCTGTATTATACCCAAACTTATCATAAAATACAAGATATTGTAACTGCCTTCCCATATATGTTGATTGCCATATACACCTTTTATATTAACTTAGTAGACAATATAAACTCTCCTTCCACAGTTTTTTGAGAGATAGACATGCTTTTAGAGAGAGAAAGAGATGGGGTATTCGGGTGGAAAAATAGGTTTCTAGAGAGTGATAACTAATGGGTTTTTAGAGGGAGAGGAGGGTGGTGGGGGTGGGAGAATAAGGAGGGTGAGTGGCCACGATTTCCCACCCCTCTTTCGAATCTTTTTTATTTCACAATGTTTTTTTTTTGGCTTTTAAATTCTTCTAAAAAATATTTTTGCACAATTTTTTATAGATCTTTTGTTTTTTGGCTTGCAAACAAAAAAAAGATAGATATTAAAAAAAAAGAAAAATAGATTGTATACTATTAGACCATTTATCTTTGATATAAAGACGTCACAATTATTTCTAGTTATTGGACGTCAAATTAGATGTCTTGGGGTGTGCATGAAGTTCGAGAAGTTTTTTTTAACTTTGAATCTAGTCAATAAAACTTTTATAACCACCGGATTTGAAATCTGATGGACAAGAGTAGTTGTAACCTCCTTGTATTAAAGTAAATGGTCACTTTGTGTATTTTTTCTTTTAAAAAAAAATCTAATTGGGTCAGGCCTATATTTGGACCAGCTCAAGCCCAGCCCAAAAGACACTTACAGGCCAAGCACAGGACGGGACGGACCGGGGCCGGCCTGTAACAATGAATTTTTCAGGCCGAGCACTGGGAAGGGGCTACAAATATTACATGCTATTTCGGCTTGGGTCGACCCAAACCCGGCTCAGTGGCAGCCCTATGGCGACAAAAGAAGTAAGGAAAGGAGAACTCCAACCTCACCTTCTGTACCTAAAACCTAAGTAGCAGCTGACAAATTCATAAAGTAAGATACCTTAACTCATAGAGAAAAGTACGTGGAAAACGTATTACAAACTATCTCATTTACTAAATACAATAAATAACGATTTTGTTAACGATAAAAATTTATATAAAGTTGATACCCCTTTTAAAATTCCTCAAAAAGGATTGCTTTGATATTGGAAAAACATCTATTTGATCATCTCGATATTGTGATGTATATATATGAAGAAAAGATATTTTAAGTCTTAAAATAGTAGATATTATAATACATTATCTGGACCATCCATTTTAAAGATTTTTATATGTTTATATATCTGCCTCATTTGAAACATTTTTTTATTCTAAAATTTTATAATTAGAGATAAAAATAGATTCTCGTACCATCCATACTTTTTTTTTGGGTGAGTAGATGAAAATAGCCTTCATGGTAATCTTAGAACCGTGAAGCCATTACGGTCTATTAAAAACCGTGGTAGTCATAGCGAGTTGTAAGTCAAATGTAGTTTTGAAGCATCATGGCACTTAAAGAAGCATCACGGCACTTAAAGAACTGTGATGGTTTATTGGACTATCGCAGTATTTAACCATTATACCTTTGTCACGGGGCATAAGAACCTTAACGATTCTCATGGCTATTTAAGTGTCATGTTGCCGCTTAACAACCATCATGGTTTAAGTGATGTTATGCCTCAAAACATTAAACCGTCCATGACCATCACGGTAATAAGTCTACCGTGATGTCTTCACGGTTTTTAGACTACCATGAAGGTTATTTTGATTAAAAAAAAAACAAAAAGTGAAGAAAAGGAGTATGGATGATGTTTTAAAAATTTTTGAGTTTATTTCCAATAATCCAAAAATTAAAGTATATTTTATAATTTTCCAAAAAATTTATAAAATAGGATACCTTGACACAAAGAAAACGAAATTAGTGGAAAACTTACTACAAATTATCTTACTTAGCCAAAATAATAACATATGATTCTTTCAGTAGTCTTCCCGCTGATAATGTAGCTTTTTTATCTCATTGGAGGAACTAATAGTCATAGTTATTAGGATTAGATTGGCTACCAAACCAATGAAGGGTTCATCTAATCAAAATTGGTTCAATTACTATTTTAATCGGTTACACCAGATTTAAAAAAATAAAATGAAAAAAGAATAATAGTTCAAAATTATTAAATATATTAGAAAAACTTTTAAAATTTGCTTAATTTGTTGAATGGGTTAGAACTGGACAATTAGATAGGCCAAAATTGTTGTTTCAACCTAGTTAAATACTTATTTTGACCGTTATTTTACTAAATTTGGTTTTTGTTTAAATTGAACATGCCAAGGCAAGAGTCGGCAATCTTATCAATCGAACTGGGTGGTTTGGTACAATCTTAATAACTATGCTACTAGTATAAATTTTATTATGGAAAATATACTAATAGCATAGCATTTCACTAATAGTGAATTTCTATTTTGTAAGAATGGGCTCAAGGGTGGAAGGCACCACAACAACATGGCTCCTTGAATTTTATTCCTATTATGTGTAAGGGACCTCTTTTCCACTAAACTACCCAAAAAGAAAATTTCTATTTTCTCACATGAGAGAAATGCACAAACTTCCCCTACAAGATCAACCAAAATAATTTGCTAATCGCCCACAAGAAATTTTGCTAGCTACCCAAAATGGTAATATTAAGAGGATTTGGGAATCCATGTTCCAAGTGGTCATTTTATTTTCTCTAGGAGCAACACAAACACAACTGTTAACCCTTAGCTGAAACCAAAGCACAAGATTTAGATAAACAAGGAATAACATGAAATAGCAGGTATTGAAAGTCTAAAAATTAGATGTGTTCAGAGAGCCAAAATATTCCTACTCCAACATGAGTATACTATCCATCTACTCCCTTAGGCAAAACTAATGATAGCATTATTTTTTAGATCCCAAAGTTTGGGGATGTCATCTTTCAAATCCAAGGGACCGACCTTAAAGAAAAAAAAAGAACTAAATTCTAATCTCTAAATGTCTAAAAAAAAGAGTGACATCCCAAGATTGTACAAGAACCATCCAATATTTGTTGGAGCGGGAGATCAAGATGTTCAAGTCAATATCCAAATATTTACCTTCGCTAATTATCACCTATTGATACCCAACAACTATTTTCCCCAATGGAGTTTTTATATGGTATGCTCCCATTGTCAGTATAGGCATTGGTAATCATGGCCGTTGACAGTCGAAAAAAAAAAAAATGATGTCCTCCATAGAAGCAAAAAGGCACTCATATTTTACAACACATTGACATGCATATCCAATGGTCTGACCACATGTTGACACTTCTTTAACAGACACATGTGTTGACACTTCTAGAAAACATGTGACACTCATATAGAGTGTCACATGGCGTGTTCCTTATTTTAAAAATACTTTATTTTTGGAATGTGGTGTTTCTTTGTTTGCAAAATCAATTCTTTAATTAATTATTTGATTTTAAATATTTTTTAAATGGATGTATATTATAAAGAAAATTTCTCCTCTATTGCTAGAAAGGCATCCATTAGGATTGTACTAGCAATAGCAAATTATTATACTTTTGATATACATCAAATGGATGTAAAGACAACATTTCTCAATAGTAAATTAAAAGAAGAGATTTTTATAATACAACACAAAGGATTCAAATATAAAGGATGAGAAGGCAAAGTGTGCAAGTTAAACAAATCCCTTTATGATGTTAAACAATCATGAACACAATGGTATTTAAAGTTCAATGGGGCACTGAAGAACTCACACATTGTACTTTATTTATCTTTCCTTATTATAAAAATGGGTAGGCCCAAAATCTCTACTAATTTATCCAAAGAAAAAAAGTTTATATTAGGTTGCAACCTTAAATTGTAGATTTATGGTGCACCTAAAAAATCTGACTGTTTTGATTTTGTAAAACCTTCTAATTGATCATCTCGATGTTGAGATGTGTAGAAATGAAAAAAAAATAGATTTCTAGTCTTTAAATAGTGCATCATTATGTGGATCATTTATTTTTAAGATTTTCATGTGTTTATAGATCTACTAGATTTGAAACATTTTTAGAGTTTAAATTTTTAGTATTAATAATAAAAATAGATAATCAGGCCATGCTAATAAATTTGGACACCGAAATTACATCTCATAATAAAATTCAAAGCTGCACCTTACTTTGATTGTTCAAGGTTGTAACCTTGTGCAAACTACACCCTCATACAAAATGAAAAAGTTTATATATAGCCGAGGCTCTAAACAATCAAATTAGAGCCCACCTCAAAAATTTAATTAGAAAAGATTGTTCTGATGTTCAAATATCCTCAAATTGATCATCTCGACATCATGATGCATGAGCATGAGAAAAAAATGAATTTCAAGTTTTGGAAATAATGCATCTTGTAATGCATTTTTGGACTGTCTCAAGTTTTTATATATCTGTTCGATCTTCACTATTTTTGAAGCTTTAAATTTTATAATTAAAGATGAAAATATATTTTAAAGCTGTAAGAAAGATTTTCAATATCGAAACCATATTTTTCGACACTATTTTAAAGTGCATTTTACTTTGATGTTTAGAGCCTCGGCTCTATTGCTTCTGATTTTCCTAACTTTTTTCGGGTGTGCACTTCAAGTTTTCGATTAAGGGCACGTTTGACGCATGTAAAAATATTTTTGTGAAAGTATATTAATACAAAAGATCTCCCCAAATTATTAGATATGGGAGTTTTTTTCGCGTGGCACAACTTTTCACGCGGTGTGAAAGAACTTCCGCATGTAATCACGCAGGGACTTATTCTCGGGAGAAAATACTTCCACGAAAGCAATTTAATGCATAACAAACATACCCTAAAAATGCCGTCAACCCGTGAACTGAAACGCTAGCTCTTAACGAAGGAATCGCTGTTTCATCCCTCTCAGCGTTGTCCTGCACAGGAGATTGAGGGAGGGGGAAAGAGAGGATGTTGAGGTTGAAAGTGTTTGGGCACGCGCTCAAATCCAATATCACTCAAAACCCTAATACTAAACGCGGTCTCCCTCTTCTTCCGGATGGTCGATGTAGGGCTTTCTGCACTGCTGGCTCTGAGCAGCAACAACAACAAGAGGAAGGAGCTTCTTCGCCAGTGGATCCTTTTCTGCAACCACCTCCTAAAGGTTTTCATTCCACCATTTTTTTTCGTCTTTACTTCTTTCAATCCATTTTGTTTCTTCAGCCCATGCACAACACACTCACACATACAGTCTCTCCCTTTCTCTCTCCTTTAACTTGTATACAACTCTCTCTCTCTCTCTCTCTCTCTCTTTCTGACTACCTTTTGGCAAGTTTGGAGATTGATCATCTTGTTATAGGAATGTAGATGCCCTCCTTCTTGGTTCTTCATTCTTGGAGAGACACCCCTCTGTCTCTCGTTCAGAAGTTTGTAAAATAGACTTGGTATCAGAATGATAAATACTCTCAATCCTACCAGATTCTTGAAAATTTTTGTACTTGAAAGTGGTTGAACTTTCAAAACCTGATCAAAACTCAGCTCCTCATTTCATGGCTAATATACAGATGTTTATAAATTCATTCGGATTCTGCAATACTCAGGTCCCCATTTCTGAGCTTTTCAAAACTCAGATTATTTTCATTGTGAGGATTTGCTCTGAAATTAACGAGCTTGTTACATTTACTTTATTTTGTTTATTTAGTTTCTCTTTGATGCTTTGCTGTTGCTAAGGACCAACAAATTGCAATTACAAGGGTAAGAAGAGCATAATTGATGTTTGATTGGACTAGCTATTGTGAGAGCATTGCTCGTAAATCTAAAGTAAACCCAAAAAAATATGACTCCATGACTTCCGAACATGGTGGTTTCCTATGATGATACAATTTAGTAACTCTTTTAAACATAATTCTTTTTTACTTTATCGTGATTTTCATAGAGAAGTTGTGATGTTGTATTTGTTCATGATTTAATTCTTTCTCCTCCTGGCAATTATTGTTGCATAATTTACTAGGTTCGATTATTTAGCTTGAGTCCCGATTACGAAGTCATGGAAAGTACCATTCAGCTGGTTGTTTCATTGGGAATATATTCTATTAATGCCAACTATTATTTCAAGAATAAGAGCAATTCTTGCTGCCTGGTGTTGGAGTCATTAGTTTCCTTAATTCTGTACGGCATTTTATTTTGTTAGAGTAGTGATGATACTTGAGATTTATTTATTTGTCATATCTTGCTAAGTTCAATAATGAGAGTTATTTGGCGGTTTGTATATCCCTCGTTTTCAGGTCTAACGTATGGAAGGTTGACTGGCTTCGGTCGAAATGCATTGAAAACGGATCTCATCCATTTCTTTGATGGGTGTAATTTGACTGTTGAGGATATCAAAGTTGAGTACAATAGGACATTCGTTCCGCTTGGCATGTATGTTCTCTCCATCTTCTTTTTTCTTGTGCAATTTACTGGGTAAGAAATTTTGACATGTAGTGTAGGATAGAAAATGTCATATTTAATGAAGTTCATATAGGTTGCAATCTTCATTTTTTCTTTTTTCTCTTTTCTCTTTTAACCGTCTCTTGGTTAGGTTAGTGTGGATTTTGAATCCACAATTTAGAGATTGCAATGGAGAGCTTTAGAGGCTGGGTATAAATGTAATGCTTAAACAATCCGGCCACATTTTCTTTCATCGGTGGCAATGACAAGACAACAGACAATAACCCATTACATATAGACATGACATCTTTCATCAGGGATTATGGGGAGACAATTGAACAATAACCCCTCTTAGCAATGATACAACCACCTGCCCTGTATTCTTGATTGTCGAGTAACCCACCCATCAACAGCGCACTAACTCATCCCTTCCCACCTTTACGCAACCTTTGCTCTTTCTAGTCACAACTTTGGACCCTTTCCATCAAAGACAATAAGTGTTATCCTAGACCACCATCTCAACCATCTAGCCAAAGCCAGTTATACAATCAAAATACTTCCCTAGACCCTTCATCTTACCAACACTCCTCATTTCTACTTACACAAATTTCTATAACTGATGGCACACTCACCAACTTTGCAAGAGATTGGAAAGAATCTTGTGAGCTGACCTTAAAGGCATCACAAATTGGGCAAAAAAGTTAACACTACTCAAGTCTTTTGCAGATTATTGGATGATGGAGGTATTATATTCTCTTTGCCATCACAGACCACAAGTATGTCTTTCAAAGGCCCTTCTTTAGTTTAAACCATCGCAGCAATCCTTTGGAGCTAGGGAAAAGCAGAAAATATGGATCAAAGTCCATGGTATACTGTTGCATTCATGGTACCATGATTTTCGGGCAGACCGATGATATTCGTGGAGGCTTCTCAAGGTGGACTGAAACTCATTTGGCTCGTTCCACTCAGCTTCCTACATATCGTAATCGAAAATGCAAAACCATCAAGTTCATCAACCTGAACATTGCTCAATCATGCTTCCTGGTCCATATCGACCATGACCGAGAAATCTAAGATAGTGTTGGGGTACCATTTGGGAAATCACCTTTGACTTATCCCACACTCGCTCAGTATCAAGGTAAATAATCTGGAGCATGACCACAAAGGCTTGCGGATCCAGGTTCACATGAAAATTCAACAGAAAAGGTAAGGCCATCCATCAACCGCAAAAGAGAGTGCGAAAGAATTGATGATGTGGTGAAGAGGCGGGTCATTGTCACATCCAACCTTCCGATGACATGTGGAGCAGGTTGAACGCATTAGGTGGAAATACC
The DNA here is from genome assembly GCF_054954075.1 of Amborella trichopoda. Lineage (NCBI taxonomy): Eukaryota > Viridiplantae > Streptophyta > Magnoliopsida > Amborellales > Amborellaceae > Amborella > Amborella trichopoda. The sequence goes on from NC_142343.1 coordinate 32,863,611, forward strand.
TGGAGATAAAGAGCCATACACTCCCCCATAAGTCGAATTCAAAAGCAAGTTTGAATTCAAATTCGAATTTAAATTTAAATTGAATAAGAACTCGTGTCATCCAAATGGCCTACCCTACTCAAAGCCACATGGTCCATCCCTATCAACCATGGCTGTCGTCCCCCAATTCAAATCCAAATCTTAAACCAATTTTGACTTCAATGTTGAATCAAACTTCATCGGCTACTGGACATCCTTCCCTCTCTAAATCCTTATCGGCCATCAAGCCAGACCTGAATCAGATGGCGACCATTGCTCTGGTTGTTTCTTCTCCTTCAAGATGCCTTACGTCATCCACATTAAGCTTTGAACAATGGGACAGTCTCCCATCATGCCATCTCAAGACCACCTTGGCAATGATATCCCCAAGGCCAGCCATGTCTTGTACATAGATGCAACTACTTGGACGGACCGGAACCTTCCACACTGTCCATTGAACCACCACCACCTCACACTAACTAATGTTTTCCCTCTGCCATGACTCCCACCACAATAGTTTCTGTAGCCTGTGCCATCAAATCGTCCGTCATTCCAATGCTGATGCTCCAGATACAATCAGCCCAAGAAAACCCCTCAATCTATTACCCTCCCTTACCCAATGGCCTTCTGCCCTCTCTCTCGTCATACAGCATAATTCTCACCTCATTCCTGCTCTCCTTCCACCCTCCACAACTGCGATCCCTGTAATACGTCTCCTACAAATACCATTGGCCCTTTTGAGGTCAACCTCCTAGTGTCAAACACGTATAGTTTGAGTGGATTGAAAACCAAGCCTGGTCAAAGGCAAGAATATTAAAAATCCAGCACCCTTGCCCATTATATCCAATCCACCATTCCGGTTCTCCAAATCTCTCAACCTAGTGTTTCAATGGTTCTCCAAATAGACACCACAAATTGTCTAACTATACCCCTGGAAATGGTTTACACCCCTATCCTTCTTTCTGTAGCTTTGGAAAAGCCAATCTCTCTTGGACATCCAGAAATTTATAGAAAACCTTTAACCAACACCTCTTCTAGCCCCCCTTCTCCCACCTTTTGCTACCCAAAACCTGGCTTTCCCAATATTTCAAATACCATACCCCCTTCTTCCCACCTTTACCTCCCTTCCCCCGCCTTTTGCTACCCAACTCTTGACTTTCCCAAGAAATCGAATACCATACCACCAAAAACATACACAAGTTTCAGTGGCCTTTCCTTCTCCATCTTAAAGTTTTTGCTGGTCCCAAACACAAGATATCACTCCCTACCGCTAAATTCTTGACCTTGGAACCCCAATAATATGGAAGGCATACTGGAGAAACTTGATTCCCTATATCAGATTGAGAGTATTTTTCTCTGCAGATTGGATGAAACTGAAAGAAATGATAAGAGTGGAAGGAAAATTGATCAACCGCTTTGAGTCATGGAGTTCATGTACGACGGACCGGTTAGCGAAATTAGAAAGTCATTTAAGTGAGATTCCATCAAGGAAGCCACTTCCATAGGAAAAAGTTGCAGAGAACACAAAGACTAAACTTTCCATAAAACATAAACGAAATCTGGGAACATGAATCCCCGTGCCCTCAGCCCCTAGCTTATCTATTATCGAGGATCAGAGTTGTTGACGCTTCCATATGCATCAACACTTTCCCATCCCTTCCTAAATGAGAATAGTGGCATGGAATGCTTGACTAGGTGAACTCATAATGAAAATTCAATTGTCAACCAGATCAGAAAATCATCATCATCATCATTCGAGCCTTATCCTAACTATTTGGGGTCGGCTACACGAATCATGTTCTGCTATTCCACTCTGTCAAGGGCCACACCCTCAGTCAAACCCTAAGTGACCATAACTCGTCTCACTACTTCCATCCATGTTTTTTAGAGCTTCCCCTTGCCCTTTTAGAGCCTTTCCATTTGAACCAAATTGCCCCTCTTAACTGGTGCTATTCTAGGTCGGCACTGCACTTGGGAAGACCACCTAAGTCTACTTTCCCTCATCTTATCCCCTATTGGAGCTATCCCTAAGTTCCCTTTGATGTGATCGTTCCGAATTCTATCATTTCATATCTTGCCACTTATTCATCTCAACATCCTCATCTCAACTAGATCTGAAAATACTATTCCAATATTCTAGGTCATAAAAACAAAACTAGACTCCCTTAACCTATCCATGTTCCGTCACAGTCTTGCATAGGACAATTCTTGGTCAATTTTTCTCTCTAGAGGCTTAAATAATTACACATGTAGATTCACAACAGTTTGTGGGCTTAATAGATTGAACCTCAGGGAATATTTCTTGGTAAAACTAGGACATGTTTGATCCCCTGGTGCATTGGTGTCAACTTGAACGTCACCAAATGTACTTTTGAAAAAAGACAAAGATAGATGCATTACAGCCAATATGGCTTGTTTATCGGTTTTTCTTTTTCAGAACAACCTTGTTGACCTTCCTCTCAATGGTGCCTCTTACACATGGTCCAACCACTTGAATCGCTCTGTCTTGAGCACACTAGGTAGGTTTATAATTTCTCTCATATGGGAAGAGAAGACGAATTTCAAGGAATTCACTCTAGAACTCTGCCTGAACCCACCTCTAATCTCACTCCCATCTTCTTAGATACTGAACCTGCTCCAAATGGTCTCAAAACCTTCCACTTTGAGTTGATACTGCTCAAGGACCCAGAGCCGTATCACCTAATAGACTACAAGAAATTACATTCTTGAAGGAGAAGCTCAAACAATGGGTATGAGCAGTTTGGTGAATTTTTCTCGAAGAATGAAGCCTAACTCAACAAAATCAGCAATCTAGTTTTGATTACTGAAACCAGAGATTGAACCCAGGGAAAAGAGTGCAGAGAATTAGAGGCCAAATTGAGTTTGGAAAGGTCGGCAAGCAAGAAGAGTAGATTTTTTGGCACAGTTGCTCAAGGAGCAAGTGGCTCAAAGAGGGCGACTAGAGCACAACCTTTTTCGATAAGACAAGAACTGCTGAAGGGCTAGCATTATCCTTCAAATTGAGCATTGTTAAGATGAGCCACAAGAAGTCAACCAAATCATCACAGAACACTATAAGAACCTACACCACCCCAGGTCAGGCAAGACCAACTCTCTAAAACTTGAATATTCGAACCATATAAAGGGAGAGCATTGAGTGGTTAGAGTCACCTTTATTGGACTCCAAAATCAGCAAGGCTGTTGCTGAACTTGGTCATGACAAAGCTCTCAGCCTGGATGGTTTTCCTATTGCTGTGTTCCACTATCGTTGGAATTGCCTAGCCTTTGAACATCTAGGTGGTGTTCTTTGAGTTTTTCAAAGGGGTTTTCATCCACCAGGGGATGATATCCAACTTCATAGCCCTGAATCCAAAGAAAGAAGGCGCTGAAGAGCTGAAAGATTTAAGACCACTAAGTCTAATCAACTGATTGCTCCTCCTATCCAAGTCCTTACTTCTTGTCTGGTACTGGTTTTGAACTAGGTCATTTCACAACTCAAGGGATCCTTTCATCAAAACTGTCAAATCTTGGATGGATTTCTGATAATACATGAGTGCTAGGAACCAATACCTGGTTCTGAACTAGGTCATTTCACCACTTAAGGGATCCTTTTTGCAAGACCATCAAATCTTGGATGGATCTCTGATAGCACATTAGTTCCAGGCACCAATAAAAAACCCTTGGGCTAATTCTAAAGCTCAACATGGAGAACATGCACGACCACGTAGATCGAGAGACCTTGGGTAGGGTTTGACTTGGATGCGATTTGCCCCAAATTGGTGGTAATGGATTCTTTAGGATGCATCTCTTCTACTTACTTTTTGTGTTTGGGTTTATGGCCTTTAAAGGCTTAGAGAGTTTGTAAAAATGATATTTATAGTGGAATATGTACTTCAGTGGGTGTATGTGTGTTGATTGACTAAGGGTTGGGTAGTTTATGGCCCTGGGCATGTGGGACTACCGAGAAGGGTTTGCAATTGGTTATTCCGTGTTGAGGTCAGACAGATACCCAGGGATCATGTTTGTAGGCCAAGAGAACTGTGTGGTCTTCTATGTGCGGTTCTAGGCATGTGAGAGGAAGAGCCAAAACCTCAACAAACTTCCGCACGGCATGTACGGACGACAACCACATGGGAAGCAGCCCTATAGAGGGCTATGTGTACATGTGCATGAAGAGAGCTCCTTTTGCACTGTGGTGACAAGTGTTAGACTTACTCTTAAAGGGAGGAACTGATAACCACATTTCAGGGTTATGGTCCCACTGTTTATTATCCAACTTTGATAAGCTAATCATGGACCCTTGCAAAGAGACTGTGGGGTCATGAAACATTGTTGCGTTGGATAAAAGAACAATATTGGATCATGGTTTCTGGGGTGAATGCAGTGCTCTTAGTGTCGCTTATTTTGACCCATTGGTACCAGTCCACTCTTAATATATTTTATTTTGATATTATAAATGTTCTTTGATTTTTAAATATATTTTTAGAATTTTAAAATATTATTTCTATCTTATTTTTTATAGAAGAATATTTATGAAATTTTAGAACTTTTCACAACACGTGCGGGGACCAAGGATCCAACGCCCACATGTGTGCCACCCATGTGGGGCCCATTGGCCTTCTAGGGTGGCGTGCCACTTTCTAATTGCCTAGGGGAGGCACCTCACTACTTCAGCAAAATAGTGGCATGCCACTTGCAAGGTAAAATGGGCTCCCCCCCACTTTATTAAAGGTTTTTTTTTTTAAAGAAAAGGTGGGCACGCCACCTTTATAGGAGAAAGGGGGAGGGGGCATGCCCCACTTTCTTATATTTACAGTTCAAATTTTTAAAACTAGTTAATAGATAAGATGAGAACTATTATTAGGTTTGGTGTCCTGTCCTTATGGGAAATCTAAAGATCTAGATAATCTTTAAATTTAATTGTATTTCAAATTTAAATAGGCGGTCTAGCTAAAGTTTAAGATTTGATTATATTTCAATTTTGAATAGGAGTTGGACTTGGGTCAAATTCTAAGGGGAAAAGGTTCCCATCTTTCCACCTAAAATCTATGGCTGATTTTTTGGATGGATGACTCTAATTGTATCTCTCTTACTACATAAATTTTCTATTTATCCTAGAGGTTTAGCTGGAAACAGGAGAAGGCAATACTTAGAAGGAATCTTATTCAAATTAGGAAATAGATTTTCTTCTATAAAAGGATCTAGTTTAAACCTCTTTCAAACCACTAGATCCTCTCTCCCACGCCTAAAATTCTCTCTCTTTTAGAACTCATGCCACCCTCTCTCTCCTCCATAGAGAGTCACTTCTCTCTCTTTCTATCTCCTTCTTTGAGTAAAATAAAGAAAAGGAGGATCTTTAAAATAAAAAAGAGAGAGTTGCTGTATTTTGAAGAAAGAGGGGAGAAGTCTACTTTAGAGAGAGATCAACTCTCAAGATTCAGCCTTAATTTGTTCCCATAAGGCTTCTATAAACCCTAATTTATTTTTGAGCTATCTAAAACCCTAGAGAAAGAAGTATTGCCTATAAAGCTTCCATATCTTAGAATTTCCAGCAACACTTTAAAGAGTAAAAGTGCATTGTTGGTAAGGGAATCGGGCGTGGGGTGTACCAAGTCCCGGTAGGGTAACTCCAGGCATCTTCCAGTAAGTCTTTCCAGTAGTTTTAATTAATTTCTAGTATTATTTTCTATTTTTCTATAAATTTTCAGGAACTTATTTTGTGCTAAAAATTATAGTGGAAGATAATTTTAAGTTCTTGGATAGTTTCTATTTCTCTTGCCAGTGAAAGTAAAGATCCTAGGTTGTATCTAGGGCATTATTTTAATTTTACAGCAACATAATGTGGCCCATGTAAGTGGATTTCAGGTATTTTAAATAAAAATATAAATTTTTTTTTGAATTTAATACCTTGACTTCCACATAGCCACACCTTTCATTTCAATCATCATAAATGAGAGTCCTTAGTGGTTCTTTCATTCTTCGAGTTGCCTCTGCCAAGAAGACTCTTTGTCTCTTCCTCTTTGTTATAATCACAAAAATCTTTAATAGCTCCATTACCAATTTGTTAGACGACATGCTTGTCTTCTACAATGCCACCACTCACCAAGTTGATAGCCTGTTGTTGTTCCCAAGGTGTTTCGAGCTCACCATGGGCCTGAGAATAAACATGGACAAAGCTAAACTGATGGGGGTGGACGTCACCGTCAATAGACACTAAGAGCTTGCTAAAGAGATACGTTGTGGCACAGAGACTACCCTATATATATCTGGGCCCCCTCTGTGCCTAGGTAGACTCATCCTAATGGGACAATGCAGTGGAGAGGTTTGAAGGCATAGTGGCTGCATGGTATTGTAGATTTCTTTTGCTAGGCATAAGGATCATCTTGATAAATCCCACCCATTTCAAACATTCTGGTGCTTCAGATGTCTCTAATAACGTTGCGGGCAGCCATTATTCACAAACTCGAATGTCTCATGAGTTGTGTTATATAGATACTCCATGTCCCCTTGTCACGTGTCAACACATGTTGACACGTATATGACATGCCATCTGGACGTGTTGAGTTTGTCCATGGGAAATCAGTGCGTATTGAGACTTTTTAATAGTGTCTTGCACTTAAAAGAAGTTGGCCCATGCGGTAGAGCGTATTGTTTTGGTCCAAGTCGTATCCATTCCCGTGGACTACTTTTTTGAGATTTGAAATGGGCTATAAAGAGATTGCTACCTAGTACTTTTTAAAATTTGAATTGCCATGCACACCTTGGAATTTGAATTGGACTTTTGAATTGGTCTTTTGAAATTTGAATTGGGCTTTTAAGTTTGCTTTTCTAAAATGTAAAAGTGAGGGACAAGAATGGAACATCTGACGTGTGGATGATGGGCAAGAAAGGCTACCACCATGCCATGCAAGCATGTGTTTAATGCAACGGAATCGTTATAAATGAAAGCAATTCCTTGTGCAAGGAAATGTCAAACTTTTTGTACAACATTATTTTAAATTTTAAATTTTATATATTCTAAAATATTAATATACTTGCTGAAATTTGAGACTCGTTCATTTAAGGAAAATATTCGTAGTTCGACAAACATAATTATGAAAAGTATTTACTATATAAAGCAAAATATTATTTGTATGTCCAATAAGGCTGTAAAAGTATCATTTTGAACTAAAAAACAAGAAACAAGTATTCTTTATCTTTTTATATAAATTTAAAAAACATTTTCAAGTGTGTGTGTGTTTTATACACATATATATAGTTGTACGAACCATAGTTAACAAAATCTCTTACCCAAGGTTGCGATTCCAATTCGGAATCCTGATTCCAGAATTTACAAGAAATCTTCATGGAATCTATTTCCGTAAAGTTAGGAATCACAAGTCCTTATTTTAAGAATCTTGATTCCAACACTTATAGAATATCTTTTCTAATATTTATTGAATCTTGTTACCGCAATTGTTGAATGTGTATTTTACAATTGTTGAATCTGGATTCTACATAAGAATCTCGATTCCAACACTTATAGAATATCTTTTCTAATATTTATTGAATCTTGTTACCGCAATTGTTGAATGTCTATTTTACAATTGTTGAATCTGGATTCTACATATAATGACTCCTCCATCAAGTGAGAAACACTAACATATGGCCATGAACTACAAAACAAACAATTTAGAACCTTTGAAAAGCATCAAATCATAATCTTGACTCCAAAGATATCAGAATCATGATTTCATATAGGAAGGAATATCTATTCTACAAGCGTTGATTCCAAATAGGTAAGAAACTCGGCTCTAAAGAGGACGAAATCTTGATTCCATATATGTAGGGACAATTCTATTTGGATCGCATCTCAATTCTGATAAAATAGATATCTTGTTTCCTACAATTTCCCTTGTACAAACGTCGATTCTGAAAAATATGAATCTTCTAGCTAGCTGTGATTTTGCTATTCCGATTCCTAAAATGATTCATAATCTCAGACATTTTTGACAACTATGGTATGGATGTGTCGGAGTCATATTGGGTTTTTTGGCCAAAGTACTAGACACCTAAGACACGTGCTAGACACGACACCCGAATCCGTGGAGGGACTTCCTGTAGTGTGGTGTTGGAGAAGTACACAAATCCACCTGGTTAGACGGGACATCATTTACAAACCCAAAAGAACTGGGGGGGCTGGGCATCAAGAACTTCAAAGATTGCAATACAACACTCCTAGGCAAGTGGTGGTGGTGATATGCTTACCTGAGAAGACAATCTGTTGCTGACGTAGTCAAGAATAGATATGGTTATGGTGACTCAGGATAGCTACCTAAAGGATCAATTAATGCCAGAGCCTGGAAAGGGACAGCGGGACCTTACCTTGCTTTCTTTAGTAGGATCCAATTCACCGTGAAAATGGACGGACTCAAGATTTGGAAGATCATTGGAAAAAGATTTCCTGAACTTGTTTCACATTGTCAGAAGCCATCTCTCACTTGTAGAAATGATTGAGGGTCAAACAATACGGTCTTTGTGTTTCAAAAGAAACCTCCAAGACTCTGAGATCCTTAAGAGGTGCTGCTCAATTCACACTTTATTCCTTGCTCTAGAAGGGACATAATGGTGTGATGCCCCTCTTTCTCACTATGTTCTTGAGACCTCACTATTGATTGAAACCTCACTATTGATTGAAGGAGACTTTCAGAGAGTTATAAATTGGGCAAACAGGTCCTCCACTTGTCTTTGGAGATTGGAACCATCATCCTCTGACCAGGTTTTCGAGATTTGTCGGTTGCTACAAATGTCATTCAGATGTTCATGACAATAGGAAAATGCATCTGCTGACTACCTTGCAAAATGATGGTACACAAGACCTAATTTCTGATTACAAGTTCTCCAGTATAAGGAGGAATTTTGATACAATTTTGGACAAATTACATATACATACACCATACACGACAATTTTGGTCATTCACCGATACACTTAATCGTACATCCCAATGTTATTAGGGAAATTGATCAAAATATGTCTAATTAACATTATACTGTTTACAATTATTCCAACTCAGGTGTATTTTAATGGGCTTTTTGAACTTAAATCAAATGAAATAGATAAAATGTTAAATAGTTCATCTTAGGTGCATTTTGATAAATTTCTGGTTGGGTCTAAATGTCTGTCTTGCCTTGCATTAGGTTGGCTTGACCATCACTTTAATCTATCTTTTGTTTTAATTACTTTTTTTTTATATGTTTAATATTTTCTGTAATCAAGCTGGAAGAATGGGGAAGATAGTTCCATTCATGTATGTCTAACGCTGCTCTTGTTTCCACTTTTATTCATTTAGTGATGCCTTTCCAAACATATTTCTATTTTGGGGATGTTACATTGGAGAGTTTTGGTTCTCATAGATCCTTTAGATTCCTACATTCCTTTCATGCTTATTTAACATTATCTTTTTTCTATTTTACCTCCTACATGAAGGTGATTGAATTCCAAGTAGTGTTTAATGTCATATGTCATGAATGAAGTTCACTTAATTTTTGAATTGCTTTTGATCCTTCTCTCTTTTAGTTAACTGTGAAATTTGTTGGTACTTTCTTACAGTGCACTTTTGGTCTTAAAGAGGTTTTTGGATTGGATTACCTAAGTGGATATTTGATGGAAGAGAAATAATACATTGAATCTAATTTGGTTATATGTCTTATCAAAATCGACAAATATCAGGTTGGAGTTCAATTCCTAGTAGAAAGATTTTAAAGAACTTTATAATGTGAATAATTCAGGATCTTTGAGAAAATTGCATTCCCAAATCGTTCACTACTTCACTATTCACATTGCAAAGAGTAATTTGCTATTACAATGAATGTGATACTCACTGTTGCCCACTACTCTCTAATGTATGGGCACAATGCAACACTTTTGGTGAAGTTGCACCGTGGATTTGTTCATTGTGAAATGCTTCACTAAGTTTCGTTGTTTTCTGTTGTTGCATACAAATGCCGTTTATGCAATCTATGGTTTGTGTATGCTTGTGCTGTTTATGAGACAAATAACTTAGTTTCATAGGAATTTCTTATTTTTGGGATTATTTTCCTTTGGTTTGATTGGTAAGATGGGATCCAAAACTATATTACAGTTTGTAAGATCAAGGGTCTTGAACCATTGGGCCTTGGGGTGGAGCCAAAATTTATTGATTTTGTCCTTAGAAGCTGCAGTCTCCCATCTAAAGAGGATCCTTTTCCTTCGTTTGGAAGTGATAAGCACATTGAGTGTGCTTCAATTATAAAAAATATTGCGGTAAAAGAAATGACATGGGGGAGGCCATTCTAGATTTTGCTATGGCCTATGACCTAGCAAAAACAAATACTTTAAAAAGCGAGAGGAACATTTAATAACCTATAAAAGTGGATCACATTAAAGCCAGATAGACTTCTTCCTGGTTAAGAAGGTAGATCAACCAGATTACAAGATTATCTTAGGAGAGAATTTGATTGCCCAACATAGGCTTGTGGTTATCGATGTCTGCATAAAGACATAGAAGAGAAGGGGTGAAATTAATAGGTATCCAAGAACTAGGTGGTGGAATTTTAAAAATTAGAAAATAGACTTATTTAGGGATAACTTAGTTAAAGAAGGAAAATGGAACTCTGAACATGAGGTCGGTATTACGTGGAATGAGATGGCTGATTTTTTTTTTTGATAACTTGTGGAATGAGATGGCTGATTTTTTTTTTGGATAACTTGTGGAATGAGATGGCTGATTGTTGTAAGAAAGTGGCAAAAGAAGTTTTAGGAGAATCTAGAGTGAAAAAAATTCCGATAAGGAATATTGGTGGTGGAATGATAAGATTCAGAATGCCATTTGTGAAAAATGACCATGTTATAAAATTTGGCCGTGTAATAGAAATGATCAAAACTTCAAAAAAAATACTAAGAAAAATGCTAAACAAATAGTAAATAAGGCTAAACTTAAGGTATATGATAATCTATATAGTAAGCTGGGAACAAGGTGAAAAAGATGTCTTTAAATTAGCAAAAATGAGAGAAAAAGTGTAGGGATCTAGGTCACATTATATGCATTAACAGTGAGGAATGAAGACGTCAACAAAAGGTGGAGAGTTTATTTTCAAAAATTATTAAATGATGAACACATTGGGAACATAGTGGTAGGAAGGTGGAAACTCGAATTCAATTTGCTATGAATCTTAAGCATGCAACTGAAGTTTTGACTAAAGTTTTGACACAATGAGGAGATGGAGACTCTGTCATCTTCCTCCTCCTCCTCCTCCTCCTCCTGACTGAAACAAGATCTACAACCTCTACCCTGAACCTCAATCCTAGAACCCCTCCCCCGTCGTAGAGCGGGGAACCAAACCGCCCATCCCTTTACCTTCCTTCGCTCAGATGGTTTCCACTCCTCCGCCTCAATCTCTCCATGCTACCTCTGATCCCCCCATAACCCTTGGTTTGCCGTCTTCCGCTTCTGGACCCAGTGCCCCGTACTTACCCTTTGTCCTCTCCACCCCCTCCGAGGTCTCTGGTCCTCTTAAATCTAAACTCCAAGTTTCGCTCGTGGGTAGTTTTCATCCTCAGAGGGACGACATCAGGGGGATAGAGAACTGGGCACGTCTTCGGGGCGAAACTCAGCTTGGCTGTTGCCGCTTGTTGAAGGGGGGCATCCTTTTCAGTTTTTCCTCTAGCGAGAGTGCTCATCGTATTCTCCATGCTCATCGTATTCTCCAGGAGAAAGTCCCCTACAATTTCAGAGGGGCAGGTTTAAAGCTTCGGGACTGGTCGTCGATGCATGGGTCCTTCAGGAAGCAAAGTGTTTGGGTCATGGTTGCAGACATTCCTCTCCATGCGTGGTCTCCCCTTACTTTCAACAGAGTGGCGGAGGCTTGCAGTTCACTGGTCGCTATCCACCGGAAATCTCTTGAGTTTCTTCCTCTTGGTTCCACGCGTCTCCTTATCAAGATTCTAGACACAACTCATCTCGCCCATCATTTGGCTGAAGGTTGAGGGTCTTTTCTTCCATCTTTCCATCTCTTAGGCTATGGCGTCTCCGCTCTCCCCCTTCTTCTTTAACACTTCAGGCGACAATCAACCCTAGCGGTCCAACCCTTCGGATTGGACTCGATCTCCGGGAAATGCCTCTACTCCAGGCGGCACCAGCTGTTGGAATCCTCCTCCCCTACGCCTGTTTCCACCTTGACACTTCGTCGGATTCAAACTGCCCCTCCTCGAGACTCACTTGCCTGTTGCCATGTCACGACCTAGCCATCCTCGTCTTCTATTGCCACCTCTATCCCTAGATCAGTTAGCCCTCAGAGTACCGATGACGCCAGGCTTCTTCAGGCCTACCTGGGCAAGGTGACCCTTTTCCCTCTCGCCCCGGCAAAGGAGTTCTCGTTACCGACGATCGACCTGCCCTGTCGCAGCCGTCGGGTCAGTCGGCCTTTGCCGGGGCGTTAGCACATGAGTCGACCTCCTTTAATGCTTGCCATGTAGCCCTGTCCAGCCTGCCGCCCAAGCGGTCTCCCCTCCATTAGATGCCTGATTGCCCTTCTACACCCGTCGCGTCCAGCCGCCTTCCTGCCTGCATCTCTGTGACCGCTGCTGCCACCTCAGCCACATAGCCGCCCTCTCTGACCATCTCAACTACCCCTGCCCCCCTCCCTCCCTCTAGTGAAGTGGAACCGATGACCTCTTTGAATCCCTTCGGGGACACTTGTCCCTGCCTAGAAATCCCCACCCCCAATGAAGCCCCCCTTTCTGCCTTGTCCCCTCTATCTCCCACCCCCCCTTGTCTCTCTCTGGCCCTTGCTTTTTCAGCTAGCCACCCATCATCCCACTTCTTTTCCACTCCCCCTTTTTCTCCCTCCTCACCCTCTCCTCCCCCCTTGGATGCTGATTCCTTGTCAGCCTCCTCCTCTTCTGACTCCTTCCAGTCGTCTACCCCTGTTGACCCCGTACCTCTGGCGCTCCTGCGTCCCTCGGACCTTCCCCCTTCCCTGCTTCTCCTTCTTCAGGTTGCCCCCCTTGATGGCGAAACTCCCCCTTCTTCACCTTCCTCCTTTGTTCCTGACCCTAACCTTATGGATTGGACCCAATGTCCCTTTGGGATTGTAGCTGTGCACTCTTTGGACCCCTCCCCTCCTGACCTGTAGTACCTCTCTTCGCTTCTTGCCTCGTATTTTCTCTTCAGCCCCCACTTGGTTCCTATTTGTCGTGTTAGGACTTTCTACTTACCTTTCTGCCATTAGCCTGGTCACCCCCAACTATCCTACTCGGCGCAACTGGTGTTTGACTCGCCTCAACCCTACCACTTCCTCACCTACCACCCTTCTTCTCCCCGGGTTGGCTCAAGCTTTTAGCACCCATCCCTACCCCACCGAGGTTCCGTTAGTTCCTACCACCTTTCCCCTCCTCCTTTCCCGCCTCCTCCTCAACCTTCAGTTTTCTTTTCTTCGCCCACCATCTTGCCTTCTAGCTCCACCTCGGTTGAGCCCATAACCCCTTTCTCGGCCACCCTGTTTCCCCCAAACTAAGCCCCCATTATCCATGTCACTGACCTAGACAATTCCCTGGTTTGTCCCAAAGCTCTGGCCCCATACCTTGAGCCCCTTCCCTCTCTACCTCCCGACCTTTACCTGTCCAATCCCTTTGACTTTCTTGACCCACCTCCTTATGAGGAGCCGCAACCTTCTAACCCCACTTCCTCTGTGCGATGGGTGACTCTCATAAACCAGATCAAGCAGAGGGCTCCGACAGAGACCGGGTTGATAAAGAGTTAAACAGAATGAAAGACATTTTTAGAATCATGGGTTTTCCCCTTGATGGACCAAAAGGACCCTTCCACCAATTTCTTATTTTCCCGGAGCCGTTTGAAGGTGTGCTTTAGAGGTCAAAGGGAGATCCTCAACCTTTTTTCTTCTATTAACTATGAAAAACAGTCTCTAGTTGGCCCCTCCCCCCCTTGACATCTCCCACCCTTTCTTCCCCTCGGGAGGCCATTCCTAGGAGGTCCCCTACACTGGTCTCCTCCTCTCCCTCTCTGGTGTTGCTATGAAAATCCTTACTTGGAATGTTCGTGGTTTGGGACACTCTCTCAAACGGAATGCTGCTAGGAATGTGTGCTAAACACTGCCCCACCATCCTTGCTCTAACCGAAACTAAACAATCGGCCCCCACTCTCCAGTTGATTCGTCAAGTCTGGGGCAGAAAACCTTGCCAGTGGCTGTCCCTACCTGCAGTAGGGGCCTCAAGGGGCATCTGGGTTATCTGGAACCCTTCTGGGTGCGATCTTATTTGGGAGTTCTCAGTAACCATGCTCCTATCCAGAATTTCTGATGGCTTTCCTTGGAAATTCTCAGCCATCTACGACCCTAACTTCGTGTAGCTTAGAACTCTTCTTTGGGCAGAACTAGACCTCCTAGCCACCCTTCCACACTCATCCTGGTGCTTGGGCGGGGATTTCAACATTACCAGATGGTCCTTCGAGAGAAACTCCAACTCCAACATTTCCCAAGGAATGTTGGACTTCTCGGACTTCATCTCTTGTAATGAATTGATAGATATTCTTCTCCAAGGGAACCTTTTCACGAGGTCTAACCACTGTTCCCAACCGACCCTCTCTAAATTGGATAGGTTCCTGCTATCCTCCTCCTGGGAAGAGGATTTCCTTGGTTCACACCCTCTTGCTCTACCTTAATTGACCTCTGACCATTGTCCCATTATCTTGGACACTATAGCTGTCCTAAGGGGCCCTAAACCTTTTAGGTTTGAACTTGCATGGTTTGAAGAAGACGCCCTGTCTTAGCTAATCCTTGCTTGGTGGAATTCGTTCGCTTCTCAATTCTTGGGCAAAACTGGTTATAGGCTGCACAAAAATATTCAACTACTTAAAGCCTCTCTTAAAACCTGGAGCAGACCGATCCCAGGGAATTTCTCTAAATCAAGCAAACTCAGTTGAATGCTATCCAAGCTTTAGATCAAACTGAGGAATCTAGGCCGTTGTCCTCTTCTGAGGCCAGCCTTAGATCTCAAACGAAGTTGGATTACTTCTCAACTCTTAAAAAAGAAGAACTGTACTGGTACCAGAGATCTAGAGTAACTTGGCTTAAATCTAGGGACCATAACACAGGGTTCTTGCACAGAATAGTAAACTGCAGAAGAAGAGACAACTCCATCTCCACTATTAAGGAAGGCAGTACGATCCTGGACTGAGGCCCGGACATCGAATCAGCCATTCTCACCTTCTTCCAGAATCTTTACTCTGCCCCCTCGGTCCCTAGACCTAGTATGGGCAATCTTCAGTTCCAAACGCTTCCCACTTATTGGGTCCAATGGTTGGAATGCCCCTTTTCTGAACAAGAGATTCTGGAAGCTATAGAGGACTTGGGCTAAGACAAAGCCCCTAGCCCCGATGGCTTCCTTATTGCCCCTTTTAAGATCTTTTGGGACATCTTCAAGACAGACTTCCTGAATTTCTTTGAGGATTTCTTTCATTGTGGTATCCTCCACAAAGCCATCAATGTCACCTTCATATGCTTGCCCAAAGATTGAAGGGGCAGAGGAATTGAAGGATTTCTGACCAATCAGTTTGGTCAATTCCTCTCCTCCTATAAGATTCTCTCCAAAGTCTTGGCCTCCAGGCTTGAAACAAGTTTTCCCTTCGTCATCTCCCCCTCACAGTCTGCCTTCATCAAAGATAGGCAAATCCTAGACGGAGTGCTGGTGGCACATGAGTGTTTGCACTCTCGATACCTCAGCATAAAGCCAGGCTTGATCTTCAAGATAGACAGGGAGAAGGCTTACAACCATGTTGACTTGTCAATCCTTGATGAAACTTGGTCAAGAATGGGGTTTGGTGAGGCTGGAGGAAGTGGATGAGGGGTTGCTACTCCAACCCATCTTTCTCAGTCCTCAATAGGTCCCCGAAAGGTTTCTTCCTGTCCTTGAGGAGCCTTTGCCAAGGGGACCCTCTCTTCCCTTTCCTCTTCGTTATTTCAGCGGAAGTTTTCAATCCATCTCTTGCTTGTACCAGGCCGGTCTCCTCTCTGGCTTCAAAAGCAGCATGCATGGCCCGTGCATGTCCCACTTGCAATACGCAGATGTTAGTCTTCTTAGATGCAGTTCTTGAGGAAATTGATAACCTTAGGTTGTTTCTGACCTGCTTTGTGTATGCCACGGGCTTCAAAGTAAACATGGAAAAGTCCAAAATGATAGGGGTAGGCCTATCCAATCTTGAAATTAGGCACCTTATCCCCTATTGGGATTGTAACGTGGAGGATATCCCCACGTCATATCTTGGCTTGCCCCTGGGTCTAGGTACGCCAAAGAAGAGGCAGTGGTCTCACGTGATTGACAAAGTAGACCGGAGCTTGGCAGGATGAAAAGGTAAATTCTTGTCCTTTGTAGGGAGAACCATGCTTATCAAAGCTACCTTGGTGAACTCCCCGGTCTACCTCATGTCCTTATTCCACATATCTGTCTCAGTAGCTAACCGTCTCAACCAACTGATGAAGAACTTCCTTTGGTTTGGTGAAGCTGAGTCAAAAAAATTCCACCTTATCTCCTGGAACATAGTGTGCCTCCCGAAACACCAGGGAGGTCTTGGAATCAGAGTTTTAAGAAAACACAACTTAGTGCTGATGGGTAAATGGTGGTGGAGGTTGGCCACCTAGAACAACCCGCTATGGGCCCAGGTGCTCCGCAGTAAATATAGAATTTCGGCTGATCTTTGGCTTTCCAAGGGAAGACCTGTGACCAGGGCCTCTAGTGCCTGGAAATCATTTTTGACCTCCCTTTCTCTATTCAAGCAATTCATTTTCTTTCATGCGAGAGGAGGTGCTAGAGTGCATTTCTGGTCCGACCTTTGGAAAGGCCACACCCCCCTAAGAGATCTCTTCCCTGCTCTCTACTTTCTAGCCGTTAACAAATCCTCCCTAGTGGTTGAGGAAATGGTTATCTCTGGAAACAGCAGTGTCTGGAACCCCTCCTTTAGACGACCGCTCTCTGAGGAAGAAACTTTGGACTTCATATCCCTGTCGGCCTCGCTCCACTCTACTTTCCTCATCCTTTCGGGGATAGACACCTTGGTATGGACCCCTTCCCCCTCTGGCTCTTTTTCAGTGGCTTCTTTTTATAGGAGACTCTTGCAACCTGCCACCTTCCCTCTGAACCCCACCTTTGTTCTATCCAAAGTTTGGTCCACCATCGCACCACCTAAAGTGCAAGCTTTCAACTGGATTGCCTGCTCTGAACGAGCTCTCACTGTAGACCACCTCCAAAGGAGAGGGATTCTCATCCCCAATAGCTGTGTCACGTGCCTTTGTGAGGAAGAAACGAACTCCCATCAGTTCATTCATTGCCACCTAGCCCTTGAACCCTGAAGCCTTATTATCGAACTTTTTGGACTTTCTTGGGTTACCCTAGCCTCTCTTCTGGCGCTACTTACTTCCTCCTTTGATTCTCACTAGCCGAAGTCGGGTAGAATACTCTGGAAAGCATCCATAGCAGCAACCATCTGGGTTCTTTGGCTCAAAAGAAGTTCTAGGATTTGTCGTGGAATTAAATGCGAAGTTCTAGCTCCCTTCCACAAGATTACTTCGCTGGTAGTCTTTTGGGCATCCAACCACAGGGCTTTCACTGGGATCTCGGCTGCTACTTTCCTTTATGACTGGGAGAATATCATACACCTTGTACCCGAGGGGGTATCAACAGCCAACTATTGGTCGCCTCCCCTGGATGGCATCATCAAGCTCAATTTTGATGGATGCTCCCTCGGTAACCCAGGCCCAGCTGGAGCCGGAGGGGTATTTTGTGACTATAATGGCAATATTCTAGCTTCTTACTTAGACCTCCTAGGCCATGCATACTCTCAGTTTGCAGAGGCTATGGCTCTTTTATTGGGCCTTAAGAAGTTCAACCAATCATAGGGTTCTCAGTTGTTTGTCGAGGGGGATGCCAAAAACATTATTTTTTGGGCCTCTGAAAAAGCCACGCCTCCTTGGTACCTCGCCCATATTTTTGACGAAATTGAGCATATTTGCAGTTATATAGACGTCTCTTGGACGCATATCTGGAGAATGTCAAACGACTTCGTTGATCTTCTGGCTAAGGACGGTGCTCGAACCCCAGCTGAAGCCCTCGTATAGATGCGACTTTTTGATGAGTTGCTTAGACTATGGTTTTGCCATTGGTCCATCTCCTTTTTTGCTCTGGACCTCTGTGGGTGCACTTTTTATTTCTTTTGCACAATATATCTCTTGTAATTGGCTGTGTCCTATAAGCCCTCCATTTTTGTATAGGACCACTGCTAGGTTGCCTATTTTTTGGTTGAGAGATTGGGTTTGTGGGTACTCTCGACTCTTACTGATGTACACTTCTTCTTTAAGCAATACAAACAGTTAACTTCCTAAAAAAAAACCCGTAGCCGTAGGAAGAAACCGTTGGCATAAATGAGGGAGGGGGTCATAGATACATTCGTAGGATTAAGACCTTGGAAGTGAAAGAAGCTTTGAAAAGGATGAAGATAAGAAAGGCTTTAGGACTAGATGGTATCCTGAAAGAGGTTTGGAAGTGCATGGGGGAGATTGACATTGAGTAGTTGACCAATCTATTCAACAAGGTGTTGAGAATAAAGAAAATGGTAGACAAATGGATGAAAAGAATTGTGGGTACCTATTTATAAGAACAAAGGAGACATATAGAATTGTGTGGACTATCGAGGGATCAAACTTATGAGCCACATTATGAAGCTCTGGGAGAGAGTGATTGAGCAACGACTAAGGAATGAAACGTGTGTATTAGAAAAACAATCGAGGCTATGTTCCTACTTAAGCGACTGATTGAGAAGTTTAGGACGAAGGGGAAAGGCTTCTAGATGGTCTTTATTGATCTAGAGAAAGTTTATAATAGAGTACCTTGATATTTGATTTGGTGGGTGTTGGAAAAGAAATGAGTCTTCAGTCACTACATCGACTTGGTGAGAGATATGTATGATGGGGCACAAACTATTGTACGAACAACTAGTGGAGAGACGAGTGAGTTTTCAGTGATAAGAGGTTTACATCAGGGGTAAACATTGAGCCCATAGCTTTGTCTTAGTTATGGACGACTTAACTAGGCACCTACAAGATGAGGTACCGTGGTGCATGTTGTTTGCATATGACATAGTTTTGTTTTGTTCGATGAGACTTGAAATGACATCAACACAAAGTCGGAACTTTGGAGGGATGCTCTAGAATCTAAAATTTTTAAACCGGATTAAGGTAGAGTATATGGAATGCAAGTTTAATAATAATAGAAGTAGAGACGAGGAAGTAGTTAAGATTGACAGATAGGAAATACCAAAAAGATGCACTTTTGATATCTTGGGTCGATAATTCAGGAAAATGGAGAGATTGAGGAAAATGTCGCATATAGAATTAGAGTTGGGTGGACGAAGTGGAGATGTGCAGCCAGAATTTTATGTAATCGCCATATACCAATGAAGTTGAATGGCAAGTTCTATAGTACAACTGTAAGACCAGCTTTGCTTTATGGGGCAGAATGTTGGGCGAACAAAAAAAAATATACCCATAGAATGAATGTAGTGGAGATGAGAATATTGAGATGGATGAGTGGCAAGATAAGAAGGGATAAAATTCAAAATGAATACATTCGAAAAAATTTAGGTATGGCATCAATAGGCGATAAGATGAGAGATAGTAGACTTAGATGGGCTAGCCATATGTACCATAGACTCAATACAACATCTGTTAGGATGTGTGAGTTAGTTCAAGTGGTAGGCTCAAAAAGTACAAGGGGTAGGCCTACAAAGACATGGTTGGAAGTAGTGAGAACAGATATTGAAACTTACGGCCTCATTGAGGTATGACCCTTAACAACATAGAATGGCGGATCATGATTCATATAGCTCCCCTAATTAGTTGGGAAATGGCGATGATGATTGCAGTCAGCAGAATCAGAATTAGGGTATGCATTGGATTTTTGGTAGAGATATTCCAGTTTGCAGTTCGCATACACATACATTTAGAAAATCATGGATGCCAGTGAATTCATGTTTCATAAGACTTTGTCTCATTAAACAATTAGTTGCGAGGTAAGTTTCTAAGGTTAAAATCTTAGTTCAATTGCAAGGCAACTGGTGTTGCAATGCTGAGGTACTAGTAAAAACTATCAATTGCCAATTTTGTGATGTTTGGTCATATTTTTTTTTGTGTCATATATTTTATTTTCACATCAATAATCGTTATTTAAGCATCAAAGAAATGCAATGTCCTACGCAGGTACTCCAATACGTAGACCAATAATGGGACTTGAGCTTTTCCTTATTGCCACATCGATGGCTGCATCATATCCAAGTAACTAAATTGAATTTCTACTTAATCATACGATCAGAAAGAAGCATTCAAATATTGGAGGTCGAACAAGTGAGTGGGCTTGTCCAGTGCACATTGGTCCGACCAACATTTCAACTGGTCAAACTGGTTTGAGAAAAACAAAGAGGAAATACGAAACAAATTATGAGAAACTGGTTAAAATTGGTTTAACCATCTTGGATTGGTATTTTAGGTTTTTGAATGTGATAATCAAACTAGATTTATGCTAGCTTCTGTGCTCAATAGGTTGGACAGGCTGGTCTGATCTGGTCTTTATGATATTGATGTGGACAAAGTTGACGATGTCTTTCAAAGCTTAAAACTTTTCCACATTCGAGTACGTGTTAGTTACATTTAATAACTAAAAGAGAAGTTTATATTCATGTCCCCCAAAAAACCATTATTATAAAATCCCCCCTAAACGTTTGATTTTATGGTCATACGCCTTTTCTTTTCAATTTTTTTTCCAAATTGCCCCTTCTTCTCACCCTCAAGGTCAGAAGTTCAACCAAATAGTCCAACTTTTGTTCTCAAGATTTGAGAGGCTCTTCTCATAGCATATTTTGGATCTTAAGAGTCGAAGCTGTTCCGTACCTAAACAAGGACATGGGTTGGGTAATTTGCTTTTACAAACTTGCTAAAAAAGGGAAGGGTAGGCCCAAAATGATATGGTTAGAAGTAGTGAGAAAAGATATAGGGGCCTATGCCCTCATTGAAGGTATGACCCTTAATAGAGCAGAATGATGGACTAGGATTCGTGTAGCCGACTTCAATTAGTTGGAAAAAGACTCTGATGATGACTTTTACAAACTTATGATATGAGAGATTTGGTCCAAAATTGTGGTGTCTCAAGCAACTTAATGAACATTTGTTGCATCTAATTCTTGATATGTCTTTGTTGAATGGGCATTTAACCACTTCGGACCTTCAAGGTCCGAAGTAAGTTGGAACATTGGAACATCTTCAAAATTGAGGTTTGTAACAACTTCAGACCTTGAAAGTCTGAAGTTTGAGGTTTGGAACAAGTTCAGACCTTAAGAGTCCAAAGTTGAGGTTTGGATTTGGAACAACTTAGGACCCTCAAGATCTGAAATATGTTATGAGAAGAGCCTCTTGGATCTTGAGATCCAAAATTGGACTATTTGGTTGAAATTCTGGCCTTAAAGGTTCGAAATCAAGGTCCTAAGTAGGGCAATTTGGGAAAACATAACAATAAAATAATTCAAAAAGAATGATGGATGAGTGTTAAAATCATACATTTTGGGGGGATTTTTATAGTAATGGTTTTTCGGGCGGCATGTGGGTAAGTTCCTCTAATTAAAAAAAAAATTTGTTCTCCTAGGGGAACAAAAAAAGAAGTTTATTGGAGTTCGTTGCCTCACCTCAGTCACCCAACTGTCATCATTTGTGTGGTCTCTTCTATCTAGCGTCCACTTTGACCGAAGCGGCTGAAACCTTTGGCTTGAGGCTCCAAACTAAAGCTGAAGAATCTCATATGATATTTTGAATATCATATATATATATATATATATATATGATAATTTGCCTTTGTTACGTACATTTTTCAAAAAAAATACCTTGTTTTATTTTTTGAAAGAATATCGGAAGACTTCCCCTGAATCGGCCGAAGCACTTCTCTCCCCAGCCAAACTGAGGGTCTTAGTGAATCTTATAAACCTGCTTTTAACTGAATCTAAACAGGCCTTAATGTTTTCTGCAATTTTCCTATAAGTGAAGCTCCAGATCTCATGATATGAATATAAGTGCTGAAAATTGTTTTTCTGATTGTTATTTCAGCAATGCAGGGTTGTTATTTTTATACAACTATGTACTTATAATGATTGGGTTGCAATGAGTGCTGATTTTCACTCTTGGAAGTTGAGACGACATTAAGGTTTTTCATCGTTTACTATGTAAAGAACAAATAATATCTGGACATATCTTCCTGATAGTTTGTGTTTTGTATAAGTGTCTGTCTGCATGTATGCCTGTGTTCGGTGTGCACGCATGTGAGCGGAGTGCATGCATGCGTGCATTTGTGTGATAGGCACACACGGGTGCATGTGCGCGTTTGTATTGGCTATGTATGTGCCTGTACTGTAGGAATATACAAGTGGGGCTAATATGAATTGGGTGAAGATATTATATCATTTCTAATATGGAATATGTTTTTGGACATTATGTATGGAAGAAAAGTATAATCTGATGATGGGGATGAGAAACCTGAGTTTCTTATGAGATTGCCAGTGCAATACATACTAGTTTGACTTGTTTGTATGATGAGATGTGTCAAGGTGCTCTAATTCCTCTTAAGGCTTGGATGTTCATTGTTCTGGTCTTTGCCATTAAGGTTGAAGCCTCTCATACTCCATAATGTTGATTATTTCCCTGCATAAATCATTGTATGATACCTCTTTGTGGTTATCTGACTGAAGTATTAACTTGTATATTCATATCTCCGAAGGCACCTCTTCCCCATTAAATAAAGTTGTTTGCTTGTGTTTATATTGTTCTAGTCTTTGAATGTATTCATTTTGCATGCGAGACAGTTAAGAAATGCTGCCATTCATAAACACATTTTGATGTTGGGTTTGAGCTGTAAACACTTTCTGAATGTTGGGCTTAAGCTGTAAACATTGTGCTTCCAAGTTTAAACTTGTTTCTTCTTTTCTAATGAGACAATGTGAATTCTTTGGTTGTATCAACGACATGCATATCATCAGAAATTATTTGAATGGGATGATTGTTCCGAAGATGGTTGTGACATTTGGAACTTTTGATCAATTTAGGTGTTGTAGCTGGCTAGACATAACACTATGGTGATGCTTTTGGACAGAAGCATCACTTGAGAAATATGGATAATTTTGAAATTTGCAATTCCTTGGCCTTGTGTCCCCGTATAGTGGTGGGAGTTATCCGGAATTATATTATTGTATTTGCTAATTCAATGTTATAAAGCCACACATATTCTGGACTGGACAATTGTAGACATCAGAGGACATTCTTGTGACCTGATTTTTGACCCTTGGTGCTTAGTTATTCACACACAATATTTTGCAGGCTTTTATTGTTAAATATACTTAGGCAGTAGAAATGCTTTGAATGCTTCTGCTTTTATTTTTGTTTGGTCCGCAATTGTTATTCTATCATGTGAGACAATTGTCATTTTTTCTTGTGTTTATCAGGTTATTGCAGTTCCCTTCAAGGTCTGCTTTTGATACTGCAACAAGACTAGTATTTAGGAGAGGTCGTTTGTATCGGTTGGACAAGGTACAACTAATTTTTAAAGTTCTATTGTTTCTGTTGTTAATGTGTTCTACATGATCCCAAACATACCATTTAATGCTGATAGCATGATTTGACTATAGGTGGATCGTGGTCAGTGGGACATTGTGACTCCATATGATGGAAAAGTTGTAAGTTTATGTCCACTATTTGATGTCTTTGTATAGCTCATAAAGAAAATGTCTTTTCATTTGGGGAGGTGTTTCATTTTACAAAACTGGTTAAATCTTCTTACCATCAATCAGTATTTCCTTATTTTTATTTAGTAATTATATGATATTGAAGTCCAAGAGAGCATATGTTGCAATTCTGCTGCCTTTTAACAATTTATTTTGCACCAGTATAGTAGTCATACTTTTTTTTTTTTCTTCTATCAGATTTATGATGAGTTTATTATTTTGGGTTACTATCTCTTGTCCAATACATATAGGCATCTGCATTTTTTTATGTTCATCATATGGTTCTCGCTTACTGACAAGAAAAGAAATAATAGTCCTTTTCTGTATGCCTTTCCCCGAGATCGTTATCTATTTGCTTCAGTCACTATTTCTCAATGGACTGATATCTTTCACTGTATGGAATCTGTGTGCCAGCTATTGTTTCAAGGCATTCCACGTCAGGCTTTCCCAGAGGATGTGGAGCGGTTTCTTTCTGGATGCCGCTATGATGGTTCAGATTTACAACTGCTCATGAGGTCAAAAGATTCCATTCCTTTCATAATCAATGCTTTTATTTTATTTTCATGCACCTCTATCTCAATCAATCATGGTCAATAGATTCCATGACTCTCTTAATTAATCAAAGTATTTATTGATTTTCAGTAAATTTTTTATTTGCTTAAATATGGATTTCGATTTTCTTACATTGTAAAAAACTCTTGTGCAGGCCGGGGTTCCCAGATCCTATACGTTTAGCCCTTGTCCGCTTCCCAACTCAGCTGGATGCAATGAATGCACTTCGAATGAAGAACCGTGGCTTCTGTATCAACAGTCCCATTACTGCAAGGATTCTTCAGTGAACCCGATCACCTGATTTCTGTTTTCTTTATTTATATTCAAGTGATATCTTATGTACTTTTTGTAATAGTTTCTCGATTTTGATAATATCAGATAGTTTAGTACACCTGGTGTGGCTTCTGTTCTTTTCTTGGCACTTGTGTAAATGGTTAGCTTTCGTCTCAACAGATTGGTTTCATCAGACTTCCAATTATATATCTTTGTTACATAACACAATGGTATATCTGGACCAGGCATCAATGTTTAGTCCTTTATGTATCGCACAGTATGGTCCCCGAATGTACGAGCTTGTAGGTTGAGGGGATGCTGCCTTTGTATGCTCTAAAAAGAAACCTTTATGGGTAGTGAAGGAAGGCATCTTTTTTTTAATAAAGGCATCTCCAATCTTGAGGATTTGGCTTTGCATGAACCAAACACGGTTGGATGCTCCCTTTACTCACCAATTTACCTTCTTTTGAGGATTCCCTCTGTCTCTCCCACCTTCCAAGCTTATCCATCTCAAAGAGAAATCCGATTTTAAAGTTGAAAAATAAGCTTTACAATTTATGTATAAAAAGGGAAGACCACCACTTGAGGATCTTAGCTCAAGAGAAAGCCATGTTGGGAAATGCAAGGATGACGCGGAACGTGTTTCTCGCCTTCGCTGCTGTTTCTTTGCTTGTCCAATGTGCACAAACAAGGTCCCTAGCACACAACTCTAAGGTCCTGTGAAAGTTAATTGATGTATGCTTTTAAGGCCATGCTTTTAACGGTGTTGTATAGTGTGATACTTTTAAGGCCATGCTTTGTGAGAGGAGACATCATCATAGCATTTCACATGATGCGTTTATCATGCAATTTTCAAGAATGCATATTAACAAATTTATGGTCACAAAGAAATTTTTTTCACAAGAAAGCATATTAACAAATTTATGGGAATTTAATTTTGAAAAGATGTAGGGAAGACGGTCCCTGCTTCTTCTTGATCTTTTATTTTTGAATATTATTGTATTGTTTATTTACCTTTTCAAAGTTTTTACCTAGTGGTCTTACTCATGATCTTTCCAGAATATTCCAGACATCAAAATTTTTGAAATTCTGTTAAGAGATTTTGAGTACCTTAAGGTGAGGATTTGAACTCAAAATCGATATGGAGGTGCCTCCGGTGATGCTAACCTGTTAAGGTTCAAGTTTATAGGTCTTGATGCCATGGGAAATCTTAAGGTGTAAATTGTAAAATTTGCTGTTTATATATATATATATATATAATGAAAGCACCAATGCGGCAAAATTCCATATTCGAAACTCTGATTGTAAATATTCAAAAGCTGGGTCCAGCTCTTGATAGCAATAAGATACGCTAACAAGAATTCTAAGAAGTCTATTGACATAAGACACGGAAACTTTTCTCGATTTATATTTGTGGCAAACTTTTATGGCTTAAAGCCTCCAAAGCTACAAACCTTGGCCTTCCTGGTGCAGACCAAATATGTAATACCTTCTGACATGCTACATAGAGCCGAAGCCACAATTTTGCTATCGTGATTTTTGGATATGTTATATGTAATGAGAGAGTATACTTTGAGATAGAAATGCCCTCAACTTATAATAGAAATGGAATTTAAGACATCATGTTGTGATCACCTACTCTTAAGTTCCTTTCTAGTATTTTCTTAAGAGTTACTAATAAGTTTGTTTATGCATGTCTATATATGAATGTTTCAGGGAAATTGTAGCTATTGGGTAGAAATTGAGACAACATGTGCTCCTCAAGCCGACACCGCTAGCATTGTGGGTGTTAGATTTGGGGACAACAATGGGAACCACGTCGTGACTAGGCATCTCAAAAACCCTAAACTTGTGTATGATCCAAAGTTGGGCCAAAGGAAACAAGGGGCTGTATATAAAGGGTTTGATAGGTGTGCAATCGATATGTTTGAAGTGCAGGGGTCGTGTATGGAACGTGCGGTCTGTTATCTGTACCTTAGGCGTATGGGTCCAGATGGGTGGAGGCCTGGGTGGGTTAAGGTGCTCCACAACCATGGGCTTGGTGGGGCCGACTTATCGCCGGTTTCGGGTACCTTTTATTTTCGGACTTTCTTGCCGGAAAATGTGTGGTTTGGTTTCGATTATTGTGAGTCTAACCAACCCCATCTACCCCAAGAGGCTAAAGATGGTGATTGAAGGGAACGTCATCTATGTGTATGTATGGTTTGTTATGTAATATATGATGAACGTGAGTGGGTTGTAACAATATCTCTCCTCGTAGTGTAACATAGGTTGTTATCTTTATTAACATCTGAGGGTATACCGTTATTTATTTTTTATTTTCACATTTCAAATATTCAAATTGCCTTTGTTTGGTTTGAAATGCATACCAATGATGGTTATTTTTTGTAATTTATCCGATAAGAGGTCTATACCGAATGACAAACTTACCCTAGTTGTTTTGTATTGCAAATAAAGAACATATTGTTCAATATTACTAATGCAGAACAACTAAGGATTTTTTTATCATTCTACACTTAAATACGTTAAATGTATCAAATTGCAAATATACCCGTGATTTCTCTGCATTACATTGGACAGTGTGTTCCTTATTTGTAATATGGAACAACTAGGGGTATATCTCTCATGCAGATGAGGCCTCTTGATGTGTCAAATTATTGAAATGCCCCTCATAGTTCCTTATTCCAAATATTGATCAAGGCTAATTTGAGTACTTTTTAAATTTTTGAGGAGATATCTAGGTGAAATGAAAAAGAAAAAATATGCTCTCAAATGTTAATAAGGATAATTTGACCCATTTAATGATTTTTGAAATAATTTCTACCCCTTTAATGATATGTTCCCCTAAAAGAAGGATGTGACTATAGTGCCAAAACAATTTGAAAACAAATCTTATTGAAAAAGGATTTTTATGCTCGAGTCACAACGCTTGAAAATATCTCAATGACAATATTTGTCCTCTATTGCCAAAACTTAGCGTATATATAAATTCTCCTGGTAAAGTTGTCTTCAGAACTGAATGAAATATAACATCTAGATGCTTATCTTGTATGGGAAAAATAAGATCTTAAAGCATAAGTGGCGCTTTTTTTTTTTTGGACGGCCAAAATATGCAAGATAATAATATAAGAAATTTCTTGTTCTTTTGATGTAGTGTAGCCGACCCAATTAATTGGGAAAAAACCAAAATGATGATGATGATGATGATGAAAGAGTGATGCAGTGTCTAGTGAGCACCACTAATTAGCACCAAGCAAGTTGTTAAATGAGAGAAAATGTAGCATGAAACTTTATTGTATTTTACATTGAAAAAGTTTATTTAGAAATAGGTTTGCACTTGAATGTTGTTGCATGAAATTTCAGGGTATTTGAAAAGTTTTCATAGAAATTAGGATTGCATTGGAATAGCTTTTTGCATGGTGATGCGTTTAGTTTTACATGGTGTCGATCTTCAGTTAATGTTGAGGGTTTCAAGATGGATTTTGGTCTTCAAATGTATGGCGACTTGATTAGGGATCTTTATAAGCATCTAGACTTCGATTTTGAATTTATAAGTCTTATATGGTGACTTATAACAATAATAAAGAATTTTGAATAAGAAATATATTTGTTGCAAGCAACTAACTCTCTGTTGCTTTTATAGTCGAGTCCTACTAGGTGTCTTATTGGCGTTCAGTGATTCAGCCACGATCTAATCAAGTAATTCCTGCGACACCTTGCGACCCAGACCTTCATCAGATTGATATCAGAGCAGACTTGATCGAGCTGAATCAAATTGTTGCACGAGACCCTTGAGACTCTACTTGCAGAAGTGTTGGTGGACTTGTCTCAAAAGATGGATCAACGATTGGAACATACGAGACCCTTGAGACTCTACTTGCAGAAGTGTTGGTGGACTTGTCTCAAAAGATGGATCAACGATTGGAACATACGCCCCATCGAGCTGCAAACCTTTAAGGTCCATAGAGTGAGTATGAGTGGCACGAGATTTTGTACCAATTACCCTACACCTTAGGGATATTTTTTAAAAACTTTGAAAGATAATCTATTATAAGCTTGAATTGCCACATGTAGACATATTTGGTGATCAATATGGCAAGTAATAAAATGGAACATGAAGAAGGGAGACTCAGAGATGGAATGACTGGAGTACTAGAGCATGCTATGACCATGGAGATGATGAGGGGTGGCTGTTCGTGTCCTTGACCTTCATTATGAGAACTTTTCTCAATTGAGATAAACCATCCATCTTCGTTTGTGTAGATTGGACCAAGGAAGTATGTGTGGGGAAACTTATTTTCAATAAGAAAAGAGTCAGGGCTTAATTGGTTAGTGCGTGACAATTTGCAACGCTATGTCTTATGCTCCATTCCTACAAAGGGTAAGAGCCCTCCCCTGACACACCCAAAAAAAATAAACCTATTTTCTATGGGCAGTAGAATTTTATATGGTAGTAGAATTTTATATTATGAGTTTGAAATCTTATGACACTGCATACAAAGATCCATTCTGAAGTGTGAAGATTCTTCTATGAGAGGAACTTTCAATCAAATATAATCATTTTTGAAGGAGGTAGTTCAACAATATGACAATGAATCAGTTATTCATGTGTGGAGACCTAAGAGAGATCTCCTATGAATAGAGGGATTACACCATCTACTACCAAAACTAATATCCAAGGTTCATATGAAGCAGATGAGAGTGTAGAACTCGAGGCCGAGTTCTTTGGAGAAGGGGTGAATGATGTAGCACCTGCTCAGCACAACTAGATAGCACCAAGTGAATGCCCAGTCAACATTGGTTGCATAGGAGCTAGGATTGCATTGGGATGTTGTTGTATGAGAATTTATTATATAGAAATTTTTTTTCATAAGAACTAAGTATGCATGGCATTGGACTAGTTGTTGCATAGATAACGTGTTTAGTTTTACACACTGAATATTTTTAGTCAATGTTTTGAGGGTCTCAAGGTGGATTTTGGTTTAATATAGAGACTAGGTGATGGGTCTTTAGAAGAATTTAGAATTAGATTTGGAGTTTATAAGAATATTGTACGGTGGATGAAAACAATGGTCATGAAATCTAAATGAAAATTTTTATTTGTTGTAAGCAGTTTTCCATTAGCCGACTTCAAATAATTTGGATAAAGCTATGATAATGATGATGAAGCAGTTCTTTGCTGCACTTGTAGTTGAGTTAGTCCTCCTAGGGTTAAGTGATCCCTCCAATTTGGCTGCACTTGTAGTTGAGTTAGTCCTCCTAGGGTTAAGTGATCCCTCCAATTTGGCTTTAATCAACTCTGCTAGAAGGGTCCGGTGATTTCTAGTAACTCCTTGCAAGCCCAAGCTGGATTTAGAGAGATCCGATTAGAGAAAAACTGCCCTTTTGATCTTGAACCACAACTATTCCAAATACTTACTATGTTGGCCCAAACTCTATGAATCTTTTGATTTTCAGAGGTAAATAGAGTTACAATAATATGTAAATTGGGTTTTGAACTCAACTAGAAGAATAAAAAAACATGTAGCATGCAACTCTATTAAAACAGTCACAAAAACTTAATGTAAATTTCATTAGGACTCAAAACAAGGATGCACAGAGATCATTAGCTGTATCCACCAAAGAATCAAAAGCCAAAATCGATTGCAACTATTATAAACCTTATACAAGCAATCCCAATGTAATTTTCAGCAAGAATGTACTCATCAAAACCCAATATAAATAGTCCAACCAACTATAAATAATACCCTATAATTTACTCATTGCTCATACAACCTTTTTCAAACTTTAAGTATTATATCAGATGCAAAGTATGAACAACAACTTGGAACAAATTCACCAAATTCGTAGGGATCCACGGGCCCAGTTTGTAGCTTTTCTAGAGAGAGAAACTTGTTGAGAATGAGTTTTTATGAATATATTGCATAAGAGAGAAGACAAACTTGCTGCAAAACAATAGTTAGCAAATAAATTACAAAGAGAAACTATTGTGAGAGGCAACACAGTGCTGTAATTTATTCTGTGACACTGGAGGGTTCTCAGATAGATGAGAGACATCTCTCTAGAACCCAGTTCACAAGGAAGCTTAAGAGAGAAAAAGAGGTTCTAGAGAAAGAAAAGGAGCTTGTGCAAGGTGCTCTGGTATCCTCAAAACCTTTTCCCATATATATCCACTTAAAGAAAAATGAGAGAGACACTTGTAGAGAGAAAATGGTCAAGTG
Organism: Amborella trichopoda; assembly: GCF_054954075.1. Taxonomy (NCBI): domain Eukaryota; kingdom Viridiplantae; phylum Streptophyta; class Magnoliopsida; order Amborellales; family Amborellaceae; genus Amborella; species Amborella trichopoda. The sequence goes on from NC_142343.1 coordinate 32,894,512, forward strand.
TTGCTTCTCAATAGCCACTTGTCCCTCTATCTGGCTCTTTTCTTTTCTCTTCTAAAAAAATTAGTTCTTCTTAAAATAGATTTTAAGTGAGGTAGAAAAAGAAAAGAAAGGAAATAAAAATTGGGCTTTTATTTTTTTGCAAATATTTTAGAAACACATTTTCTTTAACATTCCCCTACTTGTTTCAAAATATATGCAAAACCATCATATAAAACTTTTAGTATATATATATATATATATATATATATATATATATATATATATATATATATATATATATATATATATATATATATATATATATATATATATATATATATATATATATATATATATATATATATATATATATATATATATATATATATATATATATATATATATATATATATATATAAGTTACTTGAGCTGTACATCCTCAAACAACAAATCCATCCAGTCAATAGCATCAAGCACATACATTCCTATGCTTATCAATTGCTGCGACTTATTGTATGATCATCAAACATATCATGAACTTCATCTACATGCTTCTAGATTAGTGGACTTTCTCTCTCTCTCTCTTTCTCTCTCTCTCTCTCTCGCTAGTGTTATTCGAAATGCATCGAACACTTACAATGTGAAACGCATATCACCAACAAAAACTTAATTGTAGAGATAGTTGAAGATCTTGTATTTATTTTATATATATCATATATAAAAAATTATTTACTGTAATTTATCTTGATGTGCAAGTTAACTCGGGTTGTATTATATATACATATTAATAATGGTCAATAAATAGAGATTGTTCTCTGCCTTTTTGTGTGTTTAACCTGGTATCAGAGCAATGTTACAAACAGGAGTATGACATAGACTATGATGAAATATTTGCTCATGTTGCTAAAATGACCACTGTAGTACCATAATTTCCTTCTCAACTATTCACCAGTGGATTGTATCTCAAATGGATGTGAAAAATGTATTTTTTATGTACATTTGAAAGAGAGTATATATGCGACTTCCTCCTAAGTATTGTCATGACAAATTTATGGTATGTCTCTTGAGAAAATCCTTGTATGACTTTAAACAAGCTCCAAGAGCTTGGTTTGAATGCTTTCAACAGGTCGTTCTGAATGTTGGGTTGAAACAAAGTGCTCATGGCTATTCGTTATTTACTCACCATCGTTCTTCAGGGATAACAATCATTCTTTTATATGTTGATGATATTCTCATCACATGAGATAACCTTGATAATATATGAAACTAGAAAGAGCTTCTCAGTCATTTATTTAAAATGAAAGATTTGGGTCCGTTGACTTACTTTCTTAGCCTAGAGATTCATTATTTCCATAATGAACATATATTTAACCAAAAGAAATACATCAAAGGCTTGATCAAACTGATCAACTTATTTGATTATAAACAAGTGGACACATAAATGGAGGTGAATATAAAATATAGAAAGGATGATAGAGACAAACTTCCAGATCTCACTCTTTATAGACAACTGGTTGACAGTCTACTTTATCTTACTATGACTCGTCTTAATATATCTCATGTAGTACAGGTCGTCAGCCATTTGGTTGCAGATATTCATTGCATCCATCGGCTGTCCATCATATAATTCCTTATCTGCGGGGTATATACCATAAGGGCTATTCTTCTCCTCTAACCTTTATGTTAAGTTATGAGCCTATGCTGATGCGGATTCGGCAGGCTGCCTAGATACTGGACGCTCAACCATTAGGTGGTGTATATTTCTTGTATATTCTCTCATATCATGAAAATGTAAAAAACAACAAACTGTGTCAAAATCTTATTTAGAAGCTGAATACCAAGCAATGTCCTCAGCTTGCGGTGAAATTACTTGGTTGAGTGGTCTTTTACATAACCTCAATATTTTTTATCGAACTTCTACACCATTGTATGATAATAATATGAGCATCATACGCATTGCATCAAATCCAATGTTCTATGATCGCACAAAGCATCTAGAAGTTGATTGTCATTTCATTCGTGAAAAAGTTTTGGTTGGAGAAGTTACACTCCTATATATTACCTCATAACAATAACTTGCATATATTTTTACCAAGGCAATGACTCGTGCTCGTCATGACTATCTCATTGACAAACTGATGTTGTTCAATCAACCTCAGTTTGAGGATGAGTGTAGAGATAGTTGAAGATATTGTATTTATTTTATATATATAGTGTATAGAAAGTTACTTACTGTAATTTATCTTGCTGTTTATTATATATACATGTTGATAATGGTAAATAGATAGAGATTTTTCCTCTGCTTTTTTGTGTGTTTAACATTAATACCTTAAATCATGCCATGATCCCATAAGGATCTTCAAATTATCTAAACTAGCCATCTCAAAGTGGAAAACGATGTCTGTAATACATGCTAATTGGAGGTCATGCTCAGTAAGTTATGCCAAATACAACTGTCCAGTTTAGCCATCACAATGATGATCACATAGTCAAAAGACTGCTATTCGGAGGTCATGTTCAACTGTTTGAATATCTAAGCTAGCCATCACAGTGAAGAACACAAAGTAAAAACACTTCTAGTTGGAGGTCATACTCAATGAGCCATGCCAAGAATAACTATCCAGTCTAGCCTTGTAATGTGAATAATGGAGTCAAAAGACTACTGGCTAGTGGTGGTTCGTGATACTTACTCCTCCATGGGATTTTGCCAATATATGATTGTGCAAAGGCATAACCTAACTACCCTCGGAGGGTGCTCACATATGTCACATCACTAAAGACAAATATGCCACACAAACAAAGGGTAATCACATAACATTTTACATGGTCAATAGCTGAACCACTAACACTCGTCACATACACATCACAAGAAACCTGTGGATCTCAATCCCATACCCAGTACACACCTTTCATGTGTGTTCAATGGGTCAACTATCATGAAATCCATGTGGAGATATATTACTTCTATACCCTTTCATTTCACATACTCTCTCACGAAATGATACATTCTATCAAAGTGTTTTGCTACATTGTGGTACATAGAATATTTAGTAATAGCTATGGTAACTTGGTTGTCATAATAAATAACAGTTGGAGTGCTCTCAAACTTAGCCAATGGTATTTCAACGAGCAATTTTCTTAAATAAATTGCTCATTGGCCGCTTCATATAAGGCTACATACTATGCCTCCATAGTTGAATGTGACATACTCTTTTGTATATGGCTGCCCCATAATATACATGCTTCATTATAAGTAAAAAGCCATCCAGATGTAGATCTAAACTAATCATCTCTATCAACCCAGTTAGCATTATTATAGTCTTGCAGTTCTAATTTACTATCTCCATAGCATAGGCTATAATTGGTAGTCTTTTTGAGGTATGTAAATATTCTCTTTACAAGCTTCCAATGTTTCATGCCTGGGTTACTCATATAACATCTAGCAACCCCTACTAAAATGTTATGTCAGGGCGTGTGCAGTTCATCAAATAGTTTAATGATCCTATTGCTTGATCGTTTCTATAATCTTCTTCTCCTTAGTAGTCTTAGGATACATGTCCTTAAGAAATTTATACCCTTTCTCATATGGGGTTCCCACTGATTTAGATTCATCCATTTTAAACATTCAATATATTTACAAGATATAATTATTGGCTTAAGTACAATAATCTTCTCTTTTTATCTCTTGTAATTTTTATGCCAAGAACCTGTTCTAGTTCTCCTAAGTCTTTCATCTCAAATTGTGAAGATAACCACTATTTGGTATGTTTAATAACCATAGGATTACTACCTGTAATGATAATGTCATCTACATATAACGCGAAAATAAGATGACTACCCTTACTACTTTAGATGTACACACAATAGTCGACACTAGTATTAACAAAACCATAGATCTAAATTATAATTCTCTCATAATAAACTCTAGCTACATCACAGAGGAGAAGATGAGAAATATGGGGGATGCCCTCTTCTTATGGTAGCTTTTAACAAGGTCCGAACCCCCTTGGCTAAACAGTTCACGACCATGTTGGACTCCCTAAAAAAATGTGAAAAAATGTGCGAACAATTAGTCGCTAGGATATGATTACTCCATGGGTTTTTTTTTTTTTGGGTGAGGGGAGAGGGGCCTTACCCTTTGTAGGAATTGAGACTCCATGGGTTTTTTTTTTTTTGGGTGAGTCAGTGCTAACCAATTAAGCTTGAGCTCTTTTCTTGACTCCATGGGGATTTGTAATGCTTATGAATAGTCTCAACTAGAATTTAGGAGTCACTCTCAATATGTAATGCAAAGCATTGAAATTGAACTGCCAAATGCATCCTAGCCTTCAGAGCCTTGTATTCTGCATAGTTAATGTCATTGTGAGTGGATTAGCGAAACCGGTTGCTCTATGTCATCTCTAAGAGTGTCCCCTTCACCTGTGACCTCGGGATTTTGTATGGAAGTGCCATCAATATTTAGCTTGAAAGAATTTGTAAGGGGAGGATGCCACAAAACCTTCAAATTTTGCCTTAGCTTTCTGCTGATGCCAGAGGGTTTTGAGATTTTGTACGTTTGGTTTTTCAAATGGGTGAAAGGACCATGACTTGGCATCAGCTGAGTCTCTTTATTTTTGTACCTACCCCTATGCGAAAAAATGTAATTTTAGGATAAAAATACCTTATAACCCATGTTTCTCTCACTACCCCTCTTTTTCCTAAATGAAGTCAGTCGGAGGCATAATGTATCGGACTGGCTACTAGACTCTATTGAAGTCGGTCCGATACATAGTGTGTCGAATGGGCTTGTGCTCCCTGTTGAAGCTAGTCTAATACACATTATGCCGGACATACCTCATTTTAAAAAATAAAGAAAAATAAGGGCCAGCACATAACTTTGTACATGCAAGATTGGATTTTGTTTTCTTTGTTTCTTCTTTTTGTCCATGAAAGAAACTTGCATTTTAGGGGTTATCTTCATCATAAAAAAATACTATTTTTTTACTTGGGGGTCAGGGCAAAAATAAATAGCATCGGGTTAGTAGTGCGATATAAAAAATATCGGAGGTGTGCATGCCTTAAAAAGTTGACTGCCCAAGAAATCAACAAATTTTTTTTTTTTCTTTCTTTTTTTAATAAAAAAAATCGGTTTAATACTTACAACATCGAATCAAAAGGTAAATATGAAAAATTTTAAAAGTGAAAAAATAGGACCTCAACATAAAATTTAAGAAAATATGGAGCATTACTAATACTATAAATGCTAACTTTTTGTTTTTAGTTTGTTCATATTGTCCCAACCAAAAATTTTGTCTTGCGACATACCTTATAAAAACATAAAAGGTTGATATAAAGTGTCAACCTTATTATAATAATAAAGGGCACCTCAAAAGCCCAATAAATATTGTTTATGGTGGAAAACCCTCCTCCCAACTTTTAGATGGATAGATATGAACAAAATAGCGCTTTCTAAATCTTGAAAACAATACATCTTGTGACGTATTACCCAAAGTGTCCATTTTCAAGATTTCAAGTATTTATAGATCCACTTGATCTACACTAAGTTTGGAGTTTTGAATTTTACAATTGGGGGTGAACAAGATTTACATGCCATTGTAGAGCTTTTCGGCACTGGAACAAAATCTTTCAATATAATTTGAAGGTGGCCCTGATTTTGATTGTTTAAGGTATGCACCTTGTACTAACCACACCCTATGAAATAGGACATTGATAGGGGCCAGGGGTGGCAATCAACCCATTCACTTGGGGGGTTGGGTCGACCCCTACCTATTCTAGACCAAATACTAGACCCACTGAGTCCCTTTGAATGTGTTATGATGGGTGAATTTATCAAAAATTTATTAGTTTTTATTAAAACAATATTCTTTAGAAGTAATTTAAGTAAGTGTATATTTTAAATTTTCACAAAAGAATAACAGTATTTCGGAAGTTATAAAAATGATGAAAGTATTACTTATGATTTAGTAATAGTTACATATTCACCCTTGCTTAATGCACTAGTTGTTGGGTTTTTGTGACCATTTAAATACCTAATGAGAACATATAACCAAATTTACTATAGTGAAACATTAAACTCTAGTAGCAGTGTAGTCCAAAAGAACGAGATTCACGGATGATGCTTGCTGAAACTCAAACTGGGTTTAACGAGCTAGACCAGGCGAATTACAAAACTCTAAATACCTGGGCATAGAGCATAAATTGATTAAGTTTAACAGGATTATCCCTTGATGAGATCGAAGTTGCCTAAGGTAAGGAGCCAATGGACTATGTGACCCTTATACGTGCTTGCCTCGTCTTAAACCTTCATGTACATATGAAATATGTATCGGGAAAGTAAATCACCATTAAAGGTGATACGTGTAAGCACATGTCTGCATGACATTGGATTTGTCCCTAGGGGAAACCTGTACTTCATAGACTAGGATTATGTCCCTCACCTATTGGCTGGCTTTCGTAGCTTAATCATGAACCTCTTTGATAGTCTGTAGGTTATGGGAACTACTCGTTAAGTTTAAGAAAGTGAGGGTGGATTATAGTTCTCAGCAGAATATGGAATGCTTTAGCAAAATTATTATTTTCTTAATATAATAGGATCTAAATCCCATCAAATTAATTTAGAATTAATTATTTTGATCTTCAATGATTTTTAGATTAATAGATTGAATTTTTAGAAATCTCTAGATATTTTATTTTCTCAAAATGGATTTATAAAATATCTAAAACTGAATTTTCAGTATTTTAATGTTCTTTAATGTTCAGATAAAATAAAATACTAAACAATTTTCTACTTCTATAAATTATGAAACACATGAAGGCCCATTGTGGTCATTGGGCCCACTATAATATGCATGTCAGAAGTGTGTGGGCCCGGTTTCTATAAGGTTGCAACCTTAAACAATCCAATTAAGGTGCACCTTAAAATTTTATCATAACATTTAATTTTGTCATAAAAAATTATTCGTATTATCTTAAAATCTATTTTCATACCTAAATAAAAAATTTTAAATTTAAAAAATAGTTAAAATTAAGTAGATCTATAAATATATGAAAATCTTGAAAATGGACAGTCTAGATAATGTGTTGCAAGATGCACTATTTCCAGGACTCAAAAACTTTTTTCTTTTTTCATATTCATACATCTCGATGCCGATATGATCGGTTAGAGTGTTTTTTCAATATTAAAATAACACTTTCGATAGATTTTTGAGGTGCATATGCGATTCTATATTCTAAGGTTGCAACCTTATATAAATTGTTCCCTTGCTAAAATGATAGCAAGTGAGGATCAGTGAAGTTCCTTTTTTTTTTTCTGTTTTCTAAAAAACCAGAACTATAGTTTATTTTCTAGTAACTTACTGACAAATTTACTGGAAAGAGACAGATTTTTAGTTTTTGAAAAACCGAAATTGTCATGTTTTCGGTTTTTCAAAAACCGAAAACTATCTTTTATTTTCTGGTAACTTATTGGAAATAAACAAATTTTTGAATTTTGAAAATCGAAAACTGTAAATTCGGATTTGTCGAAATCCAAAAATTTATTACTTTTCATTTTTTCAAAAACTGAAAGAACAAATTTTTCGGTTTTTCAAAAAACCAAAAAGAACAGTTCCGTTTTTTTTTTTTAAAGTTGGGTAGTTGAAAAAACGGGTATACATGTAATAACAGTAACTTTGTAGTAATTCCATAATAACGTTAAATATAACTGATATGTGAGTATACTTGTAATAACGAAAACTTTGCAATAATTCCATAATAACGCTAAATATGCCATATATATATATATTATTTTTTCTATAATATATAATATATTTTATTATTTAACATATATTATTTATATAGTGGATATTTACAATACAATATATTATATATTATTTTATATTTAATTTAAAAATAAAAACAATTGTTTCATGTGGGCTGGACTGTATTTCTACAATATACGATCTAGAGGTATAAAGAATATCAATGTTAAAGATGGATGTGAATAGGTGGTCCATCTGAAAACAACTGTAACTAACGGTCCAAATGTTTTTTTAATATAATTATTATTTCTAATTTTCTAAATTTGTTTATTTATTCATATTCATAATCTACATGCCAAAGAGTATACATATTTTAAAAATTAGAATTAAATTATATTTAAAAGATATATTCATTCCCAAGTCCGTATTTCTACAATATACGGGTTGGCTCCATACTAACCGTGTCTTAAAAATAAAATCTAATATATAATTTTTAAATAGTATTTAAATAAATATAAATATATATATGCGAACCGGTTGTCAAACCGGTAGTTAGGATTTCTTTAATGTTTCAGTCTTCTTTTTGAGATCTTAACTTCACAACAAAAAGAAAAAAAAAAAATTTTCAATTTCTAGGGAAAGTTTACACTGTTATCAAATGGGTTAATGATAGTTTTTCCGAGTTTGAAAAATAAAAAGTAAAATTGAAAACAAGCCCAAACCCAACTTTTCTCAAGGCACTGTTGGACCCTGTGCCGGAACTTCGGTGAAATTTCACGGGGTGCAAGCCCTTCAAATTCTACAACGCGCGCATCCGAACCTGCCAAAACTCATCGTCCTTCCACGGCATCTGCAACTCTCTCTCTGGAGAACTCTGTCCGCTCGTTCTCCCTCTTATTTTTCTCAATCACTCTTTCTCAAGTCAAGGTTCCACCCTAAAGCCAGAGCTCCTTTTTTTGCCGTTTCAAGCCCACTGTGTCAACTGCAAACCGGGTGTGTTACACTGTCGAATTTGCTATAATATTTTTAGGGGATTTAGGGTTGTGGTTACTTAAATAGGGTTTGTGCGTGGATATGGCTTCTCAAATGGATCTTTTTGGGATTTATGGTAGCTGAAATGAGGGTTTTCTCTTTTTTATGTTTAGGGTTTGTAGTTGCTTAAATGCCGAATTTTGCAGTTTATTCGGAATAAGGATTCATGATCCCTCTTGTTTATATTTCCTTCTAAATAATGTTTAAAGTTTTTTTTTCTCTTTTTTCTTCCTCATAGTAGGGTTTGTAGGTTAGCGTTTTACTCTCTAAATTTAAGTACAATTTTTTTTTTTTTTTTATGTAAATCAACTTCACAGATTTTTCTTCTTCTTCTTCTTCTTCTTCCCTTCTCTCTCAACTAATCAACTTCATTTGTAAAAAAAGAACAAAAGAAAAACATATTATTTTTTATGGCATTTTGTTTCCCTATTTGATTATGAATCTGAACTGGTTTGGTTTGTTGTTAGATATTGGTTAACAGTCGTATTATCATCTAAGTCTATATGGAGATCTTCTGTTTTGAGCATCGCTTGATATACCCATCCAAACCAAATGAAAATATCAGTTTTTGTTTTGATCTGGTTTATTTGGTTTTCTTTTTCTACATTTGATTTAATGTCTTCTTTCAACTTTTTATTGTTGTCAGTGACTGAAAGTTTATTATGATGTGGTCAATGACTGAATTTGTTTTTGGTTTATATAGATATAAGAACAACTTTCAATCTCAACTGCACATTTTATAAGAAATGCATTGAATGGGTTGTAACAATAAAATCAATGAAATCCATATGAATGGTTAAGACATGCCGTTTTTGGCTTTCCCAATACCAAACAGGTGAACATACCAGCACTACAGTTTATCAAACAGGACTCCCAGCTTTCTGGCCACCAATTTTCACTTTCCTTCCCAGCTTTCGGGCTACCAATTTTCACTTTCCTCCCTGTTCTAGGAAATTCAGCATCATGGATTCTCCTAGGGAATCTGCAGAGAAAGTTATCAAGTGGTACCTTTGTTAATTTTATTTTTTTCAGTGATATACGCCCTCCTCCTCTCTCTCATGACTCAGGATATATCCATTTGCATTCTTTGTGTACGACAGAGTTAAGCATGGCGACTGAATCAGAGGGGGAGGATGAGGGAAAGCTTCCCGGAATCCTTAATTTGGTGGTCGATGATGATCTAAGAGAAATGGCGAAGAAGGCGGCCTGGAGTGTGAGCTCTTGTAAGCCTGGCAACGGCGTCCACTTCCTTAGAGATGATAATTTAGAGACTTACTGGCAGTAAGCTTTCTCATCCTACCTTTTTCTCTCTCTAGCCATGCATTTCTCTCCCTTATTAATTTTTTTTTTTGAGAATGTTAATGGTTTGTATTAAAAGAGTAAAACAATTAGAGTCGATAGCACCCACAGACCGGGTCTCTCAACCAAAAAATGGCCACGGAGCAGTGGACCTGTACAAAAAATGAAGGGCTAAAAAACCCTCGAAAAGAAAAAAAAAGATCTGTTCAATAAAGAGGGGCTTATAGAACACGCCCTTTTAGAGGAGAGAAAACTATGCAAAAGGAAAGGGAGTGCTTGCATAGGTCTAGAGCAAAAAAGGAGATGGACAAATGACCAAACCAAAGTCTAAGCAGATATGTTGCATTTATACGGGGGTTGCAAGTTGGTTCCGAGCAGATATGTCACATCCTCTAGATATGTATCCATGAGATGTCTATAACCCTGCAAATATGCTCAATTTCGTCAAAAATATGGGCCAGGTACCATGGAGGAGTGGCCTTTCTAGAGGCTCAGGATATAATATTTTTGGCGTATCCCTCGACATGCAACTGGAGACAAAGGTTGAACTTCTTGATACCCATCGAAAGGGTTGTAGCCTCTGCAAACTACGAGTCTGCGTGGCCTAAGTGTTTTGAGTATGATGCTAAAATATTGCCATTATGATAGCATAAAACCCCTCTGGCTCCAGCTGGGCCTGGGTTCCCCAGGGAGCATCCATCGAAATTGAGCTTGATGAACCCAATCGTGGAGGCGACCAATTGTTTGCTCTTGAAACCCGAGGGGGTGCCAGGTGAATGAGATTCTTCCAGTCTCGAAGGAATCTAGCAGCCGAGATTCCAGCAAAAGCTTTGTGAATGGAAACCTAAAAGATTACCAGCGATGTAATCTTGTGAAAAAGAGCTGGGAGTTCGCTTTTAATTCCACAGAAAATTTTGGAATTTCTTTCGAGCCTAATTACCCATAAGGTAGCTGCTAAGGAAGCTTTTCAAAGGATTATGGTCGACAACAGCTAGTGAGAATCGAAAGAATAGGTTAGCAGTGCCAGTATAGAAGGTGGGTTAACCCGAGATACTCCATAGACTTGTATAATACGGCTCCAAAGTTCAAGGGCTAGTTGGCAATGGATAAACAAATGAGAGTTTGTTTCTTCCTCGCAAAAGCACATCACACACCTGTTGGGAGTTTGGATTCCTCTTCTTTGGAGGAGGTCTACGGTAGGAGCACGTTCAGAGCAGGCGATCCAGTTAAAAGCTTGCACTCTAGGAGGTGCGATGGAGGACCAAACTTTGGATAATATTGAGTTCGGGTTGAGGGGGAACGTGGGAGGTTGCAGCTGTCTCTTCTAAAAAGAAGCTACAAAAAATGAGCCAGTGGGGGAGGGGGTCCAGACAAGGGTGTCCGTCCCCGAAAGGGCAAGGAAAGTCGAATGGAGGGATGCCGAGAGAGAAATGAAATCCAAAGTTTCTTCTTCTGAGAGGGAATGCCTAAAAGAGGGATTCCAGACCCTACGGATATCGGAGATAACCATTTTCTCCAAGACCAGGGAGGATTTCTTAATTCCTAAAGAGTAGAGAGAAGGGAAGAGATCTCTTAGAGTGGTGTGGCCCAACCAATGGTCGGACCAGAAGCGCACTCTAACCCCTTCTCTTGCATGAAAGTGAATAAATTGGTTAAACAGGTAATGGGAGGTCGAAACAAATTTCCAGGCACTTAAGCCCTTGGTCGTAAGATTGCCCTCAGGCAGCCAAAGATCCGCGAGATACTATATTTGCTTCGGAGAACTTGGGCCCACAACAAACTGTTCTGGGTGGCCAGCCTCCACCACCATTTGCCCAATGACACTAGGTTGTGTTTTCTTAGGACTCTGATCCCCAGACCTCCGTGATGTGTCGGGAAACACACTTTGTCCCAAGAGATACGGTGGATCTTTTTTGACTCAGTGTCACCAGATTAGAGGAAGTTCCTCATCAGTTGGTCTAGGCGTTTAGCTATTGAGGCTGGTATGTGGAATAAGGACATAAGGTAGACCGGGGAGTTGGTCAGGGTAGCTTTGATGAGCGTAGTTCTCCCTGCGAAGGATAGGTATTTGCCTTTCCATCTTGCCAATCTTCAGTCTACTCTATCGATAACATGAGACCACTGACTCTTCTTTGGCTTCCCTATACCCAGGGGCAAGCCAAGATAAGACGTGGGTAGGTCCTCCCCTGTACATTCTTAGCAGGGGATAAGATTCCGGGGTTGGAGGTTGGAGAGGCCCACCCCTATCATTTTGGACTTCGCCATGTTCACTTTGAAACCCATGGCATACACGCAAAGTAAGTAAAAAACAACCTAAGGTTTTTGATTTCCTCTGGACTGCGTCTAGGAAGGCTAGTGTATCATCTACGTATTGCAGATGGGATACGCATGGACCATGTCTATTGCTTTTGAAGCCAGAGAGGAGGCCGACCTGACACTTGCAAGAAATAGACTGGCTGAAGACCTCCGCAGTAACAACAAAGAGGAAGGGTGAGAGAGGGTCTCCTTGGCGGAGGCTCCTCGAGGACGAGAGGTAACCTTTCGGGGACTCGTTGATGAGTACTGAGAAATATGGGTTGGAGTAGTAGCCCTTCATCCACTTCCTCCAGCGCTCACCAAACCCCATCCTTGACAAGGTTTGGTCGAGTATTGATCAGTCTACGTGGTTGTACGCCTTCTCCCAGTCCATTTTAAAAATGAAGCCCGACTTTTTGTTGAGGTGGCGAGAGTGCAAGCACTCATGTGCCACCAACACACGATCAAGAATTTGCCTGTCCTTGATGAAGGCAGACTGTGAGAGGGAGATGATGCGGGGAGAACTTGTTTCAGCCTAGAGGCCAAAACTTTGGAGAGGATCTTATGCGAGAAATTGACCAAACTGATTGGTCGAAAATCCTTCAATTCTTTTGCCCCTTCAACCTTAGGTACAAGCACTATGAAGGTTGCATTTATGGCTTTATGGCTCAAACCCGTTGGGAATGTAGATTACGATATGGGGATCCGTGTTCCATCCTAGATCCCTTGCTAGAAGTGTGGGATTGAGGTTTCGAGTGGTTCTGTGACCTTTCCTACAAGGTTCTGGCAACTATGATTTATATAGATAGAAAGTTCAATCCTTATAGTAGTAAGACAAGTTCTTTCTTTTACTGGGTTGGCCTACATGCTCACAAAATGAATCAATCGAGTTAAAGGGCGAGTGACCTCTCAAGAAAAAAGCTTGGTATACTTTGTGACACAATTCGGTTTGGTAAGGGCAATGTCAATTTAGGCTTATTCATTACAAGGTCTTGGAAAATATGATTTTACAAATCATGCAAATTATAACCACGTGGACCATATCAGTAAGATTTGAAAAGCTTGATTACACAATATCATTCCAACATCAAATGTCCTGTTATCATTTGGAAAATGGGGAGTAGATGAATGGTTTGACAATCTTGTCAATTAGGTAAGGAGTTTTAGGAAGGTATTTGGTTTCTCAATGGCTCTCATCTGGTTTAAAAGTATTGCTCCTATTGTTTCTGTTCAGTCAAAAATTAGAATACGCTCAATTCATAGAATACTCTCCATTCTTCTGCATATTTTTATCGTGCAAATAGTCCATAATATTGTAATCCAATTTGATCATTACCTAGTGTCAACCGTGTGGTCTGAGACAGTAGTGCTGTAGGTTTATTAATAAAAAAAAGAAGGAGAAAAGCGCAGATCGATGACTACAAGTTATGCTGTTAATCTAAAATCCAAAGTTTATGCTTATTTGAATTTGAATAATTAGTTTTGCAAATACTTGCTAGTACACCATTATGATAAGTCCTAATTTTTGTGTAATTTCTGTGCAGTATTTGTAGTTCAGTGAATTGAATAAATAGTTGTTAGAGACAAGCCACAAGGGAAATCCTTTCTATTGATTGGAGAAGCATCTTTATCACCCATTCCAATATTCTGTTAAGTCTATAGTAATGGCTAATTACTAATTGTGATTTTCTATCTTCGCAGTGAATCTGTATGTGGCGCTGGCATTGCTTTTGGTTTATTGTAATAGTATCTGGACTTCTTGTATTTGTAAATGTTATACTTTAGTTTGGAATCTGAGGATAGCTTAAGTTGTTTGGGTCCAAAAACCTCAATGTTTTTTCTTTTCTATTATTAAGTTCAAAAACTTGGTGTTTAGCATGGAAACTTATTTCCCTCTCATACAATTGTTTCCAGAAGCGGACCACAAAACAAGTTGCAGTTGCTTTCAGAAAAGATATTGCATGCAAGAAACATTGTGTAACATATGGTACTGTGTTTTACTGCAGGTCTGATGGTGCTCAGCCACATTTAGTGAATATTCAATTCCAGAGAAAAGTGAAGTTGCAGGTAAGTCATTCATCAACTGTATATTCAAAGAACTTTTCTGCTTGTAGTTTCAACGTTATCTGATGCATATGAGCTGAAATTTCTTGTGAAGTTACTCGTACTCTATGTAGATTTCAAGCTTGATGAAAGCTACACACCAAGCAAGATTTCTGTTCGCGCTGGTGATGGTTTCCATAACTTAAAGGTGCCTGTTGTTCTTGTGTTACATTTTCTCTTTACAAGTTCTTGCTTTCTTAAATATTCATTCGTTCCCTACTTTATTAGTTGGTTCTATATAATCAAACTTTGCTGAGACCATTCGGCTTTTTGGTTTGAAGATGATTCTGATAAGAATGTTGCACTTATATATATATATATATATATATATATATATATATTTTAGTCAAACTGTACTTAGATTGCTTTGTATAGTTATGTACTCGGTCGCATTTTAAATTTGTTTGCTGCTTATCATACTCCACTCCGAAGTTTTTGAATATATGTGCCACCAAAATAGCTGCCTAATAATCCCTGTTAACTATCATCTCCAGATCCAAAATCTGATAACCAATGAATCTCCATAAGCAGTCAATTTTTTTGTGACCATTCTGATGGTGATCATGGTACCGTCCTCAATTGTTAAGTGCATAGGACATGCTACTAGTACAACCTTAATATAGCTCTGAGCACAAGCCCTTCCAACCCAACTTGAATCACCCTTTGTTCTCTCATCTGCATGGCACATTACAGACCCCAGTTATCATCTCGGGTGCCTGAATCTAAATAGGGGTTTTACTCTTGTTGAAATCGTCAAAATTGAGCTTTGAAACAGTTCTTCCCTCATGGAGTTCCATTTGTCTGGTATCTCTTTACTCTCTTGTGAGGGGTGTGTTCTCACCATAGTGGTAGCCTCCTTCATGGGCAAGATGATAACGTGTGTTAAATGGACATTAGAAGTGGTTATTAGTTACATTGGAATTTGACAGCAGTGGGAAGCGATAGTTTGTTATGGGTTCATCATTCAAAGAGCATTGGGAAATATTATATGCATGTCATCTGCTGCAGGCAGCAGGAATGGGAGCCAGATTGATGTGAAAGGAGTCCGAAAAATTACCAGCCTTATTTTGGTCTTAGAATACACATGAATCAACAACAAAAAGGAGAGAAATATAGCTGGAAATCAAGCCAAGAGGAACAAGATGCTCTTTTCTTCATGCATAAAAAATTCTTCATAAAGAATACCAAGTTCAAGTTTTCTAGGGAACATTCCTACTTTAAAGGCAAATTAATACCCCACAAAAAAAACACACTCTCTCTCTGTATCTCATGTTAATCTCGCTCTCTATCCCACATTAATCTCTCTCATTCTAACTTCTGCCCTTAAATTCATGTGATTACCCCCTCTCCCTTCCTTTCATATAGAGATAAAACTTCCCCATAAAGAAAGCATCCTAATAAATTCAAACTTATGCTAAAAATATAAGGTTTGACTAAATTACTATTCTTGTCCTCATACTA
Organism: Amborella trichopoda; assembly: GCF_054954075.1. Classification (NCBI taxonomy): domain Eukaryota; kingdom Viridiplantae; phylum Streptophyta; class Magnoliopsida; order Amborellales; family Amborellaceae; genus Amborella; species Amborella trichopoda. The sequence goes on from NC_142343.1 coordinate 32,910,420, forward strand.
AATATAAATATCATCTTTGTTCCCCTATGCTAATACTACCAAATTAAATGAAAAAAAAATCTACGTATGTCCTTGGACCACCTACCATAATAAAATAATTAAAAAACAAATTTTCCCATCTTCTTGAATTTAATTTGCATCATCGCCCTTGAGTTGGAGAAGACTTGACTTAGACGTGCTGGCATCACCATCGAACACGAATAGATCTCAAACATTGAATATTGGACAAATATTCCATTTGCTTGGCAAATTCTACCTCATATGCATTGTCACTATTCTTCTCCTTGATTTTGCAAGGTCCAATCTTCCTAGCTTTGAGCTTTTCATAGGTGCTAATTGGAAACTGTTCAGGTTTGGGATATACTATCATATGATCTTCAACATCAAACAATTGCACACAGTAGTGATGATTAATAACATCCTGGTACTCGTCAGAGCTCTCCTCCAACTTTCTTAGAACGTTCTCATGCAACTCCATATATTCAGGCATGCTCACAACATTTGGATCAACAATCGCATGTGCAAGTAAAGAAATTAAGTCATGAAAATGTAAAGGAGGCATACAATAAACAACTGTAAAAGGAATTTTTCTAGATGACCGATTTGGAGAATTATAACATGAGAACTCAGCTTGCAATAGCACCAAATCCCACACTTTCACATTTTCTCCAACCAAACTCCTTAGCATATTGCCAATACGTTTATTCATCACTTCGATTTGGCCATCTGTCTGTGGAAGATAAACACTTATGAGTTACATTTTAGTTACCATTCCCCATAAAGTTCTCCAAAAATGACTAACAAACCAAGCATCACAATTTGAGGTAATGATCTTGGGAAGTCCACACAATTGCACTATCTCCTTAAAGAAGAATGAGCAACCAGCATAGCATTTGTGATCCTCTTACACGGAAAAATTGTGTCATCTTAGAAAATGGTCTACCACTACCATTGTTGAATCGTAGCCCCGTGCTTTCCTAGGCAATACCATAATGAAATCCATAGATAAATCAAACCAAGGCCTAGTTGGAACAATAACGGCATGTAAATGCCCATGTTTTGAGAGTGCTGTTTAGCCACCTGACACTTTGTTCCCTCTGCTCCATCTCCTAACAAATACCCCGGCCCTGCTCCCTCTCCTAACAAATATGAGCTAATTATTAGCTAATGTTGAGCCATCCTCAATAATTAGCCACTTCATTTTGTGGCTTCTCTTATTGGACTACGACCAGTATGGCATGATTCTTTGCATCATAATCATTATGTGAACTTAAAAAAGGATTCAGTAATGCTTCCACTAAATTCTCTGTAGCATCTTGCATAATTTTGTGAAAAATCCCCCGGTACCATTATACTTTGAATTATCCATATTTTCTTTATACCAGTTCACATGAGGGGCCTACCATTTGACTTTGAAGATGTGAGTTAGCTTTACCATAGTCCTTTGGATATGCCATGGTTCCCAAGTCCCCAGTTGGTGTCTTTGGATTGGACCTGCACAGAAGCGCTAGAGCCTTTTCTTTGATTTTGCACCTGTATATTTTTATGAAGTTCTCCCTATGTATAGTTTGACCTTAGATTCAGGCTTTTCTTTCTATCCATTAATCACATCTCATACAGGGCAAAGTAGACATCTGTAGATGATAGACCTTTCTGAAGGCACATCTCCTTTCATTTCTCCAATCCATTGTAGCCACTTGCATGCACATATATTTTGATTCTAAAATGTGTTATCAGTGATCTCTACAAATTTTTTTGAACTCATAAAAAACCAATTTCATGATTCTTCATCTTTATCCTTATGGCATAAGACACATCTATTAGCTAACAGCAGGCCCTTCTTTTTCAGGTAATCTATATTAGGTGATCTACCTTAATAGGCTAATTATGTATACCATGCTGTATGAATTTTTATTGGTTTCTCCCAAATTGTGGCTTGGGTCTTATTCCTTGGCGGCTTTAGCTCTTAGTGCTCCCATCAACTTCTGGATGATAGTTTGCCATTGCTTGCATGGATCCAGAGTAGCTTATCTTCATTCATACTGTGATTCATCTCCAGAAACTTTATTTTATTTCCCAAGCTTGTATTGGCTTAACAATACTAGGCGGGGGAAGCTTCCATCACCCATCTTGTAGGGATTTGTTGACTCTGAGTTCTGCTCCATCTACCCATTTCTGAATGATATTATACCCATAATGTCAATTGTTTTGTTAACATTATGAGATAATAGGATGCAAAAGAAGCCAATAGTTTTATTATCTTTTCTAGTCTGTAATGAACAGTAAAGCTATTATATTTTCCCATTTGGATGCAATTATACATTATGATTCTCTCGACACTTGTTGAAAGGATTCTGGAATCATGTAAAGACGAACTCAAGTGTTAGCTAGAAACACTTCATGGAAGAGCCAAGTCTAAGCTCATCTTCTCAGAAAAGTGTAGAACAAGTAGTCCTACAACTCTAATTTCTAAATATTTTGGTTTTGGTTCATCTTTAAATACCAAATGAATCACAAAGTAGCTGTGGCTGTCTGACAGGTCAGACTGTGATAGTGAAACTCAGGTGGCTCGTTTCATTTAAAAGAAATATCTGTTGACTCAACCATCATTTGTCTGGATTGATTTAATGCTTGAGGGCCCCCATTTGTTTTTCAAAGCTGCCTTTTAACAGCATTTATGGATTGCAAACAATCAAAATCATCACAATTAACCTGGAAATCATGCTTGATATTTGGAAATCATGCTTGATATTTTTAAGTGTGAGTTATCTTATATGATATACTTGCCTATTTTAGTTATGTTTTCATGGCATTGAACAACCTCTCTTTTCCCAGGAGATAAAAATGGTGGAACTTAGGAAGCCAATTGGATGGGTCTCCATAGCGTTATCTGGCACTGATCCTCGGTAAGCCATATTTTTCATGAGTTCCCTCTACAAATTTGTTAAATGTTCAAAATTTCAGACTTGGATTAGGACTACTTGAGTATTGAACTTGGATATTTAATATTATTTCACTGTTTTCTATAAGACTCAATTAGATACCTGATAGGTCCTACAATCACAATACGTCAGGAGCTTGGAAATCCTTCTCCTCGGTCTTGCTTTTCTTCAAAAAATTTATTAGATTCCATTTGAGAGAGGGCACTCGGGTCAGTTTCTGGGTCTGATTTATGGCTAGGCTCCACTCCACTAAGGGAGGCTTTCCCTGACCTCTACTCCTTGGCTATCAATCAAGAAGCTACTGTGGCTGACGAATTGATTCTTACAGGAGATCATAGAGTATGGAATTCTTCTTTTCGGAGAAACTTAACAAATGAGGAGTTTATCACTTTCCAAATTCTCTCGTCTGGCCTGCGCTCTCACTTCATTCCTAACCAAGGGAGAGACGTTTTGCTTTGGACACCTACTTCTTCGGGAGTATTCTCGGTGGCCTCTTTTTAGAAAACCCTTGTGCAGCCCCCCACTTTCCCGACCAATGCCATCTCGGCAGTCTCGAAAGTATGGTCCACTATCGCTCCTCACAAGGTCAAAATTTTCAGCTGACTTGCTTTCTCCCACAAAGCCCTTATTGTGGATCACCTCCAAAAGAAAGGGATTCCCATCCCTAACAGATGTGCTTTATGCCTAAAAGATGAGGAGTCAAACCCTCATCTCTTTCTTCACTGTGATTTATCTTTTGAACTTTGGGGGAACATTTTGCTACTATTTGGTATCGAATAGGTCAGTCCACCCACGGTAAAAGTGCTTATCTCCTATGAGCTCCACTCCCCTTGGCCAAAGGCTGGCAGAGCCCTTTGGAAGGCAACAGTAACTGCAGCCTTGTGGACCATTTGGGTGGAAAGAAACAACTGTATTTTTTGAGATGAAAAACTACTGGTTTCAGTTGTTTTGTACAAGGTCGTATCCTCAGTCTCTTTTTGGGCCTCAAATCACAAGACCTTCTCGGGGATCCAAAGGATCCAGTTCATCCCACAATGGAAGAATATTCTCCTCCACCATCCGCCACAGCCACAAAGATCTAAACTCTGGATACCACCCTCACCAGGAACCATCGAACTTAATCTTGATGGTTGCTCCTTAGGGAATCCTGGTCTGGTATGAGTAGGGGGGGTTTTTAGAGACCTCCTAGGCAATGCACTTCTTTCTTACTCAGAGCATCTTGGCATTATGGAAGCACACATTGCTGAAACCTTGGCCCTCCTTCAAGGACTGAAAAAGTTTAGTTCCTCTTGGGGTTTCCACCTTATCATAGAAGGAGATTCTAAGAATGTTCTCTTGTGGGCTAGTAGGGCCTTCACTCGACCATGGTACCTAACCTCTACATTCGATGAAATTGATCATCTTTGCAGGGATATGGACGTCTTATGGCGGCATTTTTGCGGACAGTTTGGCGAAAGGAGCTAATAGGCAACCACAAAATCAAGCCGGGATCGTCTCGTTTTTTGCACTAGATCTCTGGCACAGCTCGCTTCTATAGCACTTCACTTGGCTTCTGTTGGCCTCCCATATTTTTTGTATTTTTGTAAAGCTTCATGTAAAATCGTCTCTAAGGGAGGCGTTATAACGCTTTTGTATATAATTCACAGACTGTAATTTTCCAGTCCACCCCTTAGGGGTGAACTTGGCCTCCTCTCTCTTGTACAATTCTTACCCATAAATACAATGTTAACTTCACTCAAAAAAAGAAAAAAGAAAAAGTTAATACTAAGATAAGACATACCTTTGGGGCGAGACTTTGCTTGGTCCATCAGGCTCCACCACCACCCAACCCCCCCCCCCCCCAACAGCCCCACCCCCTGGGAGGGTGGGGGATGGGGAGGTAGATTTTTTGATATAGTCATCGGAAACGCTTGTGATTTCGAATTGTTTCAGGAATCAGAATCATGGAATTGCTGGTGGCCAGATAATTCCAAAAGTTAGAATCGCTATCTGTACAATGCATATCACATGAAGTGGGATTCCAACCACATGGTTATCGTGCTTCAGTCCAATAGGAATTGAGATTATTACCTTGTTGTAATCATGATCCCATCAACTTGGAAACAAAATTTTGAACTTATGGGTATCACATAAAACCACTTGGAAACATGTCGAAAATTATCAAGAAATGAGTTCCAAAAGGTAAAAGATTTATGGTTGAGATCATCTATAAGCAAGAATTCCTTAGTATTGGACTCCATATATTGAGTACGTTTACCTAGAGCTCCCTTATTATTGGAATCAATGTCTTTGACAACCCTCTCCTAACATTAGAGTCGATGTATTAACTGCCCTTTATCACAATTCCCCACAGAGTATTGGAAACAAGGTCAAGTACTCTTACCTAAGTACTTGCTTAGTGTTTTTAGATTCAATAAAGATAATGAAATTAGTGTACTTATTAAAACAAATTCTCAAAATTTAGGAATGACATAAACTAGGGTTTGTGGACACCCTTAGAGTGTTTAGATACCCATCATATATTGATTATTAATAAATTTTAAATACCAAAATATTTCAAATAATGTTTAAAAAATTCCAAGCATTCCATAGAATTTTGGTAATCATTTTGATGTTGTGAATCTAGATTCCAAATATCTTTGATCGCTATTCTTAAGAATTGGGAGTGTTGTCTCATATTAGTTGAATCACGGTCTTGTGCACTCATGAATCACAAAATTTGGTGAGGTGGAATCTAGATTTCAAAGATATCAGAACGAGATTCAGAAAGTGTGGAATTGTGATTCCTAGTGTCTAGGAACCAGACCTGTGGCTATTGCATCACAGAAACATGGATTCGTGATTGTGGTTGCGAACTAGAATCTCTACCTTTTGTGGATGATTCCTGTAACTATAATTTTTAAAAATTCAATTTCTTTAAAGAAGAACTTGGGACCTGCCTGAGTCATGTGGTCTTATCCTGTCCCAGATCTGGTGGGTAACTTTTCAAATCCTGGATTGGTTACCATAATTGCTTATATGTAGGATAAGTGCTATGGAGTTCTTTTAGTGTTGGTGGGCAATGCAAGATTAGAAATAGAACGAATGAGTTGTGTAATTTGTTGTTCACTTCATTTATGGGCATAAACATTGAGACCTTAATTGTGGCTTTTGTAAGTTCATAGACAAATTGGAAGCGATAATCTGCATGCATTTTGGAATGTTTTCTTGTGAACTTGCTCATTTTACATATAGATGCACATGACTTGTTGAAATATGGTTTTGCTTCATTGGACTTTTATCTATTATTAGGATCATGGTGCTTCTTTGGCAAATGCACCTGGTTAAAGTGCATTGTGATTCTTGCAGGGAGACATTCATCAACACATTCATGCTGCAGCTTGCAGTGTTGTCGAATCACTTGAATGGAAGGGACACACATATACGCCAGATTAGAGTTTATGGACCTCGACCGTAAGTAATATCCAATGCAGCTCTGTATTTTACTTGAAATTCATTTTTAATCAGATTAAGCCTGAGCATGTATTTACACCATCCATGCTTTCTTGCAGGAACCCAGTTCCTCACCAACCATTTCAATTTACTTCCAAGGAATTTACCATGTACTCCTCAATACGATGAACTCCATTTGTGTTTCTGTTTCACTCCACACAATGTTAGCTTTCTTTTAATAGTTTAGTCACCCTAACTGAGGCATTATCTTCATAATGTTACTAGTCCTTTACAAGTATCCTTTCTTTGCATTTTTTAAAATCATGCTTATCAATTTCTGTATAATAGGTCTTCCTCAAAAAAACAAAATCTGTATAATAGGGGTCCGGGTTGGTTATGTTGTTTGCTGAACTGATTTAATGAATTAAGCTTGTGCTTGTCAAACAAAGAAGTTTTGCTTCACCATATAGCTGAAAAAAAAAAAGATTATGGAATTTGTCTAGCTCATTTAGGGCACAAAAGTGTCATTCACATCATTTGTAGGTGACATTTCTTGGAGATGCTACATTTTTCATGAAAATAGATTCGAGAGCAATGTCATCCCTCGTGGTGGTTAATAATACAAGTGTACCATAAAATAGCTCATTTGAGGATATTTCCTGTAGTGCCAAGAGGATTCTAGTGTTCCTTGTGTAAGCCATGTTATGGAGAAATAACGTAAGGTAATGACTTTATCTATTGCACTTCCACTGATGAGAGTGTTGGTTATACTTAGGAGATTAAGAGAAATTGGTTGGAAAGATAGTTGTAAATCTAAGAAAGGAGGCCTAGGTTTCAGAAATTAGAAGGCACGAACTTATCCCTAATTGGTAAATTGAGTTGGAATCTTGCTTGTTCATTGTCCTCCATGGAGACCGTTCTAGTGGAGGGAGGAATATATCAAAGAAAATGAGATTTGAGAAATTATCGCTTGCCAAAGGCCATTCTTGGGTTTGGTAGAGTAGTACCACATCTTGGGACTTGCTTTAAACATGTGAAAATGGCTTCTTGGTAATGTTTAGCACCTGTTCTTTTGGTAGGGGCTTAAGTGAAGGGGGCTTGCGAATTTTTTGGAAAATTCATTGGCATTGGGGCTGGTTTTGGAAGATACTATTGTAATTATGGCCCTTTCAAGGCCTTAAATCCAAGATTCCTTTGCTCAGTGGGATTGAGTGAACCTGATTCTAGGTGCTTGGCTCATTGGGGCATATAATCATATACCCCAAGTACATAGGGCAATGATATTCATCGATGAGAGAGAGAGAGAGAGAGATTGCTTACAAAGGTGTGAGGATCACCTTTGAGTTAGGGATATCCCTAGATTGTATGCCTCATGGATGATGTGCTGGCCAGAGCTAAGAGAAACAAGAAGAGCTTAGAACCTGAGTGCCTTAAGTGTGATGTTTCTATATAGGATGGTCATAACTCATGGGACATGAGTCCATACCGTGACACAATACCACCCCATGGCATGTCCACCCATAGTCACATGGGAAGCCAATCTTTTAATCAGTAATCCAACTAGGAAGAACTAGTGCACATGTGCCTTGAGAGGACCTCTGTATATGAGTATTTATATGACCCTAAGGGTGCACCTGTAATCCACTAACACCCGAGAATGATGGGACATTGTTTGGGGTGACTTTGATAAAGCCACATTATATGTCCTGCTATAGATTGTGGAGCATAAGCTTGTCGAGTCATTATGAGAGAATGGACTATCCTTCTAGAGTAGCCCAGTGGAGTACTCTAGTAACCTAGATTTCAAGCCTAGAGATCTCATTTGCCATTTGGTCATTTTATTTTGATGCAACAATGAGTATTTATGATAGAAAATGATTTATGGATTTTTGAGAATTTTTTAAATTTTTTGAATTTTTTTAGGAACATGAAAAGGGAGTTTTTAACTTTGTATTGCCCAAATTCCAAACAAGGACAGCTAGTGGGGTGACTTAGATGCCACCCAAGTGGTCATAGGGACGACGTGTGACACCGCCATAGGCCCACCTAGGGCTAATGTCATGATAACGTTAAACCCATATGGAGGTCCTTCCTTGTTATTTGCTGATTTGTTAAATTAAGTTATAAAGTTTTAAATGAGTAAAATGTTTTGTAAGTTGACTTAATTAGTCACATGTGTTTTTGGTACACGTGTAATCTTATTCACATGTGCTTAGGATTTTGGGCATGCTACGAAATTTTGGCTTAAACCTTAATCCATGAGAGAAGTGAATTTTTTAAGTGGCTTTTTGTGTGGCATCACCTTATTGGCTTAAGCCCATGTGAATTTCATGAAATGACTTCATCCCATTGGATGAAAGCAAGATATTTTCAAAATTATTTGAGGGGCATGCCCCTACTTATTCATTCCTTATTTAATTTCAAAATTCACCATGGGCACTTTTGGAATTGAGAAATCACATTTGTGAAAAAATTTTCTCTACAAAAGACAATTTGGTAAAATGGCTAATCTAGGGTTTCTTTAAGGAATGATAACGGTGTGAAATCTTATCCTTTGATGTTGATGGGTAGACAAGTATGAGTGGCTCGGATCAAAGCCCTCTCATGTGCCATAGATGATGAGCATCAAGGGCCATGATCTATTCAGTTCACTTGAATTGCCTCCTCCCCCTCCCACTCCCACGCCTTATTCTCTACACACTTGAGAACTTATTTTAGAGAGGGCAGAGAGCTGCACGCCCCCCATGGTGCTTTCTTGTTCCTTGTTCCATCCTGTGGTGAGTTTTGCTCACCATAGCCATTGAAGCTTCCTCTCATGGTGTCTAGGACTTGAGGTAACTTCCATAGCTTCATTCCTTTATTTTCTAGAATAATTTGATCATCTTCTTCTTGCTTGTAAGTTCTATTTTACAATAGCCTCTTCATACTTGTACGCTTGAGTATTCATAAATCTTAAGCCCCTCGTGAAACTATGCATTTATATCATGATATGTGCATAGTCTGGTTCAATACTTTACACCTAGACACCATCTTCTTGTTTTTCATCACCTAATTTTTTTGTTAGATTTCTTTTAGCATATCAGCAAACATTTGTGTGTATCTGAGTACCATTTTGTTGGCCCTTGATCCTTTATTTCCTTAAGTCTATGGCCATATCCACTCATATAGTTCAAGTTTTTTGTAACTGACTTTTGCTCACTATTTTGAACATCAAAAGTTTCTCAGTTTCATTTTAAAGTTAATCTAGTGCATTTCAAGTGTGCATAAGGTTCGCATTTGAAAAGTGAGATCAGCCATTGTGATATGAGCTATCCTTGCCTTCATCCGTGCCCCTAAAAGGTTCACTTGTGTGACCCAGGCACAAAGCGTTCGACCATCTGCATCCCACTATTATTTTGCACTTAGTTTATGTAACTATGAGTTCATTTGTGTTTTATGTGATTAAGAGTTGGTTATGTAAAGTTTGAGGTTGGTTTATGTGAAAGTGAAAAATGTATGTGCAGTCTATGTAAAAGTGTATGTGCTAAGTGATATAATTTTCTTCTATGAGTACTATGTGTTTGTTTTTATGACTTGGGGACTCCATAGTTGCATTTCTTTCCTTTTTAGTGGTATTTGAGTATTTGTAAATAAAAAATTGTGGCTGTAATAGTGAGTGAAGTTGTTTGAGAAAAAAATGTTTGTAATGATTTTAAGTAACTAGTACAAGTATTGTAAAGGAGCAATCTAGACTATATATCACCATACTTGCAAGTATATGAAGACAAGTTTGATGATGGGCAAAAACTGATAATGGTTTGCGTTTCGTGAGGCTTCCATACAAAGTTATCTACTGCTTGGCAAAAAATTTGGGAGCGTGGTCATCCTTGGACAGTTTGATATAGTTGGCTTGCTTCCATTGCTGCTCACCTACTATGGATAGACTTCAACAACATTGGATTGGCAAAGAGATATGTCCAATGTGGGATTGAATCTGAACACCCTGACCACTTGCTACTGCAATATGGATTCTCAAACTTTTTATGGAAAATATTTTCAGCAAAGGCGCGTACTCTCTAGAGTTCAGCCTGTCGCATCTTAATTTGGGAGACACGGAAGTAGAGAAATATGTGCATATTTGAGAGTGAATCCTAGACTCGGGAGCATCTTCTACTAGATTTGTGATGGAGAGTAAGGGATGTGATTTTTTTACTCTTCCTAGTCCTAGCAGTGAGGTTAAATTAGGGTTGGAAGACTATGCATCCTCAGCCCTATTTGATGAAAGAGGTGGTTTGGATGACAATTCTTTTTTGGGTCAAAGACAAACTTAATAAGATTGATCAGGCACCAGGAGAAGTCAGATTTTGAAGGTATTCTAAGGGGTTACTCGGGGAATTTTTGGAGTCCTTTGCTGGACCTGTCAAAGCCTCTGGTAATGATGCTGAATTGCATGCCAACATGGTAAGGTTCTTAGGGCATATGCACTCCATTTCCATGGGTCTTGGATAGAGGCTTATTCCTACTCATCTTTAATTAGTGTTTTTGGTGAATATGAGCAGGATGACGTTCAAAAGGATGGTTGAATCCATATGTTTATGCCCTCATTTGGAAAACTTTAGGATTAGAGCCATCTATTTCTCTACCCATTTAAGTGTGACAGACATCCTGGTTTGATCCGCTGCTATTTACAGGCATGTCTGTCTTTTATACTTGCATATCTAGAGAAAACTGACAAAACACCATTATGACTGAAAAATTGATCCTGGTTGACCTCTATTCCGAAAAGTAGTATACAGTTTTCAGGATTGCATATAAAGTTGGCTATTTTCTCTGATATAACTTTTGACATGTCCAAACGGGGTTTTACCATGCAAAAGATGCAGACCTTTAAATATGGTCCTCCTCTTCCATGGATGTTTTCCCTATGGTGCCGTGTAATAACCCCGATGGTCCAGAGTAACCTCTCACTGTCTCATAAGCTTTGCTTCTCTTTCTCTCCCCTCTCTCTCTCTAGGGAGGAAATGCTGACTCCCACATAAGAAATCAAAGCATGCCATAAAATGACTTCCACATTCAACAGAAGAGAAAAGGAAATTCAAATTTTTATTAATGAGGTTTCAATGTAAACTTGCTATAGACTCCCTCTACCTCTTCTTTCTTCATATTTTCGAGAGAAAAGACCTTTTTACTTCTTTTGAGAAAAATTCTTTCCTCATATTCACTCTTTCCAAAATTTAAAAGAAGCATACCCTCTATATCTATGGTCATAAATGGACAGTGTGCATACAGATAGTGACTCGTGATACTCTATTCCAGTTCTGAAATTGCATTCTTGAAGCAAAGATAAGCCCACCAAAAATTGCATGGGAAATTAAACTGCAAGAGATGGAGATGGGAGTTCCCAGTAGATTTAGGCAAGGGTAAGAAGAACCTGTAAAACAAGGATTCCAAAACCTCTTGAAATTTTGGGTTGTTAACGGCAGAAAAAAATAGCATTTTCTTGAATTTTTGTAACTAATGCATTTATTTGTATAGTGATTTAAAAAACGGATTGCTAAGTGCTTGGGTGGCCGCTTAGGCAGGCCAGTGCTTTGGCATAAGTAGCCAAATTAGGCGAATATCTTTGGGTGCTGTCTAGGCGCTCGGGAACCCGCCTAGGTGGCTGCTTGAACCTGCCTAGGCACCTGCCCAGGGTTGTGCCTTGCCTATGGGAATGCTCTTTGTTGAGAGCAATTTTTTATCATTTTTTTTAATACTAAAAAATAGTGGGTTTATAGGTTCATTATAGCCTATTTTAGGGAGAGAAGGGTAACAATTTATTTCTTTCTATTGGGCCGGCTGCTCAGGTTTTGGGTGCTTGCCTTAGTGTTGCGCGGGCTAGACCCCCTGCCTAGCGCTTTTTGAAACATTGTATTTGTAACACCTACCAAAAACGAAAAGACATGTTAATCTAGAATATTAATAGAGTAAGTTGAAAATTACTAGGAGTGTCAAGGTATTAGACAGGTTGATGTTTGGTTAAATCTACATAACCTTGTCCAATTAAAGGTTGTCAAGAGTAGACCTTTGGGAAGATGGGTTCCTCCAATACATGGCTCGCTTAAATTGAACCTGACGGAGTTCGATTGGTATTGTGTGAGAGATTTTTTGGGAAATGTCATATTTGGTTTCTCGTGGCCTCTAATTGTGGCAATAGCCAACCATGCTGATTTAGCTGCACTTCAAGGGCTTAAGATATCCTCAAATCTAAGAACTTAGGACTGCCACGTATTGTGGAGGGTGACTCCTTGAATGTCATCAAATGATGTACAAAAGAGCAAAATGTGTCTTGGTATGTAAAACCGTTGTGTGAGATTGTAGATTTGGTTGGGGGTTTGATGGTGTCTTTCCAACATGTTTCCAGGGAAGCAAATGCTTGGGCTGATTCTTTAGCTAAGAAAGGAGTGTATTCGTCTTTGATTGCGTCTCTGATAATAAAGTTTTTAGCATTGATAAAAAAAAAAAACATGTAAAACAAGGATTCCTAAACCTCTTAATATGAGAGATTAAGAGCTAAATCAATTTTTGCAACATGTTAAGATCTACATTTTTGAAAATTTTAATTAGATCTTGAATTTTTTTTAAGGAATGCATTTAATTTGTACCAAGCTTGTTCTCTCTCTTTACATTTGGATTTTTCCCTTGATCAATTTTTTATAAAATATGTAGATTATCTTTGCACATATTGTTAAAGAGAGTTGAAATCGAATCCTTGGAGATCCGCTGTTGGCTTGCGCAAAAATTTTGGATTCCAAGCTTTTCGATGTGAGCTACGAACAGATCCCACTGATGCTTTCCAAACAAATGGCATTTCTCATACTAGAAGGATTTGTCCAAAGTCATTTATCGAACAATTTAAAAAATCCCCAACATATTCGAATTGCAAGTGTCATCTATGGCGCTCTCTGGCTTTGGAATCCATCAGCTTGTTGGGCCATAAGCAGTGACCTAACATGACATGGCTGCAGATCATGTGTAAGAGGTGCCTGATCATAAACCTGGTTGGGCAGGTGTGTTGACTATAAATAAGGGATTGAATTTGAAATGTGCAGCCACCAAAGACATGGGTTATTGTAACAGCCATAGGACATGTAAGCGTGGGTGTTTTCCTAAGCAGATGGTTGATTGGGATCTGAGCCGGGTAGCTATTTATGTTTGAATTAACATGCACGGACAGTAATGACCATTGGAGTGGATTCACTAGACCTGTATCACCCATAATGAGCTATGAAGGCAATCATTGATGGTGGGCTAGTGTAGTTGGCACATTACATGCTGGGCAGTAATGTGTGCACAGACCTCAATGGCCGATGTAAATGAGGGTAACTCTGTGGTTACACACCGTGGCCATATCAGCACCTTACTTGGACCCTTGAGGTGTAACTGTATAAGACCAAGTGTATAGTGCCCGTGCCCTAAGCTCGAACTACACCATTTATCCATTGCTTCTGTGTACCTTGCGTGTATGGTTGTTCCGTTTGCCTTCGTTTGGTTTTGAATTAGGCTTGGCTTTGCAGTGTTGGCTAAGAGGAAAGTATCCCCCCTGATAACATGAATACTGGAAGAAGTGAAGGATGAGGATTGGTTCACCAAAGAAAGCTTTATCCTAAAATAAACCACCCTTCAAAACATTTCTAAAATATATTAAAGGTCATGCTTTTTTATTTCTTTCCATGATTCATCGCTTGTAAATTTGCTATGGATCGAATTGGACAAATTTGAAATACTTCAGGACTCGAAGCAAATAAGGTTGGTTTCTAATTCTTGAGAAATTAGGGCTTAGGTTGATGATTCCTTGAATTATGCAAGGACTACCTTGAATGATAGGGATAACCAATTGAATTTCAATCCTGTTGATTCAAATTATGGGTTCAATAAACTAAATGATGCGATCGATTAGGTCTCAAACTGGAAATAATTTAGGTGTTGTGACGATAGGGCCATGAAGGAATTAAAAGATTTCTCTCTACTGAAAGTCCAGTAGCCTTCACTGTCACCCCTATGATTGCATGATTTAACACGTTTGGCAGTTTTTTTTCCGTAAGTAATATGATTAATGTTGGGTGATTACCGTGTGGGGTCGAGCCCCATTAGGAGTGAAAAGGAAAAAAAAAAGACCCAATATAATAAGAAAGGGTTAGAGAGAGAGAGAGTTTTCTTTTAGAGAGAGAATATAGTGGATGTTTTAAAAGACAAAACAAAAGGGTTTTTAGAGAGACACCATTTTGTAAGGAAAGATAGGGTTCTTTGGAGGCTTTTGGAGAGAAGAAAGTGCAAGTTTGTAGCAAGGTTTCCATCACCATTCTCAGGTCATCCAAATGTCATTTTTGCTATCTCTCACACTCAACACTCGGCTAGAAAATCGGAACAGCTGGTGTGCTCTCCGATTGCATCTCCAAGCCATTGGAAGACTTTTTTTTTAGGGCTTTTTGATGTGGGAAAGAGATGATATTGTTGGTGTATATTCTCGAAGTTATTGTTGTTTTCTCATTTGATTGTTAAGTCTTAAGTTTTGGGCAAAAACTTGAGAATAAACTATATTGTAACCTTCATTTGATTTTAGTGGATTCCTCTATCGGATTTGACTCGTGGTTTTTCCCTTCACATTGAAAGGTTTTCTACGTTAAATATTGTGTTGTCATTGTGTTTGGTGGAACTTTCCTTTTTGTGATTTCTGTTTTCTTGACACTTAGCAAATCGTCATTTTTTCGGTATTTGCACAAACATACATTGTGATATGTTTTTACCTTTGATTCACACATAGAAGGGATGGGCATTGCTTCCCAACAAATGGTATTAGAGCATTTGCACATTGAGTGTTTGTTTTTATCCGTGTGTGAATTAAAGACATTTGCACATCAAGTGTTTGTTTTTATTCGTGTGTGAATCAAAGATGGATGCAAATGCCTCTACACGGATGATTATTTTGAATGGGGGTAATTGGTCAATTTGGAAGGCCAAGATGGAAGATCTTATCTATTTAAGAGACCTTTATTTACCAATTGAGGGCATAGAGAAGAAACCGGAATCATCACCGATGATGATTGGAAGAAGTTAGACCAAAAAACAATTGCTTGGATCCGGCAATGGTTGGATGATATTGTGTTCCACCATGTATCAACGGAAACTAGTGCAGTTTCCTTGTGGAAGAAATTGCATGATTTGTATGAGAGAAAGACTGGTCGGAAATAAGGTATTTTTAATTAGAAAACTTGTAAACTGAAAACGGGTCGATTGCGGAGCACTTGAATGAAATACAAAGCATTGTAAATCAGTTGGCGGCTATGAAGAAGGTGCTAGTTGATATGTTGTAAGCATTGTTGTTGTTGAGCTCATTACCTGACACTTGGGAGACCCTCGTTGTATCCTTTAGCAACTCGGCACCTGATGAGTTGTTACCATGAGCCAAGTAACAAATAGTTTGTTGAATGAAGAAGTGAGAAGAAAATATTCAGATTCCTCCCACTCACACGCATTAGTCACTGAAGAACGAGGAACACTGAAGAATAGAAAAAATCATAACTAAAGTAAATCAAAAGGAAGATCCAAGTCGAGAAAAGGAGTGACGAGTTACTATTGCAATAAGCTCGGACATATGAAGAAGGAGTGTCAAAAATTCAAAAGAGATCAAAAAGAAAGAAAATATGGTGATAGAAACAAAGAACATCAGGAAACCACAATAGTTGCATCCGATGAAATTTTAATATTCTCTACTTGTGGTGAAGGTTGTGTCAGTACAACATGTGATGATTCAAATTGGGTGATTGATTCAGGAGCATCCTTCCATACTACTCCACACAAAGATTTCTTTATCATGTACAAGTTGGGAGACTTAGGTTCGGTAAGGAAGAGAAATAATAGAGTATCTAAAATTGTTGGAATGGGTGATGTTTGCATTACTACCAATACTGGCTACAAGTTGGTCCTCAAGGATGTGAGACATGTTCCAAATCTTAGATTGAATCTCATATCAACAGGAATGCTTGATGATGAAGGGTATGAGTGACACTTTGGCAATAGAGTGTGTAAGTTGAAAAATGGCTCTCTTGTTGTGGCAAGAAGCAAGAAATGCTGCTCTTTCTACAAGATCGAAGCCCACCTATCCACAGGTGAGGTGAACATTGCCTTTGAAGAATCTCTATCTGATTATGACATCAGCGACTTGGTCACATGAGTGAGAAAAGTTTGGAGATTTTGGTGAAGATAAATTCTATTCCAAGTCTCAAAGGTATGTCCTCAACTCTTGTGATCATTGTTTAGTAGAAAAGCATCGTAGAGTTTATTTTTCACATTCTAAAACTCACGGGATAACTGAAATATTTGATTTAGTTTACTCTGATGTATGTGGCCATATGTCTGTAAAAACTCTTGATGGTGCTTTGTATTTTGTCACTTTTATTGATGATGCATCCAAGAAGGTTTCGAGCTTTACCATGAAGAGCAAAGACCAAGTATTTGAAAATTTTCAAAAGTTCCATGTTATGGTTGAAGTCCTTGAAATGCCTTCGTACAGATAATGGTGGAGAGTACACCTCAAAGAAATTTGAAGACTATTGTGTCAAGCATGACATACGACATGAGAAGATTGTTCCCTCCACACCGCAACATAATGGTGTTGCAGAAAGAATGAATTATACCATAATGAAAAGGGTTAGAAGCATGCTTGCCTCAGTTAAGTTACCAAAAGAGTTTTGGGGTGAAGCTATGAATACGGCATACTATTTGATAAATCTATTTCCTTTGGCTCCATTGGAAGGGGATGTGCCAGAAAGAGTGTGGACCAACAAGGATGTATCCTACTCACACTTGAGAGTCATTGGATATAAGATTTTCATACATGTACCTAAAGAGCATCGAAGCAAGTTAGATGACAAAGCAACCCAATGTGTATTTCTGGGTTATGAAGATAATAAATTTGAGTACAGGTTGTGGGGTCCCAAGGCCAAGAAGTTGCATAGAAGCCGAGATGTGATCTTTCGTGAAAACCAAACGATTTTCGAATTTGATAAGGAGGAACCGCCAAAGAGGGTTGTAGATGACCTACCAGAAGCACAAGCCCCTTTACCCATACATAATGATGATGGGCAGCAAGTTCAAGATGAAGATGACCAAGTTTGGGGTGATGAGATTCCTCAAAATGATGATGTTGAGTAAGGGGAGCAGCCTCATCACGAAGAACAACCTATGGTGAGAAGGTCACAAAGGGAACGAAAAGCCTCAATAAAATATCCATCATCAGATTATGTCACACTCATTGAAAGTGGTGAACCAGAAAGTTTTAAAGAAACTATGGTACTTGAGCAAAATGAACAATGAAAGAAAGCCATGCAAGAAGAACTTAAATCCTTGCATAAGAATGAAACCTCTGAGCTTGTTGAGCTACCAAAAAGACGAAAAGCTTTGAAGAACAAGTGGGTATTTAGGTTGAAAAATGAAGATGACAATAAGAAAATGAGGTATAAGGCAAGGCTGGTTGTCAAGGGATTTGGGCAGAAAAAAAGTGTTGATTTTGATAAAATCTTTTATCCCGTTTTGAAGATGACTTCTATTTGCACCATCCCAGGTCTAGCTGCTAGTCAAGACTTGGAGATTGAGCAGTTAGATGTCAAGACAACTTTTTTGCACGGAGATCTAAAGGAAGAAATATATATGGAACAACCAGAAGGTTTCCTAGTGAAAGGCAATGAGCACATGGTATGCAAATTGAAGAAGAGCTTGTATGGATTGAAGCAAGCGCCACGACAATGATACAAAAAGTTTGACTCTTTTATGATGAGTCATGATTTTATTAGAACTACTGTAGACCACTGTGTTTACCTCATAAAGTATTCTGAGTCTTCATTTATTATTTTCATGTTATATGTTGATGATATGCTTATCGTTGGTCAAGATGCTAATTTGATTGACATGTTGAAAAAATAATTTAACAAGGTTTTTGACATGAAGGATTTAGGGGCTACAAAACAAATGTTAGGCATGACAATCAAGCGTAACAGGAAGAACAAAAAGTTGTGGCTATCATAAGAAAAGTACATTGAGAAGGTAATTGAAAGATTTAACATGAAGAATGTCAAGTCAGTCAGTTCACCATTCGCTAGACACTTCAAGTTAAGTGCTAAGTTATCTCTAACCAACAATGAAGAGAAGAAGGAAATGGAAAAGATCCCCTAGACTTTAGCCGTAGAGAGTTTGATGTATGCTATGGTGTGCACAAGGCATGACATAGCACATGCCACCGGTGTAGTTAGCAGATACTTAGCAAATCCATGCAAACAACATTGGCAAGCTGTAAAATAGATTCTAAGGTGTTTAAGAGGCACATCTAAAGTTTGTCTATGTTTTGGAAACTCATCACCCTTGGTGGAAGGCTATACAGATGCGGATATGGCCGAAGATCTTGATAGAAGAAAGTCTACTTCGAGTTTCTTGTTTACTTTTGCAAGAGGACCCATTTCTTGGCAATCAAAGTTGCAAAAATGTGTTGCACTTTCGACTACAGAGGCAGAGTATATTGTTGCCGTAGAAGCCTGTAAGGAGATGCTATGGTTGAAGCGTTTTCTTATGGAGTTGGGTTTGAAGCAAAATGATTATGTAGTTAGATGTGACAGTCAAAGTGCCATTGATCTGAGCAAGAATGCTACATTCCACTCTAGGACCAAGCACATTGAGGTGCGATACCATTGGATTCGAGATGTATTAGAAAATGGGTATGAAGATTTTCAAAATCCATACTGATTGGAATCCGTCAGACATGATGTCGAAGACAGTGCCAAAGGAAAACCATGAGTTATTCAAAGCCTTGGCAGGCATGGGTGCCATGTGAGCATTCAGTATAGGGGAGCCCTCCTCATGGGTCTGGAGGGGGAGTTTGTTGGGTGATTACATTGTGGGGTCCAGCCCCATAAGGAGTGAAAAAAAAAAAAAAAAAAAAGACCCAATAAAGTAAGAAAGGGTTAGAGAGAGAGAGTTCTCTTTTAAAGAGAGAGAACATAGCAGGTGTTTTAAAAGATAAAATAAAAGGGGTTTTTTAGAGAGACACCATTTGTAAACAAAGATAGGGTTATTTGAAATTAGAGAAGAAAGTGCAGGTTTGTAGCAAGGTTTCCATCACCATTCTCAGGCAATCCAAAGGTCATTTTTGCTATCTCTCACGCTCAACACTCAGTTGGAAAACCAGAACAGTTGGTGTGCTCTCCGGTTGCATCTCCAAGCCATTGAAAGACCATTTTTTTGGGGTTTTTGAGGTGGGAAAGAGATGATATTGTTGGTGCTTGTGAGGCAACTTTGTATCTTCTCCAAGTTATTGTTGTTTTCTCATTTGATTGTAAGCCTCAAGTTTTGGGCAACAACTTGATAAGAAACTATATTGTAACCCTCATTTGATTTTAGTGGATTCTTATTTCGGATTTGCCCTGTGGTTTTTCCCTTCACATTGAAGCGTTTTCCACGTTAAATGTTGTGTTGTGATTGTGCTTGATGGAACTTTACTTTTTGTGATTTGTGATTTATATTTTCTTAGCACTTCACAAATCGCCCTTTTTTCGGTATTTGCAGAAACATACATTGTGAGATGCTTTTACCTTTGATTCACACATAGAAGGGAAGGGCATTGCTTCCCAACAATTAAGATGTCCAAATTTTTCCTCTTCAAAAGGCAATGAGTAACTGATTTGCTAGCTCTGAGAAAGATGACCTTTGGTATTACATATGTTCGGGCAAGAAAAGAGAAGGATTTGTGCCCTTGAAGTTTGTTCAAACTCCAAAAAGCCTAAACAGGCTAACGTAGTTTTTTTTTAACAAGGCCTTTGTATATTAACATGCATATATGCCATTCTATTTTACTTAGGTTCAAAACGTATTTAAAATAGTGACACATTTCCACTTAGCTAAAGATAAAAAAAGAAAAAAAGGAAAAAGAAAATAGAACAATTGTTTCACATGATATCTCCAATTGTATTATTAAAACCACCAAATGGTCCCCTGCAGTGTTCTTATCGGTCTTGACCAAGAATCCTTGTATCTTGGCTATTGAGAAGAACTCCTCAACTATCCAGGCATGTAAAGTTATACCCAAGACCTTATTCATGTTTTTTATGGTTTGATGGAAGAAGAACCTGGCTGGGTAGCCCATCTAGTAACAACTAGCAGAGAGCCTTTGCTTACCTACACTTAGGGTCTCTACTTCTAAGCTCAATGAACAACTGACCCCTTTGTTTCCCATAATTCGAACGTCTGATTATTTAGGCCTTTCAAGTTTTTGGTTGGGAATCCACAAGGGTTGTACCGAGGACCTGCATTCTCTTCTTGAGATCATCCTTAGAAACTTTGAGATGTATACGACCTCCTAAGGTTCTTGTGGAACAGTTCTAGGATGCTTGAGTCTTTTGTTCTCTCTTGTTCCCAGTAAGACTGAATTGCACCTGAGGAACAAAAATGCTTGAAACTTCTTTTGGGCTTATGCTGCAGGGTGAGGATGAGTTTTTCTTAGGACTTTCCTCCTCTATGGTATGTGGGTTTCCATTGTGTTAAGAGACCACCCCCTTTCTCTTCTTTACATTATGTCCATAGTTCTTGGCAATAGGCGTGGGATGGGTATTGAGACTGTGGGATCATAATAGGCTAAAAGCTCCTTATGGTTAGGATTGCTTCATGTTCAACTTGAATTTTAAGAATCTTGATCTTAACATGTTGTGGAGCTGGATCCCAACTTTTTGGGATCGCATGATAATTTTTAAACGTCCAAGACCGATATGGTAAAAGCATATGTTTTATTTTTGAAAAATATATAGACCTGATTTTGCGACGTAATTACTTTCTTTTTTAATGGACATACATTTAAGACTTGTTTCATTATAAATAATCAACCTAATATGAGTATGATTTACATCGACCAATCCTAAGGGATTGGGTTATGTTTTCCCCATATCGGAGTGAGATCCACCCAAGGTCCAGTTCTTGTTGTCCGGGATCGCCACCTAGTTGGGAGATCATAGTAATTATGAGCATGTCACCATAGTCTACCAAGAATCTTCATCATGACTCGGAATCCAGCAAATCTCTAGTAGTTACCAGTCTTTTGGCGTCACTCAAGCTTACCCACTCATCAATAAGAGTTCAGTTCCCCTTGGGGGGCGGGGGGCATTGAAGAAGGCTGAGAGAGCAAACAAATCCAAAAGATAGTGACAAGAAAATCCAGCTCTATGAAACGTCAAAATATTTATCTCCGACTCAAACTTTGACAATCTTAATTTTGGTCCCTTGTCACAAAACAAAGGCTTTTATTTTGTAATGTCCAAATAGACAAGAAGGGTTAGCGTGAAGCTGAGATGATGATGTTAAGATGGATGAGTGGCAAGACATGAAGGGATGTGATAAGAGATATGATGAGAGAAAGTAAACTTGAGTGATCTGATGAGAGAAAGTAAACTTAGGCGATATGGCTCCAATAGGCGATATGATGAGAGAAAGTAAACTTAGGTGGGCTGGGCATGTGCAACACAGACCTAGTACAATACATGTTAAGAGGTATAAGTTGGTTCAACTATAAGGCTAAAAAAGAGTAAAGGGTAGACCCAAACAGGCATAGTTGGAAGTAGTGAGAAAAGTTATAGGGACTTATGGCCTCATTGAGGGTATGGCACTTAATAGAGCAGAATAGTAGACCACGATTCGTGTAGTCCATGTATAAACCAGATGTCTTTATTTTACAAGAGACCAAACTTCCCAGCCCTTATATGATAGGTGCTCGGGAAGTCTGGGGCTCTAGTTCGTTGTGTTACGAGGGTATTGATTCTGTTGGGGCATCGGGTGGGCTATAGGTGTTGTGGAATCCTCAGATGATGCAAAGTTTTAAGGTTTTAAAAGAGGGTAAATGGTTAGCTATACTCTTTAATAGTCTTGAGTCTGACTTTTCGTGGGGTCTTTTGAATGTTTATGGTCCAAACAATATTGCTCTCAAAGCTGGGTTTCTCAATGTGTTATCGGGGGTTTTATCTCTATTTTAATTTCCATTTTGTGCGGGGGGTGATTTTAATTTAATTAGGTGGCCTGCGAATTCTTCCTCAGGAGGCCGGATTAACCATACTATGAGAATGTTTAATGGTTTTATTCAAAACCATGGCTTGGTGGATTTACCTTTTGTTATGAGCTTCTTTTACCTGGACCAATAATAGTTATGAGAATCTTATCATGACCAAAATTGATAGATTTTTGGCTTCTAATGATTTTTTGGAAAGGTTTCCTTTAGCCTTTGTGATGGCCTTGCTTAGACTATCTTCAAACCATACACCTCTTCTTCTTCGGTCCAAGTTCTCTCTTACAGGTCCGAAGCCTTTTCAATTGAAGATTGGCTGGTTGGATGAGACGGGTGTGATGGATCTTATTAGGAGGACTTGGGAGAATGCAATTACTTTTGGCTCCTTGGATTTTCGGCTGCACAAAAAATTGTTATATGTGAAGCACAAGCTGATTGAATGGAAGAAGGAAAATAAGTATCAATTGGGGGCTAAGATTGATAGTCTTTTGGAGGATATTAAGGGGATAGACCAAACTGTGTAGATTGGAGGGGTTTACTTTGAGTTACTCGCTAGTGAGAGAATTGGGAAAATTAATATTCTGAATGTACTTCGTAGGTCGGAGGAAATTTATTGGTGACAAAGGTCTTGAGTCAAATGGCTGAAAGAGGGCGATCTGAATACAAAGTTTTTTCATTCTATTGTCTGTGCACGCAGGCGACAGAATGATCTCTCAGGTCATACGATTCAAGGAGTTATGCAAGAGGAGTTTGATAGTCACAATTTGGCGATAATTAAGCATTTTTTAAAGGCTTTTTTGTCGGAAGTATGTGCTACCTCTAAAATGAGTCGTATTCCCTTTAAAACTCTTCCAGAGACAGTTGCAGTACAACTTGAAGTTGAGGTCTCAATGGAGGAATTGAAATTAGTTGTTTTTTCGCTGGCAGGAGATAAGGCACCTGGACCTGACAGCTTTCCTATGTGTTTTTTCCATAGGTTTTGGTCTATGCTGTGAGGGGAACTTTTATCTATGGTACAAATTTTTTTGAATAGGTGAGAAATTTTTAGAGGTGTTAACTCTACTTTCATTGCTCTCATTTCAAAAAAATATGTTATTAAGGAGCTCTCAAATATCATACCTATTTCGTTATTATCTAATATGTATAAAGTTGCGACAAAGGTGCTGGCTATGCGATTGAAAAGAGTGCTGAACAATTTTATTTCTGGTCGCCAAACAACTTTTATTCAGAATAGATTGATTACTAATAGTGTGTATTAATTCCTCAAGAATGTATCAACTCCAGGACTCAAAGCAAGGAACCAAGAGTTGTTATTAAACTGGACGTGGAAAAGGCATATGATAGAATAGAGTGGTACATTCTAATAGAAATTTAAAAATGCATGGGGCATGGGGTATGGTGAGAAATGGCGTATTTGGATTTATCGATCCCTCTCCTCGGCATATTTTTCGATTCTTATTGATGGTTGCCCCAAAGGCTTCTTTAAATCCTCCAGAGGTCTTCGTCAAGGAGACATTTATCGCCGTTTTTATTCACCATTTATGTAGAGTGTTTTAGCGTGATGATATCTAATGTGGTAAACAGGGGTAACTTTGTTGGTTTCCAGGTGGGGCAGAATGGTCATTATATTTCTCATCTACAGTATGCAGATGATACATTGATTTTCACAGAGGCAAACAAGGAGGACATTGAATTTCTAGGCAGGTTTCTAAGGCGTTGTGAGGTAGCAGTAGATTTAAAAGTGAACATTGCAAAACATCAATGGTGGGTATTAATTGCAATAGTGCGCTGACAGAGGAACTTGCATTGTTGCTTGGATGCAGAGTGAACATATTTTCCATAACTTATCTGGGACTCCCAATTTCTGATTTTAAGTTTCTTGTTTCAGTATGGGATAGAGTGATTCAACGATCTCAGACTAAATTGGATCTATGGAAGCCAAAATATTTATCACTAGGGGGAAGAGTGACTTTGGTTAAATCTTGCTTGTCAAATTTACCTATTTATCAGATGTCTCTGTTGAAGATGCCAGCAGGTATTGTTAAGAAAATTAAGAAGATGATGCGGTGTTTTCTATGGGGGTCTTCTGAAGAGAATAGGAAATATCATTTGTGAGATGGGATAGAGTGTGTACCCCTAAAAGTGAAGGAGGTCTTGGTATTCTAAGAGTATCTCTAATGAATGAGGCCTTGGTAACGAAGTGGTAGTGGAGGAGTTTGTTGTGTAAGGATCAACTTTGGTGTAAGGTCCTACTTGTAAAATATGGTAGTGACAAATTTGCAGTGTGGATTGGAGGCGGCAAAAGGAGTGCATCTAGATCTGTTTTTTGGAAGGATATTTTCCTGTTCAAAGCATACTTGCATAGAGATATTAGGTGGTGTGTGGGGAATGGTGCTAAAGTACCTTTTTGGCATAAAAAATGGTTAGGGGATAGACCTTTGAAGTCTTATTTCCAAGATCTGTTTGCAAAAGCCTCTTTTCCAAATGCTTTGTTATATGAATCTTATTAGTTTGTTGGAGGACAGGTGGTATGGAATGTCCAGTTTCCTTATAATAGAGGTAATGATTTTTTTATATAGCAGGTTTCGAGTTTATTTTTATCTTTAGAGGAGGTGGTACTGTGTGATTCTATTGAAGATGAAGTGATTTGGGAGCATAGTAAAGATGACATCTTTTCGGTTAAAGGAATATATTATCTCTTGCTTCACGATCACCATAGATGGTCGTTGTCTTAAATTTCACAAATATGGAAGTGGCCTATTCCCCACAAAGTTCAATGCTTTATTTGGTTGGCAGGGCAAAATAAAGTTTTGACTGTGGATAATCTCATTAAAAGAGGAAAAATGTTGCCAAATGTCTGTATTATGTGTAAGGAGGATGGGGAGTCAATCTCGCATTTGCTAATCCATTGTCAATATGCAACATACATTTGGCATCTTTTCTTAGCTGACCTTTTTGGGTTTACCAAAATTGAGGGCAAGGATCTGGCAAATAGTGAAAGGAGCTGTATGCTGGGAGGTGTGGAAAGAATGGCATAGGCGTACTTTTGAAGGAATTGGTCTATCATGTGATTGTCTAATTCAGCATATTTTTCATACGATTTGGTGTTGGCTGTCTGTTATGGAGAAAGGGAGAGGTATTAGTGAGATTGATGTCGAATTAATTTAGCCTATCTGATGGTCTTTAAGAGTTAAAGACTAGACCAGTTGGTCGTTGGATACCTCCACTACAAGACTGGTTAAAGTTAAACTTTGATGGCAGCTCCCTCGGTAACCTGGGAAGTGCAGGGATAGGAGGTGTGGTGTGTGATTGGAATGGATCTAGTGTGCTTGCCTATGCCGGACCTATCAGAATTGCCACAGCCAACATGGCATAGTTTAATGCCTTGCTTCAAGGATTACTCCTTATTAAAGCCTTGAATTTGGGTTATGATATTTTAGTCGAATGTGACTCCCAAAATGTGATTAGGTGGTGCAACAAAGATCAACGAGTTCCTTGGCTGTTGCGTTTGATTTGGGTCCAATTGGTGAAACTGGAAGGAGAGTTATCTTTATCATTCCTCACGTCTATGGAGAATCGAATAGGCTTGCAGATGGTTTGGCTAAAAGAGGTGTGACTATGGAGTCCTTTTCTATTTTGAATGATGTAATGAGTGAGTGATGTAACTGATTTTTTAGTCATTAATAATAATTAATAATATTTTTCAAAAAAAAAAATGATGATGATGATCAAACAAGCTCTTCAAATTTTAAGATTATGGTTAACTTGTAGTGCTCAAATTTTGAAAAAGATCAGAATATCTGGTGTACTCAAATGGACCCTTTTAAGAATGTTGCTAACAATAAATTAAATTGTATCGTTCATCTCCGGATTGAAGCGCCTTTTTCACTTTATATTTTAAAATGCTTGAATTAGAAAACACAATAACACAATCTCATTCCTAGGCGCCAACGATCTAATATATGGTCTGTTCATTTTAAACTAGCAATTTTAACCAAGTATTGTTAACTTGGTATGAATTTCTCCCAAGTAATCTAACATAGAAGAATAAAAAAACGAAGAATTATTTATGCAAAAACCAATTGAACACAAATTGGGGAGTCTACTACATGAACATATGCACTTCCTTTTTGAGTAGTGAATTGTTAACAAAAGGCCCTTCATTGAACCTTACCTTTTCTTTTTTTGTGGGTTGTATAAGTAGGCAAAGGTGTTTTTTTTTTTCTTTTGTTTGGGTAATTTAGCAACAGCAATCAAACTTGAGATGCAGCATTACTGCCGTCAACTACTAACCATTCAAGTCCAAGCCCAAGCCCAATTCCTAGGGAAAAGAGAGGTTAACACCCAAGTTTCACCTCAAAGAAGCTCAAATTGTGAGTCTTAAGGAGATGGGCTCGTTCAAAACTAAGGCTCACCTAAAAGAAAGAGGGAAGGTGGGACAATTCAATGACAATACTGTTATGACCTTATAACAGAAGGGTTCTATTGCCATTGAGTAATAGAAATAATTCTTCATGATAGGAAAAACATAGAGATAAGGGAACATAAAAAGTAAAGTAGAATGTGCCATGAAACCATATAGGAAAAAGGAGACGAAAAAAGGCAAAAAAAAAGATTTTATTAAAATGCGGAAACGGCCAATATTTATTTTTTTATTTGTTTGAAACAACTAGCATTTTAGTAAGCAATTTATTGTAAGGTGCTCAGCTTAAACAATCAAAATAAGCCTCAATACAATTTCGATGCCAAAACTTTACAAGGGTCTCAAAATCAATTTTCACCACTAAATTATAAAATGTAAACTTCAAAGATGGTCCAAATCGAACATATCTATAAGCACTTGAATATTTTGAAAATGGACGGTCTAGATGGTGCATTACATGCCAACATCTTGAGGACAAGATGATCATTTGAAGTATTTTCGAGCGTCGGAACAACCTTTTTTGATAGGTTTTTTATATGCGCCTCAAGTCTATAGTATATATTGACACCTTATATAAACTCTGTTTCTATTTAATAGAAAAAATGACCCGCATTTCAAAAAGGGTGCCGTTTGTATAGAGCCGAGGCTCTAAACAATTAGATTTGAGCCCAACTTTAGTGTCGAGAAATGTGGCTTCAATGCTAAAAATCTTTGCTTAGCCTAAAAATATATTTTCATCTTTCATTATAAAATTTAAAGCTTAAAAAATAGTGTAGATCGAGTAGATCTATGAAAACTTAAAAATTGACGGTTAAAAAAATATGTTACAAGATGCACTATTCCAAAACTTGAAATCCATTTTTTTTCTCGAGTCCATGCATCTTGATGTCGAGATGATCAATTTGAGGATAGTTGGGCATCAAAAAACCTCTTCTAGTAAAATTTCTGAGATAGGCTCTCATTTGATTGTTTATAGCCTAGGCTTTATATAAACTTTTCCCTTTTAAAAATCCATTAATTAAGGTGCATATACAATGGCCCCACAGGCATAACCATGGGGGAGCTTTTATGATATGAAATGTTTTAAATCAACCTTAATTCACTTTTTTAAGGGAGTAGTTGGCATACGGACGCCTCCGTAGGTGTAGAGGTAAAGTGCCCTTCAAATTTTATCATGGTATATAATTTTGATGTAATCTCAAAATCCATTTTTATCTCTAATTATAAAATTTAAAATTTAAAAAATGGTTAAAATCAAGTAGATCTATAAGCATATGAAAATCTTAAAAATGGATGGTGTAGATAATATATTGTAAAATGCACTATTTTTTAGACTTAAAATCTTTTTATTTTTCATAGTCATACATCTCGACGTCGAGATGATCAATCAAAAGGTTTTTCAACATTAAAACTTCCTTTTCCGATAGATTTTGAAGGGGTATCCGTAGTATAAGGTTGCATCCTTATATAAACTTTTTCCTTAAAATAAACCCATTTTCGCAAGGGCAAACTTTTTCCTTAAAATAAACCCATTTTCGCAAGGGCATGAACGTGTAACGTGATCATGTTGCAATGCGGCTTTTATGAACCATCATAGCGATGACATGTTCACCTCAATGTACAAACTGCGAATTTCTCATAAACTACTAACTCGGGCTAATTCATCTCCTACCTAGGGCTCAATAACAAATTATTATCAAGATCAGGCTGCCGATCAAACTTGTGAGGGGTTTTGTCTAGTTGAAATTGGTTTAAGTGTTGCTCATACTAGTTAGATTAAGTTTTAATAAAATAGGTATAATGGTAAAAACAAATAAAATATATTTAAAGAGTAATGATCTCATAGAGCCCTCCCACACCTATGTGTGCAGGACCCTAAACGATCACCATTAAATTTGATACAGATCTCTAGAAAAATTATCATACGGGTGTGGGACTTGACTTTTCTAGAGATCTGTGTCAAATTTAATGGTGATCATTTGGGGTCCTACACACATGGGTGTGGGAGGGTATCATAGGATCATTACTCATATTTAAAACTTCTTTAATTTTGTTAGCTAGTCTAACTGATTAAAACTAATGGATTTGATCGGCCAAAACAAGTCAAACATTAATTTTGTGCACTCTCAAACAAGACCTTTGTTATGCTCGCTTTGAACGTGACTAGCCAAGGCACCCATCTATGAGAGAAAAGTCTTGTGTCCTCATAATATGCTTTCTCTACACATAAGAAAAAGAAAAGGATAAGATGACCTCCACGTGTTGAACGTGAAGCCTCTCTCTCTCTCTCACACACACATACGCACAAGCGCATGCTCTCTCTACATATAAGAAGAAGAATACTAAGTGTTAGATGTGTGGCCTCTCTCCCAGTCTCACAGACATACAAATGGACACATGCACTCTCTCTACATATAAGAAGCAGAAAAAGAATAAGATGTCCTCCCAGTGCCCATGCGAGGCGCCCCTCTCTCTTATGAATTCATATGCTCTCTCTTTCTCCCTATGTATGAGAAGAGGAAAAAGAAGAAAACGAAGAAGGTGACCTCCAAGGGTTCGATGCAAGCCTCACACACATGCACAAAGATCCATATGCTCTCTCTCTCTTGGTCTCTCTATCTCTCTCTTCATAAGAGAAAAAAATTTCATAAGAGAAAAAAATGACAAAGATGACACCCCTCCCCCCCAACCCCTCTCTTAGTTTCAGAAACATACAGGCAAAAGCATACATTCTCTCTACATGGAAGAAGGAAAAACTAAAAAGACCTCCTCCAAGTTCTATTGCAAGGCCCCCTCTCTCATGAATCCATATGCTCTCGCTTTTTCTCTACGTATGAGGAGGAAACTAAGAATATGGACTCCAAGGGTTCAATGTGAGCCTCTATCTCACACACACCCATACTCTCTCTCTCTCTTTACATAGGAGATGAAAAAGACAAAAATGACCCCACACACACCCATACTCTCTCTCTTTACATAGGAGATGAAAAAGACAAAAATGACCCCAAGTGTTCCATGCAAAACCGCCCTTTTTGTACTTATAACAAGATCACTTCGAAGTGTTTTATGCGAGGTCTCTCACATACACATAAATGGAAGTACACATTCAATAAAAATTATTTTTCTTTCGTTTTTTAAAAGACACCCATAAGACATTGGGATGTTTACTTAAGAGACACGGTTCTTAACCAAGTAATGAATGAAGGAATCAAAATTGATTGAATGTAATGTAGTTTGAGATTCAATTGTATAAGCCAAATTACAACTATTACTCATGATAATATGAATGAAGATCCATTCAAACTCAATTGTAGATCTAACCATAGTTAACTACACCCCAAGAGCTCTGATAGGGTTTGCTAGCCACGACCAAGAACTCCACCTCCGCCCAAGCATTTCAATAGAGCAGCCGCCATCACCTCCACCTAGCAGCACTAACAACCACCATCACCACCGCCTAGAAGCAGTAGCAGCCACCACCATCACCCAGCAGTTGCTGCCATCACCGCTGCCTTGAGAAAAAGAGCCTTCGTCCAGAAGCAACAGCCACCGCCTCCACCATCTAACAACAGCAATAGCCAACGCCTCGCAGAAGCAGCCTTCACATAGCAGCAGCAGCAACCTCCACTTTGTGTCTATCTTCATCTCTAACATGCAACAATAATTGTTCATTTTGATCTTGCCTCCGTTGAGTCAGATCTAGCCTCTTTTGGGTCAGATATTCAACAAGGCAAATCTAGCTTCTGTTTCTTTTTCTTTCTCTAGCTTTACCTCTCTCTCTCTCTTTCACTTCCCTCCTCTTCCTATGAGGCTAGGTCTTCCAGCCCATTGTCCTAAGCATTTCTATGATATTTCATATTTAAGTGGTAGAGAGCTGTTTGGTATTTTTTTTTTTTGGAAGGTATTACAAAATATTTATACGCAAAAATGAACAGTGATTTTGCCTACCATCATCACCATCCAAACTCTTCGCACGGTCACAGTTTTTCGGTTGTGTTTCAATTTTCGTTTTTTCTATTAATCGGAATGATTTGAAATTTGAAATGTGTGTATATCTTAATAAAACACACCTAATAAAAATATGAAAAAAAAAATCGTAATATAAATTAACCAAAATACCCCCCGTAAATATTTTGGGGGTATTTTGATCAATTTATATTTTACGAATGATTTTAAAAAATAAAAATAAAAAATGAAATACTACTTGACAACTGTGACTATGAGATGAAGTTTGGATGGTGCTGAGGGTAGGCGAAATCACTGTTCAATTTTGCCTATAGGCGTTGGGAAGAGTTTTCACCTAGAGGCATTGAAAAGAGGTTATATATATATATATATATATATAAAAGATGGGCTTAGCCCACTCGATCACCTCACTCAGCTGCGCCCAATGGGGGTGATGAATGAGAAGCGAATCAACGGTCACGATGGAGGGGTTTGATCTTCATTCAAAATACATTAAAAAAAGCCATCTGACAAAAGACAGGAAGGCACTGACAAAGCCGTCCCTCTCTCTCTTGCGTACCTCACTCTCTCTCTATGCGGGAGAAAAATCTTTCCTTCTCTCTCTATGCAGGAGAATAATCTTTTCTTCTCTCTCTCTCTCTGGATGCCCTCTCTCTCTATATATGGTCCTTTGCCATTGAAGCCCATCCCTCTCTCTCTAAGCAGTCATTCGCCATTGAAGCTTTCGTTCTCTCTCTGTGCAACCCCTCCCTCTCTCTCTCTACGCGGTCCTCTGTCATTGAAGCCCCTCCCTCTCTCTCTACACGGTCCTCTGCCATTGAAGCTTTCTGCCTTTCTCTGTGCAGCCCCTTCCTCTCTCTCTCTACGCAGTCCTCCGCCATTGAAGCCCCTCCCTCTCTCTCTATGTGGTCCTCTGCCATTGAAGCTTTCTTTCTCTCTCTTTCTGTGCAGCCCTCCTTCTCTCTCTACGTGGTCCTCCGCCATTGAAGCTTTCTCTCTCTTTCTCTCTGTGCAGTCCCTCCCTCTCTCTACGCTGTCCTCCACCATTGAAGTCCCTCCCTCTCTCACTTTACACGGTTCTCCTCCATTGAAGCCAGTGAAGACCCATCTCTAAAGGTACTCTCTCTCTTATTTGATAGGTTTTAGTGAGAGAAATTCCAATAAATTACAGAATCGATGGTGTGAAGAATTAAGGAGATGGTGAAGTGATGACATTTCTTGGATTTTTGAGCCTGAGTTTTTTGTGAATTACTTTTTTGGAGGTTTTTCTTGCTTATTTTCGTAGTGTTAAAAACAATAGATGATTGTAGAGTTATGATTTTCTGTGCATATCTTTGTGAGTTCTTTAGTATGGAGGCAATATAAATCGGACACTGTTGGGTTGTTGTTCTGTGCTATTCCTAGCCGATTTTGTTCATGGAAGCTGCTGCAATTGTTTACTTAGGTTCTAGTTTCTGAACAATTTATTGGATCAAATTTTTCCATGCCTTGCCTCTTGAGTATGTTGTTTATTTTAGATATTTCATGCCTCAAGTTTGATATGGTTTGCATGTTTTTTGTATAATGTTATAAATTGGGGGTCTTTTCCCTAGTAAGTTTCATGTGATTTGCATGTCTTTTGTAGAGGAGGAGCTTGAATTTGAAGTGTTTGATGAATTTCCAAAGTGATGTATAATTTGGCAATCTAATTTTTATGTTGCCTTAATATTAAGTACTTGAGCACTTTCAAGTGTTTTTTGGGAATTACTTTCTTGGAGGTTTTTCTTGCTTATTTTCTTAGTGTTAAAACAGTAGATAAGTAGAGTTATGATTCTATCTTTGTGAGTTCTTTAGTATAGAGGCAATATAAATCGTACACTGTTGTGCTGTTGTTCTGTGCTATTCCTAGTCGATTTTGTTCATGGAAGCTGCTGCAATTGTTTACTTAGGTTCTAGTTTCTGAACAATTTATTGAATCAATTTTTTCCATGGCATGCCTCTTGAGTATGTTGTTTATTTTAGATATTCCATGCCTCAAGTTTGATGTGATTTGCATGTTTTTTGTATAATGTTATAAATTGGGGGTCTTTTCCCCAGTAAGTTTCATGTGATTTGCATGTCTTTTGTGAAGGCGGAGCTTGAATTTGAAGTGCTTGACGGATTTCCAAAAGTCATGTATAATTTGGCAATGTAATTTTTATGTTGCCTTATTATTAAGTACTTGAGCACTTTCAAGTGTTTTTTGGGAATTACTTTCTTGGAGGTTTGTCTTGCTTATTTTCATAGTGTTAAAAACAATAGATGATTGTAGAGTTATGATTCTCTGTACGTATCTTTGTGACTTCTTTAGTATAGAGGCAATATAAATTGTCCACTGTTGGGTTGTTGTTGTATGCTATTTTTAGTCGATTTTTGCATGTAGCATGGTGGGTTGAGAAAAATATGATTGGTATTCTTAAGATGAAGGTTTGAATACATGTATTTTTGTAATTTATAATTTCAAGTTGGATAAGTCAAAAAACTGAGATGGATCCCACGAATTCAGTAGGTGTGACATTTAGCACATGCCCAAATATTGGTAGCATTGATGAAATCCCTGATGGTGGCTGTCGCTCACCAAACAAAGGCCAATAAATAGAATGTGTAGGATTAAAGTTTGGAGAGAGTGCTGGAGGGATCGACAATGTCCCTTGTACATGGTTCTTCTATTTCTTGGCTTTTGTTTGGTGAGCCACAACCACCATCAGGGATTTCATTAATGTTGCCTACATTTGAGCATGTGCTAGATGTCACACCTATTGAATTCGTGGGATCCATCTCAGTTTTTTGACTTACCCAACTTGAAATTGTAAACTACAAAGATATATGTATTCAAACCTTCATCTTAAGAATACCAATTATATTTTTCTCAACCCACCATGTCAAATGCAAAAATCAACTAGGAATGAATAGCATAGAACAACAACCCAACAATGTACGATTTATATTGCCTCCATACTAGATAACTCACAAAGATACACACAGAGAATCATAATTCTACATATCTATTTGTTTTTAACACTATGAAAATAAGTAAAAAAAACCTCCAAGAAAGTAATTCCCCAAAAACACTTGAAAGTGCTCAAGTACTTAATAATAAGGCAATATAAAAATTACATTGCCAAATTATACATCACTTTGGAAATCCATCAAACACATCAAATTCCATCTCCGCCTCCACAAAAGATATGCAAATCACATGAAACTTACAAGGGAAAAGACCCCCAATTTATACCATTATACAAAACGCATACAAATCACATCAAACTTGAGGCATAAAAAATCTAAAATAAACAACATACTCAAGAGGCATGACAAGGAAAAATTTGATCCAATAAATAGTTTAGAAACTAGAACCTAGGTAAACAATTGCAGCAACTACCGTCAACAAAATCGATTAAGAATATCATAGAACAACAACCCAACAGTGTACGATTTGTATTTCCTTCATTATTAGAACTCACCAAGATACGTACAGAGAATCATAACTCTACAATCATCCACTGTTTTTAACACTATGAAAATAAGTAAGAAAAACCTTCAAGAAAGTAATTCCCAAAAAACTCAGGCTCAAAAAACTAAGAAATTTCATCACTTCACCATCTCTTTAATTCTTCATACCATCGATTCTGTAATTAATTGAAATTTCTCTCACTAAAACCTATCAAATAAGAGAGAGAGAGAAAGTACCTTTAGAAATGGAGCTTCACTAGCTTCAATGGCAAAGGACCGCGTAGAGAGAAAGAGAGGGAGGAGCTGCACAGAGAGAGAGAAGAAAAGCTTCAATGGCAGATGACCACATAGAGAGAGGGAGGGGCTTCAATGGCGGAGGACTGTGTAGAGAGGGAGAGAGGGATTGCATAGAGAGAGAATAAAAGCTTTTTCTCCTGCAGAGAGAGAGTGAGGTACGGGCGAGAGAGAGAGGAATGGCTTTGTCAATGCCTCTCTCTCTCTTGTTGGAGGGCTTTTTTTAATGTATTTCGGATGAAGACCAAACCCCTCCATCGTGACTGTTGATGCGCTTCCCATTTATCACCACCGTTGGGCACAGATGAGTGAGGTGAGCGAGTGGGCTATGCTCATCTTTTTCTATATATATATATATATATATATATATATACATATATATGAGTTTGTCTAGAGTTAAAAACCCCTTAAAATACAAAGATTAAAGTTAGAAAGGGTCATGATGGATATATTTATAAAAAAGATGATTACTTTTTGTTTAAAAATTTATTTTAATAGGTAATTTAATCATTAAGCAAGGGCAAATTTGAAATTTTTACAAATTACACTGTCATTTTAGAAGTTAGTGTTCTGGAATTTTATTTGTAGAGTGTCATTGTCTTTTAACAACAATTTCAACTTTACCTTTCATGAAGATTCTAGTAGTAATATTTACAAAATTGTCGTTACTTAATGATGAAGATATCATAAAAAGTAATCTTTTTTAAAAAGGGTGCAATTAGCATACAGATGCATCCGTACCTGTAGAGGTAAGGTGCACCTTCAAATTTTATCATGGTATATAATTTTGATGTAAAATGTTCTTAGGATTATCTCAAAATCTATTTTTATATTTAATTATAAAATTTTAAATTTCAAAAATGTTTAAAATCAAGTAGATTTATAAACATATGAAAATCTTGAAAATGGACGGTGTAAATAATATGTTGTAAAAATAATATGTTGTAAAATCCACTATTTCTGACACTTAAAATCTTTTTATTTTTCATGGTCATACATCTCGATGTCAAGATGATCAATCAAAGGGTTTTTCAACATTAAAACTACTTTTTCCAATAGATTTTTGAGGTACATCCGTAGTTCTACATATAAGATTGCAACTTTATATAAATTGTTTTCTTTTAAAAAATAGACTACAAAATTAGTAAATCCGCCATTCACAACTCTCGCTATCTTTAACATTTTGTAATTTGAAGGCGTGTGAAGTTTAGATTATATATATATATATATATATATATATATATATATATATATATATATATATGGAAAACACTACGCAACGTCTATAGGCGAAAATGAATACCCCCACTATGCAACACCTATAGGTGAAAATGAACAGTGATTTCGCCTATCCCCATCACAATCCAAAGTTCATCATGCGGTCATGATTGTTCGATAGTGTTTTATTTTTTATTTTTCATTTTTTTTTCTATAAATCAGAATGAGTTGAAATTTGGAATATGTATTCATAAAAAATAGAGGAATCTTTGAAAAATATAAAAAAGATATTTTCTTTGAAAAAAATTGATTAAAATACCCCTGAAAAGTTTTAGGGGTACTTTGATCAATTTTATTTTATGGATAATTTTTTTTATAGTTTTATTAGATGCGCCTCAATAAGATATACATACTCTCCAAATTTCAGATCATTCTGATTTGTAAAAAAAAAAATAAAAAATAAAACACTATCGAACAATCGTGACCGCGCAATGAAATTTAGACAGTAATGAGGGTAGACGAAAATACTATTCATTTCCACCTATAAACGTTGGGAAGACTTTTCCTCTCTTTATATATATATATATATTAAGAGGCAGATTTCGGCCTTTTGAAAATGACACATATTTCTTCCCCCTCTTAAAAGTAAAGATGTGCCCCCTTTTATAAAGAGGGACAGAGCTGAGAAAGAATGGTAGAGCTCCATCCTTGTGTCTATAAGACAGAGAGTGTTCGATTCATGGTTAAGCTTGAGACTATTAATTAGAGAAGAAGAGAGAGAAGAGGAGATTCTGTGGAGGGATTTCTAGATAGATAAAGACATGAAATGGGGATAGCTCCCCCCATTTTAGAGAGAGGGAGAAATGAAGTAATGGGGTGGTGCCCCCTTTTATTAGATTAACAATGCTCTAGTGAGTACTATTCATACTCACCTGAGTTCTGTAGAATTTGGGCAAGTAACTCTAAGATATATAGTACTTGGATGAGTATAAATAATACTCTCTCAAATATTGTATGCTTTCCCATGTGCCTAAGGTGGTACATGGGAACTCGCCTTAGCTTATGGCTAAGGCTGAGTAACCGGCGGAATCCCTGAACACTTTTGCATCGACTAAGCACTATAGTCCTCTCTCAGCACACATTGCATAAAAAATTTCATGTGAGACGAGAACACAAATTATTATTATTAAGGAAAATATCGGTTAAAACCTAAAATATAATAAAATTACCCAAATTACCCTTATTTAAGGTTGAGAACTTTGAACAAACAATGTCATTTCAATAATTTGAGCCACCTTGAACAAGCATGTATACTTCCATAATTTGGTTGGGGCCCTTAGATAGGTTAAATTATTAAAATGCTCATGCTTATTCAGGATTTCCAAATTTGAATAGGGACAATTTAGGTATCTCTAAAGGTACTTTTGAGGAAATAGCAGAGTGAAATAAAAATAAAAAAAGCAAATCATCTATGTTCATTGAGGATCTTTGAAACCCCTGATTTTGTAAAGGGTAATGACCCATTATTGGTATTTCTTCTAGTTAGTGGCCCCATTTTCTTTTTTCTTTAACTTTATACTATTTTTGTCTCAGCGTTAAAGCCTTCTTGTCTCAGCGTTTAAGCCTCAGGAAAGTAACCCTGATTCCATCTTGTCTCAGCGTTAAAGCCTCAGGAAAGTTTTCAGTAACTTTTGTTCTTGTGATCCAATCACACTCCTGGATTACACCATCCCTACTTGCCACAATCACCATGATTTTTTATATTTTAGGGCCTGAATTCCACCCACATTACCATCAAAAGTTTTACAAATTTGTTCTCTCCATGTATGTCAAAACAGAGCTGCCACCAATACACGCCAAAGGGCATTACCAATTTTACCATAAGGTGAGGTTTCAATTGCTAAAGGACACTGTTCTTGGCAAAAACACTGCGAGCCATCCTTTTGTAGAGTTTGTCCAAGCTCCTTTGCAGCTAAACAATGTAGAAATAGATGAGATGGGTGCGGTATGTATAAAGCGGAGACTCTAAAGTAAAGCACACCTTCAAATAGTATCAAAAAATATGGTTTTAATACTGGAGATAAAGTAAAGCACACCTTCAAATAGTGTCAAGAAATATGGTTTTAATACTGGAGATCTTTGTGATAGCCTTAAAATATATTTTCATATTTAATTATAAAATTTAAAGCTTTAAAAATAATGTAGATCGAACGGATCTATGAAAACTTGAAAATCTTGAAAATTGACAATGAAAAAATGTGTTACAAGAAGCACTATTTCCAAAATTTAGAATCTATTTTTTTCTCAGGTCCATGCATCTTGGTATCGAGATGATCAATTTGAAGATATTTGACCATCAAAACAACCTCTTCTAGTTAAATTTTTGAGGTGGGCTTTAATTTGATTATTTAGAGCCTCAACTATATAAAAGTGTTTTCCTTTAACTAAACCAAAAACTACTTGTGCACCATTTAAAATTTGGAAAATAACATTAAAGGGCTAAAATTATTCATAACGTTATTAAATGATCCAAGATCCCACTTAACGATGTAGGGCTCCAG
The DNA here is from genome assembly GCF_054954075.1 of Amborella trichopoda. NCBI lineage: Eukaryota > Viridiplantae > Streptophyta > Magnoliopsida > Amborellales > Amborellaceae > Amborella > Amborella trichopoda. The sequence goes on from NC_142343.1 coordinate 32,948,778, forward strand.
GGCCACGAAGAAGCTGTGGCCCTATTCGGGCTAAGTCGTGTCTTATACACTCAAAGAAAACAGTAAAAATATAAGGGAAAAAAGGCAAACCGGGTCAGCCCTGTCTTGGCCTCAGGCTAGGTTTAGGTCCAAGTAAAACTTGGTCCTACTTCAGGCTATTGTGGCTTAGCCCTCATGCCATGTTTTGTGGTCCAAGTCCAAGTGTTTTAGGGCTGCACGGATTGCCGGGCTGCCTGGCCCATTGCAAGCCTTGGGACTTACTTGGTATGTTTCTCATAAAGGTTTCCCCTAAAAAATTTTCTTAGAAATTCTTAAATTAATTGTATCAAGGTTGGGAACCTTGAATAATTAAGTGTATTTTGGTAATTTGACTCTACTTAAGTGGTTCTACATAAATTATAATAGTTCCCCTAGATTTTCAGGGTTGAAAAAATAGAGCAAGATTTTTCAATGAAAAAAGTGACTTTGTATTGCTAACCCTGAACAACCGGGGACATTATCATAATTTGGCTTGAGCCACTTAAGTGGAGCCAAATTAGTAAGCTCTGTTTAACAAAATAGAACATACATATTCAAATTTATAAAAATATGAATAAAGCCATTGGCCGTTTTGCATAGTTCTGAATTGAATATTATTCTAATAAATCCTCTTTTATGCAAGTTTGGCAGTCCTTAGATTCTCGTCCCTTTCAATATCTTTTAAAATCAATATTATTATATATTCTACAGGTTCCCTAAATATCAGGATATCACGGTATCATGAAACATATCCTAAAGTGGCCTGATTGTTTAGGATTGCCATCCCCAAATAGGGATAATTTGGGAACATTTCACAAGCCGTTTGACAGGTTGCCTTTCTTTGTACAATTGGGATCTTTCCATGATTTTGTACCAACATTTGAGCGCTTTAATTATATTTGCCCCCCCGGCCCCCCCAATTTCAAAGGGCAATAACTTTTTGAGTGATATTAAGTGCTCTACAGCCGTATTTTAATGATGAATATTTAAAAAAAGTATATTGATGGTTAATAGGAAAAAGTTTATATAACTATATTTGTAGTAATCTATATCGTCTATTTTAATTGGAATGTATAAATTTTACGTTATCTTGAAAGACATGTCAAATGTATATCGTCTAACTAAAATAAACAGTATTTGGATACATCCCTACGAATAAGGTTGTCACCTTAAACTACACATTTTATAAAATAATATTGAAAATAATACTTAGGAGAATTTTTGGGTCTGAAAATTTTGGATCTACTTAAAAATAACAGATAATTTTAAAATAAATAAATAAATAAATCTTAATTCTTTAACTCTTAAATCTATCTATCCAAAGAGTCCCCAAATTTGGAGTTCTAATAATATTTTATTTTAAAATTTACCTAGACTAAATGAATGGTAGAACTCTTACAAGTGGGAGCAATGTTTTAAAGCCCTGCAATTTATGATTTGGATGGGATTCTGGTTTAAGATAGCCTATTTGCTTCCCCAAAATTGTCTTTTTATACATATATATATATATATATATATATATATATATATATATATATATATTTAAAATTAATCTAATATTTTTAAGTTTGTTTATGAAAAAGGTTTCTATACTTCCCTACAGCATAGCATAGAAGATATATGCTTCCCTTACCATCCAGTCGTCCAATTTTGATCATGAGAGCTGCTCACCGTTTGATCTTGGATCCAACGTCTCAAAATATTTTATTTTTAATTTTTTTATATAAATTGTATGAATTTGAAATTCGGTACGTGCCATCTTCTCATTGGGGCACACCTATAAAAAATATTAAAAATAAATTTTCAATAAAATATAATAACCAAAATACATCTTGAACTTTTAGAGGTATTTTGGTCATTTTATTTTATTGAAAATATTGTTTTTATATTTTTCGTTAGTGCAAATTTAATAGAAGATTGGACGTCCAAAATTTGGTGTCAAAATAGTTTATAAAAAAAACATTAAAAATAAAATAGTGTAAAGACGTAACATTGTGATTGGAGACCAGGGGAAATATATAAGTTTTTATGCTGGTAGGGGAATTATAAAAAACTTGTCCCCACCCTATAGACTCTTATTTTAATTTTTATTTAGTTTTAAGAGAAAGGTTTCTATATTTTTCCTACAACATAGCATCCTCTACCATCCAGCTGTTCAATTTTGATCAAGAGAGTACTTACTGTTTGATCTTCAATCCGACGTCTTAAAGTATTTTATTTTTACTTTTATTTTTTATACAAATTGTATGAATATGAAATTGGATACTTGCCATCTTTTTATTGGGGCACATCTATAAAAAATATTAAAAATAATTTTTCGATAAAATATAATGACTAAAATAGCTCTTGAATCATTTAAAAGTATTTTGGTCATTTTATTTTATTTGAAATATATTCTTTATATTTTTCGCTAATGTGAGTTTAATAGACGATTGGAAGTCCAAAATTTAGTTTCAAAAGAGGGAGAACGTTGATTACTCCATTTTTAAAAACACTTTTCTAGTAAGAAGAATCCACCTCCCCCACTAGGAATGTTTTATCTGGGGCAGGTTGCAGTCAGCCCGTCTTCTTCGGCAGCACCATGAAAGAGATTGAGGGAAAACCAGAAGCCCCATAATCCCTCCTAATTCACAGGGTGAAGTTTTCTTGAGTTTTGATAGCCCACCATGCATTTATCTCTAACAATGGATACCATGTGGAGGGATTTCCTTAAAGGCATGCTGAAACCAGTTGCTGCTACAACTGTGGTTCTAATGGCGGTTGTGCTTTCATACTTTCAGAAGCTGGGTTTAGAGGGAGAGATGGTGTACGCCATTCTCAGGGCTTTTCTTCAGCTCTCTGTTATTGGGTTTGTGTTGCAGTTCATCTTTACTCAGGAGAACGCTGGATGGATAATGGCGGCTTACCTGTTCATGGTTGGTCTCTCTCTCTGGTAGTTGGGAATTTTCCAATCTTATGCATTAACTGGGTTGCCAAGTTTGTCAAAATTGGTCTACTCTCCTTTTATCAAAATGGGTCCCTTGAGATGTAGAGAATCTGTTATTGGAAGTGGTTAATAGTTAAATCATTCTTTTATTGCCGGGGTTAGGTAAAATGTTGTGGCTTTGATGTATGCCCGAAGAGATTGTATATTTTAGTTTGAACTTAAGTGTTAAAATCTCTGTATTCATAATTTTGTGTTCATTGTGTTCAGTGATCATGCGTGATTTTTTTATGTAGATTCTGTTATTAATAAGTACGATGGGGGCTTAGTCTTATTCTTCAGTTCAATTTAACATGTTAAGTACACAATCTCTCATGTGGATTCTGTTTATAATAAGTATGATAGGGTGTCATTGATTGGGGATAGTGTCTGTTTCTTTGTTTGGGATAGTTGTCTTTCTATCTCTTACTTATTTATCATAGCCGGTGTTTCCTTCTCTTATCTTCTGTTTTAAATGAAGTTTGGTGATCAGAATGTACCTTTTGTTTCTGGTTAGAAATGATTGGGGTTAGGGTGAGTAAAAGTTAGTTGCTGTATTTTAGTTGTCTTGAAGGCTACTTGAGAGTCCTATAAAAGGTCTTCTAGTTGAAGAAGGAATGAAAAAGTGACTCTTCTGGGGCTTATAGCTCACAGGAGGCTTTCCCCCAACGAACTAGGAAAAAACATGTCCTGACCATTTCTTTTTGTCCAACACCATCAAAGGCCTAAGGGGGTTCCTTGGATTAGCTGGGTACTCCGGTAAATTCGTCTAGACACATTTCAGTGGATTGAGGAATTGGAATTCACTTTTAGTAATCTAAAGAAAGCTATGATGTTAACCCCAGGTTTTGGCTCTTCTTGGTTCTCGTAAGACCTTTGTGATCGGCAACTGTTGCTTCAGGAAATGGAGTTGTTGGAGTATTGATGCAAGAAGGTTGACCATTGGCTGTCACAGGAGAGGTGTTGAGTGGAAGGAACATGTGATTCTCTACTTACAGGAAGGGCATGTTGGTGCAATAGAATATTGTGTTTCAAGATTTACGGATACAATCTGTATTTAAACTACATGATGGATCAGTGAATGTCTACAATGGCTGAACATAAATGGATGGAAAACTTGATCTGTATGACTACGAGATCATTTACTGAAAGGGACTGAAAATATAGCTGCAGATGCTTTCTCACATATATTTGAGGCAGGGGGTATAACCATCATCTCTTCTCCTTGGTTTGTATGGATGGAAGTTTAAAAGGTGTATAATATGGACAACAATTTATAAAAAATCATTCAAGAGCTACAGAATCAGTCTACCCCTGCTCAATACTATTCTTATGACAATGGGTTCTTCGCTATAAAGGGGCTGAATCCAAGTGCTGAAAAGCAAATTCTAAAGGAGTTGCATGCATCACCTCCCCTGGCATTCAGGGTAGCTTAATACTTACAAACGGGTATCTAATACCCTTTACAGGAAGGGCATACACCACGTCATTGAGATGTTCGTAGCTTAATATGATGTTTGCCAAAGAAATAAACATGAAACTGTAGCCTTCCCAGCCTTAACAGCCTTTGCAAACCCAAATTCTTACTTGTACAGAAATATCTATGGATTCTATTATTGTGGGGTTACTAGCGTCACATGAAAATAGTGTGATTTTTGTCCCTGTAGATCTCTTGTGCAAATAAGCCCATTTCGTGTTTATGGTCTGTCCATTCACAGCAGCAAGTTGCACAAGTTTTCATAGAGAAGATACATTGTGTGTCTTCCACCATAGTTAGTGACCAAGATGCTGTCTCACAAGGAATTTTCGGTGAGGATTCTTTCGTTTGCAGGGCATCCATCTCCAAGTGAGCCTGTCGTACCACCCTCAAACAGTTGGGAAAACGAAGGTGGTTAATAGGCATTGGGGACTTCATGAAGTGCTTCTCTAACTTCCAACCCAAATATTGAGTGAAGTTGCTTCGGGAGAATGGTGGTATGCTACGGCTTTTCACTTCTCAACTCAGATGACTTCTTATGAGCTTGTATATGGCAACCTTCACCTAGCATCCTTCCATGCGATCCAACACTATTGTGCAACATGTGGATGTGAATTAAGGAGTGGGGACCTACTTCTTCATTTGCTCAATGAAAACCTACAAACAGCTCAAGAACAAATGAAGCAAGAGCGGACAAGCACCAATCAGAAAGATGCTTTATCTATGTCTCTATCCATAATGGCAAACAGCAGTAACAGTTTGGGGATCATTGAAGTTGTCTCCATGTTTCTATGGCGCATATCATATCATTCAAAAGATTGATTCAGTAGCTTACAAACTCGAGCTAAATTCACCCGAGCTTCCACATCTCCAACCAAAAAAAGAACTTGAACTAAATTCACCCTGTAGTCCACATCTCCACCAAAAGATGAAGTGGGGGCAAGGTAGTATTGCTGTTGAGAATTTTGCCATTTATCACTGATGTTGGAGCTGTCCAAATAGAGCCACAAGCATTTTGAACAGGTGGATGGTGAACAAAAATGATAAGGTGGCTATGGAGGTCTTATTGCTATGCGCACTCACACTAGCTGAAGATGTGACTTGTGAGGACTACCAGAAGCTTCATGAGCGATTTCTACAATTCCAATCTTGAGGACATGGTTACTGTCTATGGGTTGGAATTGTTCATTGAGGATAGTGTCTTTCTCTCTTTTGGGGTGGTTATTTTTCTTTCTCTAACATCTTTCTCTTAGTAGGTGTTCCCTTCTCTAACTTATCTTCTTTTTCATGTAAGTTTGGATCATCATGAGGGTGCAAGTTTAGAATTGATTTGAGTGAGGGTAAATAGAAGTTAATATGAATTAGAGTTGCATTAGAGGCTACATGGGAGTCCAATAAAAGGTCTTGTAATTGTCGATAGAAGGAATCAGAAGTATCTCTTTTGGGGCTGATGTCTCGTAGGAGGTTCTCCCCTCTCAGAGAAGGAAAAAATTTGTTCTTACCAAGATGGTTGTCTTTCTCTCTCTAACTTCTTTCAGCCAGTAGGCATGTCCTTCTCTCGCTTATCTTCTATGTTAAATGAATTTCAGTAATCTTAAGGTTGAGCAAATGTGTATTATTTTTTAGTTAGAATTGATTTGGGTGAGGGTGAATAGAATTTAGTTTCTAAATTTGAGTTGCTTTAGGGGCTGAGAGTCAAATAAAAGGTCTTAATAGAATTTAGTTCCTAAATTTGAGTTGCTTTGGGGGCCGAGAGTCAAATAAAAGGTCTTGTAATTGTTTAAAGAAGGAAATAAAAAATGTTTTTTGTCACTTGTAGGTCATTGGAGGCCCTCCCCCCACAAAGTGAGAAAAAAATGTGTTCTTACCACCTACAACACCTACACACACAAACACAAACTAAGGCAAAACTCTAAATTTTGTCCAAACTCAAGCAGTCCACAATACTATTTGTTTGAGGAACTGCAGCCCTGTAAGCTCTGATTTTTCTCATATTGGTTCAATCCACGAGTCTAAATTATGGCACTAGTGGCATTATCATTAGACTAGGTTTATTTGACATGGGTTGCATCATGATAGAACTATAAGGAGAAATGCTTTGTTTACTCTTTTTTGTCAATACACATTGACTCGATGGGTTCATTGACAGATTTGGAAGCCTCTTAAATTGAAATTTTTTGTTCTTGTAATGATGTATTCTAGGAGTTCAGATTTTGGTTTTCACAAGTTGAATCTCAAACTCAAGTTCAATGTCGACGGGAGTTTAAGAATTTTAGCTTAAAATATCTGCCATCTATTAGAGTTCCTAGGTTAGGATTGATTTCTGTAAACCTATTATGCCTCTCTATGAAATCCGATGCCTTGATTTCTTTCTATGGGACATATCAGGACAGAATTTCCTTAACATATAATGCATATTAAATCCATGATTTGCTTGGAAATATGTTACATAGATTCTTATATTTGGATGGCGTTCCCACGTTGGACACTTTTTGACTCCTAACTGCACATATTTTATTGATTCTTCTTCATGATAATTAAACATTGATTGCATCATTAATAGGGACTTGATCTCCTTTTTATGTTTAGTAGACACGTGAACTTTGAAAATGTCTATGAAACTTTAAAAGTATCACTTTGAAAATGTCTATGAAACTTAAAAAATATCCACGAAATCTGCCAATTAAGGTATAATTGATTATCTCTTTCTCCGTTTCATGAAATGAAATACTGGTAAAACATTGTTGGAGTTGGTTCTGTTCAGAATATAGCCATGTTGCTAAATCCCCTTCTCCATGGCATGAGGAATCTGATACCCGGTACTCATTTCAGATATAGACACACTTACGCGTTTCCATGCAACCTAAGCTTGTGATCTTTCTCAGGCTGAGAGGGCCTTTCTTGAATTGAGGGTATACCCTTTCGCAATACTTATCTCAATGACATCTTATTTGTGAGCCCAAGGACTAACTAATTTGGAAAAGAGACAAAATCTATAGGGGACTGCTATAATTCTTTAAGAGTAAATCATTTTTTATTGTTTGAATGTGAAATTAAACATTAGCTACTAACGCTGTTGGACTCTATATATTCTATAAATAGGATGGAATAAATGTTACAGGCTTGTTGGAATCTTGTATGTGGTGTTCTGTTGTCTACTCCAAAAATTAATACTTCATTGATTTTCGTCATGGAAAATTCACTCTTGCTGCTGGTTCCATTGTTGCTTTGGCACCTAGTGTTGCACCCAGCATTGTCATAAGATTAATCACATATCTTTCTTGAATGAGAAGTATTTCCTTATCAAATATTGAGACCCATGGTGAGGTCTCTAACTCTATTCTCACCAAAGGGTAGGGGCTCAAATCCTCGCTGACTTACTACTTTAGGAAAGAGGATGAGTTCATGGTGGTAGTATCCCCACACCCAGTTGCCACATCTTGGTATCCATTTCTACCGTTGACACCCCCAATTAACACCTTTAAAATGTAACTCCCCAATCTATTGAAAAAATGGGTACGGGGGGCCTATCTTCCCCACTTAATTACTTAAAAAAAAAAAAAAAAAATACAAATATCTTAATTCACAATGCTTTTAACTAATCCCATAGAGAACTTCTTCATAACTCTTGCTTTAAACCTTTAATTGTTACATAACAATTTATTTATTCTAATTTATTCTTTTGATATGTCACCTGCTGTCTTGTTATGGTAATAAACAAGAAGAAATGAATTAAAAATTAATTATCAAGTTGCTCTGATCATAATAAGGTCAATCTATTCAAGGCAACTGAACAACAGAAACTAGAGATGTTGTGTGACTTGTATCGAAGGCATAAATGTGGTTCCATTTACCTGTGTGCACATGAAGGATTGAGGACATACAAACTCTCAGCTTGTTTTATAAAGGATTCCCGTTAGTATTATCATTATTATTTTTATGGACTCAATTGAGCCTTAGCGAGACTCGACTGAGTTATCCAATTTTTCTTTCTATGTTGCATCCTAACTTGAAGCCATATCTGCACCAGAAGTTAGCCACGTCAAGTACATATAAAAATCAAGGCAAAAATCCAAGGGTAAGAAGTCATTTGATTCCTTTATTGTTTTAAGCAGCGTCCAAGGAATGAACCAAACCTTGCTAACACATCTAAGGCAACAAGGTGCTTAGAAGAAATATGTGTGAGGCCATGCTTCTCCTTGATAAGATTTCTCAATTGTGAGGGGGTTTGTCGTAATGTTTTACGAGATATCCTGGCTAGATATCTTGAAAGCAATCCATGCTTGCTGGGGGTAAATCCCCTTTGAAACTACTTTGGCTTGAGAATTCCTGCCACAGGATGAATATAATCAACTTGTCTAATCTTTATTTTGGAACCTTTGACAACATTAACGTTGAAACACCTAATGTTTCCACTTTTCCACCTACCATTTCTTGTGGATGATTTAGCCAATGACCCCCCATAGTGATCTCAAAAATGGGTATTTCTTCTAGTGTATCAGAGGATTTGATTGGTGTTCTTAAAAAACAAATGCACTATAAGCACACCCTGCACCCATCTCCAAATTGCAGCATCACAGCTCAAGCTAAGGAGGTACAAAACAATCATCACAATGAGCACTAAGTTAGCAAACTGTACTTGGTTTGGAAGGATACATGGTTTCCTCTGGCTCCATTAGTAAGAAAGCAAATGTCATAAAATTAAATCCTCCCTTTGTCGAAGTTTCCATAAATCATTATTTTTGAATTGGCCTTGTTTTTGTTGGAACTCATTGATCATCACATTGATGTGAAATTGCAAATGGAATTTTGCAACACGATTCTAGTTCATAAAGCCCATTCTATTCTCATTCTCCTGTTTTAGTGAGCATGTCAAGGCATCTTAGCAGTCCCTCCATCTCTATGTTACTATCCCATACGATGATCGTATCCATTGAATGCCGGTATCTTCATCAAAGAAGCAGTTCTGCTGCTTCTTATATCCATCCATATGTGTCTTTCAGAAAAGCTGATGGCCTTCCAAGTAATTTAATAATTTCTGGATCACCTTCATAAGCATTCGCACCTCACGACACTCTCTTATTACTACCCATCATCACATCCTTGTGCTCCAGGACCTCCACTTCCCTTGAACCAAAGCATTCTAGATGACAATATATTATACACATTCCCAATATGTATCAACCTTAAAAAGCATCATCGCACTTTGATAAGGGCTAGGGTATCCATATGGTGTAGAGAAGTTACACAAGAAATTTGGATATTAGCTGGAGAAACTGTAATTAATTTAGTTTTCCATGCCACTATTCCGACTTTATCTTTCCATGAGTATATCTCTATGCACAAGCTCGGATGGTAATTTTAGGATAGTTTTACAGCTTCTTGTCAACAAGGTTCCAGATAAAGTCAAAGGCATGCCCAAACAGCCATGAGGCAGGATTTGGCATCTCTTTCTCTTCTGAAAGGTCAATAGAAGGGGAGAAAATTTTGGGATTAGAAAGAGAAAAGCAATTATTAGGATGCTGAACTAAAAACGTCACTATAGTGGAATGCTTGACGCGTTCTATTATGCGTGCAGCAGAAGGTAGTAGGGAAATGTGAGAATAGGTAAGACTGTAAGAGGAGGTATAATAGAAGTCAAGAGAGACTGCAAGAAATGGGTGAGAAGAAGGTAGAGAAAGAATGAGGTACTATATGCAGATAGTAAATTCTCACCTTGAAATCTGATCTCATAAATTGCACTAGATATTATCATGAGAGATTGGGATGAGATATTAGCATCCTTATCTAAAAGTCTTTGGACCTTTTTATCTCATCTGCATTTAATTTCAGAAATTGTGTCATTTCTTGGCTAGGTGCCATGTGGAGTTGCATTTCCGAGAAGTACTTTGCTTTATTGGTAATGCTTGGTTGAATACATATGCTGTTATGTAAAGCTCTTGTTACATACACTAAGCTTTGAGTCAGAAAAAAAAGAAGATCCAGTGCAGCTAAAAACTTGTTTTTTCTGGGCAGAGCGCAAACCATCTTGAAAAACTTGGGCTGAGTCCACTCTGGCTCGGTTGAGTTATTCGGGCTTGGTTGGTAACCAGGCGAGTTCCCATGTGCCTACTCTGGGTACATGGGAACCAGCAACCTGTATAGTACTTGTGTGGGTACTCTACATACTTGCCCTAGTATTTGCAGAACTTAGGCTTACTAGTCTGCTGTCTTCATGGTTTTTGTTTCTGGTGTCCTGTTGTTTCAAAGCCTAGAACACAGAGGCAGAGTATCCACTTTGCTGGTGAGAAGATTTTTCTTTTTTTGGGGAGGGGTGGGAGGGGCTGTTGCGGGTTGCAGGCCGGGGGGATCGTTGGGGATTTGGTGGAGAAGAGCAGAGCAAGAACATAGGAGGAGGGCTGTGGTTTTAACTAGGGACAGAATTTTGCTATTTGATTTCCTGGGCTGCGGGGAAGATGAAGGTGGTTGAGAGTTGGCTTGGACTATGTAACTGGGTGAACCAGGAGGGTTATGAAAATGATGGGGGGTGAAGGGGGGAGTGAACAGAAGTAAGGACATTAAGGAGGGAGGGGCCAAAAGTGTTCTCCATAGGGTTTTAGAGGAAAGGGGATAGGGTGTTATCATAGGGTAATGGTTGTGTATATGGATGGAATGAGGGAGTTGTGGGCTCTGAGAACCTGGGGGGAGAGGACACGAAGAGGGGAAAGGAGGCGAGAGGGCAGGGAATGATGTAGGTAGGGCAGGAGAGGGATCGAGCGAGGAGAGAAAGAAGGGTTTTATTGGGGAAGAGGGTGTTGGGGTAATCATGGCTGTTGATAGAGATCGTGTGAGGCAGCTGGATGTCACCTATCTGAGGGCAGATGACTGGAGTTGAGTTGCGTTGAGTTGAAAGATTCTTGACATGCTCTGCTGTTGGCTGTTTTAAATGAGGGAAGGTGGCATCTGGATGATCCAAGAGGAGTCGTCAATAGACATTAGATGACTAGTTGGCCATCTGATTAGAGGGGCTCGAGCTTGAAAGGCTAACATGGATGAAAGGCCATAAGTCCCCATATGTTTTCTCACTACTTCCAACCATATCCTTTTGGGCTTACCCTTTACTTTTTTTGAGCCTTCCACTTGAACTAACTTGTACCCCCTAGCAGGTACGTACTGAATCAATGCTGTACATGGCTAACCCAACTAAGTCTACTTTCTCTTATCTTATCGCCTATTGGTGCCATACCTAAGTTCTTCTGAATGTATTCATTTCGAATTCATCCCTTCCTGACTTGCTACTCATCCATCTCAACATCGTCATCTCAGCTACTCATCCTATGGGTATGTTGCTTCTTGACTGGCTAACATTCCACTCCATAAAGCAAATCTGGTCTCACAGCTGTCTTATGGAACTTGCCATCAGCTTCAATGGTATGCGGCGATTGCATAAAACTCCAGTTGCACATCTCCCACCTAGCTCTAATTATATGTGCGACATCTTCCTCGATCTCTCTATTTTCCTAGATTATCAACCAAAGATATCAAAAGCGCACTGTTTGTGGTATTTCTTGCCTATCAATCTTAACTATTTCCTTGTCTGTACTCATAATATTACTAAACTTACATTTCGTATACTTGTCTTTGTCCAACCAATTTTAAAACCTTTAAATTCTAGAGCATCATTCCAAAGTTCTAACTTTGTGTTGACGTCATTTTGGATCTCATTGATCAAAACCATGTCATCCATGAACAACATAGACCAAGGTACCTCATCTTATAGGTGCCTAGTTAAGTTATTCATAACTAAGACAAAGAAGTATGGGCTCAACGCTAATCCTTGATGTAGACCTATTGTCACTGAGAACTTGCTTGTCTCTCTATTTAATTGTTCGCACACTAGTTAGCACTCCCTCGTATATATCTCTCATCAAGTCAATGTAGTGTCTAGAAACTCCTTTATTTCCAACACCCAACAAATTAATCTCGAGGTACTGTATCATAAATTTTCTCTAGATCAATAAAGACCATGTGGAGGTCTTTTCCCTTCACCATAAACTTCTCAATCAGTCCTTAAGTAGGAAAAATAGCCTCAGTTGTTGACTTCCTTCGCATAAAACCGAATTGGTTTTCTGATACACTCATTTCATGCCTTAGTTGTTGCTAAATCACTCTCGCCCCCAGCTTTATAGTGTGTTCATAAGTTTGATTCCTCAATATGTATGTCTCATTTGTTCTTTTAAATAGGTACCACCATACTTTTCCTTCATTCATCTGGCATTTTTTTTGTTCTCAATACCTTGTTGAACAACTTTGTTAGCCAGTCAATGCCGAACTTCCCCATGCACTTCCAAACCCCTATCGGCATATCATCTATGCCTAAAGCCTTTCCTATCGTCATCCCCTTCAAAGCTTCTTTCACTTCTGATATGCTAATCCTACGAATGCATCTATGACCTCCGCCCTCATTTATGCCAATGATTCTTTCTAACGTTATGTTCCCATTGTGTTCGTCATTTAATAATTTTAAAAGTAAACTCTCCACGATTCATTGACCTCTTCATCATTCTAAATATAGATCCGGGAGAGAGATCGCAAAGATTCTAGTACCTATGGTCTAAACTCCTCATAAGTTGGCAGATCAAGTTAGTTTATCTTTCTAATGTTTTCCTCTTTTGGCTGTGATGGTGAATGTGAATATTGAAGAAAAGTAGACATGAAAGAATTGCATTGAATGAATTATTCGACATAAAGTTAGTTAATCATAACATTTGAAATTTTCCTATGAAAGGGAGGAAAAAGAGTGATAGTCTATTAGGTGACCAGTGTACTGGCTTGCCCTTCTAGGAAAGAACAACCTTAAACCCACATGTGATGCGTTGCAATCCATTTGGAAGAATTTCTTGAAATTTTTTGATTCTAAGACAGGATGATTTATGCTTTTCTTCATGACTACTCTAAAGCTCTCTTGGGCAACCTTCATCTACCTCAATCCACTGAAATACAACTTTCTTCATGCAGTTTGTCATAGATACAACTAATATTTCTAGTAAATTGCCTGTAAAAACCCAAACTATGGAAGCTTCTCACCTCACTTACAATCTTCGGTGTAGTCCAGCCTACAATTATGTGCACTTTTGGCTTGCCTCTTGGTGCACTCAAAAGAACGTCCTAGCTCTCCACACTCAGAACACTTTGTACCCTGATTTTGCATTTGATGAGGCTTGTTCCTACTTGGGTCTCTTTTTATATTTTAATTATAACTTTTTTTCTACAAATCCAAATAACATAAAATTGTAATCATCCATTTTTCTCATCAAGGCGTACCTACTAAAAATATTAAAAGAATCATTCACAAAACATAAATTGACCAAAATACCCCAAAAACATTTTGGGGGTATTTTAGTCCATTTTGTTTTTGCAAATTATTTTTTTGATATTTTCATTAAATTCTTCTATTTTTAAAGAACACATGTCAAAATTTCAAGTGATTTGGATTTATAGAAAAAAATTAAAATTAAAATACAAAATACAATCGTGATCATTGGATCGGCTCAGATTTATTCTAAACCGTTGAGCTCATATATAGTTGTGAGCTAGTGGGCTTATACCAGCATTTCCCAAAGGGAAATGTATCAACACACTTGAGAGAGTAATAATTTAGCACTTTACTCTTATATTTTGATTGAATTTCAAAATACCCATAAAATAACTCATGCTCTTGAGTTGGAAGAGTTCCAAAAGGGTAAATCATTTAATAGTTCATCGCTTGTGGGTATTTTGATAAAAAAAAAATTTAAAATTTAAAATAAAAAAAAAATATTTGGAAACTTCGAGTTTTGAACATAAAGTTGCTATTAATGATGTTCGATACATAAGAGTACTAACCATAATTTTCGTGAGAAATTTAGTTTGGAATTCTTAGGTCTAGATATTGTTGTTAAGAAAAGGCATTAAGGCAATCAAGTTGTTCAAAACTTAATAGTTTTGAACTAAGGGCATTTTGGGAAAAAAAGAGAGAAAAAAAAGAGACAAATTCAAATTAGTTATTCGTTTACCAAAGATGTCAGTGATAGACATAAAAAACATGAGAGAGAGAGAGAAGAAGAAAAGAAAAGAACAGAGAATGAAAGATGTCGCTAAAGCATGTAGAAAACATGAATTTGTAGTTTGTCCTTGTGGAAACTTTGATTACGATCTGATTCAGTATTCATTTCTTGAGTTATTGGTACCTCTCATCTGGTTGAAACTAGTAGTCTCTTGCCAAAAAAATAAAGGACTTCTATTCTCCAAAAAATACCCGTAGTCTCGAAAGCTCCCTTGTGTATATTTCAGCTCTTATCTATGCACATCTCATCATGGTATTGTAGGTTTCTCTAAGCTGAAATCCTTTGTGCAGGTCTCTGTCGCTGGTTACACAGCCGGTCAGCGAGCAAAGCACGTCCCTCACGGGAAGTATGTGGCTGGTGCTTCCATTTTGGCTGGAACAGCAATTACCATGTTCCTGCTTGTTTTACTAAATGTTTTCCCCTTTACCCCACGATACATTATACCTGTTGCTGGAATGATGGTTGGGAATGCCATGACTGTGACTGGGGTCACCATGAAAAGGCTTCGAGATGACATCAAGATCCAAAAGAACCTGGTTAGTTTGGTCATAAAACTTGAAACCTATCTTCCAGGCTTGATCTTTTAGTATCGTATGTAACGTTTGAATTGAAGCTTTTGGGTTCTAATCCATCTTACTAACCTGTCCTTTTGGAGATTTTTATATGAAGATTTGGCTTTGAACCCATCTTACGATTGCTGATCTTGCATTTTTTGGAACGTTTGAACCGAAAATAATTTCTTTTCGTTCTTTTTTTTATTTTTTAACCTTTTTTTTTATATAAATCATGTGAAGGTGGAGACTGCTCTAGCTCTTGGAGCCACGCCACGCCAAGCTACAATACAACAGGTGAGGAGGGCTCTGATACTTGCACTCTCCCCAGTTTTGGACAATGCCAAGACAGTAGGGCTCATTTCTCTTCCCGGGGCCATGACTGGGCTTATAATGGGGGGTGCCTCCCCGTTGGAGGCCATACAGTTACAAATTGTTGTTATGAACATGCTCATTGGAGCATCAACAGTGAGCAGCATTATGTCAACTTACCTCTCTTGGCCTGCCTTCTTTACCAAAGCTTATCAGTTGGAAACCGTGGTCTTTGTTGCAGAATAAGCTCTCAATGTAATAGACCTTGTGATTCTCAGATTCTATGGTAGCTATGTTTTCATGCATATGTCACGGCTTTAGCATTGTGGGAATTCATTTGAAGGCTGGTATCCTATATGCATACTGTGTATTGTATCGATACACTTAAGGGTTTGCCACCAGATGTCTTTCATAGATGACGAAGATGAGTCGGAATTCTGCTGATGGAAAATGGTAAGCAAACAAGTGCTCATGTGCTTCGTCAGTAATTAAAGACTGATGGTCGATCTCCCTTTTGTGTATGGTTACACACTAGGCACATGCTTCCTACTTATAACTAGAGATGTGGGATATACCAACTCAATGACTGTAAATTGAGGGCCATGTAATTTAAGGGCCAGGTGGTCAAAAATTGATTTTGGTCACTAAATCTAACGAACATCAAAATAGATGGCTGATAGCGCACAATATTTACTCGTAAAAGCAAATCTTATTTTTCTCTCTTTACCAAATTTTTCTTGGAAACATTCTGTCGGGGTCAATAGACTGTGAATGCAAAAATAGCTCTCAAAATATATACTTAACGCTGAAATATAGTGTTAGCTTCTAAGCTAAATTAATCTCTCTCTCTCTCTTGCTCGATTGATATATGTGCGTGTTTTTATTATACTTCACCCCTCAATATTTATTGGATATTCATTACCGTTGACATCTAATATAAAAGTATTTTTATGAAGGGCTCTTTTTTGTCCTTATTACCTTTCACTTTTAATATAAAAATATTTTTATGAAGGGCACTTTTTTGTCGTTAACAAGGCGTAAACTAGATTGGTCGAGAAGATGGGGGTGGCAGAAATTTAAAATTGAATAGATCGAATGAAGCAGGATTTCAAAATTCGCCTAGTCGTGTCGACTCGGGCGAGTGATTCGGTTTGTGCAATCGTGTCAGTTCTCGAAAGGTTTTTGTGCAGTCCAATGGTTTAATAAACGGATCGGTGATCCGGATCGGCAAATCGACGATCCGGATCGAAAATCGGGTGAATCGGTCAGAATAAAGCTTCAAAAAAATCCGAAAAATTTATTAAAATTCATTATAAATATTATTTTTTAGGTATTCAATAAGAAATGAGGGTACTCCATTAAGAATTTTCATGTTTTTGCATGAATATGCGAATATTGATATGTTCTTTTCCTTAATGAATTACCATTCAACATTTAATTTACATCACACAAAAGGATAAACATAGAATTATCATGGAATAAGTATATCAACATATATGGACTACAATAAAGCATAAAATTAGTAACATACGATCTAAAAATAAAATGATAGACGACGTTGTTGTTCTTTTTGGTCACGCTGGTGCCATTGATTGAATTCATTTGACAATTCATTGATTCGATCTAAAAACGAATCATCGATATTAGCAGGCGTCTGACTATACCCAAATCCCTGAGTGTTAGTGTTTTGTTGTGTTCCCAATCCAAAATCCTTGAAGCTTGTCCATCCTTCAAGCTCACCTGCACTGTCGTGCTCATCCCTACACTGTTGCTGTTGGGACTCAATATGTGAATACTATGGCTGGGATAAGGTGGCCTCAGAAGCATCATCTCTCTCATTTTCTCTTAGACCCCCTTCCCACTCTCCCTCATTAGGTGCAATATCACCTACATCTCCGACGAATTGTGGATACGTTGGCTGGCTGCTTCCTCTTTCATGCTGCTCATCATTTTCTTCAAGATCTTCATCATCAATATCCTCAAGGAACGCTCTCTTGTGTAATACTGGCCCCTCCTCTTCTACTACCCATTGGTCTGCTGTGTCTGTGACAAATATTGTATTTAAGTCTATCGGCCCATAGTCTTCAAGCTTCCTTCTCATTTGTCGCTCTCGGAGGTTTAAATTATAATGAACGTAGACTAGTTCATGAAACTTCTCAGAAGTGAGTCGATTCCTCTTAGTAGTGTGTAACCATTGGAATGTACTCCAGTTGCGCTCACAGCCAGTAGCAGAACATATCTGGGAGAGCACCTTGATTGCTATCCTCTTTAGGTGAGGTGCATCAGTACCATATGTCTCCCACCATTCAGCTGGATTAAAATGCAAAAAGCATTGTAAGGGCAAGAACAATTCATAAGATTAAGTATATGAATGGACAAAATATTAACGAGGGGATAACCTGGATCCATCATAGTTCGAGAATTCCTGGCAAGTCTAGTTTTGAAGGATCCTATAGCATCCCTATACATAGGTAACCTAGAAACAATTTCCAGGTAACCTAAGTAACCTAGAAACAATTTCTTCAACATCTAATTCTCCTTGATACATATTGCCACCAACCCCTTCATACATATTTGAGCTAGACTCGCCATACATGCTCGAGCTGGGCCCGCCATGCATATCTGAGCTAGGCCCACCATGCATGTTTGAGCTAGACCCACCGAGCATTCTAAACCCACGTTCCCTCTGATATTGTTCATGTAAACTCAATCTTATGGCCATGTTCAGCTCATTATTATATTGCTCTTCTGTATCATTCCTGCTTGATAGCATATATAAACTAGCTATCTCCTCATTCATCCTATGTTTGGCAATTTTTTTACCTTTGTTAGCACTAAGAATTGCCGCTATTTGTTTTTTTACATTACTAGGGACAGTAGTGCATGGATAAACTTCTCCCTTAAACCCTGTCAAGTGTTGCTGAATTTTGATTTGTATTTTTAATTAATTTATTTTTTTATTTTTTTTTGAATTTTGATTTGTATTTTTAGGTGAAATTTTTTTTTTGAATAATTTTGTAATGTCATAATATTCACATTTATAAAAAAATTTATTTTAATTTTTATCGTATGATGTGAAAGTGTTTTTTAATTTTTTTTGAATCATAGTTGTTATTATATCATAAATAATAATTATACATTGATAATCAAATCTTGTATTTTATTTATTAATTTGTTTGTGTTATAGAGTACTATAAAGTATTATTTTTATTATAACAATAAATTAATTTGTTTGTATTATTAATTTATTGTAGTCCATGTATGATTATATACTTTATCCTTGATAATTCAATAGTTTTTTTTTTTGTTATATAAATTTAATGGTTAACAATAATTTGTACATGGAAATAACATCTCAATATTTACATATTGATGCAAAAAAATGAAAATTTCTTAACGGAGTACTCTCATTTTTTATTGGATTTCTTAACAGAGTACCCTGCCAAGTGTTGTTTGAACCTATGTACCCCACTATTTATCACTCTTTGACAGTAATTACAAATAATTTTGTCTTTTTTGTTGGGATCAAGTCTGACCCATGTTGCCATGCAGAGTCTTCTGCAGATCTTGACATGATTCAACTGTTTTAAGATGTAAAAAGTATAAAATTAACCTGATAGTTCAAAAAGAAAAATAATCACCATGTGTAGTGATAATATGTTGTGGTAGTTCATGTAGTCATATTTGTTGTTATTTGTTATTGCAAAATACCTCTATTGACAATAATATTTTCGTACATATCAATTACAAACATTCAGGATAATATAATACAAAATGCAAGCTCCAAACATGGCTACAACTCAATTATCAAGAACATACATTTTTTGCATTAAAAAATTAATAATAAAAACAATTCTTCATAGAGCCAGCTAACATCAGTCATTCCAACTAAAAAATCCATGGACAACCGGTAAAAAAAATACAGTTTTGCATTAAAAATATAATAACATGCATTTTTTTGCATAAATAATCTATCAAGATACAATTTTTTCAAACAAAAAGAACAATAAAAATTTAAAATATGGTTTAATACCTCATGATAATTAAAACCTTGTTACGATTTTCACATCTTTTCGGAAAATCATCATGTTTCAAAAAATTCAATCATGGAAAAAAAAAGTACAGCAAACTCAAACAATAAAAATTAAAAATTGGGTTTAATACATCATGATAATCAAAACCTTATCACAATTTTCATATCTTTTCGGAAAATCGACATTTTTCAAAAAATTCGATCATGGATAAAAAGAAATAAAAAAAAAAGTACCGCAAATTTTCAAAAAATTCGATCATGGATTAAAAAAAAAAAATCGATCATGGATTAAAAAAAAAAATTAACAAATTTTCAAAAAATTCGATCATGGATTAAAAAAAAAAATCACAAATTTTCAGAAAATTCGATCATGGATTACAAAAAAAAAATTTGATCATGGATTAAAAAAAAAATCACGAATTTTCAAAAAATTCAATCATGGATTACAAAAAATTCGATCATGGATTACAAAAAACTTCGATCATGGACTACAAAAAATTCGATCATGGATTACAAAAAATTCGATCATGGATTACATAAAATTCGATCATGGATTACATAAAATTTGATCATGGATTACAAAAAAAAAAAAAAACATAATAAAAAAAAATTTCATTCGTGGATTACAAAAAAAGAAAAAAACAATTCGATCATGGATTACAAAAAATTCAATCATGAATTACAAAAAATTCTATCATGGGTTACCAAAAAAAAAAAAAAACAAAAATTCGATCATGGATTACAAGAAAAAAAAACAAACATTTCGATCATGGATTACAAAAAATTCGATCATGGATTACATAAAATTCGATCATGGATTACAAAAAAAAAAAAACAAAAAAATCGATCGTGGATTACAAAAAAAGAAAAAAACAATTCGATCATGGATTACAAAAAATTCAATCATGGATTACAAAAAACTCTATCATGGGTTACAAAAAAAACAAAAAACAAAAAATTCGCTCATGGATTACAAAAAAAAAAACAAACATTTTGATCATGGATTACAAAAAAAAAACAAACATTTCGATCATGGATTACAAAACATTCGATCATGGATTACAAAAAATTCTATCATGGGTTACAAAAAAAAAAAATTCGATCATGGATTACAAGAAAAAAAAACAAACATTTCGATCATGGATTACAAAAAATTCGATCATGGATTACAAAAAATTCTATCATGGGTAACAAAAAAAACAAAAATTCTATCATGGATTACAAAAAAAAAAAAAAAAAAACAATTCGATCATGGATTACAAAAAAATCGATCAAGTATTACAAAAATTCGATCATGGATTACAAAAAAATCGATCAAGTATTACAAAAAATTCGATTATGGATTACAAAAAAAAAAAAAAAAGAAAAAAAAAAAAAAAAAAAAATTCCGTTCTGCACAGAGCTATCTTATATAAGCCATTTTAACTCAAAAATCCACCTCTAAGTGAATAAATTACATCCAATTGAGTATATTTCTGATAAACAACAATGTAAGGAATCAAAACCCTAAATTTTGAACACATTATTTCTAATATATCATGAAAAAAAAATCAAAAGGCGGAAAAAAAAAAAAAACAGCAGAATTTTGGTTCCGCAGACATCCTTGTGTTCATCTCAAATTTCATGCTGTAATTGACCAAATTACATAAAATTGAATTTGTTAAATCATAATAGACACAATAAAGATTAAAAACCCTACAAATTGAACTCATTATCTTCAAAATATGCAGTGAAATTAATCATATGGCGGAAAAAAAAAAAACCCAAACTTCTTACCTGGTTTTGTGAACCGAAGCATTCAATCTCCAAAAAACTCTGTTTTTCTCAACGATTATCACAAATTAGTAACAAAAGGTTTTGATGAACAACTTTACGATCAAAATGCCTACAAATTTTGAAAGATTCATGCCCTATTTGGCATGAAACACAAGGAAAAGCGGAAACCCTAAAAATGCAAGTTTTGTGATCCAAAACACCAAAACACCAAATTTTTCAACCATTTAATCCGTGTAAAAGCTGAATAAAGCTGTTTAAAGCCTGCAAATTAGATCACATGCCAAAAAAAACAAAAAAAATGATAAAAAAATGACAAATTTCGAAGAATCCCTTGAAGAATACTGTGCAACCCGTATTTTTCACGGGACTCGCCGATTCCGTACAATGAATCGGCGAGTCATTGTGCAGAATCGTCCGATTCTCTCTAGAACCGAACGATTCTCGTTTTTTTAAACAATTCGATCCCTCCATGACGATTCTCGAGTCGAATCGGACGAGTCCAGTTCGACTCGATGTTTTTTTAAATACTGTTACAGCCCATGTCGGTTCTCGAAAAAGCTGCAGTAGCGCGCCTGTGTTTAGAAAGACTCGCCGAGTTTTAAGGAAAGCTTGCTGGTGCAACCGGTTCTCGTACGTCACAACAACACGTCACCACCTCCCCATGCTGGTTGTCGCACGTCATCACAAAAATCATCAACTTCCCATTTTCCAACTTGACATTCTGATCTTTAATTAAAAAAGACCCACGGAGCCACGTCATTACATTTGTCTCACACGTTGACTTTTCTTTACCCCTGCAAAGAGGTTTCCATCTTTGTACATATACTTCTCAATGAGAAATATGTGGGACTAATTTCAATTTTCCCTTGTGAAAGCTAATTGTCATGATACTTTGTAAAATAGTAGGATATATAATATGTAATTTTTTTATTTTTTTATTTTTTTCTGAATTTTGATTTGTATTTTTAGGTGAAAATATTTTTTTGAATAATTTTGTAATGTCATAATATTCACATATATAAAAAATTTTATTTTAATTTTTATCGTATGATGTGAAAGTGTTTTTTAATTTTTTTTGAATCATAGTTGTTATTATATCATAAATAATAATTATACATTGATAATCAAATCTTGTATTTTATTTATTAATTTATTTGTGTTATAAAGTACTATAAAGTATTATTTTTATTATAACAGTAAATTAATTTGTTTGTATTATTAATTTATTGTAGTCCATGTATGAGTATATACTTTATCCTTGATAATTCAATGTTTTTTTTTTTGTTATATAAATTTAATGGTTAACAATAATTTGTACATAGAAATAACATCTCAATATTTACATATTGATGCAAAAAAATGAAAATTTCTTAACGGAGTACTATCATTTCTTATTGGATTCCTAAAAAACAGCATTTTTAATGAATTTTAATGCTTTTTTTAGATTTTTTTTAAGGTTTAATCCGACCGATTTCGGATCCGAATCGTCGATTCACAGATTCGGATGGGTTTTTGGGGTGCTCGATCCGAGGCATCGATCCGTTTTTTAAACCACTGAATTGAAGTGTATCATAATATTTGAAAAATTTTATTTTAGACTTTGTGCCTAATTAATGATACATTCCATATTGCCCAATTTTACATCCAACAGTGAATAATGATTATGACTTTCTTATGTAAAAACTAAATGGTCCCAATGTATACATTTTCTTTTATTATTTATTAGAAAACAACTAATATTTTACGTAGCTGACTTGACACTTTATGTAGAAAATATAACATTGCATGTGGCTATTATCGTTTTATTATTAAGAGATTTACACTCAAGTCCCCTACTGTATTATGAAAAGGGCAAGCTTTCTATGCTTCCCCTATAGCATAAAACTTATATATTTTCCCTTATCCAACCGTCCATTCTGAATGGAGGGCTAAGATTGGCCCAATCACAATGTCTCGTCTCTGTACTATTTTATTTTTAATTTTTTTCTAAAAACTATTTTGACCCCATATTTGGACGTCCAATCCTCTATTAAACTTGCACTAGCAAAAAATATAAAACAAATACTTTCAATAAAATAAAATGACCAAAATACCTTTGAATATTTCAAGGGGTATTTTGGGCATTATATTTTATTGAAAAATTATTTTTAATATTTTTTATAGGTGTGCCCCAATGATAAGATGATACTTTCCAAATTTCATATTCATACCATTTGTATAAAAAAAATAAGGGAAAGGTTTGTATAGGGCCGAGGCTCTAAACAATCAAATTTGAGCCTACCTCAAAAATTTCACTAAAAGAGGTTGTTTTGATTCCCAAATATCATCAAATTGATCATCTCGACATCAAGAGACATGGACATGAAAAAAAATGGATTTCAAGTTGTGGAAATAGCATAATTTGTAACGAATTTTTTGACCATCAATTTTCAAGATTTTCAAGTTTTCATAGATCTGCTGATCGACACTATTTTTGAAGCTTTAAAATTTATAAATAAATAAAAAACTATATTTTAAGGCTGTCACAAAGATTTTCGGCATTGAAACCAGACTTCTCGAAACTATTTGAAGGTAGGCTCTAATTTGATTGTTTAGAGCCTAGGCTCTATACAAACTGTACCCAAAATAAAATACTTTGAGACACCAGATCTAAAATCAAACGGTAAGTGGCTCTCTTGATCAAAATTAGACTGTTGGATGGTAGGGGAAGCATAGATCTTCTATGCTGTAGGAGAAGTATAGAAACCTTTCCCTTACGAAAATCTTTGTGAATTTTGTTTCTTTTACATTCATTCTTTTTTTTTTCTTTCTTTTTCCCCCTAAATGCCCTTGCTTTTGACCTTCAATGTTCAAAATGGCAATGACTTAGGATTGAAGTGTAACAATTTTTTTTTTTTTTACTATGACTTTGGACCTCTATAGTTTGAAGTCTTTCTATAGAGGTCCAAAGTCTTTGTCGCTCATGTCTTTTTTTTTTACTTTGACTTTAGGTTGTCGAAGTTTTAACTTTGGACTTTGAAAATCTGAAGTTCATATTTTCTTAATATTTAAGTGAAGTGATTTCAATATTAAAGATCCAAAGTCATATGTGGTCTTGCTTCTCAAGCCAAGATTTCGAACTTCAAGCTCCGAATTGGAGGCATTTTGGAAAAAAAATTAAAAAGTAAAATACAAAATGGGTATGGATGGTCTCCGCATTCGATAAAAATTGAGATGATACAAAAAAGATTAGCATGCCCTTATGCAAGGATGACACACAAATCGAGAAATGGTCCAAATTTTTTACCGTTTAAAAAAATACAAAATGGATATGGATGTAAATATAAAACTTTGGGGAATTTTTAATAATGTTACTTTAGGGGGGACATGAGCATAAATTTCTTTTATTATTTGTGACTACCAAATTATTTGATTTTATCTTCAATTAATTACCTAAAAGGGAGTGGTTTGTAAAGAGTCTAGGCTCTAAACAATCAAATTAGAGCCTACCTTCAACTAGTGTTAGGAAATATGGTTTCAATATTGGAATTCTTTGTGATAGCCTTAAAATATATTTTCATCTTTATTTATAAAGTTTAAAGCTTAAAAATAGTGTAAATTGACAGATCTATGAAACCTTGTAAATCTTTAAATTTGACTGTCCAAAAATATGTAGCAAAATATACAACTTCCAAAACTTGAAATCTATTTTTTTCTCATCTCCATACATCTTGATGTCGAGATGATCAATTTAAAGATATTTGAGCATCAAAACAACCTCTTTTAGTGAAATTTTTGAGATAGGCTCTAATTTGAATGTTTTGAGCCTCAGCACTATATAAACTTTTTCCTACCTAAAATATCCCCAAGTACATAAGTAGTATATTGGAGAGGAAGGATATTTAGTGTTCAAAACTATTAAGTAGGTTTACACGAAGGGGATTTCTGGTATGATGTGCACTGTTCAATCGCATTAAATGATGCAGATGTCAGGGCGCCCATGATAACATATACAGGTCTATTTATGTGAACTTTTCCTATTGTAAATATAAAAAGCCCCATGTTAGAGAATTCAACTGCCCTAGCCACAAATAAGGTGTTGCTTAGAGGGAGGGCGAAGGGTATGTCGTGTCCTAACATGCTTTAGGACACATGAGAAGGTTTATGACCATAGGTATGATGCTAAATTAATCATTTTACTTTCATTTAGCTTATGAAGGCGTATATTGTACTTAAAAGGAATTTCGTCATACAAATGACTTAGAGATTCACTTTAGAACTGATAGAAAATTGGCAAATTCGTGTGGAACTCCAGGGTTTCTGCCCGAGTATAGAAATACGGGAGCATGTAATCCAATTGAATATCTTGTAAAATCCTCACTATTATTGAATAAAACATTTATAAGCCACACTGTGAAGCTATAGAAGAGAGTGATTGAACGACAACTAAGACATAAAATGAATATATCAAAAATCAATTTGGTTTGATGCTAGGAAGGTGGATAATTGAGGTCAGTTTCCTACTTAGGCAATTGACGAGAAGTTTATGGAGAAAGAAAGAGACCTCTGTATAGTATTTATTTATTTAGAGAAAGCACACACTAAAGTAGATAGAAAGTTAATTTGATAGGTGTTGAAAAATAAAGGAGTCTCTAGAGGATATATTGATGTTGTGAGAGATATGCATGAGGGAGCACTAATTAGTATGAGAATAGCTAGTGGAGAGACAAGTGAGTTTTCAGTGATAGTAAGCTTACATCAGGGAATAGTATTCAGCTCATATCTCTTTGTTTTGATTATGGATGAGTTAATTAAGCATCTACCAAATGAGGTATTGCGGTGTATATTATTCGCGGATTATATAATTTTTATTGATGAGAGTAGAGGCAGCATCAACATAAAGTTAGAGCTTTGGAGGGATGCTTCAGAGGTTTTAAAATTAGCCAGCATACGAAAGAATACATAGACTGCAAGCTTAATAATAATAGGAATAGAAGCAAGTACGTAGTTAAGAATGATGGCTAAGAAATACCTAAATGAGACTATTTTATCTTGGATCGATAATCTAGGAGAATGGAGAGATTGGGGAAGATATCACATGTAGAATTACAGCTAGGTGGGTGAAGTGGAGATGTGCAGTTGGAATTTTATGTGATCACTGCAATGCCAATGAAATTGAAGGAGATATTTTGTAGGACTGTTGTAAGACCAACCATGCTTTATGAGACATAATGCTGGTGGTCAACAAACAACATATCTATAACATGAGTGCAGGTGAGATGAGAATGTTGAGATAGATGAGTGGCAAGACAATAAATGATATAATTCTGAATGGATAAATGCAAAGGGATTAAGGGGTGGTTCCAATAGGTGATAAGATGAGAAAAAGTAGACTTAAGTGAGATATATGTAACACATACTTAATATAACACTAATCAGAAAGGGTCAATTTGGTTCAAGTGGAAGGTTCTAAAAAAGCAAAAAAAAAGTTCAAAAGAACATTGATAGAAGTAATGAGAAGATATATGATGACCTATGGTCTTATTGAGAGTATGATAGATAAGAATGTTATAATAGGATTTGGGTAGCTGACCCAAATGGTTGGGATAAGACTCGGATGGTGATGATAATAATAACTGCATAAAACATTTCCATATACCATGTCATACCATAACCATATCCATTTGAATAAGAACACTCTTCATTTGGATATGTCGGTTCACTCATATCCCTAAAATTTCTCGTAATGGATCTTTCTTTAAGTCCCATCTTGCCATTGTGTTTCGACGTAACCACTATTGAATTTTATATATCCCATTATATAAGCTATTTGTACATAGGTGTGTGTGTGATTTCTATAAGGTGTCAATTTTATACTAAAAAAGTAAGGTGCACCTCAAAGATCCACGCAAAATGGTTACTTTAGTTTCAAAAATTGTTATGATAGCTAAAAAATGTATTTTATGCTAAAATTTAAATCTCCAAAAGTATTAGAGATCATGCAGATCTATAAGCACTAAAAAATCTTAAACTTGGAGGGTCTAGAAACGCGTTGTGATGCACTATTTTTAAACCTGCCGTTACATAAAGGGTATGGTTTTCATAAGGCTGCAGTCTTAAACAATCAAAGTAATGTGCTTATCTACACTTATTTTGGTATACAACAGTCTTAGGATAGTTTGAGAATATATTTTTATCTCTAATTATAAAATTTTATATTTTAAAAATGGTTCAATTCAAGTAAATCTATAGAATCATGTAATTCTTGAAAATAGACTGTCCAAATAATGTGTTGAAAGATGTACTATTTTTAAAATTTTAAATCTCTTTTTTTTTTTCTCTCTCTGTCTATAAATCTCAACATTGAGATGATCAACCGATGTTTTTCCAACATCAAAATAAATTTTTTAAAAGAATTTTAGAGATACATTTTAATTATATATTTTAATGTATTAACCTTATTTATATATATATATATATATATATATATATATATATATATATATATATATATATATATATATATATTTAAATCCTTAGTGATTTTTGAATTCCTCACCAGAGAAGAAGCCTAGCCTTATATAAACTTTTTCTTTTTGCGTAAATGATTTTTCGGCATAAATATCTCGGCCAAACCAAGCAAACGTACCATCGCTTTCGATCTTAATAGCCGATCTCCATTGACCCTGTCTAGTTTCAATTTTAAAAATCGAATCTCAATTCTCCATTAATCATATGCATGTGCATAGAGAACAAGTGCTTGAAATATGATCAATCAATTCCCCATCTGAGCTGGTTTTTCTGGGGCGATCGATCAGGAAGAAGCTCGGATCATCTCCCATGTCTCGAATTGCGGAAATTCTTCTCTTCTCAATCCTCTTGCTACACTTGCCATCAGGTCTCTCTCTTCCTGGCTCTTCTTTCTTTGTAACATGAATTGGGCTCTATTTCTTTCTTTCTTTATTTCCTTCCTTCCAAGGTTTTGGGTTGATCTGGGTCTTTAAATTTGCTTCCATGGCTTGGTTCTTTTGTCTTTCCCGCGTGAATTGGGGTTCTCTTCCAGTCTCTTGTTCTTTCCAAGGATTTGGTTAATTTTGCTGTAAGAACTCAACGGGGTGTATTCATTAATCCATGTTGTGAAATGATTTTGAATTTTCGATTTGGTGTCAATGTAATCAATTCATGTTTCTATTTTTATTAGTTGCTCTGTTTAAGAAAAATGGGGATCTTTTAAAGGATGAAGGGATTTTGAGTGTCCTGGCGAATGGGGCAATTTGGTATTGTTTTAGCTTTAAGGTACAATTCTCACTCGCTGACCCATTGATTGGTAGAGTAAGGGTCAATCTTGATATCCACCTGGTAATGGCAATAAATTTCCATCTCTCTCTCTGTCTCCTCCTCTCCATAGGAATTTTACACGTAGTTATTATTTCAAAAAATGTTGAAATAAATTCTGGTTGGTTCCAGAGGGAACATAATTGATGGATTCATGGTTTGAAGCCCAAAATTAATAGAATTCTGGTTGACTTCGATTTAATATAGTCTGAGAAGAGGAGTTCTGGTGTGGAGTTATATTAAGTAATGTCCAAAGAGGGAATGTTGTGATTTATAACAGTTTCTATAATTGTTTATAATAGTAGTTTTTGTTTTCTTTTTATTTTTTTGGGTGGTTCAGTGGTTTAAATCGAACTTGGATTTTAGCTTTGCTAAATTCAACAGTTCACCAATCAAGCCCCAGCTCGATTCCCTTTATAATAGTATTTTCGAATTAATTAATAAATGAAAAAGTGTTGAAACCAACAGTTCTTGATTGAAAAATTTCCTTATGAGAAATCTCATAATTACATAGTCTGAACGGATACAATGCTTAAATTGCTAAATTATACAGATGTCCGAATTAGAAGAGAAATGCATTTCATATTAGACTTTTTATAATAGGGAAATAGGTGGTTGGAGTATACTTTGACTACAAGATTGGAGTAATATGAGTGAATCAATAAAATACTGCAGTTAGAACAACGAACTGTTAGTTGATTATGTCAAAAGGGAGAATATTTTGTTCTGGACACTAATACTTTTTGGTAGATTAAGTTTTCTTTGTTAATTACAGGCCAATGAGAAAATAGACAGAGAATGAGCATCACACATGCTGATTTGGATGGACCAAATTTTGGGAACATGTCAGTTTTGTTCTCCAGCCTTGTAATGAAAATTGCCCAACTTGGTCTGCTTCACTATTTCATGAACTCCCTTAACCCATCTTCTTAAGGAAATGCCACTAAAATGGCAGCAGTTTAGTTGTTCGAGTTGTTCTGCAGGCTGAATGGGGCTTTATTTTTCTTTGTTACCCATGTTTATATTTGCCATGAATTTCTTGTATCTTCCAATGAAGGCTTTTGCATTTATCCAAGAAATACTCTTAGGAATGATTCTCATATCATTGTTTCAATGGCAGGCACACTTTCATCTAGGATTGTTTCCTTGGAGTCAGTTATGATTTTTAAAACCCATGAGTGGTTTGGTGCTAAACCAAATATTTACTTTCAGTGTCAAGGGGAGAACAAAACTTTTCTACCCGATGTGAAAGATAAGCACTCGTTGTATACTTTTAAAGGCGAAGAATCTTGGCAGGTTTGTGCGAATCTCAGTTGGCTATATTGTTTAATTGCATTCTACAAACTTTGTTCAAATGATGAGCATTTATCTTTTGTAAGCTAATATGTTAAGTGCCATGTAAGGGAATAGTTGTTGTATATGAGTAAATCTTACATGGACTGTTAGAGAAGGTTTAGAATGTAAAATAATATGTCATAAATGATGAACATCTGGTACTTGTATAGATAGTGCGGAACAAACTGATTTAAGTAAGTTATAGGTGTCATTACCCATGCTTTTCCATTTTTGTAGAAATATACGATGTTTCTCTTATTCTGATTAAATAATTTTATTGAATTGTATTGCTAATGATCCAAATTATAGTTGACATATTGACACAGGCAAGAAACTACCTAGGTCTAGACTGCATTCTGTACACAATTTTCAATTGATAAATTAAATATTAAAAGTTAGAAATTTTATTAAAAATTTTAAAATCCAATATCCTACAAAACACAACAAAAAAGAGTTACGCAAAAACTGGCCAAGAAGAAAGTAGTTATTTATTACTTAATTTTTATTTGATAAATAAATAATTTTTATATTGCTTTAAGGAGTAGTCTATGTAACATTAATCCCTACTAAAGAACATAATGAGGCACATTGGGATAACCTATAGCAATAAAAGGGAGATGCCGAGCTGATTTTTTGTTCATACAAATCTTTATTTACAATTTCACACTTTACAACATCTAATCACCTGCTATTTTGGGAAATTTGCGCTTTACAATATTTCAACTAAGATCTAAATCAATCATTGTCTTGGCCTGTTGTTTCCCTTTCAAGTTATTAGGAGCTATCTCTATGAAGGGGGAATTGAGACCCCAAAAAATGGGGATCGAGATCCCATTGAGATCCCTCTCTAGGAGTACTAAAGAGAGATCCTAGAGTGGTATCGACACTTAGGTTGGGCGACACTGGTCTAGACGATGACTCTCTATCACCTGTGAAAAACTAAAATGCTGCATGACATATATAATTCAAAAATATTTCTAACACGACCATTCTATATATCGACAACCCCTCTTTACAGGTGTTGCTATATTCTTTCATACACTTTGATAGTACAATACAACATGAAAAGCATACAAGATTGACACCTAAATACTAGGTTGCTGCCACGTTCTGCAATGGCTACAGTAAACAAACACAAAACAATGGGAAAACATACTGTGAGAGTTACGTTCAATCACATCTAAAGACTTGGTGCTGAGTCTCCTATCAGTAGTGGAAGAATGTGACTTGGCAATATTCTTTCTCTAACTTCTTTTGGGGAACTGCAACCCTGGGATGTGACAGTAGAGAAGAAAGCTACACTCTTCTCTCTTGGGGTTCCTCCTCCCCTCGGGTTTCTAAGAAATTTGTACGGTGAGAGATGTATTTAATCTGTCTGTCGTTCTTCAAATCTAGCCCTTAGAATATGAAAATCGTAATTAACCATCGTCTTTGTTGTCCTTATCCCACACACTTTCAAATTCCTATTCACAAAGCATTTCATTTTAAGAATTCAAACCAGTTTTCTATTACCACTAGGAATTGGAAAGCCTTTCACAATGATAAATCCAGAGGACTCCTACATAAAAATATTTCTAGTGACTTTGTAAAGTATTCCAAAGGTTTGGGAAACGAAGGAAACCTCAAACACATGGGGTGTCAAATCCTATTAGTATTCGGAGGGCTTATTAGAATTGACATGGGACCTATGGCTAGTGTGTCCTTCATCTTAAGACCTCATGGCCACATGGAACCTTGGCCAATGGGCCCCATGTGACCCACTTAAGGGATGTGGCCACATGTGTCCAGCATGCCCTGATCCATTTAGGTTTCTATGTATTTTGCAAAGGACAAATTTATTATATTAGTCTCTGGAGTGGATAAAAAGATAATCCATGCAGAGCCTTCTCTCGTTTCTGAACAAAGCAGTCAAAATTTTGAGGTGACTCACAGAGAAAAAGGTATTTAAAATATTGGGAGAAACCTAAAAGAACATACATATGATGTGATGATGCATCAACTTATAAGCTGGAAATCCATGTTTGTCAAACATGTAAACACACTCTACATCTCAAATATAACCTAACAAGACCCATGTCCCATATCTCTCGCAGGGGCTCATAATTGGCCTATAAAAGTTAGTCGATTACAAGGCCAATATGGATTTTAGGCACCCATCAAAGAATAAGTTATGTCAATCCAAACATGTGCACTATTTAACGCTTGACGATGTACAGCGCTATGTTCTAAACTTAGTTCTTGCCAAGGGTGGGGCCCTCTCCCTACTGACTCACCCAAAATTGAGAATGGCCTGGAGCCTTGGCCGTAGTATTGCTGAGCCTCATCTTGAGGTCTCTGATTCCATTCTCACCAAAGGGCAGGGGCCCAAATCCCCATTGACTTGCTACTTCTGAGAATGGCTTGGGGCCTTGGCGGTAGTATTGCCGAGCCCCATGGTGAGGTCTCTAATTCCATTCTCACGAAAGGACAAGTGCCCAAATCCCCACTGACTTACCACTTTTCTGCGAATGGCTTGGGGCCTTAGAGTTAATATTGTCGAGCCCCATGGTGATGTCTCTGACTCCATTCTCACCAAAGGGTAGGGGCCCAAATCTCCACCGACTTACCACTTTAAATATATGCTAGTTTAAAAAAAAAAAGCGTAGAGGGCCTTCTCACCCATTGACTTACCCAAAAAAGAAAAAGAAAAAGAAAAAAGGGATCCACTCTCAGCGCATGCATGCATAGACGTCATGGGTCTTTTCCCTAAAGTGCGGCTACAATGTGTGCATGCCATAGGGGTGTTACACCAAGGTTCTGGCCCTTGCCATCATAGGCATCCAACCTTGATGTAGGAGTACCCTTTCCTCTTGGCTACTGACCATTGGGCTCACTCTGACCTTAATATGGGATGTCCCAATTATCTTCCTCGACATGATGTATTAGGGTTCATGCCCCTCTAGAGCCTAGGGTCCCTGGGGTTTTGAGTCAATCGGCCTTGCTCTCAGATTGCAAAGCTTCGTGAGCCAATGGCACCCATGCCATCTCACTCTAAGGTCCTCATGACCCTAAAGTGCATTGGTCCCTCATGAACCAATCCATACCCCATTTGAACTGAGGTGTCTCACCTTACTTCACTCGATGTTTAAAAAGAAAAATAGATTAGTGATCCGGATTCCCCATCCCGAAAACCTGTCCGGATCAGTGCATCGGCCCGATCTAGCCTTAAAATAATTTCAAAAAAGTATTTAAATATTACTTTTTGATTTTCCCAAAAAAACTAAAATGGGGGTAGTGCATTATGGACTTTCAATATTTGGAAAAAGTACATGAATATTGAGATGTTGTTTCTAGTCCTAGTATCTAATTAATATTAATTTTGATACAATACGTCTTTAAAATTTTTTATACTCATTTTTGTGACTTTTATTGAAGAATGAGGGAGAGTAAATTTTGTGATTTCTGATAACAATATTATGATACTAACATGCCTTTCCATAGAGAGAGGACAATTGATTTCATAACATTGATGTGGTTTATTGAGAGCTGAGGTTTGATTTTGTGCTTGGTTGGATAGGGTGTTGGGCATTGTGTAACTATATCCCTAGTTGGTATTTTACTACTTAAATTATCCATAACTCTATGATAAATACATTTTCTATAAAAACATTTTTATCTTTTGAAAAGACTATTTAAATGGTGTATGTTTTCAAATAACTTTAAAAAACTCATTTTATTGAAGAACATGAAATATTACTGATAATTTGTCATTTGTTAAAAAAATTATTAAAAGCAAGTTTTAGAAATTTCTTTAAATTCAATTTTATTTGTTATTTTTGTCAAATTAGTGATGGCTTATTGTTATATGGGTCATTAATATTACTTGTTTAGTTGTTTACTTGCACTATGAATTGAAAATTTAAATTTCATATTGCTTTAAACTCAATTTTATTTGTTATTTTCTCAAATAACAAGCACAAAATCAAACGGTAGATTGTAATAACAAGCACAAAACTCAAAAAGTAACGAAGCAAAATGCAGACTATAGGCATGATACGGTTTCCACTTATTTTGGCTAGGTTTGTTTTATCGCAAATCGGGATGTGATGTGAAACTTACAAAAGTTTTTTCTATAAAAGACAACTAATGTTGGGATACAGTTTCCCCTTCTTTTAGCTAGGTTTGTTTTATCCCATATCGGGGATGTGGGTGAAACTTGGGGGAGTTTCTCTATAAAAGACAACTAAAGTTAGGGTTTATACCCCATCACACCAAGGGGCCATCCACATGGATGTGTAGGTCTCTTGGTGAATAATTTTTTTTTAAAAGTAATAACATTAAAAATGA
Organism: Amborella trichopoda; assembly: GCF_054954075.1. Lineage (NCBI taxonomy): Eukaryota > Viridiplantae > Streptophyta > Magnoliopsida > Amborellales > Amborellaceae > Amborella > Amborella trichopoda. The sequence continues at coordinate 32,982,967 of NC_142343.1, forward strand.
TTTATAAACAAGGAAATTGCTCAATTGGAAAGGGCGTGAATGAAAAAAACTTCAAATAAATAAAATTTGTTAGAAACAAAAAAGTAAAAACAGGGGAGGTGGCTGGTTCCTTGAAGGAACTAACTAATTCCCGATATTTTGGTGGAACTGGGATGCCCCCTCTGGTTCCTGATCTGGATTGACCGGTTCCACTTATTCAGATCGCCATTTTTTTAGACCTTGATTTCACTAATAGCATGAATGCTTACATGGGTTCATACAAGAGCTAAGGTCTTTTAAAGGCACAAAAACCCAACATCACATGTATTTCATTATTTCTTTTGTTGTAACAATTTACTCTTATAAAGGAATTTCAATATAATAACTCGATTCTGCGATCACATTGCAAAGCATGTGCTGTTGGCTACTTAATAATGAATGGTAAATATGGCTGTCTTCCAATAGGTTCTCTTCTACAGTTTAAAAAGTTCATAAACATAAATATGGGGATCCTTCTTTTTGAAGTTTTATAGATTACCACATTTTAGCTATTTTTTTGCTCCGCTCTTTCTCAAGCTTCAGACATTTAGCATGTCAGCTTTCTAATCTTAGATCCCTATTTTATGTATGGCTCTAATCATCTTCAGTCCAAATTTGTATTTTTTTTTCAGCAGCGTCTTTATGTAACAATGTAAAGATCAGGGCAGTTGTTCCTTTCCTTTTCAATGGATTGCTAACTATCATCCACTACATAATAACTAAAACAAAATAGATAATCTGATCTAATTCATGTAATAAGTTCAATCATCACGAATTCATGTAGTTGACTCATAGATGGCTTAGATTGACTTTCTCGGCTTTAGTTGTTGTAACTATACCATATACCAGTTCCATGTTGTATGTGGCACACCAATGAAATCTACAATCTGTTTTTAACTATGGATTCTGGATTTTAACCTAACTTGCTGACATGTACTATGGAGGTTTCACGATCCATCATCATGAAATGGCACTGATCTTGTCCTTTGTGCTGTATACATACAACACTGGTGTATGGTATACTAACCCTTAGTTATAAGATCTGTAGGAATAGTTCCTACCCTTGGAAAGAAAATTGTTTACTCCATAACTTAAAATGATGGCTTTACAAAGGGTACTCTGAGTCATAAAATATGTCTATCTTGACATACAATAAACCTAGACAAGGCACAATATGAAAAGATGTGCATTGAACATTTCTTTTTCCTTATAATTTGTTATTGATTGTTACACAGCAAAGATAATGGATGGCCTCCTCTTTTTCATATCCTCGTGCATTCATCAGAAGCCTTTTGCATATTGCATAGGCAATAGTTTATGTGAATTTCTTGGGCTTACATACATAAGCACTGGGTGTTTAGGGAAAAAAAAAAATGGTTTCATTTTTCTTTCGTTGTTTTACCTTCAGCCTCTAACAGAGCTTCCGGATAAGAAATGTAAGAGGTGTGGGTTATATGAGAAAGACAAATTATCTGATGATACTTTCGATGAGTGGGAGCTTTGCCCAGATGAATTCAAGGGTCCAGAAGGCAGATACAGTCACTTTAAGGATAAAGAGTTCAATGCTACATTTTTGTGTCCTGAGTGCAGACCACTTGAATCTGGTGAGTTTTTCAGTGGCATCACTAAGGTCAACAATGAACAATCTTACTTTTCTGCATTTTATTTTTCTTTTTTTGTGTTTCACTGTGGTTGACCCCATTATAAATGCAGCAGTACACCATATGTTAGAGGTGTATGTTATGTGGTACACCACAGGGACTTCCAACATCCTTTCCTGATGATGGATGTTGGAGATTAACTGTTCTCAGGGGTATGTACATCATATGGGATGATGGTTAATCTTCACCATCCATCATCAGGAACAGATATTGGCACTGTTCAGTATTGTAAACCATATTACCATGTCCTGCATTTGTAAAGGTATACTACCCCATTACATACGAACACATATTGTGGATGGTGTATGGCCTTCTCTTTTACACACCAGCACGGTCTTATGGTTTTTGCAGGTTCTAGTGGAAGTTCTACTCCAAGTAGACGAGAAACAGACAAGAGTAACCATCAGTTATTTGTAGCAATCTTTGTTAGTATTGTGGTTCTGGGTGTATCTGTTGTTGGAGCTATGGCTCTATACAGGTATTGGCGTAGGAAGAAAAGGGAAGAAGAACAAGCGCGATTTCTCAAGTTATTTGAAGAGGACGATGATATAGAGGAGTTGAGTCTTGGAAATGTGATTTGATGAATTGGTCTCTGAAATTTTGGTTTGTTCTCTGTATAGATCTGTGTAAAATCTTCTTTCTGTAATATAATGTCACAAATGATTTTGAATACCACATCATGAGGTCGTAATTTTATGGACAGCATGCACAGGAGAAGCATGGTATTGCTCTTTTGTCAGTCCTGCTTAAAGTTCATTTTGATTTATGTGAACAGGTTCTTTTGTGTGTATGCGTGTGTGTGTGTGTGTGTGTGAGAGAGAGAAAGAGAGAGAGAGAGAGAGAGAGTTTTGTTGGGGCAAAGAATTCCTTTAGCTTCTCCCTTTTTCCTTGACCTCCCATGCATTTCTAAAACTGTTCTAAATGTCACTAGAACTCATAAAATACGGTTTACTAAAGGTTTTGAAGGGGTTCTTTAAAAAAACATTCAATGGCTTTATTATTCAGGTTCCATCCAAATTTAAAGCGCTTGAAGACACCTTTATGTTGCTTTCAATTTTCACAAGTATTCTTATCACTCGTGGATTGCGAGCAATGGATGAGAAATCTGATGACATCTATATGGAGAACCTCCAAGCACAACGGATTTGGCGTCCCTAGGTCTTGTGCTTCATTGTCATTAAGTTCCTTTTCATTTTCTTAGTATTGCATCATCTTTCCTTGAAAAAGAAAACATAATCTCACTTGTTTTTCAATACACACCAATTCATTTTTAAAGGATAGTCCCTCTAAAGACTTTCCCTTTGTGCTCTTTCTTCTCCTCTGGCGAGTTGATCACTGGGTCTAAATCGTTGATATATTGTTCTAGTAATCTCATTCAAGGAGATGTCAGCATGATACCTTTGGTACAGTTCTACCAAGGAGTCACCCAGTAGGTAATTACAATCTCCAATGGCTGATCTATCTTGAAGAAATTTGGGTTTCAGTTAAAAGTAGTTTCGTTTTTCTCATCTCAGTAGCTGATATTCAAAATTTGATGTCTAACATACCTAGTAATGTTTCTGAAGTTCATTGGCTTGTAAAAAAAGTTCTAAACGGCAAACCAGATCCCATTGACTCGTAAATACATGGAAACATATGATGCATAACAAGATTGATTATTGAATAATGAAATCCTGGTGACTTAACAAAGAGACATATCGATGAGGGATCAAAGAGCTTAAAGAAAAGATTTTCCGATTGTATTTTTTTCATTTTAATGCTTGTTTTCAGTAGAAGAAATAAAAAGGAAAGATCTCTTAAATCTTTCTTGGATTGATTTCTACACAAAGTGTCATCAGTACCTTTGGCTTTCCATATGTCAAGGTTGTATATTATGTTGATATGTGATCGTTTGCAGAGAGTTTGACAGTCTCTGTTGATTCTGAGTCTGGGCCTTCTCTCCATGGATTTGATCCCACCGTTCTTCTCTGCGCAAAGAAAGGTTGTTGCTTGAGGGCCCAAAATCTGCTGCATTGGTAAGCACAGTAACCATTGCAAAAAACTTTTTTAAGTGTTATAAAGAGCCGAACAGATATGGAGAAAAATTAGTGTGATACCATAGAAGATAGAGGTGCTTATAGAGAAGTTATCAGCTGCGGAATTTGCCCAAGAAGATGTAACCAGCATCCTAAAATACTATTCCCTATGACAATTTAACTTGAGCGAAGGCAGACCTTGAGGAAACTCATTTTGTAATATTGACAGCTTGAAGATGGTCAAACAATGTTTGTGGTTTTTCTATTCTAGGTGTGGAACTTGGGGATTCTCAGAAGATGGAAGAGGCAATCGTTGAATTCTTCTCACAATGCTTCCACCTCGGAACCTAGGCTACCTTGCTTCTTTGAGAATTTACCTTTTACTAAGCTGAGGATAGTGTTAAAGACTTGGAAAAGGCATTTGATATGGAGGAAATTGAGGAATCAATCTTTAGTCTCCTAAGAGACCGAGCAGTTAGACCAGATGACTTTCCTATGTGCCATAGACCTAATAGCTTGGTTTAGCAAAGAAGAAGATAGGGAAAATCCAAAATCAGACAAAGATGAAAAAAAAAGAAATAAAAAGAGCACTTGTTGCTTTAGGGTTATGAATAAAAGTTTATAACATAACATCCATTATGCTTGAGTACATTCCTTATATAAAAAAAACCCTGAACAAAGCTTAATCCTGACCATCCATCTAATATAATCATGGCTCTTTATTATAGAAGACTTTGAAGTGATCAAAATGTATGAAAGGCTCTAGAAATTACTACTTATGTTCCTAAGTGAATAAAAGACTCAAGAAATAAATAAAAAACATAAAAAGATAAATTCAATGTCTATCTTGTCCTTTTTCGGTTTCTCATGAAAACTTTAAGTTTGTGTCTCTTATCTAAATACTCGAAAGTAATATTCTGAGTTGCATCAATCCCCATTCCTCAAAGAGTTCACCCTTGAAGTCGGCAGCTCGTCGTTGGAGGTATCACCATCATATGGAATGAGATGCTTGACACTAAAAACATCAAAAGTGTGAATTTGGCTGGGAAGCTTTAACTGATTGGTATTTTCATTGATCTTTTTCAAAGTTCTGAATGGTTCTACCTTGATGAGACTTGAGATCAAGGTGTACATTTTACTGCATTCCCCATTGACATTGGATTAGCAACATTTTGGGTCCCTTGAGAATTGCCATTCTTGTAATACATAAGCACAACATACTTGTCCTGAATACATCAATGAGTACTCTGCCATGAATTTTGAAGTGGCTCAAGATTATTGATACATTAGCCTCGTGATTTCCTTCAACTCACACGATGTTTAGATATGAGGGTTCTCCACTCCAAAAAAAAAGAAGAAAAAGAATGGTTGAACCTGAATTCCAACATTAGGAATTATATACGCAACCATTTGATGGCCACCTTCTACATTGAAGTCATTAGCAAAACACTCAAAAAGAACATATGGTCAAATCTTTAGGGTCATACTTCACATGATACTTTATATTCAGATAAAGCTCCAAGAAGAACATTATCATCATTACCTCCATAAACACCATTCTTCTTGTTACTTTTTTGGGGACTAAGATACTAGTTACCTCAAAGATTTTGGGAACAACTCCTTGAAATCTACCTTGTTGTTCATCAAGAGGAAAAACATCCACACAATCCTCTCCAATGGTAGGATCTTCTTTTTTTATCATCTTTACATATGGAATCAACATTAAAGCTATGATTACCTACTTCTTTCTCAAAACCCAAATGTTCATCCAGCTACTTGTCAAAGATCGATGGTCAGTCCCAATCCACAATATACTGATCTTGAGAACCATTTGATAAGCACAAAGTTTCTCCATGGTTGTCGGCGAATAGAATTTCATAACACTCCATGATCTCAAACTTGATATTGGTTTCACCAGTTCTGCTATCCCTATCCTTATGATCAACTAAATCTTTCTTTTGAACTCGATTATAGAAGGGATTTATGGATTTTTCATTTGCCTTGATCTCATGCTTCCGAATGGGGCTTCCATCTGCGCCAAACACGGAGTTAGGGTTTCAAACAATTTCCTCAGATCTACAATCCCTTCTCACGAACTGACATCAAATGCTTCTAAGGTTGCTGCTATTCCCCTTTTTTCCTTGGTGTGGAGGCATGGTTGTTAATCTAGGGCATAAAAATTGATGCTATAGTACCATGCTATAGTAAAGTACTATAGTACCATGCTTACTGGTCGTTGGGTTCTGATACCAACCTGATGCAAACCTAATAACTTGGGCTAGGGTTTAACAAAGAAGAACATATGGACGATCCAAAATAAGAGAAAGATGCGAAAACCAGAGATAAAAGGAGCATTTGCTGCTCTACGCTTTTAAATAAAATTTCATAACATAAAATTCATTATGCTTGAGTACATATTTGATATAAGAAAACCTTATATCGTACTTAATCCTGGCCATCCATCTAATATAATCATAGCCCTTAATTATAAAAGTATTTAAGTGAGTGAAATGATATAAAAGACTCTAGAAATTATTACTTATACCCCTAAGTAAATAAAAAGCGTCAGTAAATAAATAAAAGACATAAAATGACATATGCAATGGCTGATTTGTCCTTCTGTGTTTCATTTTTTAAACTTTAAACTTCTCTATCTTATCTAGATACTCGAAAGTAATAAGGTGATACAAAGAGGGTTATTAATAAGGTTAAAGAGGGTTATTAATAAGGTGATACAAAGCCCCCCAAACATCCTTCATTAAAGATAGGCTGATCATGAACTGAATTTTCGTTACCCAAGAGATCATTCACACTACCAGAAGTATGGAAGAAGGGAATTTTTCTCAAGATAGATTTAAAAAAGATGTATGATAGAGTAGATCAAGACTATCTAGATAAAGCTATGTAACTAAGGCACTTTGGGAACTGATGGAGGACGTAGATTCGAGACTATTTATCAATGCCTCATTTCTCTGTTATCATCAATATCAGAACTTGTGGTTATTTTAAGGCTACTAGAGGACTAGGGCAAGATGATCTCTTGTCTCCTTTTCTCTTCACTTTGGTAGCTGAGTCCTTTAGTAAAATGCTCTTAATTGTATGCTTCTAACAATAAATGGCCCAATCAACACATATATGCAATATATAGATGACATTCTATTTCAAAGGAGAAAATGAGAAAATTCACAACCTTTAGTTATTCCTGAATGCTCTAAGGTGGTGTTAGGAGCCAAAATCAATATTCAAAACGGTTTGATGGGAATTAATTGCTAAGAGGAAGAAGTTAGAACATACTGAATAGATGGAGTGTCAGTTGGAAAGTGTACCTACAAAATACTTGGGTGTTCCTGTAACATATGAGATACTGCCTTAAACATCATAGAGCCCAATTGTATAAAGATTTCAATGAAAGCTTGATCGCTAAAAGAGTACATATCTCTTTATGGTGGACATATTACACTCATCAAGGCCACTCTCTCCAATATTTTGGTGTATTTGTTTTTGCTTTATAAGGTACCATCGTATTTACTGAAATTGTTGGAGGGTTTAATAAGGATTTTTTTTGGAGTTGCACACAAGAAAAAGGAATGTTCCACATCTTGAGATGGCAAGTGGTATGTGTCCCAAAACAAGAGGGTAGTCTTAGCATACACAAGCTTAAGGCAGTTAATGAAGCTTTGTTGACCAAGTGGTGGTGGAGGATTAGTAATCCTTCTTCTCAGTTATGGGAACAAGTTGTTAGTGATAATTATGGATGAGATAAACATCATATTATCACCAAAAAATGATCAAAGGGGGCTTCATCATCACAATGTGGAAATGTATTCATTAAGTAAGAATGATGTTCTTGGCCTCTATCAGAATTCTAGTTGGTGAGGCTTAACTTTGAATACTTAATTTTGGTGTCAACAAATTGAGAGATTCTTCCTACGTAATTCACTAATGTAAATCCCTAGAAAGTGTTCACTCGTAGTATAGTCAAATCATGGAGGAGATTATTTATTGGCTCCAAGGATGGGAAATATGTTTCATCCACCACAATAGGGAACAAAATATGAAGGCAGATTCCCTAGCTAAAGAAGCTATGACCCATGTGATTTATTTTTTCATTTTTTTGCCTTTTATCTGTTTTTCTCTTTTTTCCTTTGCCTTTTATTTTATCTTATCTTTGTAATATTCCTTTTCATTTGCTCAATGAAAGATCGTTAATATTCATACCATTAAAAAAAAAAAAACTTTTCCAAAGGGGAGAGAGAGAGACCCAAAAAAAACATGGGTGGACCCTGATCAAATTAGACTTGGGATTTGAGAGGTTTTAGAAAGAGACTGTATGAAGCCACTTTTAACAGAGGGCAAAAGCTTTGGAAGATGCAATCCCGCAAGATTGCGTGATCGAGAAATGCTAACCTGGAAGTTATCGTTTATCCGTATTACCAAAAATAGCAGTGAAACTTATTTTTTCAATATTGTGGTTCAAGGGTCTTATTCGAATATTTTTAGCTCTTATAGGTGCTATCAAATGCATTTTTTAGCTTATTAGATTATAAAAAAAATCTAAACCTTATGAAATCTTGAAATATAAAAATATCTGAGGGTCATCAACCATACCCTTAATGGGAAGAAAATTATCTGGATAATTGTACAGGATTGTGTGATTGAGGGAAGAAAATTGTTAGTACAATTGATTAAAGGAAAAACTTTATATGAGGTTGACACCTTAAAATGTAGAATTAAGGCGCACCTTTTATATTCTTTAAAAAAAATTGTTTGATGATGAAAAATTAACTAATTGATCATCTTGATATCAAGATGTGTAGATATGGAGAAAAAAAGAGATTTCAAATCTTAAAACTAGTACATCTTACAACACATTATTTGGACCATCCATTTTCAAGATTATAGACATGAGGGTGCATCCCTAATGTGAAGGACACCCAAATGGACCGCACCCCCTTCATGTTTGACTTACGTTACTACATGAATGAAAGTAGGTAGATGTTGCACTTCTTCATGAGGGAGTTACCCTCCATAAATGGCATTCACCATGCACCATAAGGGTGCCTATTAATGAGGAGGTTACTCCTACATAAATGATAGAGCCCTTTCTCTCACTATAAAAAGGGGATTGGTGGAGCTCTCTACACATTACATCACACACACGAAAAAGGTGTGAGAGCTCATATTGAGAGAGAAAAAGTGTGTGTGAGAGGGAAAAAGTACAATCCCTTCCCCCATTTGAGAGATAAAGAGTTGTTGAAAGAGTTGTCGATTGTCGAAATAGTCAAGTTTGTAATGCTCCTATCATATTTGTGAGAGTGTTCGTGAGCTTCCACCTTACTCAGGATTTGTGGTGTGAAACAGATTTATGTAGTGGACAACATGCCTATGTGAGTTGATTATTCCTCTCCACATTTGTTCATGAAAACTATTATTACGAGCACCCAAGTATGATACTCGATTCTCAGTTGATTATTTGGCTTTCGCTTCTGCTATTGGACCGGTTCATTCCAATAAGAGCCATCGTGGAACAGGGTTCCCGATTGCGCCTGTAATATCGTTTTCGTTTTACCTTTGAAGGATTGATTATGGTTAGCCTATGATGTTGCAAAGTGCACATGATGATTATATTAAAACCATGAGCAGGTGCATTATGTAACGTTATATCGTTTTTGTTTTACTTTTGAAGGCTTGACTATGGTTAGCCTATGATGTTTCAAAGTGCACATGATGGTTATATTAAAAGCATGAGCAGGTGCACTATGTAACCTTATATACCGACCACATAGTTATGTAGGCCTTATGCCATGAGGAGTTGCCAGCCTTATGTATGGGCTATACAAGTTAATGTCTCCTAGACCATGAGTGTCATGACTAATTGTTTTTTATAGGCATCACATGCTAAGCCAGGCATGGCAGGCCCTACTCATTTTTTTTTGGTGTTTTAAGGCTGCATATAAAGTGTTTTTTAATGGGAGTGCATCTAGAAAAGTTCCTTGCTTGCAAATTGTGAGGTATTTGAGATGCTAGATCCAAGAGATAAACTTGGTATTGATTACAAGTAAGATCTCAATGTGACCACGTGAAATTTTCATATCAAGATTTTCAATGGTCATGTTTTTTCAAATAACTAGATAATTAACAAGTGTAAAAAATGATAATTTTAGTTCAATCAAACAAACCATCAAACATCCATATTAATAGGTACAATTTTGTTGTTTTGACTTAGGATGACTTCTAAAAATGTGATCGCAGATCTTACCAAAGGTGAAAAGTTGAGTGGGAGCAATTTCCTATGTGGCATAAGAAAATGCAATACATTCTAAATGAGCAATATACTCTTGAACACTTAACTACCATTAAGCAAAAACCTGAACAAGGTGTGCAGAGGAACTTCTCCGTCAATGCTAATTGTAGCACTTGCTTTACTTTACTAAATGCTATGGTTGATGACCTCATTTGTGAATTCTAGGGATTCACCGTGGTGAAGGCCATGTGGGATCCGCTTCAGAAAAATATGCTAGCACTTCCGCTGCTCTATTACAAGCCTTATCTATGACTTTTGAGACATACAAAATGCCTCCAAATGTGTCGATGGCAGACTATGTCTGAAAAATGTCTCAAATGATAAGTGACCTAAAGGCAGCTGAAAACAAATTCAGTCATGAACAATATATGCTTGGATTGCTTAGGCCTCTTCCAGAATCATGAGAAAATATCAAGGCACTGATATTTTACAATGAAGCTGTAACAACGTTTTCACAGTTTTCCCATCACCTTGAGATAGAGGCCGAGTTTCACTTATCTTCTGAAGCTGGAATTGCTCTAGTTGCCTAATCAAGTAATCCTCGAGGCCATAAACCTCAAGGAAAGTTTAGAAATGGGGCACTTCAAAGGAAAGAGTAACCTAAGCAAGAGGTCGAGGAAAAGAAAAAGGCCAAACATAGACGCAGGAGGCTCACAAGGGACAAATTTGAGATTATTTGCTACAATTGTGAGAAGAAGTGCCACTATGCATGCGAATATCTTGAACTTAGAAAGCTGCGAACTGATTTCCCTAGCTATGCCAATATTTACACTTAGGTGCTTGTTGCTCATTCACAATTTACTAGGTGGCTTGTGGATTCAGGAGGACAAGGCCTATAGTGAGGGATCGAGAATAGTTCGTTAAGCTCCAAACTTTACTGGTTGGAAGTCAGAAGATTTTTATGGAGAATTGCGTATCAGAGGATGTGTTAGGGTTTGAAACTTACCAACTCCGATTTCGAAGTGGAAGGACTCTTCTTCTCCATGATGTCCTCTATGTTGCTCTCAGGTCTATCTTTAGTTAGAGACGATTGATTTATCAGTTTCATGCATAGTTATGCTATAGTTAAACTTCTAGATGACTTTCACTATTATGACCAGATTACGAATGACTTGTTTGTTTTAGATAATGATGATGTTAATGTTTCACTCCTTTCTTCATATATGATATCTTCATCTTTTCCCATATCTAAAACCTCTTATATTACACATAACTCCATGATGTACCATGCTAGGCTTACCAATATAGGAAAAGATAGGATAATCTGATTAGCCAAAGAAGTATTGTTTTTACCCAAAATAGACCTACCTATATATGAATCACGTATAACTAAAAAATCAATTGGAAAGCCCTTTCCTAAGCAAAGAGAGCAACTGGACTTCTAGATATAATATATTATGATATTTGTGGTACGTTTAATGAGATGCCCTGTGATGGTTCTTGTTATTTTATGATATGTATAGATGATTATTCTCGCTATGGTTGTGTATACCTAATCTCGCATAAATTGCAAGCAGTAGATTGCTTTTGTCATTTTATACTAGATGTTGAAAATCAATTGAACATAAGAATTAAGGTTCTTCGCACTGCTCGAGGGCAATAATACACATCTGATCAATTTAAGAAGCTTTGTGAGGATAATAGAGTCCATAGGCAAGAGACAATGTCCTACACTCTGCAATAAAATGGTATTGCAGAAAGAAGGAATCATACTCTATTGGCCATGATGAGGGTTATGATGGCTCATGCCAACCTCGCAATATTATTTTGGAGAAATGCACTCCTTACTGCGATGTATGTCCTAAACATAGTGCCATCAAAATCCGTTTTTAAGACCTTTTATGAGTTACAAATAGGTAGAAAGCCAGATCATTCCCATTTAGGTCCTTGGCGATTAGCTGCACACGTTCACATCCCTTCTCAGTTGATAGGGAAATTGGACAAACAATCTCTCGAGTGCATTTTTGTCAGATATTCTGAGCACTCGAAGGGGTGTGTGTTCTGTCAAGAATGTGATGGTGGAAGGATGAAGGAAATAGAATCTCAAGATGTAGATTTTATAGAGATGAAATTTCCTAACAGGAAGAGGTCTCATAGTATGAAGAGCTCTATGAAGAGCCTGAATCTTAAACATAGATAGATGTAGTTCTTCCACTTGAGGATAATAATGTATAATTTTCCATGATTGTCAATGGGAGTGGGAGTGAGCCACCGATTGAGAATGAGCAAATGATCCAGATTGAGTCATCGACAATGCTAGAGGCACCTATTGAGAGTGAATTGTAGGCCGAACTTCGAAAGAGTTAATGTGGGAAAGTTCCTTGTAGACACTTCAAAGTAGAGGGTCTTACATGCGTTTCACTTGATGCTGATGAGCCTAGCTCATTCTAAGAGGCCTTGAATTCCCCTGCTGTGGATCAGTGAATGTCTGTTATGAAAGACAAGCTTAGTTCCATGGAGTAGAATCAAGTCTGGGAACTTGTGGATTTGCTGCTTAATAGAAGATTAATTGGAAGCAAGTGGGTTTTGAAAATCAAAAGGAAACTATAAATAAGTACAAAACCCGCTTAGTGGCAAAAGTGTTCACCCAAATTGAGGGAGTGGACTATGATGAGACATTCTCTCTGGTGATGAAAATGACATCAATTCGTCTAATTCTAACAATAGTCGCACATATGGACTTGAAGCTCTTGTAAATAGATGTGAAGATTGCTTTTCTAAATGGTGACTTGATGAAAGAGATCTATATAGAGTAACCTAAAAGTTTTTTAGCCTCTAGCCTTTAGTGTAAAGTTTGCAAGTTCAAAAAGTCTATATATGGTCTCAAGCAGTCATCAAGACAGTGGTATGTCAAATTCCATAGGGCTATAATGACTTATGGTTGTGAAAGGCTTTAAGAAGACCACTATATACATTAAGAATTATAAGAAAAGCATCAAGATACTGTCTTTATATGTTAACGATTTTATTAGCTGAGAATGACCTGGAGCAACTTGTTACCACGAAGGAGTGGTTTTCCTCCAAATTTGAGATGACGAACATGGGTGAGGCGAGTTACATACTTGGTGTTAAGATACACCGTGACCGCTCGAAAAGATTTCTTGCTATGTCACAAGAAACATATATCCAATAGATTCTTAAGCTTCTGCATGTAAGATGAAACTCATAGATACTTCAGTTGAGAAATGACATACTATTAGTCTTGACATGTGTCCGCTGACCGAAGTTGAGAGGATCAAAATGTCCCGTGTTCCATATGAAAGTGCAATTAGTAGTTTAATATATGCAATGCTCTGAGCACTTTCAGATATTGTTTATGTAATTCGTCTCATTAGCCAGTACCAGAGTAATCTTAGACAAGGTCATTGACAAGCAGTGAAGAGGATTTTTCGATAGTTTCAAGGGACCCCAAGTCAGATGCTATGTTTCTAAGGAACCGATTTGCGGTTATGGGGATATGGTGACCCTGATTGGGCCGCAGACTTAGATGAGCATAAATCGACTTCGGGTTATGTCTTCTTGCTAGGAGGCGATTATGCCTCATGGTGTAGCAAGAAGTAGTCATGTGTCACTCTCTCCACTATAGAGTCAAAATACATTGCTTGTAGTGCAGCAGTTCAAGAAGCCGTATAGTTAAGGTGATTCCTAAGGAGCTTGGGTGTTGTTGCAATTGATAATGAGTATGTTACTATATTTTATGATAATGCAGTGGCACTTGCTTTTGCAAAAGACCTAAGGTACCATGGAAAGTCAAAGCACATTGATATTATAGATCACTATATTTGAGACATTATTGCATATGGATATGTGGTGTTAACTCATAGTCCTACAACTGAAATGATAGTGGATCTCTTGACTAAGGCAATTTTCAGGGCCACACATCAGACTTATGTAAGAATTATGGGCCTCAGGACCCTATGAGTTTATGTTATACTGTAGGATCTTAGTACCCTGTTATAATAGAATATGGATGTTATTTTGTATTATGATGGATTGTTTGTGAACTTTAAGTCACACACAGTGGATGTTATCATTTAATTCGTCGATAGGTTGAAGCTCGCTACTAGCACGAGCTACCATCAATTTATAGGATTTTGGAGGATGGGATATACACTTGGTGTATTTATCGCCTTGATCAAGGGTTCAAGATGAGATTCCATAAGGAAATTGATATGATTAATTCAAATTGAAGTCTTGAAGATTATGTAGCCTGTAAGTAGCCAGGGATGAACATCAAGGATGTTCAGGTTGATTCATGGATGTGACTGTGGGACGCTAGGTGGCGACCTATTATATGGCTATGAAAAGACTATAACCTATATGGTGTGGATTCTGACACATATTTGATGTGATCCACCATGACGTGTGATTCATACTACACGTGTTATATTAGTGACGAAAACACCTACTTGTGTGTAAAAAGATGATCCCTGTTCTTTTTTGCCACTGTGTGATGGTCAAGATTGATTTCTCGTTGTCTCGGGTCGGCCTGATATGGATGAGCCGATTGGAGGAATCCTCTCTTGAACAACTGCGAGGCCCATGCGCATGTGTGTGTGTGACGTGCAGATAGCAACCAACAAAGAGAGAGATTTTAATCAACAAAGAAGGGCTTGAGAACCTACCTTGCCGTTTTAGGTTCGGGGGATGAGTTCGGGCGATTCGCCCTCTTAGATCATTTCGAAAGCCTTCAAGTAGTCCTTGCAGCACCGTTTGAATTTGGCTCCCTTGCTTCACTGCATAGCATTTGGACCCACACACCAAAAATGACTTTCAGGGTATACCTCTTGGAATCTCCTACTATTAGTAGTTATATTGTAGATTGTGGGTCTAGTCTAAGAGTTAGAGGGGTTGGGAGTGGATAGAGAAGAAGTAGAGAAGAGAAAGGAAGAGAAGAATGAGTGTGAGTTGATGAGAGTTTAGTTTAGAGGTAAGAAAAAGAAGAAGAGACCGAAGAAGTGAAAATATGGCCTAAGAATCGGGCCGCCTTCCAGGGTAACTTCTCCTAAGAGATATTATCGGAGACAAGGGAAAGCACCATACTCAAAGCCTTGGTACCCAGAAGATTTGGAAAGTGGAGTTACAAGACTGAGCCTGTAACTATGTTACTAACCCAAATACCCCTTAAAAGTGATCATGGGAGAGAAGAAAGTGAGAGAGAGATGAAAACTCCTCACAACCCGAACACTATGTGACTCGGTTGTTAGAGTAGTGAAAGGTTTAGAATTCTAAAAAAAGCTGAGTCAGGATGACCCAAACTCGAGTGATCGAGTGTAAGAAAATCAGTGTCTTTTATGACCCGATTTCACTGTACGAGATGATGGTTAGAGCAGCGGTCCGAGAGTTAGAACCCTAAGGCACTATCACAGTAGGAACCCGACTTGACTGCTCAAGGGTGAGAGAAGGGATGAGTGAAGAGTGAGAATAATGAAAGAAAGAAAAGAAGTAAAGAGATGGGGCAAGAAATAAAATGCAATAGTTTTTAGAAAGAGAATAGAAGAATTTTAAGAAGTGAGATGAAGATTTTTAAATGAGAGGATAACAATTTAGAAAATAAATAGAATTTTGTATTTTTAAGAAATAAAATGGAGGTTTTGTGAGAGAGGTTCTTTATAAAAAAAAAAAAACAGAGGGTGAGTGGATTTTCTTAATGAAAAAGAATAAGAGGCAATAAAAAGGAAGAAGAAAGTTTTGGAGAAAGGAATAGAAGAGTTTGAAATAGTAAAGAAAGGATAAGATTTTTAGAAAAGATAGAGTATAAAAAGACAAATAGAGTATAAAAAAAAAGATCTATAGGAGGAGAGAGAAAGAAATGAAATATGAGAAGAGAGACAGAAAGAGGGTGAAGAGAGAACAAAGAGGAAGATAAGAAGGGTGAGAAGATAAAGAGAAAGAGAGTAAGAGAATGTGTATGAAGAGAGTAAGTGTGTGATAAAATATGAGCATGAGAGGCGTACATGAAAGGGAGAGAGATAGAGGTGGATTGGGTAGTGTGAAAGAGAGGGGCAGATAGGGGAGTGGAGTGGAGTGACATGGGCAGATTAAGGAAAAGAGTGAGAGGGAGCAGATGAGGGTAGCATGAAAGATAGGGATGGATAAGGGAGAATGGAGTAATAGGGGTGGACTAAGAAAAAGAGTGAGATGGGTGGATAAAGGTAGCGTGAAAGATAGGGGGCGGATGAAGGAAGAAAGTGAAATGGGCGGATGAAAAAAAGGAAGGGAGGTAAAGACACAAGGAAGAAAGAGGGAGATAGAGATGAAAACATGAGGGAGAGAGAGTGGGATAGGTTTTTTGGAGGGAAAGATTTTGAGAGAATGAGTAAAATAAGAGAGAGAAAATGGTTGAGTAGAGGAAAGAGAATGAACAAAATAAGAGAAAGAGAGAAAATAGTGGCATAGAGGAGAGAGAGATGGCAAAATAAGAAAGAGAAAATAGTTGTGTTGAGGAGAGAGATAAAAGATGATAAAATAAGAGAGAGAAAAAATAGTGACATAGAGGAGAGAGAGAATGAAAAAAATAAGACAGAGAAAATAATGATGTAGAGAAAATGAACAAAATAAAAGAGAAAAAATAATTGCATATAAGAGAGAGAATGAACAAAATAAGAGAGAGATAATACTTGTGTATAGGAGAGGGAGAGAGAGAGACTGAACAAAATAAGAGAGAGAGAAGAGAGGATTTAGGAGGTAGAGAGACTGAGAGAAGGGGAAAGGTTGTCACGGACGAGAGTGGAGAAAGGAGGGAGAGCACAAAGAAAAAAGAAAGTCATGAACTCGCTGTAGGTCCGTGCGAAATGTGAAAAGAGGGGAGAATGAGGGGGAGTATGAGAGAATGAAGGAGGGGGTGACGGAGTGAAGACAAACCCGTCCTTGGCATAGGTCCGTGATAGAGGAGGGAGAGAAAGTGAGAGTGAGAGAGAGGCGAGAGGATAAGAGGGAGAGTGGTGCACGGACCCACTACTGGTCCGTACAACCATGAGAGAGAGAGAGAGGGAGAGAGACGAAATCGAAGGAAAGGGGGGACACGTGAGAGATTTTGAGAGAAAGAGAGCAGAAGTGAGAGAAATGAAGCAAAGAATGAGAAAGAGAGAAGAGATAGAGCAGCATCTACCTGTGAAATATTTTGAGAGAGGGATGAGGGAGAAAGAAAAGAACGAGAGAGAGAAGAGATGGGGTAGCAGCACTGTTGCTGTCCGTGAAAGATTTTGAGAGAGGAAGAAAGCGAGCATGCAAGATAGGGAGAGAGAATGGCAGATGTGGGAGAGAGATGAAGAGTGAAAAGAGGAGAAAAAGAGAGAGATAGAGAGAAGATGAGGGAGAAAGAAAGGGGCAGCAGTCACGCTGTTGTCCTATGTCCTATGACAGTGGGAAGAGAGAGATATGGAGTATATAAGGAGAGAGATTGAAGGGATACAGACCCACCCCTTGGGGTACGGGTCTAGCAAAAAGAGAGGGAGGGAGGGAAAGAGTGGTGCACAAACCCACTGTTGGTTTGTACAAGCTAGAGAGAGAGAGAGAGAGAGAGAGAGAGAGAGAGAGGGGGAAAGGGTGGTGCACGGACCTGCTGTTGGTCCTTGCCACCGCGAGAGAGGAAGAGAAAGGGAGAGGGAGAGAGAGCTCGGATCACTGTCGGTCTGAGAGAGAGAAGAGAGGCCCGAAGCCTCTATGGGTCTGAGTGGGAGAGAGAGAGAGAAAGAGAACGAGAGAGGGAAAGAGAGAGTGCTTGGACCTGCTGTGGGTCCAAGAGAGAGAGAGAGAGAGAGAGAGAGAAGAGAGAGAAAGAGAGAGAGAGGAAGGAGAAGAGAGAGAGTGGACTTAGATGGCTCAGGTTTAGTGCGCCTTCAATGGTCCTTTTGCATGCACATGAGAGAGAGAAGTCTTAGCCTTAGATCAAGGTTAGGGTCTAAGGTCTAAGTGTCTAGCTTAGGTGGGTTGGGTTGGGTTGAGGTATGGTGTATAGGAACTAGGGTGTATGGGATGGGTTAAGGTATAGGCTAGCTGAGGTGTACGGTGTAAGGTAAGGTGTAGGGTGTATGGAGTAGGATTGGAAGCTAGGGGTTCTAAGGTGCATGGAAATTAGGAGTCCTAGGGAGTAGGGGAATGGGAGTTGGGAACCTTAAGGGAGTGGAAATTTTGGGTTTCTAGGGAATGAAAGGTTCTTAGGGGTATTTTCTCTCTAAGAAATGTTTTTCTCTCCTCCCATTTTGAGTCTTGAACTTGAAAGCAAAGCAAAAAGAACAAGCCTAAGCCTTAGAATTCTCAAGCCTTTCTCATTAATTTCTAACATTTCAAGAGAGATCAAGAGAGATTATTATAAATGACTTGAGTTCCTTAAATAGAGCAGCCATAAAACACTGGTGGATTGCTAAAAAACTACCAAAATTGTAAAAAAATCACACATTTTATGAATTAAAATATTAATCCTATTTTTGGACCCTTAACCACTTGTCAACAAATAACAAAATCATCCCTCCATGAGGGGCCTCTTACCATTACTAGGCCTCGAGAGATTTTTCGGACGTTTACGGTGGTAATTCGAACGATCAATCATCGTACAATCAATGCTTGAACTATTGTGCACATTTTGATACCCTTTGATCGTTCTGAAACAGATTTTTAAGGAAGAGCCCAAAATTCGGCCAAGTTCGATAAACTTGTGATTCTATGACCATCAATCCAACAAGATCTTTGGTGTTCCAAGATAATAAATTTCATCTATTTTGGTATCCGTTTGAGCATATTCCAATTTTGGGAAGTCGTTGGAAAATGAGATTTCAATAATAAAAAAAATATGCCATTTTTTACTGTAGAATTCGTGTCATCCGGCCTACGATCATACATAAAAATTATATCAAACTGTAGCTCTTCGAAGCATGATCGCAACTGACCTATCGTTGAGACGATTCGACATTGGGATGTTGAGCTATGGCCTCTCAAAGAATTGGATGTTCTTCTTTTATAAAATCTAAATTTTCATGCTTTGAGCCCATCTTCTCTCTAGAAATTATCTCGTTTCGGGCCACGTCACGATGGGTGCTATATGAAAAAATGATTGGGTCGTCGAGATCTAGCTCGTATCCAAATTTGGGCTTAATTGGACTCAAAACGAGCGATTTATGAGCATTTGAAAAATTATCCCAAAAAGAGAAAACACATTACAATAAATGGAAACAGGTTGACTGAGTTGTACTACAATAGTGTAAGACCCATTCTTTTACGGTAAGTTAGACCCGAAAAAATCCCGAAGGGTCCGATTGAGCCAAAATTTGGTACTTGGGGATTTTTCAATGTTCTAGATCCAATAACGGTAGTCTAATATTGTTTTGGGACCCCAAAAATAGGGATATAGGTATAAGATCCATTTTAGAATGACAGGAACTGGATTTGAAAACCAAGTTTCATCCTGATCATATCAAAACTCGTCAGAATGTGACGAAACTTTGTGGGTGTCCTTAGGGTAGCTAAAATACCATATCATGAAATTTGAGGCCATTCTGACACTTTTTTAGAGATCGCCTAATTTTAGGCTTATTGCTATAGTGTTCCCATGGTCTGGCGGTGTTTTAGGTACCGAAGGGACTAGGTTACTACCGTCTCTCTCCTTATTCGCTTCAGGGATACAAGTACGTCAAAAATGATGTATAACATGCAAGGCTACTAAGTAGGTGCTGATGATGCCCTCATAGACCTTAGATTGTATTAGGAAATGTTTCTTTGATCATTCACGTTGGCATGTACTCCTCAGGGTCAAGTATGAGACTCGTCTGGGACATTGTAGAGACAATGGTTGGGACATAGTAGAATAATGTATGTTGTTAGTGAAGACCATTTGATATTATACTCTGTTTTGGTACCATAAGAAAATAGTACACATTACGTACGCGTTGAATGTAATTGCGTACAAATAGGCTAAATAATCTTCTAAGCTGGGCTCATGAGTGATTAGAGGAGAACTTAGTTCGATGTGATCAAATCGTGTCTAGGACAGCTGGAGTAGTTTTTGTTTTGTAGGTATTGGAGAGATGAGATGTTCCATGCTAGTTGGTTGGAAACTTGATATGATTCTCTCTAACAGAATGTTCGCTCTAGTAGGTCACACACTGCATCATTACTTTGTATGAAAAAATACTCACGATGTGATAACAAACGACAACTCTTATTTGGGCATGTAACTCCTCCCACATACAAGACAAATGGGAGATGTAGATATAAGGGTGCATTCCTAGTGTAACCCAAGTGGACCACACCTCCTTAATGTTTGACTTATGTTACTACATGAAGGGAGATAGGGAGATGTTACATCTCTTCATGAGGGAGTTACTTCTCCATGAATGATATGCACCATGCACCATGCACCATAAAGGTTCCCATTCATGACGAGGTTACACCTACATGAATTAAAGGTCCATTTCTCTCACCATAAAAAAGGGAGGTGTGGAGCTCTCTACACACGATATCACATGCACGAAAAAAATGTGAGACCTTCTATTGAGAGAGAGAAAGTGTGTGTGAGAGAGAAAACCTAACATGCATAAAAGAATATAACCATCATGCAAAATAAAAGCAAAAAAAACCGATGTACTATATGTATGTACTATGGGGAATGATCATGAGTATTTTAAATACACAGTAATATGATGTGTTGGAGTCTTTTGCACTTTTCTAGGACGAGCACCCAAGTCGCTACATGCTTTTCAATCTCTCACTATTTTATTTCCTAAAATTTTAGAAACACAACCTTCTCATCCTCTTGATTAAGAGCTCCTTCTTTCCTAAAATTTTAGAAACACAACCTTCTCATCCTCTCGATTAAGAGCTCCTTCTTTCTCACCATTCTTCCACTAAAAGAATGGAGTCATAGAGACAGTGCACATTCGGGCCACAAATTTCTTCCCGATCTGATCTTAAGTAGCGGTGACACCGGCTAAAGATCCTCTTTCTCTCTCTTGCCTGGCACCCGTTTCATGGCTCTCTCTAGCATGGCACCCATTCCATTCTCTTTGAGATCTCTTCTACATTTTTTTTAATCAGCAGCGATACCTGCTCTGCTCTTTCTCTCCTAGTTTAGGATGGTTTTGAAGAAAACCACCATCACAATATTATCTGTTCTCTCTCTTTAATTGGGAAGCCTGCACACAATTCTATCTGTTACTCTGATCGTTTGTTCTTTTATTTTTTTGGCCTTTTCTGCTATAGGGATTTCCCTTGCTTCTAACCCTACGGACTCTGTCAAGGCAGCCAATGGCACACTTTTAAGCCTTTTCCATTGCAACGAAAGGGGAAAGAAGATCCTTCTACAGTTCGGCCTTTGGCACCCAAAGGAGATGGACAAATAGACAACCAATCACAACTGGTTATTCATCACTATTGCAACAAAGTAGGAAGAGGGACTCCATCGTTGGGTCCAAAAGGGAGAGAAAGCCTCCACAGTTAGGTCTTGGGTACCCAAAGAAGAGAGAAATGGATCATCATCCACAGAGGAGAGATAAAAGTTCCTTGGGATTTTTACCAAGAGCAAGCTTTCTATGCTTCCCCTACAGCATAAAACTTATATACTCCTCCTTATCCAACCGTTCATTTTGAATGGAGGGCTAAGATTGCCCTCATCACAATGTCATGTCTTTATACTATTTTATTATTATTATTATTTTTATAGACTATTTTGACACCAAATTTTGGACTTTTATTCCTCTATTAAACTCGCACTAGTAAAAAATATAAAAAAATATTTTCAATAAAATAAAATGATCAAAATACCCCTGAAAGTTTGAAGGGGTATTTTGGTCATTATATTTTATCAAAAAATTATTTTTAATATTTTTTATAACTGCGCCCCAATGAGAAGATAGCACATAGCAAATTTCATATTCAGACAATTTGTATAAGAAAAATAAAATAAAATACTTTGAGACGTCGGATCTAAAATCAAACGGTGAGTGGCTCTCTTGATCAAAATTAGTCGGCTGGATGGTAGGGGAGGATAGAACTTCTATGCTGTAGAAGAATTATAGAAATATTTCCCTTTCATCAACACCAAATAAAAAAAAAATTAATTTTTGCTTATTTTTTGCTTTTGGCTGGTTTGATTTTAACCTTCACCTCCGTGCGAAGGAATGCAACTATATTGTTAAAAGAGAACAAAGGGCAAATTGAGATGGAAAAAAATAGAGAGAGAAAGTAGGAGAGAAACCCGGGAGAGTTTTCGTGTGTAGGGAGAACAGTAAAAAAAAGTAAAAGAATAGTCAAGGTCAAAAGATATTAACGTTAATTAGTTTCAAAATTTATTAGGTTTGATGAAATTTAAGATTGACGATTCAAAAGTTGTTAGGTTTGGTGATAGCTAAATCACCATACCTATATTTTCTTCTATCGTAAAAAGAACTGATTTTCTTGAGAAGCAAGAAAGTGAAATCCATGATCTCCAATATGGTCTCCAAGAGAGAGATATATGACCTTTGAGAGAGAAGCAGTATTCCCATAAGTAGCAGCGATATTGCAGTGGGAAAGATGACGTTGATCGACAGTGTTGCTCGATTGGGAGAGCGGGTTTAGAAAGGTTTAGATATAGGTATTATCTCTTGTAATTCAAAATTATATTATTCATTGTGATAGTAGATTTCTAGTTGCCGAGGTTGTGATCATGTATTATTGTAAATTGTGTGTTGTTGTGGTGCGCTTTTTATATTTACTTTATTTCTCGCACTCGATATATAGTTTGTATTCATTTACTTCGCATTTAGCCAATTGAATACACGATTTTGGGTGGGATGTCGGTATATGAGATTCAATTGAGTACACGATCTTGGTTGGGATCCCGGTATTTGAGATTCCTGAATGAGATCCGATATTTTAAATTCCCGGTTCCATATGCTAACGGGGTTCTGAGATCCCTACAAAAATCACACACTAACAAGTGTATTGAAAATACACATGATCATCCCCCATTTATTATACATATATAAAACTAGCACTTGGATTGGGACCACATAGTAATCATTTACTGTATCCACAGGGTTGGATGGACATTCGCACAAAGGATAAAGGCAACTATGGTAAAAACGCTGTAGCACGAGATAATGTCTAAAAGAGAAGTCCAAAACATTAATACACACCATGAAAATTAAGAGGTAATCCATCATATAAATGTTCCATAAAAAAAAATCAAATTTAGGATATTTAAAAACTTAAAACTTTACTTATTTTTGCATGTTTCTAAATTTTTTTTTAATGAAAGCACGGCTCAGGGCCCTCTCTCTCTTTCACCTTCTTCCCGCCCTCTCTTTTCTCTCTCCACTCAATATTAGTCTCTCTTGCGTTAAAAGGTACAGTTCGGCACAAAAGTGGAGGATCGGCTTCTAGCTTTTGGAAATCGCGCTGTGACCGGTCTGATACACTTTTGTGCCAGACCAAAGCAAAAAAAAAGAGATCCGGTATAAAATTGTGTCGGACTGAATTTTAGCTTATGGAATCCAAAAGTCTTGTGATTGATCCGACACATTTTTTTAGTGTACCAAAGCAAACAATTTTAGTTCAGCATGACGGTATGCTGGATCGGCCACGAGACTTCTGGAACTCCAGAAAGTAGAAATCTGTTCGGCATACTTTTGTACCAGACCGTATTTTTCAATGTGTGTGTGTGTGTGTGAGAGAGAGATATAGAGAGAGAAATGCCTTTAAAACATTTTGACGGGGGGTAAAAGCAAGAAAAACCGGCTACTGGTTATAGGTGTGATACTAAGGGGCCGTTTGGATACCTGAAAATATATTGTCTATGGAATATATTACTGGAGTAAATATTATTGTGTAATACATTACTTGCAAATGGATTGTTACTGTTTGGGTAGTATTTAGATGCAACCTGGGAAATACAATGCTATTGTTTGGCTATGTCTGGAAGAAATATGGGAAATGCATTACCAACATTTTACCAGTACTTGCCAATAAACTATTATTTCTTTTTGTTTTTGTCACAGAATTCCACTAAAATACAGAATTAAAGTCATTATCACATCATTCCAAAACTATTTTTCTAATAATAACATCATCACCATTCCAAAAAGACACAATTTCCTACTTATTTTGTATGCCTTTGGCACTTACATATAATCATATTCTAACATGATTAGACTTTGGTTTCAACCTGATAAGTCATTGGAATAATATGATTGGAAGAATATTTTTTATTATAATAAGCCTTATTTTTATTTATTTTTTATAGAAGTGTTTCAAATGTCTGTGTATATAATTTTAAATAAGCAACCAATTTATAATACCAAGTTAAAAAATGGGAAGAAGTTTGATTAATAAACTAGAAGGTTTGAGGTATTAGAGGAGACTAAAGATGTATCTTATTTCAATTGAGCTTTTACTAATCTATTATGAGAATTATGTTGGGTGAAATTTTTATTATAATTGAAAAATCCAAATGAGAAATGGGGATTAAAAAAAAAAAAAAAAAAAAAAAAAAGAAGCTACAAATGAGACAAAGGGCTTAAAGACAAAGGGGCTTAAAAAAAGAAGGGCTTTAAAAAAAAAAAAAAAGAGAGGACAAAGTACATAAGGGGCTTAAAGAGAGGGAGCATGCAAACTACTTATTAGGGCTCAAGAGAGAGAGGGTGGGCTTAGAGAGGGAGGAAGGGCTTAGAGAGGGAGGGAGTACCTATGCAAACCGTTAGAGAGAATAGGTGGGTTGGCATTTTATTAAGCGGGGATAGGGCAGAGAGGGGGCGCCACGAAAGATTTCCAAATATTACCATCATGTAATAGATTTTTCACTTTTTACAGTGCTCTTTCGTGATTTTTTGGAAAATTTCTAGTAATCTCTTTCCATTTCTATAAAGTGTACCCAATGATGAAAATGTCTGTGACCAAACGATGGAAATGTTATATTTCCTTGTAATATTTGGGTATCTAGAAAGACAATCAATTACAAGGAAATATGACATTCTTACCGTTTGGATACAAATAGAGAGATTACATGAGATTTCCGAAACACATTAAAGGGCCGTTTGGGTACTTGGAAATCACAATAGATTACAAGGAAATATGACATTTCATACACTTAATCGTAGGAAATGGAAATAGATTACTGGAGATTTCCCCAAAAACGAGGAAATCTATTACGTATTGTGGAAGTGCAAAATCTATTATGCTCCCTAATCTTGGGAAATTTTTCATGTACGTCTTTGCCTTATCCCCTTAAAAATATGTGTTTCTATGCCTTTTCCCCTTAAAAATGTCGACGCACCATTTTCACTCTCTCAAACTCTGCTTAAAAACTTAGCAAAGCGATGCTTCTCTCATCTCTGGTAAGCACCACTCTCTTTCTCCTCTTAGCCATAATAATTGGTGATATTTCCCTCTTAATTGGTAACCCCATATCAGCTCTTATATAAAAAAATAAAATAAAATTAATAATTGGTAATCAATGAGAAATTACACAACATAATTATAATAAAAAATTTCACACAACATAATCCTCATAAGAGATTAGTAAAAATTTAATT
Source organism: Amborella trichopoda (assembly GCF_054954075.1). NCBI lineage: Eukaryota > Viridiplantae > Streptophyta > Magnoliopsida > Amborellales > Amborellaceae > Amborella > Amborella trichopoda. Next base: position 33,008,471 of record NC_142343.1, read on the forward strand.
GAAATAAGATACATTTTTAATCTCCACCAATGCCTCTTTGGTTTCCTCCAATGCCTCAAAATTTTCTATTGCAATTACCAAACTTTCTAGTTTACTAATCAAACTTCTTCCCATTTGTTAACTTGTACCATAAAGATTTTGAATTTGATATCATAAATTTATTGTTTATTTGAACTTATATAGAGAGCCAGTTGAAAGACTTCTATAAAAAATAAATAAAAATAAGGCTTATCATAATAAAATCAGAATCATATTATTCCAATGACTTATCATGTTGAAACCAAAGTCTAATCATGTTAGAAGACATGTGATTCCATGTAAGTGCCCAAGACATGAAAAATAAGTAGAAAATGGTGTCTTGATGACTTTAAAATGGTACAAGTTACTATTTAAAAATATTTTTGGAATCGTAATGATATTATTATTAGATAATGTTTTTGGAATGGTGTGATAATAAATTTAATTCTGCATTTTAGTGGAATTTTGTGACAAAAAAAAAAAATGTTAGTTATAGGCACGTGCTGGTAAAATGTTGGTAATACTTTTCCCATATTTCTTCTCAACATAGCTGAGCGGTAACAATGTATTTGTTAGGTTTCATCTAAATACTACCCAAACAATCCATTTGCAAGTAATGTATTAAGCCAGTAATATATTTCATAGACTATATATTTCCAGCTATCCAAACTGCCCCTAAGCTGTGAAAAATCTATTACGACTGGTAATCTTTCGGAAATCTTTCCCGCCTATGTCTCTCTGTCCTATCTCTGCTTAAAGCCAACATGGCTACTCTCTAGTTTGCTCCCTTTTGCGTAAATGCTCCTTCTATCTTTAAGCCCCTTCCTCAGTTTTTCTTTTCTTTAACCTCTTTATCTTTAAGTTTTTCTTTTCTTTAACCTCTTTATCTTTAAGTTCCCTTCGTGCACTTTTTTTTTTCTAAGTCCCATTTCTCTCATACTTTTTTCATTCCCTCTCTCTCCTTAGCATATGCTCGTTAGCATATCTAATAAAACATTATACAACACAATTATAATAAAAAATTTCACCCAACATTATACAATACAATTATAATAAAACATTTCACCCAACATAATCTTCATTAGAGATTAGTAAAAATTTCATGTAGCATAATCCTCATAAAATATTAGTAAAAGCTCAATTCAAATAAGATACCTCTTTAGTCTCCTCCAATACCTCAAATTTACTATTCAAACTTTGTCCCATTTTTTAACTTATACCATATATTTTTTTAATTTGGTATCATAACTTTATTGCTTATTTGAAGTTATAAAGATAGACATCTGAATGACTTCTATGAAAAATAAATAAAAATAAGGCTTATCACAATAAAAACATGTTATTCCAATCATAATATTCCAATGACATAACATGTTGAAACCAAAGTCTAATCATGTTTCAATACATGTGATTCCATGAAGTGCGAAAGACATGCAAAATTAGGAAATTGTGTGATGATGACTTTAGAATGGTACAAGTTATTATTAGAAAATCTTTTTGGAATGATGATGATGTTATTATTAGAAAATCTTTTTGAAATGATGTGATGATAACTTTAATTCTGCATTTCAGTGGAATTTTGTGACAAAAAGAAAAAGAAATGATAGTTTATAGGCAAGTGTGGGTAAAATGTTGTTAATGACTTCCCCATATTTCTTCCAGACATAGCCAAACAGTACCACTATATTTTTCAAGTTGCATCTAAATCCTACCCAAATAGTAGCAATCCATTTGCAGGTAAAGTATTACACAGTAATGTCTTACATTAGTAATATATTTCACAAACAATATATTTCTACGTATCCAAACAGCCCTTAAAAATATTGAGGGGTTATAATATCTACAAAATTCATTTAAAAGGTATCCATAATTTTCCCTGATTTAAACAACTTTACCGTCTAGTAGAAGTTTCGAAAATAACTTCAACTGATATGCATCAATTGCCTTTTACTAAAAGGATTGGCTACATACAAAAAGAGTATTAGATTTTACTTATTTTATAGGCATGGGATAAAATAAGAAACAACTATAGTAATTGATATGGTTTATATCCCATTAGAATTGTAACGCGTTTCGGATTTTGAGGGGCATAAAACATATGAAAGCCAAAAACATGCTTTCCCTCATGTGATGGTTTGCGGCGATTCTAAAGTTTAATTTCAAGAGCTCAAAAGTTCATAAAAGGAAGAATCATATCTTCTCGAAGGTGTTGGTATGTATGGTGGCTATGGGCTCTCATACATGTTATTTTTTTCTCTTTAATTTTTATCATAAATATTATGTTTATCACTAAATAAGGGCCCTTCTTAAAGAGAAAGTCTCGTTATTTAAACAGAAAGCCGAATGTTAGAGAACGGTTTCCTCCATCCCACTATAACTAGACCTTTCATGGCCATAGAAAGGCATACACAGAGAGCTTTGAGTTCTCATTGTTAAAAAAAATCCTCCCCTCTGAGATTTTCAATCTCACGACGCTTCGTTTAATCTTGGGAATTTAGGGATCCATCTCTTCCCTCATAATCCAATAGAAGGTATTCTTTCCCCATTTGTCATCTTCATTTACACTTTAAACCAACTGCCTAAGATTTACTTTAACCTAACAACTACCAAGAGTCATCAGGAGTAGCGATGGCAGTCAATAAACTATTTAATATAACTGAGCACCGAATACACAGTTTGAATCAATGTTAGACACAGCAAGAGCACTGCTGCCAGCAACGCTATAACCGCCCACGAGTCGCGAAGGTAGGTGTTGACGAAGCGAGCCCTCCACAGGTTTTAACTCTTCTTGCAATGGCAGATCAGCCATCCGCACCCCCTTCAGGTGGGAATTCTCAGAAAAGGCCATTCCCTTAGTGACCCGATTGAAGAGCTCAGCCACCTCCTGATCACTTTCCATCCTATTTTCTATTATACCTGAATCTACTAGCCGTTGGACGTCTTTTGGCTTCGTCTATCAGATTATCCATCAAGTTTACAAATGAGCTGATAGGATTATCCATGTCCACATGCAATTGCTCGAACGGCATCACATTCAATAGAAAGGTTTCCTGTTCCAAATGCCATACAAAGTTAAAAATATATAAGGATCGACCCAAGTTTTTCCTTTTTTTTTTTTTATAACTTACCTATTTTTAACCCTAAATTAAAAAAATTATTTTTAGTTTTCAGCAATTTTCTTTTTCGATTTTGGCTTAGGTCGGGTGAGTTCACTCGGAAATTTCCCTAGGAAGCCAAGTTTATGATTGTTTTGACTCCTTAAAATCAGGACAACCTGGTCGGAATGTGTGGATCCTGGGAATAGGATTAAGAGATACGTCGCTGAAGACAACATAGTCCTCTGCATATCACATGTCACCCAAATCAGTCCTTAAAGATATCTGCGTGTCTACAATTGATAAAGTTATTTCTAAAGAATCTTAATCTCTCTTTTTGATGAGGTAACATAGTAATGAAACTTGAGCCTTGACCCGAGCCCGATTCCTCTCTCTCCATCAACTATATCCTGATTTCTCTTTCAATGTTTGCAAGACTCCTCTCACTCTCCTTCTCTTTAGAGTACTCTGATAGTTTCTTTTCAATGTTTAGAAGATCGGCTTTGAGGTGAAACTTGGATATTGCCTCGCATCAGACTTGGTCGAGTCCAATCAGCACGCGTGAGTTTGCACTGGCATGCCCAAGAGGTCTAAAAATTCTTAAAGCTTGGAAAAAAAATGCATTCTGAAATATCGAATAAAATATGAATCATAAAATGGATAGAGAACATGGGATATTAAATGAATTTAAATTCAATCTTTGTAAAGTAATTTATGTACGGACAAAAATAGAAAAATACAAAATGGGTCAATTTTAGATAAAAAGTATACACAAAGTTTGTCAATCCGTATTTTTTATTTTATTTTTTAAAATTGCCTCTCGGTCTTAGGATGACATCCTCAAATCACTTTTTAAATATATTTTTTTAGTTTTTTTTGTTAGTAGGGCAGGGCTTTAGTGTGGGGCAATGCGTGTCTAGATGGCAGTCTAAGGTTGGCATCCTCGGACCACCTTATTTCTTAGCAAATAAATGAGCTAATGTGGCCAAAGATGATAACCTCGGGCGCCCTCAAGAGCACCAGAGAATAAGGTCCGAAGATGCCAACGTCAAACCACCTTGAAGAGCACTAGAGATGACAGTATGAGAATGGGCAGCACAGACCACCTTTGAATGCTTAAAAGAGTAAGTATTTCCGGTTCGAGAAAGCCAACCTTGGATCACTTTGAAAAACACCAAAGAAGGTGGTCCAATGATGCTATCATTAGACCAACGAAGCACTGCCCTAAACATTAGGGCACAACCTACTATCAAAAAAATAATTAAAAAAAATTAATAAAAAAATAATTACGGTACGAGGATGCTATCTTTCGACTGAGGGGAAATTATGAAAAAAATAAAAAACCTTAGGTTGACCAACCTTTTACGTAATTTTACCCCAAAATTGGACTCCTTTCGTATTTTAATAATTTTTGTTGTGTCTATACGTAATTCACTCTTGTTTGTATGAATTGAATTTGACTAAAATATATTTTATATCAAATTTGAATTAATACTTCGGTCTTTGCAACTGCTGCAATGCCTGCAATCATGGTTTGAAAAAAAATTGATATGTGATCTCGATCGCCCATCCCGAAAACTGGGCCAGACGAACACGGTCTTGTGGATTGGCAATTCGGATTGGAAGATCGGTTAGATCAACAAGATCTGAAGCTACAAAAATTTCAAAAAATAACAAACATTCTTAAAATATAGTCGATTATGTTTGTTTTTTAAAAAGAAGTTTTATAGCATTATAGTTTTTATTATTTTTATTAAAAATGGACATGTACTGAGAACCTGTCTCATGTCTGAGTGTTTGTTATCCATTAAAATCATTTTATTGTCAAATGAAATTTGAAATGCAGCTCGTTTCAATAAAATGGATCTCTCTAACTTAAATCTATTGTGAAAAAAAGAGTAAATATATAATAGTTTTGGATCTAATATATAGACCCATATATATATATATATAATAATTAATTTGTGTAAAAATATAGCGTTTAGAAACGTGAAATTTTAATCATGCTTTAATAAAATTAGAAAATAGATAGATAAACTCATACATATGGTGGAATAATGGATAAAACAACTTGAAAATAAATTTAAAAAGTGGATGTGTGGACTACATGTGCCCCATGCCCCATGATGTAGTTGTATGTTTTTCTTTTAAAATATCTCATGAACAAGTATTATATTTTAAAAAAATATCCTATAGAGTAATAACATTTTTTACTTTTAAATATCCCATAAGTTAATATTTTTTCTTTTTTTTTTTTTTAAATCCTATTGAACTATAATTATTCGTCCCATATTTTATTGGCATGATCCTAGATGATCTTTCGTACAGTACAAATTGTGTCACAAACGCAAACACAATGAAATGTTTACCCGTAAATACTTTGCAAGCTTTGCAAGTGTTTATGATATATATAGAAAGAGGGGGAGAGTATATGATGTCTTCTTAGAACCTGGTCTATCTAATCGATGGACCATGCAATTGACGCACAACTTGTTCCTAAAGTGAAAGGAAGCGGCCGCCCCTTTATATTCTTAAATTTTGAAAATTTCTTAAATTTTGAAAATCTTTCGAATCTTTGTGAGCTTTATATTCTTAACATCGAGATATTTAGATTATAAATATGAAAAAATGATTAAATTTTTAAAATTAGAAATAATAGTTCTATAAAGAAAATATTTGGACCATCAGTTTAAATTATTTTTTGATGGACCACCTATTTGCAGCCATCATTAAGATGGATGCTTTATACCTTAAAACCCGTATATTGTACAATGTGGTTCAGCCTCCATGAAATAATTGTTTTTTTTTGTTTAAAGAAAAAACGAAGTGTAAAAAAAGATTTTACATATCCATTGACATCTCTATCCCTCTCTTGCTTTTACATCGTCTACAAAAATGAAATAATATATAAAATAAAAGTCATTTTTCTTTTTTAAATTAATAATATTTATTTTTTTATAAGTAACAAAAAATAGAAGTTCAACACACGTGATTCGCGCACAAAGTGCTCTGGTTTGTAGCGCGCAATTATGATAAGTAGTGCACACTTGTGCACTGTACGATTTGCCTCACGTTCTCCCAACCATGTGCATATAAGTGTCACATAAGTGCCCTCCATACACAATCTTGTGTACTTACGCACCGTGCATACGATTTTCTCACAAAGCGTATCAGTTTGTTCCATGCAATTATTTGTGAAGAGTATGATTTGCCCCAAGTTTTCCCAAATACATGCATACGAAGTGCCACATAAGTGCCCTCCACACTGCACATGCTTAGCTCAACGTTCACCAGTTTGTTTCACGCAATTATGGTAAGTTTTAATTACATATAATTACAAAACGAAATTCCATATAAATTTACAAAAATTAGATTATACATGAAAAGAGTTGGCCTTCTACTGAGAAACTTCATATAATTAATTTCATAGTTGGCTCTCCACTATACAATTTTAATTATGTGAATACGATCACATTAAAATTATGTTAATATTATTATGTTGAGTGAATATAAATATTATTTATATAATTATGTTAAAATTGTTATTTCTATATTGAAATTTTTATTTAATCTAGATTGTAATTTTAAATTAATATACTTATAATTTTTATAAATAATAAAAAAATATTTATTTCTTTTTTATAATATACAAAAATAAAGTACATATAATTAAGTTTTAATTATATATAATAAGTTACAAAAATTAATATAATTATGTGAAATTGTTGTTTATTAATATAATTATATTAAACTTATGTCAGTAAAATTATTTTTATATATAATAAATTATTTTTCAATTATATGGAAGTGCTTTCTAATATTTTTAAATTATTTTGATGTAATATTATAATGCTAATTATACAAATATCCAGACAGGAAAATAACTTCTCAGAATTATCCTATTTTTACAAAGTAATGAAAGTACATAATACACCACTCCTAATTTCTCTTAGAAACCAAAAGAACACTATTTTTAGAGAAGTGTAGTTGTTTTTTGAAAATATTTTGGGACAAAAATTGCTGATTCGGCCAATTTTTCAAACTGATTCTCCGATTCGACATAGATAGGAGTGTTAATGATTCTGGACGTGGATCGGATTTTTTAAACACGGGCAATAACCATTTAGAATTAAGAGTTACCAAAAATCTTTTAATAAATTTGCTCCTCGCAGCTGTACGGTTTGAAAGACTGACATCCTACACGAATCCTCTCAATAACCAAAAAGAAAAAAAAAAAAAAAAAAAGAATCTATCCCCTTTTCAAGAGGGTACAAACTTTAATATAAAATTGTTAGAAAATTTACCTTTTATTGAAAAGATTATCAAAGAATCCATAATTTAGATATTTAATGTTCTAGCCCTTCTCTAGCTATTCTAATATCACGTGTCCTTTGAAATTGAACAAAAAAAACGAGTATAATGTGAAATAGCCCTCCTTGTGAGTGTGTTAACAAATACATACCGTGGCTGGGGTAATGACTAGACATGGTAGCTTCAGCACCCCGCCGTCGAAACCGATGCCCATGTTGGAATCACTCGGGATCACTTGGAACTTCACCCCGGCGTCATGTAGCGCCGTGGCTGATGGTACCTTCTTGTGATACGGCTCCGGGTTTCTTAGCCCCTCTTCAACCTCAGGCAACTTCCCCCACGGCGATTGCGACAACATTTGGCAAATATGCAGCGGATGCATCCCGCTACGGTCCCGCATCGAAGTGTACTTATCATTGAAGTGGAGCTCATGAGCCACCTTTTTGCGCCTCAGCGGCAGCATAGGAGCGTTCCCCCGAGGGGTCCAACAAAGTCTGTAAGACCAGCAACGGGATTTGGTTTTCCAACGGCGCCAAGTCGTAACCAATGTTGTCCGTGAAGTCCGCCCTTTTGGGGCCGAAGACCGGGTCATCGTCTGCATAGCCTGATGTGTCCTCATCCATGGTGGTGCGGTGGAGTTCAAGCAAGAAGCAGCCGTCGAGCAGCATCATGTTAAGGAACTTGGGGCTCTCCATTCCTGGCAGCTCATCAGGCCACTCATAGCAGGCCCTGAGCTTCTGCTCCACAGCTCGGAGGGCCTCGAGGTAGACACCGACCGGGTGTCCCGAGCATTAAAGGAATTTGCGGAGCGCACGACGCTTGTGGCGCTCCATGAGTTGCAGGTGAGGGCTGCCATGGTCGAATGGGCCCAGCGAAACCAGCCTGGGACTGAAGGCCCCTTTATGGATCTCTTGGAGGAAGGACGGGATTTTGTAAAGGCAACGATTTTTTCATTCCTCTACCTCCCCCTCCTCTGGGTCCAATCTGACATTCCCATTGACTACATCAATCACCAATTGCGTGTCTGATTGCTCGCTGCCTTGCATATTTGTAATCTCACAGTGGAAGGACTTTTTAGAGCTCGAGTGGCTCCACTTAATCGATGTACAGGTGGTCTCTCAGATCACGCATGAGGCATATACGGATGAGAAGAGTTGGGATACTCTTATAGGAAGTCTGCCGTAGGTTCAACTTAATTGCTTAAGAACAAGGAATTTTTTTTTTTAAAAAAAAACCCTCCAAGAGACACTTTTTATGCAATTTAGAGCCAACTTAACTTTTTTTCTCACTTTTTTTTTTTTTTTTTTTTCTAAATTACAATTTTTATGCAAATACCCTAACCAAAACAATATTTAAACTATCCTCCCTTACTTTTATCTTATCCATATCTCTCTCTCATCTATCCTACCAAAATAGGGCTCCGGCACCGTCTCCAATAGAACACTCGTAAGGCGATCTGGCAGTTGCAAAGGGTGGTTCGGTAGTAGATGTTTATGTTCCGACAGTTGCAAATGGCGGTTCGGCTGGGCAATAGATGTTAGGGGATTCCAATGCTCTGGCACATGTAAAGGGCGGTCCGACAATACTCTATTTTAGTCCTGTCATTGTCTTCAGGGCGGTCCGGCACCTAATTTTTTGTAAAGAGGGGTCCGACAATGCGATGGTGTACTCCGGTAAAAGTTTATGTAAAGAGAGGTCTGACAATGCGATGGTGTACTCCGGCAATATGCTACTGGTGTCCAAAAGCCAATATCAAATCTGGCCAAAATGATTTTTGTGTACTAAAAAGGTATTTTTGCCTAAAAAAGGAACTTTTTTTCTTGAGGTTATTTGTACAAAAAGTTTGTTTTGGGGTAAAATGTGAGAAAAAACATTAAGTTGGGGATAAATACCATAGAAAGTGTGGTCTTGAGAGTTATTTGTAATTTCCCATTAAAAATATCCAATAAGAAGAAAAAAATAAAGCTTTTAACCGCAAACCTTGGACAGAATGTCGAGGGTTTTTCACGGTCAAGTGAATATAAGAGTGAGAAAAGAGACATCCTATATGTCGTCTTTCTCTTGGGATATATGTTCTCTTTCTCTTAGGATTGAGTTGAAATATTAACCATTTTACTTAGGTTGTGGTTTGTATAGAGCCTAGGCTCTAAACAATAAAATTAGACTCATCTTTAAATAGTGTTAAAAAATATGGTTTTAGTACGGGGAATTTTGTGATAGTTTTAAATTATATTTTTATTCTTAATTATAAAATTTAAAGTATTAAAAATGGTGCAGATCAAACATATCTATGAGAACTTGAAAATCTTGAAATTTGAAAGTCCAAAAATGAGTAACAATGTGCACCTAAATCTTAAAGTTGTCTGATTTCTCCCATCAAAACAAAGATGGCACCTAAATGTTAAACCTCCCGAATTATACCAAAAAAAAAAAAGGGACCCCGTTCACCAACTGGTCTACACGAAAAGGCCAAACGTAACTTCTGATGTGAATCCGCATTGGAGTGGCAAGCCCTAATCGTCCAATGGTGCCATCAGACGGTATAGGTGATGAGATAATATTTCAATTTTTAGGAGTGTGATATCTGATAATTATCTTAAAAATAAAATTTTATTGTCGAAAGAATTAACTTAAATTTTATGTGAGGCTTCTGTACTAGCACCTAGACAGATAAATTCTATGCATTCTAGTTTTGGTAAGATCACTAGGCAGAAACTGAATGGAACTAAAAAATAAGATTTTCTTCTTTGGGGCTTCCATGAGTGCCAAACATTTGATGTTGAAAGAACTGCGGTTTGGAGAGGGTTCACTACAGGTAATGTACTTGGGATTGCCGTTGTTTTATGGCAACCTGAAGCATTACAATTGCCAGAGTCTGGTGGTGAAGTTCATTGGCAGGATAGGAATATGGCAGACTCTCCCTCTTTTTTATGCAAGTTGATTACAATTGCTGAGGTTGATTTTAGGTTCATAAGCCATTTTCTGGATTGTCCTTATTGCATATGTAATATCTTAGAGAGGAACTTTTTAAAATTGCTCTAAATACTTAGGCGTAGCAGACAAAAAATTGGACGGTCTCTTATTCCATCTTAGGAATCTTAGGACGTGTAGAATGTAACTGTCGGTTTTTTTTTTTTAACCTATTAATGACCCTAGAATTAGAACGAGCATACAAGTAGAGGACAAGTTTATTTTTCACAGATGGACAATTTGTAGGGAAATAACAAGAGCGAGGCCAATAAAGTGATACTAATGCTTAAACTCATTTCCGAGTTGAAAAAATTCGGTTTTTCTTGATCTTTTGGATATAAGAAAGACTGGATTCTTGTGGTTTAAAGGCTATAAAATGTTTCATTCCTTGTCATTACCGGAACGTCTTACCCCACTTACTCTGCATCTCGGCACTACTTTGATAGCTCATCTTTCAATTTTGTAACTAGCTAAATGTCATAGTCTATAGAACTATGTTTGTACTAATGTTGACCGTTGAAATACTACGTGTAGAATGTCGCAAAGTAGGTGATGTATTGAGAATAAGTAAATATAGTTCTCTCGTAGAATGTGACAGCATGTCCAGTCAAAATATTCAGTATAAAAATCGAGGCGCACAGCTGTTACGTTCTTCCTGCGTTGCATAAAAAATGTGTCTATGCCTATGGTTAATTTGATGAATAATTTATGGCAAAGTAGTTCATAAATGTGTTAATAGTGACTAATTTAACCTATAACAATGGGTTGACTTGTTCGTAATTGTCATTACCTAGTAATTACGGACTAATATGTCAGTATAAAAATCCGAGAAATGGTTGATGCGGTACAAAAATATAAATGTACACCATCTATAATACTTATTATAACATCTTATAATAAACCTTCAACCACGCAACTCCTTAATTTATGAATTTATGGACCGTGACATTGCCATAATACCAATTTTATATCGTGAATTCAACTCATGGGCGGCTAGAATTGAATGGCCACTACCCCATAAGATTTGATTTATTTTAAAATAAATTAGAAGGCTTTTAATAAGAGTGTGGTGAAAGAAAGACTATGTGATCTTTTTTAGGGATTTTTATTTTTTTTCTTCTTTTAATCTCTTTTTTTTTTTTTTTCCTTTTTTCGACAAAGATCACTTACAAGTAGTCTTATTACAATAGCTCTTGCTTCAAAGAAAATAAAACTAACAAATCCAAGATATTGAAAACTTTGATGCCACTAAACCAATTTTCTTTTAATCAAAGAAAATATCCACAATTCTTTGTTTGGGAATATAAAGATAATATAATAAAATATGACAATAAAAAAAAAGAAAGCGTCGGAGATTACCTCAACTGGGCTTATTACATCCCACATTGAGTCACCACCATCCGAGCTGGTTGGGCCTCCATCTCATCGGGTCGGATGACTGTGTGAGGACCCGGATGTGTGGGTCCCGCTCGAGATTTCTCTCTCAGGAACTGCAGTGTGTGAGGTGCACATGCGGGTAGGTACTAACTAATGAGAGAGAATTATAGGGTGTGAGGTGGGATCTTCCTCACGGTGGGTTTGTGACACGCTCGGGCATTTACGAGCTCCCTCTTATATCACGATGGAAAACCCCCTAGCCTAAGGCTGGTTCGGCTCTAACTCTCTTACTCGCACGCTGTGCGTTATGAACACACGCATAATATGGCCAGACAAGTGCGTCAGAAGACCCTGACTGGTCATTTGATGGGTATATAAAATAATAATAATAATAAAAAAGATAGGGATGACATGAGACTATTTATTAATTTGGCAGCTGTTTGGCGCCATCTTGACAAACAATCTCATATAAAAACACAAAAAACTCCAAGAGGGATGATGAATCATGTAGTTAAAAGAGGGGTAACATAATGATGGAGGAGAGAGAGTAAGAGTCGAGGAAGTAGAGAATTGAGAGAGAAATGGAGAGGAGTTTTAAAAGAGAATGAAAGAGAGAGAGAGGAAAAAGAGAATGAGGGAGAAAGAGTGGAAGAGAGAGAGAAAGGATGAGAGAGAGCGAAAGAAAGAGGAGGAGAGAGAAAGAGAGCAAGGAAGAACAAGAGGAGAGATGATGAGAGAGAGGGAGAGGAGAGACAGAAAGAGAGAAGAGAGAGAAAGAGAAAAGAAGAGAGGATGAGAGAGAAAAGAGGAGAGAGGGAGAGGAAAAGAGAGAGCAAGGGAGAGAGAAAGATAAAAAGAGAGAAGAGGAGAGAGGGAGAGGAAAAGAGAGAGCAAGGGAGACAGAACGATAAAAAGAGAGAAAGAGAGAAGAAGAGAGAGATTAAGAGAGAGAGGAGAGAGGGAGAGAAGAGAGAGAAAGAGAAAAGAGAGATAAAGAAAGAAGAAGATAGGAGGAGAGAGAGAAGAGGAGAGACGAGAAGTGAGAGAGAAGAAAGAAAGAGAGTGAGAGTGACGAGGACAGAGAAAGAGAGAGGGTGAATGAAAGAGAAAGGAAGAGAGAAAGAGTGAAGAAGATGGAGAGAGGGCGAGAGAGAATGAGTGAGAGTGGGGCAGATAGAGAAAAAGGAAGGAAGGGAGAGCAAGGGAAAGAGGAGGAGAGAGAAAGAGAACGGGGAAGAAATAGCGGAGAGGGAGGACGAGAGAGAGGGAGGGAAGAGAGAAAGAAAGAAAAGACAAAAGGAGAAGGAGAGAGAAGATAAGAGAGAGGAAAGGAAGAAAGAGCGAGGGAAGAAGAGGAGAGAGAAAGAGAATAAGGAAAAAATAGAGGAGAGAGAGGATTAGAGAGAGGGAGAGAAGAGAAAAAGAAAGAAGAGAGAGAAGAAAAGAGAAGGAGAGAGGGAGAGGAAATGAAGAGAGAGAGTGAGGATAGGGAGGAGAGAGAGGGAGAGAGGAGAAGAGAGAGAAGAGGAGAGAGAAGAGAAGAGAGGAAAGAAAGAGAGAGTGAGAGCAAGGAGAGAGAGGGAGAGGAGGGGGTCGGTGCACACACGAGAGGACGTGCGTGCCCGAGAGAGAGAAGAAAGAGAAGAAGCGGAAGAGTCGGCGGCATAGGCTCAGTCGAGAGAGCGGAAGGGAGATGAAAGAGGGAAAGGGGAGGGACCGGCGGCTTAGCTAGAAGATTTTCATGGGTAATTGCTTATCAGAGGATGCGTTAGGGGTTGGAACTTATCAAATCCGATTTCGAAGTGAACGGACCCTTCTCCATGATATCCTTTATGCTCTCGGAAGGAGAAATTTTTTTCTTTTAGTTCTATCTATAGTAAGAGACGGTTGCTTTATCAATTTCATGCTTATTTATGCTACATTTACATTTCTAGATGGCTTTCACTGTTATGGAGGGATTATGAATGACTTACTTGTTTTAGATAATGGTGATATTATTGTTTCACTCTCTTCGTCTTATATGACATCTTCATCTTTTCCATCTCTTCCACCTCTTATATATCCATGATGTGGCATGCTAGGTTTGCTTCTATAAGAAAAGATATGATGATCCATTTAGCCAAGAAAAGATTGTTACCTTTATCCAAAATAGACCTACGTATATGTGAACCATGTATAACTGGAAAATCAACTGGAAAGCCCTTTCCTTAAGCAAAAAGAGCAAGCGGTCTTCTAGATATAATATATTCTAATATTTGTGGTATGTTTAATGAGATGACCCATGATGTTTTCTGTTATTTTATCATATTTATCGATGATATTCTCACTACGGTTATGTATACCTAATCTCTCATAAATCGCAAGCAGTAGACTGCTTTCGTTGTTTTATGCTAGAGTTTGAAAATCAATTGGACGGAAGAATTAAGGTTCTTTACGCTAATCGACGATAATAATACTTATCTGATCAATTTAAAAAGCTTTGTGAGGATAAAAGAATTCGTAGGCAAGACACGCTGTCCTACACTCCGTAACAAAATGGTGTTGCAGAAAGAAGGAATCATACTATGTTGGACATGGTGAGGTCTATGATGGCTCATGCCAACATTCCAATATTATTTTGGGGAGATGCACTCCCTACTGCGCTGTATGTGCTAAATATAGTGCCATCAAAATCCGTTTCTAAGGCCCCTTATGAGTTACGGACAGGTAGAAAGCCAGATCTTTCCCATTTACGTCCTTGGGGTTAGCTAGACACGTTCACATCCCTTCTTAGTTGACAGTGAAACTACACACGTTCACATCCCTTCTTAGTTGACAAATAAACTAAACAGACGGTCTGTCGAGTGCATTTTTGCTAGATATTATGAGCACTCGAAGGGATACGTGTTTTATCATGAACATGATGGTGGCAAGATGAAGGAAATAGAATCTCGTGATATAAATTTTATAGAGAAAAAATTTCCTAATAGAAAGCGGTCTTGTATGTTTGAAGAGCTCTATGAAAAGATAGAGTTAGTTCTTCCACTTGAAGGTAATTGTCGAAATTTTCCATGATTGTCAATGATAGTGGGAGTGAGCCACCAATTGAGAATGAACAAATGATCCAGATTGAGTCACCGATTAGATTTGAGGCACTTATTGAGAGTGAGTCACATGTCAAATTACGAAGGAGTCAACATGGGAAAGTTCTTCGTAGACACTTCGAAGTAGAGGGTCTCACATGCATTTCGCTTGATAATGATAAGCCTAGCTCATTCCAAGAGGCCTTGAATTTTCCTATTGTGAATCAGTGGATATATGCTATGAAAGACGAGCTTAGTTTCATGGAGCAGAATTAAGTGTGGGAACTTGTGGATCTGTTGCCTAATAGAAGATCAATTGAAACAAGTGGGCCTTGAAAACAAAAAGGAAGGAATATGGAACTATAGATAAATATTAATCCTGTTTAGTGGCGAAAGGTTCACCCAAATTGAGGGAGTAGACTATGATGAGACATTCTCCCCGGTGGTGAGAATGACATCGAATCACCTAATCCTAGCAATTGTTATACATACGGATCTGGAACTCTTCCAAATGGATATGAAGACTATTTTTCTGAATGATGACTTGATGAAAGAGATTTATATGGAACAACCTAAAGGTTTTGTAGCCTCTGGCCATGAGTACAAAGTGTGCAAGATCAAGAAGTCCATATATGGTCTCAAGCAGTCATCAAGATAATGGTATATCAAATTCCATAGAGCTATAATGAATATGGTTTTGAAATGCTTCAAGAAGACCATTGTGTATACATTAAGACTTATAAGAAAAACATCCAGATACTATCTTTGTATGTCGAAGATATTTTATTAGTTGGGAATGATCTGAAGCAACTTGTTGCAACGAAGGAGAGGTTGTCCACCAAATTTGAGATGAAGGACATGGGTGAGGCGAGTTACATACTCAATGTTAAGATACACCGTGATAGCTCTCAAAGATTTCTTGATGTGTCACAAGAAACATATATCTAATGGATTCTTGAGCGATTCCGTATGCAAGATAAAACCCATAGATACTCCAGTAGAGAAATGACATATTATTAGTCTCGACATGTGCCTGTAGACAGAAGCTAAGAGGATCAAAATGTCCAGTGTTCCATATTCAAGTGCGGTTGGTAGTTTAATGTACATGATGCTCTGAAACACATCCCAATATTGCCTATGAAGTGGGTCTCGTTAGTTGGTATCACAAGGGAATTGATATGATCAGTATAGAAAATTGAGGCGCACAACTGTTAGGCTCTTCTCTGGTTGCATAAAAAATACGCCTATGATAAATTTAATGAATAATTTTTGACAAAGTAGATAATAAATGTGTCTGTGGTGACTAATTTAACTTATACCAATAATTACGGACTAAGATGTCAGTATAAAAATCCGAGAAATGGTTGATGGGTTACAAAATATATATGTACACCATCTATCATACTCATTATAACAACTTCTAATAAACCTGCAACCACACGACTCCGTAATTTGTGAATTTATATATCCAATTTTATATCCTGAATTCAACTCATGGCTAGTTAAAATTTAATGGCTATTAGCGGAATGGATTCCTCATGTAATTTGATTTCTTTCAAAATAAATTTGAAGGTTTTTAATAAGCATGTGGTTTATATAAGGATGGAACTTTAAACCATCAAAATGAACCATCGAATTTTATCATAAGATGTAATTTTGGAATAAAACATTTTAGGACGTAAGGATATATTTTCATCTCTAATTATAAATTTTTAAAATCAAAAAATGGTTCAAATCAAGTAGATCTATGAACTCTTGAAAGTATTAAAAATGGACTGTCTAAATAATATGTTGGAAGATGCACTATTTTTTGGACTCAGTATAATTTTTATTTTTCATATTCATACATCTCAATATGGAGAGAATTAATAAGAGAATTTTCCAACTTCAAAAATAGCCTTTTACGATTGATTTTTCAAGTGTACTTTAATTTTACATTTTAAGAGCGCTATGTTTATGGCGCAGATTTATTGTGTTGCCAGTTCAATTTGTGTAATGATTTTAGGCGTCAACCATAAGTGGCTCTAGATATATCTAGGGAAAGGAAATAGTGAAAATTTTCTACATCCAGACAGGAAAATTGCATCTCAAAATTCTCTTCTTTTTACAAAGTAATGAAAATACATAATGCACCACTCCTAATTTCTTTTAGAAAATAAAAGAACAACACTATTTTTGAAGATTTATAGTGATTTTTGAAAAACTTTTGAGACAAAACTTGCCGATTCAATGGATTCTCCTATCCGATCCACTGATCTGACACAGGTATGGATGTGACAATTCATGATACCGATCAGCTTCTTTTAATTTCTCTTTGGTAAGTCGTGCATGTTGGTACGTGTTAGTGGTCAT
This sequence comes from Amborella trichopoda, assembly GCF_054954075.1. NCBI lineage: Eukaryota > Viridiplantae > Streptophyta > Magnoliopsida > Amborellales > Amborellaceae > Amborella > Amborella trichopoda. The sequence continues at coordinate 33,025,656 of NC_142343.1, forward strand.
GGGGCCTACATGTCCCATTTTTCTATCTCTTATAATTTTTTAATATTTATCACTTAAAAGGCTTCTTTGAGAGAGAAGATGCTTTAATCCAACAGGTAGATGATAACTACCCATATCCCATGATTAGATGGCCACGTTTCTCAGAGATCACAGGAGGAAGCCGAACGTTGGAGAACAATCTCCTATGCCTCTATAACTAGGCCTTTCATGGCCATGGAGAGGCACACAAAGAGTTTTTTTTGAGTTCTCAGTCGTTCTAATAAAATCCAATATCTATGATTCCTAATCTCACGATATTACCATCAATTCTTGGGAACTTGGTGTTTTTCTTCTCTTCCCATCAATAGTCCACCAATGGTATCAGAGCAAGGTAGTGGAAGCTTTGTGGCCCCATAACCCTCAGATCCCAAGTTCTAGCTTTTGTTTTTGCTAGTATTTATATCTTATTTTTCTTGAGTTTAATTTACAATACTTTGATAGTGTGCCTTGTCATTCCCGTATGTATTGCTGTAAATTTTTCTAACGTTAAATTTAACAGTCTAAAATTTTTAACTCCATTTTCCCTTTTCTCTTTTATGGTTCGTTGATGCCAGCACAATTATGCACACATACATCCACCTCCATTGAAATCCCTATTCATATGCCCAACTCCACCTCCTCTCTCTCTCTATTGTCAAATCTTGGTGTCTGAGTTGATAAAGAACTTAGGTATGTCCGAATAATAAAGAGTTAAAGGGATGAAATTGGTTTTATCACATTTATCTCACTCTTCTTTAAATTTTTGATTTTTGGCTATGAATCCTGTTGATCATTTACTTGGATCTTGCTTATTGATTGTAATTGGGTCTAAATTTCTTGATTAATTGTTGCTATGTTTCACACCCTCTCTCTGTTCAACGCAAGAAGGCCTTCTCTCCACTATGCATTCCTCTGCGTCTCTCTCTGTCTAGCAGATGACGATTCGTTTTTCTCTGAGAAACCGCAACTGTTCCAGAAACTGCAACTGTTCTGGAATTTGTTTCTATGAATCACTGTTGACACAATAAAGTTTGGTCCAAAACAAAATAGGTTGTGAGACTCTATTTGTTTATCGTTGAAAATTTCATTGAAATCTTGTGAATTTCATTGATATTTTGGCGCAATATCTTTTGCTCAATATCAAGAAATTTTGCATCGTTTATTTTTCCCTCTTGCATCTTGAGTAGCACGCCTCTCTCATTTTTAATAAAAATAGATAAATAAATAAATAAATTCTGAACTAACAAGTAGGTCCGTGTGCTTTGCAATAGAGACAAAGGACACCTTGAATTTTTAGTACTATTGTAATTTTAGAGATAAAGATAGAATTATTGCTGGAATTTTAGAGCATCAAAACTCTTGATATTTTTAGAGAGAGACACATAATTGTTGCTGAAATTTTAAAGAGAGAGACATGGAGACATATAATTGCAACCAATAATTTACTTTTTATGATACATTTTTATTTATTTGTTTATATGCTTCGACTATGATTTAAAGTTTATTATACATATTTTGTTTGCATATTATAATTGTCATTATTTAGAATAATTATCATATGCTTTGGTCTCTTTCAGTAAAAAAAAAAAAAAAAAAAAATCATGATCCAGATTTTATGGTCTTATTTTTTTGTGATTGTATTCTATATTTTGTCGGGAATAACACATATTGCTTATTGTAAACAATTACAATTAGGATCTCTCATGTTGATGTAAAACGTTAAGGTTAATAGAGAAAGAACTTTTATAAAGTTGTTTGTTGCTTTGTTTTTATTTAGGCTCTTGCATCACACAAGTACACAAATAAAGTGTTCGAGAGTTTTCTACATAAAGGTTGCAACCCATTGAGAGTTCGCAACCTATTGATTTGACTAGCAGACAACCCTTTCTTAAACAATTTTTTTTTAGCCATTATCCAAAGATTTAAAATGGCATCTAGGCTAGTCATATCAAAACTATCAAAACTTAAAAAACTCAATGGAACCAATTTTCTATGTGGAAAAGAAAAATTGGACATATTCTATTCCAAGATATTGTGGATTATGTTTTAGATACAGAAGCACCAATTTTAGAGCCTAATGTCAATGGTCAAGCTAGAAGGCGATTTGACAAAAGGTTAGAAAATGACAAAGTAGCTAGGACTACTATGTTGAGTTTTATAGAATTTAATTGGAGTATTTGAGGATCACACTATAGCTCAAAGTATGATGGGTGCCCTATTTGAAAAGTATGGGACCACTTATGAGACCCATGTGCAATTATTATTAGAAAAGTATAATTCTTAAAAAATGAAAGAATCAGACTCAGTGACCGAGCATATCAATAAAATGATAATGATCACAAAGGACTTTGCTGCTACCAAGAATCCAATCCCTAAACGTATACAAGTGTTTATTGTCCTTAACAGTCTCCCTCCATCTTGGAGGCCTATTGTAATTGCATTAAACCATTCTTCACAAGGAATAACTATACTGAATCTTCCCATGCACCTCAGTATTGAAGCTGAGAGGAGAATGAGGAAGAAATCAAATGCACTCCACTTTGCCCAAAGTTCATTTTCTTAGATCTCCAATAAACGTTATAATAATCAGAACAATAATAGGTATAAGGTAAAGGGAAAAAAATTGAAAAATCAAAAGAATAAGGCTGAGAAGGTCTGTTTTTATTTTAAGAGAATTGGACACATCAAGGTTAATTGTCCTAAGTTGAAAACAGAAATAAGAATCAGAATAACAACAATACTCGAAAATAATCAAAATAAAAGCAACTATTTGATTTGCGCAGGCCTAGAATCTTTAATTGCTGACCATGATCTGAGGAATTGGTGGGTCAACTCAACCTCCACTCAACTCAACATGTCTCAAGGACTAAGGACTAATTCACGAAGTTGAAGGATATCGCAGTCGCTAACCAGTGGATTATATAGGGAATGACACCTACTGTGATATACTTGGTGTCGATACTTTCAATCTGTATTTACCAGGAGGAACAAACCTCCTATTGATTGATAGTTTGTATGCACCCAATATGAGGCGTAATTAGATTTTAGTCCCTAGGTTAACCGATAAGGGTTATGAAATAAAGTTCAAGCTGGTCGAGTCATCATTGGAAAGTATTCTAGAGCCTGGGTATATGGTTCTAAAGTTGATAATTTGTACCGATTGAATATTAATGAAAGTTCATCTCTTTTTGGTTATTCGGATGCAACATTTCATGTTTTTTGTGTGTGTGGATGATCCATATTTATGTCACTTAAGATTATGACATATAAATAAACATAAAATGAATCACATAGTTAAAGAGTTTTGCACCCCAATTTAGGAGAAATTGTGTTCCAAACATTTGAGCCATGTATTTTTGGTAACTTAATTAATAAGCCTTTCCCTAAGGAGAAAAGGTCTAGCGAACTACTTAGTATTGTTCACTCTGATATATGTAGCTGAGGTATGAAATATTTCATAATAGATGATTATTCAAGTTATAGATATGTGTACCTAATTAGTAAAAAAATCAGATGCAATAGAAACATTTAAAGAATATAAAGCTGAGGTAGAAAATTAGTTATATAGGCATATAAAATTTTTTAAAGAGATAGGGGAGGTGAATATTGCTCCACCTTATTTACCAAATTTTATAAGGAGCAATGTATGATTCACCCCATATGAATTATAAATAGGTAGAAAACCTGAGCTTACTAGCTTGAAAGTTTGGGGTTCTTAGGCATATGTACTTATACCACCACAAAATAGGATAAATTATAAAGTAAAATTATAAAATACTCTTTTATATGTTATTCAAAAGATTTTATGGGCTATAAATCTATAACCATGAGACTAGATCCTTAGTCGAGAGCCGTGATGCTCATTTCTTAGAAAATATAGACAATGAACATAGTTTATGTAAACCTATTGACTTACATAAAATTGACTTACATAAAATTGATAAAGATGAGGGACTGGAAGATCCTATTTCTTAGTCTTCCTCTACAATTGGTAAAAATGATTTAATTGAACCTAGTATACCAGATAGACCTAAAAGCCCCATCTACAACTTTAGAAGATTTTTTATAAATTTATGAATGAAAATAATTATTCTTTAATGAGTGAAGATTCGATAGATTACACTCAAAGCTACAATAAAGTTAGCTGAGTGGACTCAAGTCATGTATGATTAACTTGATTCTATTAATAGAAATCAAGTTTAAGAGTTGGTTGACCTTTATAAAGATAGAAAATTCATTGGTTGAAAATGGGTCCTAAAGAAAAATCTTAATGCAAATGGATCCATTGATAAATATAAAGCTAGGTTGGTAGCAAAAATATTCACCCAAAGAGAGGGTATAGATTATGTAGAGACTTATTCTCCAGTAGCAAACTTTTCATTTATTAGGATCATCTTAGCATTAGTTGTATATTATGATCTAAAATTATTTCAAATGGATGTCAAAACTGCTTTCTTAAATGAAGAGTTAAAAAGAAGATATATATATGAAACAACCTGAAGGATATGTAATTAAAGGCCCAGAAGACAAAATATATAAACTTAAAGAATCTTTTTATGGTCTAAAACAGTCTTATAGGTAGTGGTACATTACTTTTCATAATTCAATCACAAAAGATGCTTATGTAGCCAATAGGTTAGACCATTGTGTATATGTTTGGAATAGTGAGAGCAATTTTATTGTATTATTACTATATGTAGATGATATTTTGATAGCAGGTAATGATATTTGTATGATTAGCCATACCAAATCATGACTAAGTTCCCATTTTGAAATGAAAGATATAGGGGAAGCCTCATATATATTGGGCATTAAGAGAATAAGATATAGAAGTTCAAGACTTTGATGTTATCTCAAGAAAATTATTTTGAAAGTACTTTAAAGAGATTTAATATGAAAAATTGCAAACCCATAGATACACCCATTTGTAAAGGCTTGAAATTGTCAAAGAAAATGTGTTTATTAAATGATAGTGACAAAGCTGAAATAGAAAGAATTCCATATGCTAAAGTTGTAGGATGCATAAATTATGTCATGATGTGTATGAGACCTGATTTGCGTCATGCATATGGTCTTGTGGTTAGATTTCAGAGTAATTTCAATATAACTCATTGGCAAGCCGTAAGGATGATACTCAGATATATTCAGAAAACTAAAAATTATAAGTTGTGCTTCCAAGATGATAACTGAAAGGTTACTAGGTACTCTGATGCAGATTTGCAAGAGACTCGGATGATAGAAAATCAACTTTACGATTTGCATTCCTTTTTGGAGGGGGACATGTTTCTTGATCTAGCAAGAAATCAGGCTGTGTAGCTCGGTATATTAAAGAAGCTAAATATATTGCTTGTAGCATTGCTACAACTTATACTGTCTGGATTAAATGCTTCATAAATGATTTGAAGTTGGATATAGCCGACAGACCCGTTCAAATTTTTGTGACAATCAGGTTGCTATCTCATCAATTAGAAATGAAGCTTATAGTTCTAAGGATAAGCACATTGAAATTGATTATCATTATATTTATGATATTATTGGAAAGAATGTAATAACTGTAAGTTATTTTCCATCTTCAGATATGATTGCATGTCTTTTAACAAATGGATTAAGTGCAAAAATATTATCAAAGCATGCAGCTTTGATGAGACTTAGAATATCTAAGTTAGGAACTCCTAAATGGGATATTTTTTCTTTGATGTCTTGGTCATGAGGGGAAAAATATTAGAGTAAGAAACCCCATGACACGACTTTGTATATTTTTTATGTTTAGAGATACATAACCGCATTAGTGTGAAAAACCTCATGATAAGGACATGCCTATAAATTTTAAACCCACTAAGTTGTATAAACTTTATGATATTTTAATGTATCTGGCCCTCATGGCCAAGTGTCAAATGTTGATATGTGTCGATAGCCACACATATCCCATTTTTCTCTCTCTTATTATTTATCTTTATGTTTTAATATTTATCACTTAAAAGGCTTTGTAGAGAGAGAATATGCTTTTATCCAACGAATAGATGATACCTACAGAATTAGAGGGTCACGTTTCTTAGAGATTCCAGGAAGAAACCAATTATTGGAGAATGACATTCTCTCATCCCTCTATAACTAGATCTTTCATGGCCATGGAGAGGCATACAAAAAATTATTTTTGAGTTCTCAATCGTTATGTTAAAACTTGATATTTGTGAATTCCAGTCTCATGACATTGTCATCAATTCATGGGAGCTTATTGTTTTTAATTTATTCCCATTAATAGTCCAACAGTGCATGAGTATTTGTGTGTGAATTTACCAATTTCTTTTATCTGATAGTCTTTTTAAAGCATGTTAGATCGTAACTCTTATTTTATTTTATTTCGTTGTCATGTCATTTTGTGGTATTTGGGCGGCGGTCGAGCATCTTTTCGACGTCAAGGTCTAATAATTTAGAACAACGGGTTGCTGTAGGTGAGCCGCCCGCTCAGGACGAAAACATTTCATTGTCATATAATTGCGGTAGTTAGGCGCTCGATCATTTTCTGACTAAGGTCTAGCAATTTAGAACAAAAGGTTGCAGATGGTGAGCCGCCGTCGAAGGACGAAAACATTCTCAAAAAAAATAAACCCTAATATAGAACACCCATTTGTCATATTGAACACCATTCAATTAGTTTATTAGAAAACAAAACATGCATCTAAATACAAGGAACAAAATAAACTATAGAAAAATGTAGTTAACTCATAATTGATGTGGTCTATAGAAAACCTTCAGATCTCTAGTTTTTCCAAATTGACACATGAAATTCAAATTATTTTTTTGGGTAATGCTTTTCATTTCATAACTTCACTTTCTTTACTCTATCAGAATACCGTAACCTCAATCATTGAGGGATGAATCGACGGCAACCAAAACCCTAGACATTAAGCTTTCACTTGTTTGGAGAAAAAATAGGAGGTAAATGAAAATAGAAGGCTTAGAGAGAGAGAGAGGGCAGGGAGAGAGAGAGAGCGAGTGAGGCAAAAGAGAATAGTGAGAGTAAAGAGAGAGGGGTGAGTAGAAAGAGAAAGAGAGTTCAAATTTAAAAAACACGGATAGAAGTGGGGGCTTTCTGGTTTGGAAAAAGTTTATATAAGGATGCTACCTTATTATGTAGAATTACGGATGCCCTTCAAAAATATATTCAAAAAGGTAGTTTTAATGTTCAAAAACCTTTTGATTGATCATCTCGATGTCAAGATATACAACTATGAAAAATAAAATGATTTTAAAGTCTAAAACATAGTGCATTTTACGACATATTATCTGCACCGTTCATTTTCAAAACTTTCATATGTTTATGGATCTACTTGATTTTAACCATTTTTTAATTTTTAATTTTATAATTAGATATAAAAATAGATTTTGAGATAATCTTAAGAACATTTTACATCAAAACTATATACCATGATAAAATTTGAAGGTGCACCTAACCTGTACATGTATGGATGCATTCGTATGCCAACTGCAACCTTCTAGTTTTAGGCAAAATGTTCCATTTTAAAACATGGAACTGCTTTGTAATGTTCTAGTTCGATCTTCGATGTTGCAAACATCCTAGGGTTTATGTTCCATAAACTTATGGATGGTTGGATTGATTTTTTTCCAGAACTTATTGAGAAGAGAAAGCAGTCCGACGTTTTAAACATTAGATCGAATGAAAATTTTAAATTTTAGGCCAATGTAGTTTGGTTCAATGTTTCAAACATCGGACTAAATGACAACGCAAACATTTAGCTGTAATTCGGTGTCATGTTTCAAACATTGAAACTCTAAAATATAGAAATTAAGCCCAACGACAGCAGTCCAAAATTTAAGACATTAGACCAGTTGGAAAATAATTTTTTTCGCTAGGTTGAGGTTTCCGATGTAATTGCAAATAAGAGAGCAGGACCTTAAGTGACCATCATCCAAAGTGAGCGGTTCGAGTTTTTTGAGACATTAGAAAATAGAAAATACAACTACATGTAATAAAAAAAGAAATAAATACTTGCTGCCTGCTATTTGAGACATTAGACGTGGAGAAAATTTATTGGTGTTTTATCTTGAGTTTAATTTACAGTAATTTTGATATTGTGCTTTGTCATTCACATATATCTTGCTGTAAATTTTTTTGTTCTCAATTTTGGCTCTTTACTGCTGTCGCTGGAGCTATGAATCACAATTGCATGAGTCATACTTTTTTCCATTGTTGACGATTTTTTGGTGCACGGTACTTTACTACCCCTATCTTGACGCTCATACATATTGGATGATAACGTTATTGATAATTTAACGACCTTGACGCTCTTATTGATAAAGTTATTGATAAAATTATTGATTCATTGTTATTTATTCATATATATCTTTTTTTTCCTTTTCATAATCCTCTACTCTTAACTCACCTTCTTGTCTATGTGATTCATATATGTCTTGTTCACTCATTGTTCTTGATTCACATATATCTTATTGATAAGGTTATTGACACTCATACATAGATAGCCATTGTATGATTCATTGTTCCTCTATGTAGCAAGTCGGTGACTAATAGGTAGGAGATCTCGTACATATCTGGATAGATACTTAGCTCTTGCAGTGAATTAATATTTACCCAAGCAGAAGTTCAGCGTATATCTTTTTTTTGCCAAGCCCTTTTTGAACGGTTTTTTTTTTCATTAAATATCACAATAAAACTCACTACATTTCAGTAAATTTCAGTGAATTTAACTCAAAAATAGTTCGCTCTTTCTTTTTGAAACCTCGTGCACATAGCAACCACCCACCTTAACCACTTGGCCAAAGTGAAGTGGCAATTGTTTCTCTAATAATAAAATAAAATAAAATAAAATTAAGAAAAAATTTGCTGCTTAATTTTTTTAGAGCGAGATATTGAGGAAAATTAGTGCATATTTTATTGGATTATTGAAAATTGTTATGCACACAACAACTATTCAAGTAAAGATTGTTATATCAACTGCATTCATTTTTTTTTGTGGCTTATAATTTAGGGATTTTTCACATATTTTATTTGCATAATTATTCTATGCTTTGTCCCTTTTTTCTTTTTTTTAGTAAGAAAATTTCATGAGCTTGATTTTGTGAATTCATTTTTTTTGTAAATATGTTATGCCATATATTTTGTTGAAAATATCAAATATCATTCCAGACTCTCTCGCTGGTGCTAAGACATATTCACATACTTATGAAATTTATTTTTATGCAAAGTTTGACATAAAGCAATTGCTGTGTTACTTTATTGATTTTTTATTGTAGCATAGCAGTGCAAACATAAACTATTCGAGAAAATTTTTCTTTGAGGTTGCAGCTCACTGAGAGTCGGCAAGCTTATTGATTTAGCTAGCAGACAACGTTTTTCTTAAACATACTTAAATTTTTGAACTTTTAGGTATTATCTAAAAATTTAAAATGACATCTAGGTTAGTTATGTCAGAGCTACTAAACTTGAAAAACTCAATGGGACCAATTTTTTTATGTGGAAAAGAAAAATTGGATATATTTTTTTCCAAGATAGGGTAGATTATGTCTTAGAAACAAAATGACCAGTTTTAGAGCCTAATATCAATGGTCAAGTCAGAAGGCAAATTAAAAAATGTTTAGAAGATGATAAAGTAACTAGGACTACTATGTTGAGCTTTATAGATGATGATTTAATTAGAGTCTTTGAGCATCACACCACAGCACAAATTATGATGGGCGCCCTATTTGAAAAGTATGGGACCACTTCTGATACCCATGTACAATTGTTCTTGGAAAAATACAATTTTTACAGAATGAAAGAATCAGACTCAGTGACCGAGTATATCAATAAAATGACAGTGCTCGCAAAGGACCTTGCTGTAGCCAGGAATCCAGTCCCCGATCGTATGTAAGTATCCATTGTCCTTAACAATCTTCATCTATCTTGGGAGTCTGTTGTAATTACAGAGAACCATTATGCACAAGGGATAACCATGTTAAATCTTTCCATGCATCTTAGTATTGAAGCAGAGAGAAGAATGAGGAAGAAGTCAAATGAGCTCCATTTTGCCCAAACTTCATCTTCTCAGATCCCCAAGAAACCTTTCAATTATCAGAAAAATAATAGATATAAAGGAAATGAGAGAAATTTTAAAAAATCAAAAGATTAAGGTTGAGAAGGCCTGCTTTTATTATAAAGAAATGGGGCACATCAAATTTAATTGTCCTAAGTTGAAAAACAAAAATAGGAACCATAAGAACAACCATGCTCGAAATAATCAAAATAAGAGAAATGACTTGATCTGCATAATCCTAGAATCAATAGTTGCCGACCATGACCTGAAAAATTAGTGGGTCAACTCAGCCTCCACCCGACATGTCTCGAGGACTAATGATGGATTCACAGAATTGAAGGAGATTGCAGCCGGTAACCAGCGGATTTATATGGGAAATGACATCTACTACGATTTCTAGGTGCCGGTACTTTCAAGCTGTGTTTACTAAGAAGAACACATCTCTTAGTGACTGATGCACTGTATGCGCCCAATATGAGGCGTAATTTGATTTTTGTCCCTAGGTTAGACGACAAGGGTTATGAAATAAGATTCAGATCTAATCGGGTTACCATTGGGAAGCATTCTAGAGCATTGGTGTATGGTATTAAAGTTGACAATTTGCACCGACTGAATATTAATGAAAGTTCATAATTTTCTGGTTATATTGATGCCTCTTTTGATGCTTTTATGTATATGGATAATCCACATTTATGACACTTTAGATTAAAACATATAAATAAAGATAAAATGAATCAAATAGTTAAAAGATATTTGCTCCCCAATTTAAGAGAAATTGTGTTCAAAACATTCGAACCATGTATTTCTGATAAATTAACTAAAAAACCTTTCCCTAAATAAAAAAGGTATAGTAAAATTAGTCACCATAAATACATGTATGAACTACTTTGCCATAAATTATTCATTAAATTAACCAAAGACATATTTTTTATGCAACGCAGGAAGAACGTAACAGCTGTCCACCTCGATTTTTGTAGTGAATATTTGGACAGGCAGCATATGCACAAGAACTATGCTTTTCAATTCTCATACGTCACATGCTATGTCACATTTTACGCGAGAACAATATTTACTTATTCTCATATTTCACCTACTTTGTCACGTTCTACGCGTAATATTTCAACGGTCAATAGTAGTACAAACATAGTTCTATATAATATGACATTTAGCTAGTTACAAAATTTAAAGATGAGCTATCGAAATAGTGCCGAGATGCACTGTAAGGAGGGCACAAACGTTCTGGTAATGACAAGGAATGCAACATTTTCTAGCTTTTAAACCACAAGAATCTAGTCTTTATGTCCAAAAGATAAAAAAAAACTGAATTTTTTCAACTCGGAAATGAATTTAATCATTAGTATCACTTCATTGGCCTCGCTCTTGTTATTTCCCAACAAATTGTCTACCTATGAAAAATAAACTCGTCCTCTACTTGCATATGCTCATTCTAATTCTAGGGTCATTATTGGGTTTGAAAAAAAAAAAAAAAAACCGACAGATACATTCTACACGTGATTGAGAAAATATCCTAAGATGGAATAGAACTAGAGACCGTCCAATTTTTGGACTGTTAGGCCTAAGTATTTAGAGCAATTTAAAAAGTTCCTTTGAAGCACCTCTTATATATTACATATGCACAAAGGATAGAATCAAGAAAATGGCTTATGAACCTAGAATCGACCTCAGTAATTGTAATCGACCTGCATAGAAAAGAGAAAGAGCCTGCCATATTCCTATCCTGCCAATGAACTTCCCTACCAAGCTCTGGCAATTGTAATGCTTCAGGTTGCCATGAAACAACGGCAATCCCAAGTAGCTCGCCTGTAGTGAACCCTCTCCAAACCCCAATTCTTTCAAGATCAAGTGTTTGGTACTCATTGAAACCCCAAAGAAAAAAATCTTACCTTTTAGTTACTTTCAGTTTCTGCCCAGTGATCTTACCAAAACTTTTAGTTACCAATCCCAAGTGGCTCGCCTGTAGTGAACCCTCTCCAAACCCCAATTCTTTCAAGATCAAGTGTTTGGTACTCATTGAAACCCCAAAGAAAAAAATCTTACCTTTTAGTTACTTTCAGTTTCTGCCCAGTGATCTTACCAAAACTAGAAAGCATAGAATTTATCTGTCTAGATGCTAGTACAGAAGAATCACAGAAAATTTAAGTTAATTCTTTCGACAATAAAATTTCATTTTAAAGATAATTATCAGATATCACCCCCCTAAAAATTGAAATATTATCTCATCACCTGTACCGTCTGATGACACTGTTGGACGACTGGGGTTTTCCACTCCCATGTAGATGCACATCAGAAGTTATGTTTGGCCCTTTCGTGTAGACCAGTCAGTAAGCGGGGTCTTTTTTTTGGTATGATTTAGGAGATTTAACATTTAGGTGCCATCTTTGTTTTGATGGGAGAATCACACGACATTAATTTACCTGAACGCATGAGTGGAAAAGAAAAGGAAAATTTATCCTTTTGTAGTTACTATATGAACCATCTAACATTTTACCCTTTGGGAATTAGATAAAAAAAAAGATCGGTTAAAAAGTAAAAGTTTATATATAGCCGAGGCTCTAAACAATCAAATTAAAGTCTATCTCAAAATTTTTATTAGAAGAGGTTGTTTTGGTGCGCAAATATCCTCAAATTGATCATCTGAACATCAAGATGCATTGATATAAGAAAAAAATAGATTTGACATTTTGGAAATAGTGCATATTGTAAAGCATTTTTGAACTGTCGATTTTCAAAATTTTCAAGTTCTCATAGATATGTTCCATCTGCACTATTTTTAAAACTTTAAATTTTATAATTAAGAATAAAAATATAATTTAAGAGGAACCGTTTGTAGTCAAATGTTTTATTTGTTTTCATGTTATTGGATATTCTTAAGAAATTAAGCTAAAGCTGCGGCAGACTTCTTATAAGAATATCTCGATTCTTCTCATCAATGTTATATGGTTCATGCGTGATCTGAAAGACCACCTGTATATCGATTAAGTGGAGCCTCTCCAGCTCTAAGAAGTCCTTAACACTGTCAGATTACAAATATGCAAGGTAGGGAGCAATCGTACAGGCAATGGGTTATTGATGTAGTGAATGGGAATGTCAAATTAAACCGAGAGGAAGAGGCGGAGGAATGGACACATCGTTGTATTTACAAAGGGTCCTTCACTCCCAGGCTTGTTTCGCTGGGTCCACTGCACCACGGCAGCCCTCACCTCCAACCCATGGAGCACCACAAGCGTCGTGCACTCCTCTACTTCCTTGATCGCTCGAAACACTCGCCCGACGTCTACCTCAAAGCCCTCTAAGCTGTGGAGCGGAAGCTCAGGGCCTGCTATGAGTGGTCTGATGAGCTGCCCGTAATGGAGAGCCCTGACTTCCTTAACATGATGCTGCTTGACGGCTGCTTCTTGCTTGAACTCCACCGCACCACCACAGATGAGGACACATCAGGCTACACAGACAATGACCCGGTGTTCGGCCCCAATAGGGCGGATTTCTTTGCGGACAACAAGACTCACGACCTGGTGCTGTTGGAAAACCAAATCCCGTTGCTGGTCTTGCAGACTTTGTTGGACCCCTTGGGGGGACGCTCCGATGCCGCCGAGGCCCATAAGGTGGCGTATGAGCGCCTTTGGAGTGATAAGTACACTTGGATGAAGGACATTAAGGGGATGCATCCGCTGCATGTTTACCAAATGACGACGCCGTGGTGCGACTTTCCTGAAGTTGAAGAGGGGCTAAGAAACCCGGAGCCGTAATCACAAGAAGGTACCATCAGCCACAGCACTACATGATGCCGGGGTGAAGTTCCAAGTGAGCCCGAACGATGCCAACATAGACATCATTTTCGACGACGGGGTGCTGAAGCTACCCTATCTAGTCATTACCCCAGCTGAGGTTTGTATTCGTTAACACAATCATAAGGATGGCTATTTAACATTTTACAGGTTTTTTGGTTCAATTTCAAAGGCTAGAGAAGGGCTAGAACGTTAAATATCTAAATTATGGATTTTTTGATAATGTTTTCAATAAAAGATAAATTTTTCAATAAAATATAATTTTTCTAACAATTTTACATTAAAGTTTGCACCCTCTTGAAAAAGGGGTTGATTTTTTTTGGTTATTGAGAGGAATTATGTAGGATGTCAAGTCATTTAAGGATGTCAAGTCTTTTAATCCCTACAGCTGCGAGGAGCAAATTATTAAAAGATTTTTGGTAACTCTTAATGCTAAATGGTTATTGCAAGTATTTGAAAAAGCGGATCTGCGACCCGAATCATTCACATCTGTACCTGTGTCGAATCGGTAGATCGGTTTGGAGAATCGGCCGAATCGGTAATTTTTGTTTCAATTTTTTTTTTAAAAATCACTGTAATTCTCTAAAAATAATGTTCTTTGGATTTCTAAAAGAAATTAGGAGTGGTGCATTATGTATTTTCATTACGTTGTAAAAATAGGTAAATTTTTAGAAGTTGTTTTCCTGTCTGGATATTTGTATAAATATTAATTATAATATAGAATTATAATATTGTATCAAAATAATTTAAAAATATTAGAAAAAACTTCCATATAATTTAAAAATATTTTTAATGTATATAAAAATAATTATATTGACATAAGTTTAACATAATTATATTAATAAATAACAATTTCACATAATTATGTTAATTTTTGTAATTATTATATGCAATTTTGTTATTGTAATTATATGTAATTAAAACTTAATTATATGTACTTTATTTTTGTATATTATAAAAAAGGAATATGTTATTTGTTATTATTTATTAAATTTATAAGTATATTAATTTAAAATTACAATTTAAAGTAAATAAAAATTTCATTATAGCAATAACAATTTTAATATAATTATATAAATAAAAATATTTTTTATATATTTATATTCATTTGAAAATAATATTATTAATGTAATTTTAATGTGATCATATTTACAAAATTAAAATTATATGGTGGAGAGTATGAAATTATTTTTTTGAAGTTTCTTAATAGAGGGCCAACTTTTTTAATGTATAATCTAATTTTTATAAATTTATATGAAATATTATTTTGTAATTATATGTAATTGAAACTTACGATTATTACATAAAAAAAACTGATATGCTTCGCAAACGTTGAGTTAAACCCGTGCAAAGGGCAAGTACTTAAAGACTGCTGGCAAGTACTTAAAGACGGCTTACATAGCACTTATGTTGCACTTTTTTGAGCGCACAAGAAAATGTGGGGCAAATTGTCAAAAGCGTTCTTTTCACGACAACTACTTTTTTAAACCTTGTTTAAAACTCAAGTTTTTGATGGACCAGCGATCCTTCGAAACTAACAGAGACTCGTAATTTAAGAAATTTTTAGAATTTAAAAATATAAAGGCCATAATTTAAGAAATTTTTAGAATTTAAAAATATAAAGGGGAACAGCTTCCTTTCGCTTTAGGAACAAGTTGTGCGTCAATTGCATGGTCCACGATTAAATAGACCAGGTTCTAAGAAGATATCATAGAAGATATCATATACTCTCTCTCTCTCCATATCATAAACACTTGCAAAGTATTTACGGCTAAACATTTCATTGTGCTTGTGACAATTTGTACCGTTCGAGAGATCGTCGAGGACGATTTTTCCGATCGGGATTTGGCTAATAAAATGTGGGATGAATTATATTAGTTCATTATGATATGTAAAAAAGAAAAATAATTTAACTCATGGGATATTTAAAAGTAAAAAATTATATTACTTTATAGGATATTGTTTTTTAAAAAATATAATACTTGTTTATGAGATATTTTAAAAGAAAATCCTAAAACTACATCCTTGGGCATGGTCACGTTTAGTCCATAAATCCACTTTGAAATTTATTTTCAAGTTGCTCTATCCATTATTCTACATCATATGTATGAATTTATCTATCTATTTTTCTATTAAAGCATGATTACAAGTTCATGTTTATAAACGCTATATTTTACACAAGCTAATTATTACATATTAGGTCTATATATTAGATCCAAAACGATTATATATTTCCTCTTTTTTCACAATAGATTTGGGTCCGTTTTATTGAAATGAGCTGCATTTTAAATTTCATTTGACAGTAAAATGACTGTAATGGATAACAAACATTCAGACATGAGTCAGCTTCTCAGTGCATGTGTATTTTCAATAAAAATAATTAAAAACTGTAATGCAATAAAATTTTTGTTTTTGAAAAAATCTAATAGACTATTTTTTAGGATTTTTGGTTATTTTTCTGAATTTTTGAACGTCAGATCTTGTTGATCTGGCCGATCTTGCAATCCGAATTGTCGATCTACCGATCAGGCCCAGTTTTCGAGATGGGCGATCTATATCACAGATCAATTATTTTCAAACCATGATTACAGGTATTGCAGTAGGTGCAAAGACTAAAGTATTAGTATTCAAATTTGGGAAAAAATATATTTTTGTCAAAGTCAATTCATACAAACAAGAGTGAATTACGTAAAGACACAACAAAAATGATTAAAATATGAAATGAGTCCAATTTTGGGGTAAACTTATGTAGAAGGTTGATCAACCTGATTATTTTATTTGTTTCAAAATTACCCTTTGGTCGAAGGATAGTATCCTCGGACTGCAATTTTTTTTTTTTTTTTTTGAGTTTTTCAACAGTAAGGTTGTGCCCTAATGTTTAGGGCAGTGCTCCATTGGTCTAATGATAGCATCATTGGACCGCCTTCTTTGGTGCTTTTCAAAGTGGTCCAAGGTTAGCTTCTTCGGACCGAAAAGACTTACTTTTTTAAGCATTCAAAGGTGGAATGTGCTGCCCATTCTCAGACAGCCTTCTCTAGTGCCTTTCAGGCTGTCTTCTCTAGTGCCTTTCAGGGTGATATGAGGTTAGCATCCTCGGACTGCCTTCATTGGTGCTCTTCAGAGTGGCCCGAGGTTATCAACGTTGGACCGCATTATTTCATCTGTTTGCTAAGAAATATGGTAGTCTGAAGATGCCAACCTTAGACTGGCACTGCCATTCACATTGAAGCATTGCCCTACTAAAGAAAGAAACTAAATAGTAATAATAATTAAAAAAATTATTTGAGGATGCCATCCTAGGACCGAGGGGCAATTTTTTTAAAAAATAAAAAATACGGGTTGACTGATTTTCTGTTTAATTTTCGTCCAAAATTGACCCATTTTGTATTTTTCTATTTTTTGTCCATACATAAATTACTCTACAAACAATATTGATTGAATTTAAATTCATCTAATATTCCATATTCTCTATCCATTTTATGATTCATATTTTATTTGATTTTTCAGAATGCATTTTTTTCCAAGCTTTAATGCCTGTTTGGATGTACCCAAAATTACAATATTTTCAAATGACAAGAAAAAAAGATTAAAATAGAAAGTAACAACCATTTGGATAACCTCATAAAAATTTCTAATTCATCTAGAAAGATATCACTTTCCCCCAAAACCACGAGTCAAAAACATTTAAGTCGGACTCAAATCTTTTTGGCTTGCTTCGCGTCTCTCTTGAAACTTTACCCTCTCGTGCCCTTTTCTCTTTCTCTAGCCCTCACGCTCTTCCCTCTCCTCCCTGCTTGTACAGAGCAAAGGACTTCCCTCGCATGCTTCTCACTCTCTCTATCTCTCTCTCTTCGCCCTTGCCTTTTTTATAGTCGCCCTTTTTCGCCTGCTCATTTTCTCATCCTTCTCAGGCTTGTTACGCACCTCAATCGACTCTGAATTTCTAGGGTTTTGGATGTGGGGCATTTATTTTGGTGAGGGGAATGGAGACTCGATGCTTCCTGAGAAAGGGGGGGAGGAGTTTCTCTGTGTTGGGATTCTTTGGTGTTGTCTCCGATGACTTCTGCCATTGTTGGGGAAGGAGAATTTGCCGGCTCTTCGTTGTTGTTGGTTTGGAGGAGAGGGAGAGAGCCTTGTTTCGCTTCTGCAATAACTTCCTGAAATTACGAAGGGAGATGGACTATTAGGGCATCAGCCATTTCCTAGGAACACCAGGAACCCTGCGGAGCTTTCCTCTGTATAGTCATATCACAACCATTCTTCTTCCTCTCTCTCTACAGTGATATCACAACCATGGCTTTGTCTCTTTTTAAGTGGGGTAGAGGGCTTTTTGTTAAATCAATGAAATTAGATATCCAAACAGTTTACCAACAAATAATGTTTTTGAATTGAGGTAGAAAAAACATGTATTTGTTTCGTTGTAAATAGTTTTTTTTTTGACATCCAAAATGGCCTAAGGATTTTTAGACCTCTTGGGAACATTGAAAAGAACCTATGAGAGCACTCTAAAGAGAAGGGGAGAAAGAAAGAGAAGAGTCTAGCAAACATTGAAAGAGAAATCAGGATATAGCTACATGGAGAGGGAGGAATTGGTCTTGGGTCAAGGCGGTAACAACTAGAATTTCGTAACACTACATCTCAAGTTTCATTCCTATGTTACCTCATCAAAAAAATAATAGAAAGACACAGAGTGAGAGATTGAGATTCTTTAGAAATAACTTCATCAATTGTAGACACGCTAAAGTCTTTACCGACTGATTTGGGTGACATGTGACATGCGGAGGCCTATGTTGTCTTCAGCGACGTATCTCCTAATCTTATTCCCAGAATCCACACATTACGACCAGGTTGTCTTGATTTTATGGAGTCAAAACAATCATCAGAAACCAGGCTCCCTTGGGGCAATTCCGAGTGAATTCGCCCGACCTAAATCTAAATTGAAAGAAAAAAATGCTGAAAAAGATATATATATATATATATATATATATATATATATATATATATATATATATATATATATATATATAGATATATATATATATTAATTTTAAATTCACATAGTATGAAATCCATTTCGGGTTAAAGTAGAGAAATTATCAACAAAAAAAAAAAGAAACGAAAAAACTTGGGTCGATCCTTATTTGTTTTAACTTTTTATGGCATTTGGAACAGGAAACCTTTCTATTGAATGTGATGGCTTTCGAGCAGTTGCATGTGGACATGGATAATCCTATCAGCTCATTTATTAAATTGCTGGATGATCTGATAGACACAGCCAAAGATGTCCAATTGCTAGTAGATTGAGGAATAAGAGAAAATAGGATGGAAAGTAACCTGGAGGTGGCTGAGCTCTTCAATCGGGTCATTAAGGGAATGGCCTTTTTTGAGAATGCCAAACTGAAGGGGTTGTGGACCCGGCAGATCCACCACTGCTAGAGGCATCGGAACTTGTGGAGGGCTCGCTTCGTCAACACCCACCTTCGCGACCCATGGACGGTTATAGCATTGCTGGTAGCGGGGCTCCAGTTGTGTCTAACTTTGATTCAAACTGTGTATTCGGTGTTGAGTTATATTAAGTAATTTATGTTGTGTGCGGAAGCTCTAAGCCTGCTGCGTTGATTTTGGCAAATAAAGTACGAGAAAAAAAATTGGCAAAAACAGGCAACAAGCAACAAAAATAAAGCAGAAAATAAATAGTAGAACAAAAATAGAACACCAGGATTGACGTGGTTCGTCACGGATGTGACTACATCCATGGGTAAAGACGATCGATGTTTTTCACTAAATCAAAGAAAGAAAATTATAAGGTAATTTACTTGATAGAATTAGAGACTCAATCTCTCACAAAGCCTTATTCTCTACAATTTTCTCACTCTGCAAAAAACCCTCAAAATTTTCTCTCTATTTTCTCTATGCACTTTCTCTCTCTACAATATATCTCAATAAGAGAGGACAAACCCGAAAGTGTACCATGTATGGCCTACTTTTTCCAGACATGCTTTCTCTCTCTAGAAAAGCATCTTTATATACAGAGAATAAAGCCCCAAAGACAAGTATGTCAAACCAATCTCAACTTTCCCAACATTATTAAAACGGAACTTTATCCCTATCGATGTGGACCTACGACTCTATCCTAATCTAAGTAGGACTTATCAATAAACTTAGATACTCAATCGTAGGCTCTACCCAAATAAATAGGAAACCTAATTTAAAGAAAACCAATCCCTTAAAATTAGGGATTCAAGAATTCAAGATTAATATCTTCAACTATGATCTCACGAATAAAATGGTGTTTGACATCAATATGCTTCTTCCTTACGTGATATACCAGGGTCTTCGCCAAATGTATTGCACTCTTACTATCACAATAAATAATAGTCTCATCCTGTCGTAACCCCAAATCGCTTGCAAGCCCTCTTAACCAAATTGCTTCTTTTACTGCCTCAGTAACAACCATGTATTCTGCTTTTGTCGTATACAAGGCAACAACAGTTTGTAGCATCGACCTCCAACTAATCGGAGTTCCTGCAAGTGTAACCACATAATCTGCAGTAGATCTTAGAGAGTCCAAATCACCTGCAAAGTCGGCATCAACATAACCAACAACCTTGTCACTAAACCTGTTATCTCTATCAAACATCAGACCCATATCTGATGTACCCCTTAAGTAATGCAGAATCTATTTTACCGCATGCTAATGCTTCTTTCCTAGATTAGCTATAAACTAGCTAACAATACTAATGGCATATGAATTATCTGGACAAGTTCAAACCACTGCATACATAAGGCTTCCAACTGCACTCGCATAGGGAACGCGTGACATGTATTCCTTTTTAGCATCTGAACTTGGAGGTAATGCTGTCGCCAATCTAAAATGTGCAGCACGAGGAGTATCCATTGGCTTTGAATTTTTTATCCCGAATCTAACGAGGACCTTCTCAATGTACTCCTTCTAAAAGAGCTACAATTTACCCAAATTTTGATCTCTACGAATATCCATACCCAAAATTTTCTTTGCTGAACCTAAATCTTTCATTTCAAATTCTTTGGCAAGCTAAGCCTTCAATTTACTAATTTCTAAAGGATTCTTCGCAGTAATAAGCATATAATCCACATAAAGTAATAAATAGATGAACAAACTATCAGTAAATTTCTTAAAATAGACACAATTGTCATACTTAGTTCTGACATATCCGTGTCCAATCATGAATGTATCAAAACGTTTGTTCCACTGCTTAGGAGACTGCTTTAGGCCATACAATGACTTCTTCAACTTGCAAACATGGTCCTCCTTTTCTTTGACTATAAACCTTTCTGGCTCAGTCACATAAATATGTTTTTCTAACTCTTCATAAAGGAATGCAGTCGTCACATCAAGCTGCTCTAAGTCCAAATCAAACAATGAAACCCTGGCTAGTAAAACCCGAATAGAAATGTGTTTCATAACTGGAGAGAAAATATCATTATAATTAGCACCTTCTTTCTGCGCATAGCATTTTGCAACCAAACGTGCCTTAAATCACTCACCACCAGTATCAGGTGACACATATTTCTTCTTATAAACCCATTTGCAACCAATGACTCTTTTGCCTTTAGAAAACTTCTGGAGATCCCAAGTACGATTCTTCTGAAGAGATTCCATTTCTTCATCCATGGCTTCACTCCACATGCTACTGTCAGTATCCCATGTAGCTTCCTTAAAATTGGATGGCTCTTGGCTTGTGGTAGCCAATGCATAAGCCGCCATGTCCTCAAAACTGTGCTACACAACTATCTTTTTTTATTCTCCTTACCTTTCCAAACTGAAGCACTTCCTCAAGTGGAGTAGATCCAACTACATCCTCGTGCTCAACATATTCCTCCACTCTCTCATAGGGAATTTCTAGCACATAATTTTGAATATTTTCTGGACTTGTCAACTCCACCTCAACTGCATCACTATTGCTGTAATTTTTCTTTTCTGCACCATTCTAAATGTGGTTTACCACGGCAGATTCATCAAACTTAACATTACAACTGACAATAAACTTAGGTGACTTAGGATCTAGGCACCCCATTCGCATAACCAAAGAAAATACAGTTCTTTGACTTTTGACTCAACTTATCATCATTCACATCAACATGAGCATGACAACAAAAATTTCTTAAATGAGAATAAGTGACAGGTTTACCGGAGCATACCTCTTTTGAGGTAATGTAATCTATTGTTGTGGATGGTGATCTCTTGACGAGATAACACGCCGTATTGACCGCCTCTGCCCAAAAGTTATTTGACAAACCGCCATTACTCAACAAGCTGTGGGCCTTCTCTAGAATTGTCCTGTTCATGCGCTCAACAACTCTATTCTGGTGCGGTTTCTTTGGAGTGGCAAAGTGACGAACAATTCCTTCGCTTTTGCAAAAATTCACAAACTCCGCTGAACTGTACTCTCCACCATTATCAGTCCTCAAACACTAGACATTCTTTCCAATCATCTTTCAACCATTGCTTTCCACTGCTTGAATGTGTTAAATGCATATGTCTTTTTCTTCAATGTGTAAATTCATACTTTCTTAGAGAAATCATCTATGAAGGAAACAAAGTATAGAGATCCGCCTTTTGAGACAACCGATGCAGGGCCCCAAACATCTAAATGAATATAGTCAAGAATACCGTTTGTTGTATGTTTTGACCTGTGAAACTGCACCCTACACTGCTTACCATAAACACAGTGCTCACAAAAGTCCAACGTGCATTTCTTCATGCCATTGATCAATATGTGTTTGCTAAGTTCTGCTAAACCTTTGTCACCCATGTGGCCCAATCGCATATGCCACAACTGAGTCAAGTCAAACTCACCATCATTAGATACAAAAATTGTTGTTGTATCTGTGATAGTATTCTCAAGCAACACATATAAATTCGGTCTGATCATCTTGCCTTTCATCATAACAAGAGCACAATTAAGAATCTTTAGAACTCCACCTTCTCCAATAAATTTAGAACCATTGGAGTCTAAGGCACCCAGAGAAATAAGATTTTTCTTCAAAACTGGAACGTGTCTCAGATCATTCCATGCTTTGACAACTCCATCATACATCTTGATAGTAATTGTCTACACGCCAATGGTCTTGCAAGCTGCATCATTCCCTATCGAAATTGATTCACCATTAATGCTCTTATATGCGGTAAACCAATCCCGATGATGACACATATGATTTATTCTGAATTAAGAACCCACAAGTTTTTAGAGTTGTCATAATTTGTCGAGACCGACAATATATTATATGTTCCACTTACTGAGCTTCCATTAACTGTATTGACTACTTCAGAAGCTCGTATTTCTTTCTGTTTGAGTGTCCAACAATCATTCTTAACATGCTCTTTTTTTCTTGCAATAGTTGCAATAAATGTTTATTTTTCTTGATATGGATTTGGATCTAGACTAGCCCTGTTTTTCATGTCTCTTTCCACTTCTCTCAACAGATCTCCCTTTAGCCATTAAACCATTTACATATGGCAGAGCATTATCCTATCTCTTCCTCAAGAGAAAAGTCAAAGTCACATCCTCCATCTCTATGATATCTTTTTCGTAGAGCAATGTTGTGAGGAGATGCTTATACGAATGAGGGAGTGAGGATAATAAAATTATGGCCTTATCCTAATCATCCATCTTAACACCAAAATTCAATACTTTACAAAGAATTTTATTAAAATAATTCAAGTGTTCATGGATATCTGTGCCTTCATTCATCCGTAGGGTGTACAATTTTTGCTTAAAAGACAATCGATTTGTGGGAGACGTCGTGATATACAAACTCTCAAGCTTCGACCAAAGACTTGACATCAAATCATCATTGATGATATTAAATAACACTTCACTATATAAACAAAATCGAATAGTGCGCATAGCCCTCAGATCTAAGTCTTCTTAGCCCTCATCGAACATGTATTCTGGTTTCTTCAACTTTCTTGTCAGAGCATTATGTAAACCTTTTTGCACTAGCAAATGCCAAACATTGATTTCCCAAATTCCAAAATTATTTTTGTCATCAAATTTCTTCACTTCAAATTTTGCATTCAAAACTTTTACCGCCATACCGATAACCCCAAATTGGGCTCTAATACCACTGGTTGTGTGCGGAAGCTCTGAACCCGATGGGTTGATTTTTTGGAAATAAAGTACGAGAAAAAGAATTGACAAAAACAAACAACCAAAATAAAGTAGGAAATAACTAACAAAAAAATAATGAACACCAAGATTTACGTGGTTTGTCACAGATGCGACACATCCACTGGTGAAGGCGATCAATATTTTTACTAAATCAAATAAAGAAAATTATAAGGTGATTTAATTGAGAGAATCAGAGACTCAATCTCTTACAAAGCCTTCTTCTTGACAATTTTCTCTTTACAAAAAACCCCCAATAGTTTCCCTCTATTTTTTCTCTTTGCACTTTCTCTCTCTACAATTTATCTCAATAAGAGATGATAAACCCAAAAGTGCACCATGTATGGCCTACTTTTTCTACACATGTTTTCTCTCTATAGAAAAGCATATTTATATCGAGAGAATAAAGCCCCAAAGACAATTACGTCAAACCAATCTCAACTTTTCTAACTTTACCAAAAAGGAACTTTATCCCTATCGATGTGGACCTAAGGCTCTATTGTAATCTAAGTAGGACCTATTCATAAACTTAGATCCTAAATAATAAGCTCTACACAAATAAATAGAAAACTTAAATTAAAGTAAATCAATCCCTTACAATTAGGGATTCAAGAATTCTAGATAAATATCAACAAATTTCCACCTTAGCTTGAATTCTAAAAGAAACTCTCATCGACTGTCTTCTCTCTATTCCTTCTTTTTACTTAAGATAATATTGACAATACTTTTCTCTCTTACTAATAGGGAAACAACCCAAAATCTCCATGAGAAACACTTCTTTACAAGAAATCAACCTCATTCTGTAGAAGTTTTCAGGAGGCATCATCAATGTTTTTATATATAGGAAGCTCTCTTCTTCTTTAGAGGAAATTAGATCTTATGCACAACAACATCTATTTCACTCTCTCTTTAGAGGAACCACCATTTCCATATGGTGACCCAAATAGGGCACACAAAATTTTTGTACTTTCATCTCATATATATAAGATTAAGAGTTCTTATTAAATAGGAAACTTCTTATAGATCTTGCATATATCTCAAAACCAAGAGATATATTTAAGAGTCCTAATCTTTTTGGATTTCTATTTCTTTTAAGAAACTTATCAAATATCAATCTTAATCCCACATAATATGAGAATATCTCAATCCCACAAAATATGAGATTTCCTTATGTTGGTTATTTTGGATAGCACCAAATCCAACAATCACCACCTTGATATCAAAATCACTTGTTAACCATACCAATATCTATTTGATAGCCATACCAATTCTTTATTTTTTGCCAAATAAATTTTTTCATCATTCTTGTTGAAAAATTGTGTTTTCCATCAAATTTCCCCTTTTCAAACTTTACATTCAAAACCTTTACGGCCATATCAAAAACCACAAAGCGGGCTCTGATAGCACTTGTGCACGAAAGTTGACAGGTTGATTTTTTGGCAAATAAAGTATGAGAAATAACACATGAAACACATATTGCAAGAATACTAGTTCACCCCGAAAGGGCTACATCTACGGGCACAGCAAATAGGAATCCACTATATCAATGAAAATTATATCAAAATGTTTGGAACAAACCTCGACAAACCCTTTTAAATAACTCTCCATTTCTTCTCTTGTTGTGGAAATATCGACAACACTTTTCTCTCTTACTAAAAGGGAAATAACCCAACATTTCAATGGGAATAAATTCTCTACAAGAAACCAATCTCTCATTCTGCAAGAGTCGTCAGGAGGCATCATCAATGTTTTTCTTCATAGAAAGCTCTATTCTTTCAAAGAGAAAATCGTATCTTATGCACAAGAAGTTCTATCCCACTCTCTTTCTAGAGGAACCACTTTTTTTATATGGTGACCAAAATAGGGCTCACAAATTCTCTGCACTTTTATTCCATATATATAAGATTAGGAGTACATATTCCATAGGAAACTTCCTATGGATCTTACATAGATCTCAAAACCAAGAGATATATCCAAGAGTCCTAATCTTTTTGGATTTATATTTCCTTTAGGAAACTTATCAAATAGCAATCTCAATCCTATATAATATAAGAAGATCTCAATCCCAAAGAATATGAGATTTCCTTTGGTTGGTGATTTTGGATAGGACCAAATCCATTGATCTTCACATTGATGTCAAAATCACCTGCTCACCATGCCAATATCTAAAATTTGTGTTTTATTTATTATTTATTACTTGTTTTTTTTTTTTGTGTTTCTTTTATCATCTTTATATTCTTGCAACGTAATTCCATGTTGACCTTATCAAAATAAAAAAACATCAAAAAAGGAAACTCAACCCCAATCTAAACGAGGACTGAATTTCGTTTGTCATCTTTATGTTCCTGGGAAGTAATGGCATGTTGACATTATCAAAAGAAAAAACATCAAAAAAAAGAAATCTTAACTGCAATCTAAACAAGGACTGAACTTCAAGGCTGCTGAAAACTGGGTGCCAATAATTCACATCCTCATTTGTCCAACAAATTTGTTATAATTTGGATTTTCCAAATTGCATTTTGTTCAGTGGACTTTTGGGCACCATAGTATTGTCTTATTTTCTTTAAGGATACTTGAGACAGTTTTAGACATTGGGCACCCGAAGCCTAATGATTTCTTCTTCTTCTTCCTTTTTTTTTTTAAAGTGGGCCAGTTTGAGCATCAATGTCCCAACAACATCTCTTTCCTTAAAAACCATAGGTTATAGGGGCATTGTTCATTGAAAAACCATAAGTTAGAGGGGTAATGACCAACCCACCACCTTTTTTAGGTAGATGATGAGTTTGGACAATCGGTATCTAAACATAGATGTTGTAATAAAACAAATAAAGATGAATTAGAGATAGAAGAAGAATCAAGAAGATCAACAAGGTATACATGGTTCATCAATGGTGCCCATCCATGGAGGTTAAACCAAATTCTCATTCATAGGAATTACTCAAGTTTACCAGAGATTTAAAGAGTTACAACTCTTGCCGTTTAGGAAACAAATCCCATTACAATTGTAATCCCACAAAACTAAATATAAGAAGCTCAATATTTGGCTACTATAGCTATCAACACTCCCCCTCAAGTTGGTGCGTGGATATCAATGGAGCCCACCTTGGACAGTATCTTATGGAACTTTGTCTTTGCAATAACTTTGGTAAACATGTCTGCAAGTTGGTTTTTACATAAAGAGTACTGATAACTTTTGGCTGAACATTTTCATTCACAAAGTGACAATCAACTTCTATGTGCTTGGTTCTTTCATGAAAAACTGGATTGCAAGAAATATGCATAGCTGCTTGATTATCACAGAACATCTCCATTGGATTGGCAGTTGGAAACCCCATATCCTGAAGTAGGTATTTTTTCGATATCAATTTACTTGTAGTTAAAGTCATAGCTCTGTATTCGACCTCTGTATTGGATTGGGCTACTACATTTTGTTTTTTATTTATCCAAGTAACTAAGTTTTCACTATCAATGTACAATAGCTAGTAGTGGATCTCCTGTGAATTGGACTATCTGCCCAGTTAGGATCTCAATAACTAATAATATCAGTGTGACCATTTGGTTTCAGTGTAATACCTTTGACAGGTGAGGACTTAAAATATTTGAGAATCCTATTGACAACCTCTATATGAGATGATCTAGGAGCAAGCATAAAGTGGCTCACAAGGCTGACTCTATACATTATATTTGTGTTGTACGTCATTTTTGACATGCTTACATCCCTCGCATGTATCAAGAGAGAGCTAGTGACAACTTGGTCCTATGAAATAAGCCTTGAACTGGATAACCTAGGAAGAACACTATCATAGCAAGAAAAGACCTTATAACTATAACCATATGTTGGCGGCTCTAGAACAGTGCCAGACCATCGTCGTTGCATTCAGAACGTTAAAAGAACATCGAGGACCAAATTTGAGCTCAATCGGACCACCCAAAAGGGTCATACGCCCAAATTGTCTCAAAACAGATAGGTTTCACACTATCGCGATGCGGCTTCATTGAACCAGTCCTCAATCATGGAGGTTGCAACTTCACATCTCATGATGGACTTCAAAGACCTACAAAACCTTCACCTGTAATAAGAAAAAGCTCAAATTTGGACATATTCTAGATCACGACAGCCCTGTCATTTTGATTTAGGGCATGTATCATGACACGACCCAAAGTCAGAGGTTTACTAGAAAGAACACGAAACCAAGTGAATCAAGGTTTCAAGAAGAAGACAACTTGAACCTCGCAAAGCACAACTCGAGATTCGCACATCGGATCATCGCGAACCGAATTCAATGCAACTACCTCGCGAAGAGCAGCAAACTGGTATAACTTTTGCATTCAGTCGAAGGCCAGATAAACATAAATTCCAATGTTATAAAAAAAGAAGGTCTGTTCGGTTGTTGGAATCCCTCTTTCCCGTGACCTCCCAAATTAGGAAACACTGCAAATAAAGGCCAAAACAAACCAAACCTGGTGTAAAATGATTGCGACAGTCTCCTCTTTCGTTTGTAGACAAAGCAAAGACTCAGAACAACACAGGTCGAATAACATTGGCTATCAAAGTTGGCAAATATTGTCGGAGTTCCAACCCTTGGGAAAAAGGCTGCCTCCGCAAAATTAAAGGGCATCAAAATGCTAAGAATCGAAACTACATTGAAGATATAGTGGAAAATTGTCTAAACCATCACTCCAAGTTTCCGAAAAAGCTTCCAATATCTGACAATGGCGGGAGTCCCCTCAGAGAGGAATGGTTTCGTCATCAACAAAAAAAGTTTTAGGGGCATTTTGGTTATTGTACCTAATTTTGGGATTTTATTCTAAATTTGTAATTAAGCTTAGTTTTTGAGCATTCACCCCTGTTTGTTGAGTTGTAGCCACCCCTTTTTTAAAAAATCTGGCAAATGCCATGATTTTCCTAATCCTAGACGGCTTTAGGACCATACTATCCTAATAAACCCCAAACCATAGACCGACTTAGTCCGTGATTCCTATCCTGTGATCCAGAATCCTGCATGACCACTGTTTTAGTAATAAATCAAGTAAAAATAGCAAAATATCTTTTCTCACTTGATTTTTGGTAGGCAATATCACCAAAATGCAATTGCTAATTTTTGTCAAATTTGAGCTCCCTTTAACCCCCATACCCTCAAAACCAGAAAACTAGCTGACAAATCTGCTTGAAATTGGCATAAAGTCATTTTGAGATGATTTGAGGCTTTATATAATCACAATTTGTGACCCATTTGGAGGGAGACTTGGGGACGTGTAGACTAGGAAATCAAAGACAGGTGAGACGTATGAGAGAGAGAGAGGAGAGAGAGAGCCCAAAGAAAAAGCTTAGAGTTAGAGAGAGAGAGAGAGCCTGAAGAAAACACTTAGAGATAATGCTAACCCTAGCCTTTA
This sequence comes from Amborella trichopoda, assembly GCF_054954075.1. Lineage (NCBI taxonomy): Eukaryota > Viridiplantae > Streptophyta > Magnoliopsida > Amborellales > Amborellaceae > Amborella > Amborella trichopoda. The sequence continues at coordinate 33,055,077 of NC_142343.1, forward strand.
GATTAAGCGATCCATCCAACCAAGCCAAGGCATGGTCAAAACCTGAAGAGAAACAAAGAGGATGCACGACATAAACTCAGCAGGTCCTGAAACAGGCAAGGCCTCGAAGCCTTGGGAGTCCCAGTCCAACAGGCGTGGTCTGGTATTATTCTTTTACCTTTTTGCATTTCTTTTATGTATTTATTTATTTTTAATTTTGTGCTTTTGGATCGTTGCTGGCTCTGCAACTGATCTGAATAGATTTGGCCTGATATTTATTTCATTTTATATTATATGAGATTGTGTACAAAGAGACTATTTATTTTTATTAGAAGGAGGTCACAACTATACCCATTTATTTGATATCAGATTGGACGATTTAGGGTGCATGAAGTTCGAAACAATTTTTTTCTTTGAAATCTTGTGTGACACTCTTAGGACCACCTATTTTGATATTTAAGGAATAAGAGTGGTTGTGACGTCCTTGTATAAAAGATGAATGATCTCTTTGCTGACAATCTTATATTAAATTGCACTTAAATAATACAAGAATGGACATAAAATATAATATTTTTAGAGAAAATTGTAGATATCTCTACAAAATGAACTTTGTAGACACCACCTCCAAACCCCCCTCCCAAAAAAAAAAAAAAGTATTATATTCTAGACCCAAGCACTGTTATTCTTGTATTTACCCTCAAAGAAGAAGTTAAAAAAAAATTGAGCCCAAAATGCACTTCTCCTCTCTCACTTATTCTATGCACCTTTTCTCTTTCTATCTTTATCTACATGCCCTCACTCTTTCTTTCTCCCTTTTATATATCCTCTCTCTTTCTCTTTCTACCCACCCTCTCTCTCACTTTTCCTATCCACTCTCTCTACTCCCTCTCTTTCTCTCTCTATCTGCCGTCTCTTTGTCTCTTTCTACCTGCCCTCTCTCTTTCTTTCTTTCTCTCTAGAGAGAGATTTTGAGAGAGCAAAAAAATGGCAGAGAGAGATTGGGAGAGAGATTTCGTGAGAAAGAGGGGAAAAAATGGTATGAGAGAGATTAGGAGATAGATTTTGGGAGAGAGAGTGAAAACATGAGTTAAGAGAGATTGTGTTCTTTTCACTCAGCCTATTTTTTCTGCTCTCTCCTGAAATCTCACTCTCCTAATCTCTCTTAGCCAACTCTCCCTAGAGAGAGAAAGAGAGAGGGTGGGTAGCGAGAAAGCAATAGATAGGGGATGGGAAGAGAGAGTCAGAGAGAGGGCAGGTGGAGAGAGAGTGAAAGAGGGTAAGTAGAGGAGAGAGTGGGTATAGAGAGTAGGAGATGAAAATGGCATTTTAGTTTCAATTTTTTAAATTTTTAAGCGGGAGTAAATACAAAAAAAGTAATATTTGGTGTGATACTAAGGTGTGATACTAAAAGTATTAGGTAGAGGATGTCTACAAAATTCATTTTCGGGGATATCTAAGGGTATGTCTTCTATATATAAAATATGAGCAAGTTCATGACTCGGTGTCAATCAAGAAACTCATCTTAGGCTTGGAGTTGGTTAGGATAGAGAATAAAGAGAAGTAAGTTGGGTTCGGACAAGAAAAATTAGCTATTGGAAGGAGGTGTGCCCAAGTGTCCATCAATCAAATAGCAATACAGATTTATAATGTAGGTCCATTCATTATTGCATATAAATGAAAATAATGCTAACAAAATAACATAGAAGTTGATCTTATATGCCCAAGGAGGTATGATCTTTCACCACAAAAATTTACTAATAACTCAATATTTAAATTTTTTCCTTTTAAAATACACTTCTAAAAATAGATCCCCGTATTTAGTATTCATAGAATATTATTAATAAATATTTTCTTGATGGATCAACTGTACATTGTGTCCTTAAGCGTGTTTATAAAATATACTTTTAGATCTTCCTTCTGCCTGTATTGCCAGAGTGGTGTGCAAGCAACAAATGAAATTAAATGTCAAATTTCATTCTTTCAAAATAACCAATACCTTTATTGTAAAAGACAATACTCTCTTTATCTATAAATATAATAATATACAAGCATACAATATTTTCTTTAATTTTTCATTTTGTTGTTATTATCAAATATACAAGTATATAGTATTTTCTTTAATTTTTACTATTGTTATTATCAAATTGATCAATTATTAAACTTTTTACATAATAATTAGAATCATAAATATTAGTTGCAATTACAAATTTTATGCAATAAAATTAGGACATGTTACATCTACTGTACCTTTGTAATTCAAAATTTTACTTGAACGCTAAAATAAATTAAAATTTATAATTATACTTTAACTTTGATAAAGTATTTAACAAATTTAAAATGAGGCAACATATTTGATTAAAAAAATTATGCGCTCATACTGTAAATTTTACAATCATGTTGTTTCATACTAGTTGGTTCCAATCAATAAATACTTCACACTTGTGTGGTTAGGTTTATTATTGCATAAAATATACAAAGGTCATAAGTGAGAAAATTTAAACAACATAACATAAAAGCTAAACTTATGTGCCCAATGGTGTATGGTCTCTTACCAAAACTTTAAGTAACAACTCAAAATTTACTTTTTTCCTTTTTCAAATATTTTTAAAAGTAGAACCCCAGCTTTAGCATACATAAAATACAATATTCATGATATTTTTCTAAAATTTAATGGAATTTTATTGGATATTCCACTACAGAGCAGAGTTAAAAACAAAAAATTTAAATATTAAAAAAAGAAGAGAAAAATAAGGGGTTAGCCCCAAAAAGGAGAGAAATGGTACCAAGGCCATGTCGAAGACACATTGGAGCAAATAAAAAAACATCACTTCTTGGAGGAGGATTCTAGCTGGTGCCAACCATGGTCGTCAACGAAAGCACTGAAACATGATGAGGAACTCTAGTCCAAGGGCAAACGGTGAACAGGGGGCCTAAACGAAAGACAAAAGAAGGACTAAGATTTTTCCGTAGGGTAAATAAAAAAAAGAAAAAAAAAAGAAAAAAAAAAAGAAAAAAAAAAAAAAGAAATATTCCTTGTGAAAATGAGAACTACTTCCGCACAGCCCTTTTATAAAGTTAGAGGGAAGAAAGGAGAATCAACGAAGCGACACATGGCCTAATCATAAGGAAGAGATGGCGGCACACAGAACGACATGTCGTGTAAAAATAGGTCACGTAAGTAAAACCGGCATATGAACTGAAGCGCCGCACAAGCAAAACATCGTATGACTTAGAGGTATGGAAGCACGAGCAACATGTGAAGTGATGTGCCACACGTGCGAAAAATCATGCTCCGTATCGAGGAGATATCGAGCACACACAATCAATATGTTGTGCAATGCCAACCCAACCCTCTCATTCAGCATTTGTTGCTCCGCATGCACAACTCTTTTCATTGAGAATGGCAAGTAAAACGCCACTCAGGTACGCAACCTTCCCCCCTCAGCTCACATGAGCTCCGCGTGAACTCATGCACCACTACACTGGGCAGGCAAGAGAAACACATTCCTTGTCCACACATTCCTTGCCCCGTCCGCACACACGAGACCCTCTGCAGTTCAAGGCATATATATATATATATATATATGCGGGGTCCTTGTGAAATAAAAAATGACGCATACCCCAAGAGCTGAGATGAAAACTCGCAAGGGCATCCCAACAACCCAAGTCAAAGCACGAGGCAGTAGCATACCGCCAAAACAAGCGTCCTACGGACCATTTCTTATCCTCACCATTAGCAAGGATAAGAACTGAATCAAGAAGGAAAAAAAGGGACGTGCAATCCCACAGACAGGACGAGCGTCCTACCAATCATTTCTTATCCTCACCATCAATAGGGATAGGAACTGAACCAAGGAAAAGAAACGCGAAGCATGCCATGGGCGAGGAAATGGAAAAGTGAGTGCACAAGCCAAAGACACAAAGCAACAATGAGCGTTTAAACCAAATGGAGATTTATTTCATGAGCGAAAAAGATTACAAAATCGTGCTTACAACAATAAGTAGCTACAAGGAAGTACATCTGTTAGGAAACGAGTCTCCTGCCTTCCAAGACGCTGCACCTCCACCAGAGCGGTCGTGTGGTCTAAGGCGAGGGGTCATTCTTTTCAAAGAAAAGGTTGAAAAGAATGGACATAACCCCTTATTCATCCCCACCTTCGGTGAAGAAGGCAAAGAGCCTAATGCTGGTTAAAAGGAGCGCCCACAAGCAAAAGCCTGAGAAAAATGCTCTCGCCAGCCATAACAATGATTCATCCAAGTGCTTACACACAGGCTTGGACCTTGTGCTTTTGATCCCACACTAGCAGAAAGGCCTTGAAGACACAGGCTCACTATCTAGCATGGATCCATTGACGCTTCCGCAGGGTCGAATACTTTCACCCAGACGCTCAACGCTCGGACGCACCCCAAGACCTGGGACTCAAGAGCCAGCCCCAGCAAAGAACACGACCTACCAGAAAAACACTTCAAAAGAAAGAAAGGTCCTCGCTCTCCCTCTACAAAAGGAGGAAGCAAAGAACTTTACAAAGACAAGAGGAAAACTACCCTCACACTCTCTTGGCCTAAGCCCTTTTTATAAAGACCACAAGTCCATCATCAAAGCACTCCGCTTCCTGAGCAACATGTCGTCCAGTCACATGGACATTTGTCATTAAAATGGTGCCTCGTTTGATCTTCACGCAAGTCTTCTGACACCTCGCATTCCAGGCGTCATCTTCAAAGCATCACCGATTGAAACTTTCACTGCCTCGCTTCCCAGGCATCATCATCAATGGATCACAGGACGGATCTCCCGCTGCTTTGCCTTCCAGGTGTCACTCTCTTTGACCACACGTTAATCTCCTGACGCTTCATCACCTGGTCTTCACGCGTCCATCTCGAGGAAACTCCACCTTCCGGGATATATCCCCCATATACAAGCAGACGTGTTAGTCGAGTCGGCCATGCTTGCCCCTGCGGGCAACTGCTCACCCTGCGCGGACACATCCAGCCAGGGTCACATGCCTCCCTCACCAATCAGCTGCACGCCTCACACCCCTATGTGAGAGCATGCCCAACTCGTGCTTACCTCCTACAACACATCAACCAGGAAGTTCGCGGCTCCAACAAGCTTCCCCCAAAACGAGAAGAAGAAAGGTGCGATGGAAACCATCGCGAGTAATAAATAAATAAATAAATAAATAAATAAATAAATAAATAAATAAATAAATAAATAAATAAACAAATAAATAAATAAATAAATAAAACTTTAGGTCGATATATCCACTAAGACTATGGGTAAAAGCTCCAAAATAATAATAAAAATAGGCGTGGTGAAAACTCGAAAGCGCACCATGAGTAAAAATGACAGGCGGGCATGGCCATGAAGCCATGAGTAAAGTGTTTTGAAAACAAAAACACCAGACATGATGAAAACTCGCAAGGGCGCCATGATTAAAAATGAAAAGTCAAAAGGGCGGACATGACCTCGAAGTCGTGGGCGAAAATGCCTCAATAAAAGGACCGGAAGAAAACCACGCTCATAGCGCCACTTCCACATGGTTCAAGTATAAACTTGTAATGGCGATTGAGCTAAAAACAAAAGCTCCGGCACTAGTGCCAAACAATAAAATCCTGCTCGAGCGCCAACAAAAACTCCGACCCCAAGGCCAAACACAAAACTCTGGCCCTAGCTCCAACAGAACTCCGACCCCAATGCCAACAAAACTCCTGCCCCAGTGTTGCTTTCAAAAACTCTAGCCCTAGTGCTGCATGCAAATCCGGCCTCAATGCCGGCTTCAATAAAAACAAAAACTCTGGCCCAACGCCAAACAGAAAACTCTAACCCCAATGTCAATAAAAAAAAAGTCCAGACCTAGTGACAACAAAAAAATCTGGCCCCAAAGCGAAATACAAAACTCCAGCCCCAGTGCCAACAAAACTCCCACCCCAGCGCTAACCAAAACAAATCCAGACCTAGCGCCAACAAAACTCCGGCCCCAGCACCAATAAAAAAAAAATTCGGCCATAGTGCTAGACAAAAACTCCGACCCTAGTGCTGCCTTCAAAATACTGGGAACAGTGTCAGTCCTCAAAACTCTGGTCCCAACGCCAACAGAAACTCCGACCCCAGTGCCAAACAAAAAATCCAGCCCCAGTGTCGCTTTAAAAAACTCTGGCCTAAGCGCCAACAAAAATCCAGCCCTCAGTGCCCAACATAAAACTCCGACCCTAGCGCCAACAAAACTTCGGCTCCAGCGCCAACAAAAAAAAAAAAACTCCGGCCCCAGCATCAGGCAAAATCAGCCCCAATGATAAACACAAAACTCCCGCCCCAGTGCCAAAAAAAAAAAAAATCCTGTCCTAACACCAAACAACAAACTCCGACGCTAGTGCCACCTTCAAATTACTAACACCAATGCCAGCCCTCGAAATTCAGGCCCCAGCGCTAACCTAAACAAATCCAGACCTAGCGCCAATAAAACTTCCGTCCCAGCACCAATAAAAAAAAAATTCGGCCCTAGTGCTAAAAAAAAACTCCGACCCTAGTGCTGCCTTCAAATTACTAGGACCAGTGCTAGTCCTCAAAACTCTGGTCCTAGCGCCAACATAAACTCCGACCCCAGTGCCAAACAAAAAATCTGGCCCCAGTGTTGCCTTAAAAAACTCTGGCCCTAGCGCCAACAAAAATCCGGCCCGAGGGCAAAACATAAAACTCTGACCCTAGCGCCAGCAAAACTTCGGCCCCAGTGCCAAAAAAAAAAAAACTCCGGCCCTAGCATTAGCAAAAATAAGCCTCAATGATAAACACAAAACTTCGGCCCCAGTGCCAAAAAAAAATCAATCCGGTCTTAGCACCAAACAACAAACTCCGACGCTAGTGCAACCTTCAAATTACTAACACCAATGCCAATTCTCAAAACTCTGGCCCCAGCGTCAATAAAGCTCCAGCCGTAGTGTCAAACACTGAACTCCGGTCGTAGGGCCAAACACAAAACTCCGGCCCCAGTTCTGCCTTTTAATTACTGGCACCAGTGCTAGTCCTCAAAAACTCCGGACCGAACGCTAAAAAAAAGAACCTCGAGCCAAAAGGCCAAAACAAATTTTATTTCTTTTACCAACTAGATTGGGGCCAACACCCAAAAATGTCCCGGTTACCTTTTGAAGTAGCGATGAAAGGAGCCTCCTTTTCTTCATTTGCTGTCCTGCACTTGCTAACTAGCCCACTTGGAGATTCTGTTGGTATGGAATGGTAACCCCTCCACAAGGCAGCCTGTTAGTGCGCTCTCCTAGAAAATGAACTCCAACATGACTTGGAGAAAAGCCCCTAAGTGTGGCCCCAGTCGGCTGGAGACCACTTTGGTCACCCCCATGGAAACGTTCAGCAAAGTCTACCCCTTAAGGATTGCGCTGACGCCAGTGATCAAGAAGAAAAACATCTATTAAGAGGAAATAAACATATCTTAGTGAAGATTCAAGTGATGAACTTCAATGATAAAGTTTCCATTTCGATTGTTATATTTCTCGCTTCTTTGAAAGCAGAACATTCGTCGAAGCAACTTGTTATACATCATTTTTGATGTACTTACATCTCCCACATGAATAAGGAGGGGGTTGTTAACAGCTTGGCCCTGCTGGTACTCAAAACACCGGCAGACCAAAGTTGTGTCGTGACTTAGGACGAGTGCTATCGCGCCAAGGAAAGACCTCGAAACTATAGCCATGTGCTAGAGGCTTTAGAATAGTACCAGACCACCGCCATCTTTTTCAAAACATCTAAAAACCCCACGAGGACCAAATTTTGGCTCAATCGGTCCACCCAAAAGGGGTCTATGTCCATGTGGCCTCAAAAGAGATAGAGTTTACCCTATCGTGGTGCGGCTTCACTAAACCAGTCCCCCACCACGGAGGCTGTGATATCACATCTCGAGAGGGGCGTCAAAGACCCATGGCACCTTCCTTTAGAACCAAATAAAGCTCAAGTTTGGACATGTTCTAGATCACGCGAGCCCCATCATTTTGACCTAGGGTATGTATTGTGGCATACTCTAGAGTCAAAATTTTCCTAGAGCGAAGGTGACAACAAAACTAGAAAAATCAAGGTTTCAAGAAGAAGACATCTCGAACCTCTTGAAGCACAGCTCGAGATCTGCACACCGGATCATCGCGAAGACTAGTTTAATGCAACCGTCTAGCGAAGAGCTGCAAGCTGGTATAATACTTGCATTCAATCCAAGATCCGATAAGCACAAATCCCCAGGTTTTAGAAGAAGCAAGTCCTGTCGGTCGTCAGAAACTCTCTTTCCGGAGACCTCCCAAATTAGGAAATGCCACAAACCAAGACCAAAACAGACCAAACTTAGTGCAAAACAATTGTGAAAGTCTCCTCTCTCATTTGCAAGTAGAGGAAGGGCTAAGAACATCACAGGTTGAAAAACATTGGCGAATAAAGTTTGCGAATGTAGCCAGACTGCCACCCCGTGGGAAAACGGCTATCTCAATGTGATTATAGGGTACCAAAATGCTCAGTATCTAAAGGACATTGAAGATATGGTGGAAAATCATCTTAACCATCGTTGGAAGTCTCAGGAAAAGCTTCCAAATTCTGGCAATGATGGAAAGACCCTTAGACAGGGATGGTTTGGTCATTAGCGTAAAAGGTTTAGGGGCGTTTTGGTCATTTACCTATTTTGAGATTTTATTCTATTTTCTTTAAATAGTAATGAAGCTTAGTTTTTTATCATTCACCCATATTCGATGAGTTCTCTACTTAAACAAGCATAAGTCACTTGTAACAGGGCGGATTATTGTGCATTATTGATCGATAAAATAGAGGCATAATGCTTGTTTCCACACGTCTTTTGATTCTGAATCCCTAATCCCACGAACCCCAAGCGGAGAGGCAAGCATCCCGACGTACCGCCGCTGTAAAAATCTCTCTCATTGTTCATTTTTATCTGCATACAGAAGAGCCCGCACATGCACCCACATGTTCCCTGAGACGCGCGGATCCTCGTGGTTGTTTGAGAGAGGGTCTTTTCTCTAGTACGAGCGCCACGATCGTCGGCGCGAGCACTCCTGAAGAAGACCAGGCCCCAACCAATGACATCACTCACATACACTAGTGGCATTTAATACTCCATATGGGTGATGTCACAACCCTCAAAATGACCAAAAATTCTTTTATTAAAAAAATATTAAACAAAAATATATTAATGACAACAATTTGTTTACAATTATAAAGTACTCTATAGTGTGAGGACCCTAACACAACTCAATTGTTATTGTTATAATCGAAATACTTATCATGAAATACCATTAACATTATTAACATGAGTATTATAATATTACAACATAAATATATTATAATGTAATCATAACATATAATATTGTTATATTTATAAAATATCATAAAATGTTTACTATACTATTATTTTATCATCATAATATATTAATCTCGTATTGTGTGAATATTAAATTGTATATTTTATTCTAACATTTATTCGTATTATAATATTATAGCAATAATAACATATAATATCATTATATTAATGTAATATTATAATTTAATATAATATTATTTTATTGTAATTATATTAATCTTGTAATATGTGAATATTTATAAGTTGGCTATTTTATTTATGTGTATTATTACTATTATGGATGCATCTTTCATGGGGCATGCCAACATATTGTAGCAATGCCGGCTTGGCAAAAAATATATTTTGAAAATATAATTTGATCTAATTTTAGAGAATATATAATCTTTACCATAGAGATCATGAATACGAAAGAAAATAAAAAATAAAAATTTAAAATTGAAAAAAATAATTTTATCAAGAAAACATTTTGACCGTTAGTTACAATGGTTTTTAGATGGACCACCTATTGGCATCCATTTTTAAGATGGATGATTTATATCTCTGGACTGGATATTGTAGAATTGCGGTCCAGCCTGCATGAAACAATTTTCCTATTATTATTATTACTATTGTTGTTGTTGTTATTGTTGTTGTTGTTATTGTTGTTGTTGTTGTTATTATTTTAAATATCTATCATTGAAATAGTTTTTGTTCATTGTATAGGGAGGCAAATGAATTGGTTGATTCTTCGACCAAGGGTGGAGCTTCTATACCTTCATTTACAGTTTCTGATGATGTAATCTCATTTATGTAATTCTTTCATCAATAAAATAGATATTATTCATCAAAAATGGTATATCTTCATCCCTATTTACCAGGCCTAAAACTAAACCTTATTATCCTTTCTTCCCAACCTCTGTCTAAGGCTGTGTATAAATTTCCTGTGCACCACATGGCATCCAAACCATGTGGTTTTTTAGAAAAATAGATTACAGTACAATACAATATAGTAGGTAAAAATCAAACCGAAGAATGTTTTTATGACTCTTAATTTTAGGGATATCAAATAGTACTAGAATCTATATTTTGTTTTATAAAATATCATACTAAACTCATATTTACTGGAAAGAAACTCTATTTTACAATGTTCATTTTGATAGATGAAATTTTATAATGAAAATTAAATTTATGGAAATTTAAAATATATTTAGAATAATATCAAACAGCAAGTAATATTACAAATCAACATGCAAAATTAAATTTAAATTGTAGCATCTCTTAAATGGGTATTATATATGAAAGGATAGGTATACACTATGAACCTGTAAGAGCACACATTACTATTTTTTTCTTTTTAGAGTTAGATATAACTAAGTACTAAGATTGATATTATATTTTAAATATATTACTCATTATTTATTATATAGTCTTATATGATATTGCATTAAAGAATAAAAAATTATAAATAATTACGAACTAATCTGCTGCGAAAAAAACAGAAAGAAAGTACAATATACTTATGTTCCCTCAGGTAAAAATCAAACTAAAGTATTTTTCAAGACTCTTAATTTTAGGTATGTCGAACGATACTAGAATTTATATAATCAAACAAAATTTCGTCACATTCTGGCAAGTTTTGATATAATCAAGACAAAACTCGGTTCTCAAATCGATTTCCTAACATGCTAAAAATATACCCTATAACTACAACCCTATTTTCTGGGTCTCAAAACAATAGCAGACCATCGATGTCAAAAAACCCCTAGGTATCAAATTTTGGCTCAATCGAGTCCTCGAGGCCATTATGGGCTTAATTTACCTTAAATAGGTGGGTTTTACAATATTACATTGCAGCCTTGGTGAACCAGTTTTCATTTATGGAAATTATGTTCTTATTTGACATAATTTTTAAATGATTATAACTTGCTTTGTTTAGTACAATTAAGCTCAAATTCATAAACGAGCCAAATCTCGAAGACCCGAGCATTTTGACATATTGCACACGTCATGGTTTGGCCTGAAATAGAATTTTTGGAGAGAATCAAACATCCATTTTAAGTTCAAGCATGGATTCTACGATGATTGATCGCCCAAATTAGCATCGTAGACGTTTGAAAAAGCTCTCAAAGCCTAGCAAGTTAAGAGGCCCCTCATGGAAGGATGATTTTATCATTTGTTGAAAAGTGCTCAGGGGTATTTGGTCATTTAGTTCAAAAACGAGATTATTTTAATTCATAAAATATGTATTTTTTGACAATCTTGAGTGTTTTTGAGCATTCCACCCTTGTTTTGTGATTTCTCTATATAAAGAAATGCATGTCATTTGTAATAACTCTTTGTCATTTTTGTAATCTCTCTTGCGAAATTGAAGAAAAATTTTGAGTCCTTAGCTTCTTGCTTTCATTTTACCTTTAAGTTCAATACTAGGATGAGAGGAGAGAGAAACATTTCTTAGAGAGGGAAAATACCCCTAGAGTACCATACACCTTAGTATATTCCTTAAGTTATGCCCTACACCATACACCATAGAGCACCATACACCTTAGCTTATTCCCTACACCTTACCGTACGCCATACACCATAGAGCATCTGACACCATAGTCTATTCCAAACACCTCACCCTATATCATACACCATAGTCCCCCATGGACCTTAGCCTGCTCTATACTCCTTAACTTCCCACACACCACCAACCCAACCTACCTAAGCATACACTTAAGCCGTAGACCCTAATGTTGACCCACTAATCCTAAGCCTCTCTCTCTCTAATGTGCATGCAACGGGACCGATGGATGCGTACCAAGGCTTAAGCTCATCCTGGATCTACTATCTCTCCTCTCTCTCTCCCCTTTCTTCTCTCACTGTCCATTCTTTCTTTTTCTCTCTTCTTTCTTTTCTCTTCTTTCTCTCACCTCTTTCTTTTTCTCTTCCTTTCTCTTTCTTCTTTTTCCCTCTCTTCTTCTTCTCTTTTCCTTCTCTCTCTCTCTCTCTCTCTCTCTCAAGGTAGGCTGAGCACCCCTCCCCTTGTTTCTTTTTCTCTCCTCACTTACTCCCTCTCTCTCGTCTAGAGCCATAGACCCGCGCTTAAGACGAGCCCGGTTACCCTCCTCTTCTTTCCTCTTGTCTCACTATCTCCCTCCCTCAACAAGTGACAGACCTGCAGTTTAGGCGAGTCCACTCAACTCTCTCACACCCCACACATCCCTATTCACGCTCTCATCTCCTATCCCCATCCAACCTCAACTTGGCTTCCCTCCTCTCCTTTCCTCTCGTCTTAGTCTATCCCTCTCTTATCAAGTGACGGACCCATGCCATGAGCGAGTCCTCTTAGCTCTCTCGTCTAGCAGTCCCCAACTCTCATCCATTCACCCATCCGCCCTCTCACTCGTCATTCCCCATCTGCCCTCACTTGTTTAGCCTTTCTCATCCGCCTTCACACACCTTAACCTCCTACCTGCCTTATCCCTTACACATCCCTGTCCGCCCTCACTCAACATCCTTCATCCGTGCTTTCACCATCCAATACACCTTCATCCACCCTCTTGCAGACCCTAACTCTACATGCCCCTAGCACACCCTAACCTCCATTCGCCCCTATCACTCGCTGACCTTTACACACCACTAGCATGCACTAACCCTACATGCCCCTATCATGTTGTGGTTTCTATCCGCCCTATCCTTACCTAACCTCTCATCCATTCCTATACCCCATTCCCTCTATTCACTCATATATCTTCATTATCTCCATCTGCCCCTATATCCTTGCCACCTCTATCAGCCCTATACCCTCTCTAACCTCTAACCGCCCCTTATATTTCCACTACTCAATCCACTCATTTGATCCCATTAACTCTTTCTTCATTCTCTTCTCTCTCTGAATCATATTTTAGCCCATCATTTACTTCATTTTATTTTTATTTCATCATTCGTCTATCTCTCTCTCTTATTTCATTGCTTTTTTCATTATCGAGCACTCGACTCGGGGTCGTCTTGAGATAGTGTCTTAGGGTCCTAACTCTAGGTTTGTTACTCTAACTACTTTCTCGTACAGTGAAATTGGGTCATAAGAGACATTGATTCTCTTACACTCCATCACTCGAGTTGGGGTCATCTTGAGTCATCTTTCCTTAGAGTTCCAACCCTTTCGCTACTTAACCACCAGGTCACATACTGCATGGGTTGTGAGAGGCTTCATTCTCTTTCACTTTCTTCTCATTTGATCACCATCAGGGGAACTCTTTGGTTTAGTAATGTAATTATAGGCTCAGTCTTGTAAGTTCACTTTCCAAACCTTCCGGGTACCAAGGTTTCAAGCCTGGTGTCTTCCTTGTCCCTAGTAATACCTCTCGGGAGAGGTTACACAGGGAGGTTGCTCAATTTTCTTTGGGTCCCTTCTTCAATTCTTACGTCTTCTCCTCTTTCTTCTCATGTCTAAATTCTCATCTTCTTCCTTTCCCTTACTTCTTATCTCTTTAACCCCTCTATCACCAAAACTAGAGCGATTCACACATAAAAAGGTAAATCAGAGAGGAGTATATTCTATTTGAACCTCATTCGCAGTTTTCAAATGAGATTTGAGGTGAAGTGTTGTCTTTAGAGAGGGGGCAGTATCCAAACTGTGTTGTTGGACAGTTAGAGGTCTTTCATTCATTGATCTAAGAGGGAAATAGCTCGGGCTCATCCCACGAATTCACAACCGCGATGAGGTAAGTGATTGAGTCCATCTCTTGTCTTGGGAGGAAAGGCTGGTGTGCCCTCTGACCACGAAACATTAGGATGATTTTAAATGTCTGTAGTGTCTACTCTCTTTGCCACCCACCTTTCCTAAAAGAATCGGTTGCACTGTTTAATAACATAAATAGTATTACTAATTTTTCTCATCATGGGATAAAATAAGAAGCAGCTATAGTAATTTAATGGTTCATATCCTGTTAGAATTGTAACGTGTTTTGGATTTTGAGCGGCATAAAACATATGAAGATGAAGTGAACAATTTTCCGTCATGTGATGGAATATGGTGATTCTGAATCTTGTTTTCGAGAGCTCAAAAGTTCATAAATTCCTAATTCTTAAGGTGGAATCATATCTTCTCGAAGGAATTGTTTCTTCATTTGCGATTTCATTTATGTTTGTTCTTTTCTTGAGATTAGACAACTTGTGGTATTGATTTCTAAAGATGCATTATTTCAACTTTTATAAACATTGGAATCAAAATAATTTTCCATACAGCTGGGACAAAAAAAACTTCAAAAGAAGATTTAAAATTGACATTGTTGAGACACGCAACACGCTTACAAAAAACAATCATGCAAAATTAGAAATATACTAACAAAATCATCATGTACACACCAGAAACTAAAGCACATCAAAATCTAGAGAGATAAAATTGTTCTTTTTATTAATGAAAAATACGTAAAAAAAGATGACGAACCTTGTCTCTAGATCTCATGTAACACCTCTCTCTATCTCTCTTTCTCTCTCTATTCTTGTCAAACGAACTACTAAACATTTACTTTAGTCGGATGGCAGTGTTGAAAACTTGAGGGAAGAGATGGACCCACTCCCAGGATTAGGGGCAGTGTCGTGAGACTATCGATCGTAGAGATCAGGCTATTACAAGAATTGTAAGAACTTTGTAAATTTTCGTGTACCTCTCCATGACCGTGAAACCCTTCTTAAAGAGGGATGGAGGAGGCCATTCTCCAACGTTCGGCTTCCTCCTGAAATCTCTGAGAAAACTTGGCCCTGTAATCTTGAGAAGTGGGTGGTTACTTTCTAGCCGTTAGAAAAAAAACACTTTGTCTCTCTAAAAAGCCTCCCTATTTTAGTGATAAGCATTAAATTATAAGAGAGAGAAAAATTACACGTTTAAAGGCCCTATGACCACACACACGTACCAATATCTCCCACTTGGCCACGAGGGCCAGATATATTGAAATATCATAAAGTCTTTACCACTTAATGAATTTAACATTTATGAGCATATTTTTTTCATGAGGCTTTTCACGCAAGTGCGGTTATACATCTCATAACAAAAAATATACAAAGTCATGTTATGGTTTTTCATGCTAATGTAGTTTTTCCTCTCATAATCAAGACATCAAAAAGTATCCCATTTGGGAGTTCCTGACTTAAATATTTCTAAGTCCCATCAAAGCTACATGCTTTGATAATATTTTTCCACTCAATCCCTTTGTTAAAGGGTCTGCAATCATATCTGTAGATGGCAAATAACTTACAGTTATTTCATTCTTTCCAATAATATCATAAATATAATGATAATCAATTTCAATGTGCTTACCCTTAGAACTATAATCTCCATTTCTAATTGATGAAATAGCAGCCCGATTATCACAAAATTTTTTAACAAGTCTGTCGGCTATATCCAGCTTCAAATCATTTATGAAGCTTTTAATCCAGACGTCATAAGTTGTAACAATGCTACAAGCAATATATTCGGCTTCAATAGTATACTGAGCTACTCAACCTTATTTCGTACTAGACCAAGAAACACATCCACCTCCAAAGAGGAATACAATTCAGGTTGATTGTCTATCATCTGAGTCTCTTGCAAAATCTGCATCAGAGTACCCAGTAACCTCTAAGTTGTCACCTTGGAAGCACAACTTGTAATTTTTAGTTTTCTGAATATATCTAAGTATCCTTTTTACAGCTTGCCAATGAGCCATCCCAGAATTACTCTGAAATCTACTTACAAGACCATATGCATGACTCAAATCAGATCTTGTATACAACATGACATAATTTATGCATCCTATAGCTTAAGCATATGGAGTTCTTTCCATTTCAGCTTTGTTACTACAATTTAATGGACATATTTTCTTTGATAATTTCAAGTTTTTACAAATAGGTGTATCTATGAGTTTACAATTTTTCATTTTAAATTACTTTAAAATACTTTCTAAATAATTTTCTTGAGATAAACATAAAAGTCTTGAACTTCTATCTCTTGTTATCTTATTACCCAATACATATGAAGCTTCTCCCATATCTTTCATCTCAAAATGGGAACTTAGCCATGATTTGGTATGGTTAATCATGCCAATATCATTACCGACTATCAAAATATCATCCACATATAGTGAAAATATAACAAGATTACTCCCACTATTCTAGAACATATACACAATGGTCTAACCTATTGGCTATATAACCAATTTTAGTGATTGTATTATGAAAAGTAAAGTACCATTATTTAAAAGACTATTTTAGACCATATAAAGATTTATTAAGTTTATATACTTTTTCTTCTTGGCCTTTAATTACATATCTTCATGGTTGTTTCATGTATATAACTTCTTTTAAGTCTCCATTTAAGAAAGCTGTTTTGACATCCATCTGAAATAATTCTGGATCAAAATAAGTAGCTAATGCAAGGATGATCATAATAAATAAAAATTTGGCTACTGGATAATAAGTTTCTACATAATCTATGCCTTCCCTTTGGGTAAATCCTTTAGCTACCAACTTAGCTTCGTATTTATCAATAGATCCATTTGCATTAAGCTTTTTTTATAAGATCCATTCGCAACTGATGAATTTTCTATCTTTAGAGAGGTCAACCAACTCCCAAACTTGATTTCTTTTAATAGAATCAAGTTCATCATTCATGGCTTGAGTCCACTCTGTTGAGTCATGTGAGCTAATAGCTTCACTGTAGATTCGAGGTTCATCTATTGTAACATCAGTCATTGAAGAGTAATTATCTTCATTCATAAATATATAAAATTCTTCTAAAGTCGTAGGTGGGGCTCTAGTTCTTTTAGGCCTGTCTGGTATATTGATTCAATTGAATCATTCTCACAAAATGTAGAGGGAGTATGAGAAACAGGGCCTTCTAGACCCTTATATTTATCAATTTTATGTAAGTCAACATGCTTATTTAAAATATTTTCATCATCTATATTTTCCAAGAAATGAGCATTACGACTCTCTACTAATGATCTAGTATCATGGTTATAGAATCTATATCTTTTAGAATTTTTTGAATAGCCTATAAAAGAGCATTTATAGTTTTACTTTATAATTTATCTTTGTTTTATGGTGGTATAATCACATGTGCCTAAGAATCTCAAACTTTGTCAAGTTTTCTACCTGTCCATAATTCATATGGGGTCAAGTCTATAGATTTAGTTGAGACATGATTAATGATATATCTTACAATTTTGAGAGCCTCACCCAAGAAATGAGGTGATAAATTTGAATGGTTCATCATGGACCTAACCATATCCATTAGAGTTCTATTTCTCCATTCAGCTACACCATTTTGTTGTGGTGCCTATGACATAATTGTTTGGTGAATTATATCATACCTCCCCTATCTATTTGAAGAATTTTAATATGTCTACCTAACTGATTTTCTACCTCAGTTTTATATTATTTAGATGTTTCTAATGCATCTGATTTCTTACTAATTAGGTACACTTAAATAATTGTCTATAAATGTTATGAAATATTCCATACCTCTATGTGTTTTTACATTTAATGGGCCACATATATCAGAGTGAACAATACTAAGTAGTTCACTAGACCTTTTCCCTCTAGAGAAAGGCTTCTTAGTTAATTTACCAGAAATATACGACTCGCATGTTTTGAACACAATTTATCTTAAATTGGAGAGCAACCCTCTTTTAACCATTTGATTCATGTTGTCTTTACTTATATGTCCTAATCTTAAGTGTCGTAAATATGGATCATCCATACATATAAAAGCATCAAAAGAGGCATTAATACAATAAAAAAATGATGAACTTTCATTAATATTCAGTCGTACAAATTGTTAACTTTAGTATCATACACCAATGCTCTTGAATGCTTCCCAATGGTAACCCGACCATACCTGAATCTTATTTCAAAACCCTTGTCATCTAGCTTAGGGACAAAAATTAAATTGCTCCTCATATTGGGCCTATATAGTGTATCAGTCAATAAGAGATTTGTTCCTATTGGTAAACACAGTTTGAAAATATCGACACCTAGTACAACGCAGTAGGTGTCATTTCCTATGTAAATCCACTAGTTACCCACTGCAATCACCTTCAATTCTGTGAATCCATCCTTAGTCCTCGAAACATGTCGGGTGGAGGCTGAGTCGACCCTCCTATTTCTTAAGTCATAGTTGGCAACTATTGATTCTAAGACTACGTAGATCAAGTCATTTCTCTTATTTTTATTATTTCGAGCATGGTTGTTATTCTGGTTCCCTTATTTTTTTTTCAGTTTAGGACAATTAAATTTGATGTGCCCAATTTCTTTACAATAAAAACAAGCATTCTCAACCTTATTCCTTTGATTTTTAAAATTTCTCCCCTTTTCCTTATATCTATTATTTTTCTGATAATTGCAAGATTTTTTGGGGATCTGAGAAGATGAACTTTAGGCAAAGTGGAGCTCATTTGACTTCTTCCTTATTCTTCTCTCAGCTTGAATACTATGATGCATGAGAATGTTTAACATGGTTATCCTTTGTGCAGAATGGTTCAATGTAATTACAACAGACTCCCAAGGTGGAGGGAGACTGTTAAGGACAATGGACACTTACATGCGAATGGGGACTGGATTCCCTGCTACAGTAAGATCCTTTACGAGCACTGTCATTTTATTGGCATGCTCGGTCACTGAGTCCAATTATTTCATTTTGCAAGAATTGTACTTTTCTAACAACAATTGTACATGGGTCAGAAGTGGACCCATACTTTTCAAATAGGGCACCCATCATACTTTGAGCTGTGGTGTGATCCTCAAAGACTCTAAAGAAATCATTTTCCATAAAGCTTAACATAGTAGTCCTAGCTACTTTATCATCTTCTAGCCATTTGCCAAGTCGCCTTCTGGCCTGACCATTGACATTAGGCTTTAAGATAGGTGGTTCGGTTTCTAGGACATAATTCACCCTATCTTGGAAAAGAATATACCAAATTTTTCTATTCCACATAGAAAAATTGGTCCCATTGTGTTTTTCAAGTTGGGATAATGCTGACATGACTAACCTAGATGTCATTTTAAATTTTTAGATAATACCTAAAAGTTCAAAAAAAAATTTAATTGTGTTTAAGAAAAGGTTGTCTACAATTAAATCAATAAGTTTGCCAACTCTCAGTGAGTTGTAACCTCAAACAAAAATTTCTCGAACAGTTTATGATCGCACTGCTGGGAACTGTAGGTTACGAGCCCACTATGCTTCCATAACGTGCTCTAACACCATTGTTGAAAACTTGAGGGAAGAGATGGACCCACTCCCAAGATTAGGGGTAGTGTCGTGAGACTATCGATCGCAAAGGTCAGGCTTTTACGACAACTGTGAGAATTCTGTAAATTTTTGTGCACCTCTCCAAGGCCATGAAACCTTTCTTAAAGAGGGATGGAGGTGGCCGTCCTCCAGTGTTCGGCTTTCTCCTGAAATCTCTGAGAAAATATGGCCCTGTAATCCTCGGAAGTGGGTAGATGCTTTCTATCCTTTAGATAATGGTACTTTCCCTCTTTAAGAAGCATCCCTATTTTAGTAATAAGACTTAAATTATAAGAGAGAGAAAAATTGCACGTTTAAAGGCCCCATGGCTACATACACGTACCAACAGGCAGTCAACAAACTACTTCATATAACTGAGCACCGAATACACAGTCTGAATCAATGTTAGAGACAACAGGAGCCCCGCTACGAGCAACGCTATAGCTGCCCACGGGTCGCGAAAGTGGGTGTTGAAGTGGCGAGCCCTCCACTAGTTGTGACGTCTCTTGCAGTGGTGGATCAGCCGGGTCCGAAGCTCCTTCAGCTTGGCCATTCCCTTGGTGACCCAATTGAAGAGATCAGCAACCTCTTGCTCACTTTCCATTCTATTCTATATTATGCCTAAATTTACGAGCAGTTGGACGTCCTTGGCTATATCAGGTTATCCATCAATTTTACAAATGAGCTGATTGATTTATCCGTGCCACGTGCAACTGCTCGAACGCTATCACATTCAATACAAAGGTTTCATGTTCCAATGGCCATAAAAAAGTTAAAACAAATAAGGATCAATACAAGTTTTTCCTTTTTTTTTATTTTATTATTATTATTATTTTATGTATTTTTTAACCCGAAATGGACTTTATAAGATGCAAAAAAAATTTAAAAAATATTAATATTATTATTTTTACTTTGTTAAAATTTTGGCTTATGTCGGGTGAGTCCCCCCAGTTTTGACTCCTTAAAATCAAGACAACCTGACCGTCATGTTTGGATCCTGGGAATAGGATTAGGAGATCGTTGATGACAACACAACCTACCCATATCACATGTGACCCAAATAAAGCCTTTAGCGTGTCTACAATTGATGAAGTTATTTCTAAAGAATCTCAAATTCTCTACAATTGATGAAGTTATTACTAAAGAATCTCAATTTCTTTTTCTCACTTTTTCTTTCTTTCTTTCTTTTTTTTTTTTTTTAATTTTTTTTTTTATTTATTTATTTAAAATAACATAGGAACGAAAGTTGAGACTTATTGATATGAAATTCTAGTTATTACGAGTATGACAAGGCCGGATTTCTCTCACTCACTACATGCAGTTATATTCTAATCTCTCTTTCAATGTTGCAAGACTTTTCTTTCTCTATCTCTACAACGCTCTCCTAGTTTCTTTTAAATGTTCAAAAAATTTTGAATAATCGAATAAAATATGAATCATAAAATGGATATAGAACATGGAATATTTAATGCATTTAAATTCGATCAATGTTGTTTCTAGAGCAATTTATGTATGGACAAGAAATAGAAAAATGTAAAATGGGCTAATTTTGGGCAAAAATTACACAGAAAATTGGTCAACCCATATAAATATATATTTTTTTTTCTAAAATTGTCCATCGATCTGAGGATGGCATCCTCAAACCACTTTTTATTTAATTAAGTTTTTTTTTTTCTAATTTTTTGGTTAGTGCTTTAGTATCAGGGGCAGTACCAGTCCAGAAGGCTGTCTGAGGTTGGCATCCTCAAACCACCTTATCCCTTAGAAGACAAATGAGCTAATGCGGTCCAAGGATGATAACCTCCGGCCGCCTTGAAGCGCACTAGAGAAGGTGGTCCGAGGATGCCAACCTCGGACTCCCTGAAGAGCACCAAAGAAGACGGTCAGAGAAAGGGCAGCACATACCGCCTTTGCAAGCTTAAAATATTCAGTCGTTCTGGTCCGAGGAAGACAACCTCGAACCACTTTGAAGAGCACTAAAGAAGGCGGTCCAAAGATTCTAACATCAGACCGACCAAGTACTGCCTTAAATATTAGGGTAGAACCCTACTATCGAAAAACTTAAAAAAAAAAAAAAAAAAACCGAGGATGGTAACCTTTGACCAAAAGGCAATTTTGAAAAAAAAAAACAAAAAACCGACCAACTTTCTACGTTATTTTACCCCAAAATTGAGGTCATTTCGTATTTTAGTAATTTGTATTGTGTCTGTACGTAATTCACTCTTGTTTGTATGAATTGATTTTGATAAGAATATATTTTATCCCAAATTTGAATGCTAATACTTTGATCTTTGCACATGGTGCAATGCCTGCAACCATGGTTTCAAAAAAATTGATATGGGATATGGATCGCCCCTTTCGAAAATTGGGTCGGATTGGTGGATCGATGAGTTTGGATAGGAGGATCGGCAAGACCCGACGTCAAAAAAATTTAAAAAAATGACCAAAATTCTAAAACATAACGGATTAGATTTTTCCAAAAAAAAAAGAAGAAAGTTGCATTGCATTATAGTTTTTAATTAGTTTTATTTAAAATACATCAGTATTGAGATCCTGTCTCACATTTGAGTCTTTTTATCAATTATAATCATTTTATAGTTAAATGAAATTTAAAATACAAGTCATTGCAAATCTCTCTAACTCAAATTTATTGGGTAAAACAAAAGGGAAACATATAATAGTTTTGGACCGTTTTAATTTATTAGAGATAAAACAAAAGTATGACTCTCACAAATATATAGACCAAATGTGTAATAATTAGTTTGTACAGATGTATAGCATTTAGAAACATCTACTGGCAATCATGTTTTAATATGATTAGAAAAATAAATAGATACATTAATAATTATGACGTGGAATAATTGATAAAGCAACATGAAAATAGATTCTGAAGGGGGTGTATGGACTTAAGCTTGCCCGTGACGAAGTATTATGTTTTTCTTGTAAAATATCACATGAACTAGTATTATTATTTTTTAAAAAATGTCCACTAAATTAATATTATTTTTTACTTTTAAATATCCAATAAGTAAGTATTATTTTTCCTGTTTTACCATCCCACTTAACTAGTATTATTCATCATGCATTTTTTTGGCCAGATCCCTATAGGAGCAAACATAATGAATTGACTTCACAACCCTTCAAATTACAAAGGTTCAAGATAGAGAGAGTTGTGAAGGTCGATTTATTAATTTTGCAGTCTATTTTTTTTTAAACATTATTTTTTTGGGGCAATTTTGTAAATATTATTATAAAAGAAATTATACTTTTTTTTTATCTCCATAAGGAGTAAAATTGAAATTTTAACTAGAAGACAAGGACATTCTACAAATAATGTTTCAGGACACTAACTTCTAAAATGCCATTATACTTTTGTGAAAATTTCAAATTTGCCCTAGCTTAATGGTAAAGTTGCATATTTAAATAATTTTTTAGTAAAAAATAATGATTATTCTGATAAATACACCCATCACACCCCTTTTAACTAGAACCTTTGTATTTTGAGGTGTTGTATATATATATATATATATATATATATATATATATATATATATATATATATATATATATATATATATATATATATATATATATATATATATATATATATATATATATATATATATATATATGGGTGCGGTTTCAATAAGGCTGCAATCTTCAACAATCCAATTAAGGGGCACCTCCAAATTTTATTATAAATTTTGATGTAAAAAATTCTTAGTATTATCTAAAAATGTATTTTCATATCTAATTGTAAAATTTTAAACTCCAAAAAAGGTTAAAATTATGTAGATCTATAAACATGTGAAAATCTTGAAAATGGACTGTTTCGATAATGTGTTGCAAGAT
The DNA here is from genome assembly GCF_054954075.1 of Amborella trichopoda. Classification (NCBI taxonomy): domain Eukaryota; kingdom Viridiplantae; phylum Streptophyta; class Magnoliopsida; order Amborellales; family Amborellaceae; genus Amborella; species Amborella trichopoda. Next base: position 33,078,498 of record NC_142343.1, read on the forward strand.
GCACTATTTTTGTGACTCAAAATATTTTTTTTACACATTCATACATCTCAATGTCGATATCATAAATTAGAAGGTCTTTAAAACATTAAAACAACCTTTTCCGATGGATTTTTTAGGTGCATCCGTAGTTCTACATTTTAAGGTTGCAACCTTTTATATATATATATATATATATATATATGGGTTAGTATGCTCACATAGCCCCATATAGGTTATTTACTGGTCTGTGAAACGTATACGAGGTGCTTGATTTCTTTATCCCCAATTTTCACAAAGGCCTCTTAGAATTTTTATGATTTAATTTATTTTATAGTTGAAGTTTCTAGGTGATTTTTGGGAGAATAAATTTCTCTTCTGCCTCTTATTATGTTGGATCAACTTCCATTTCTTTTTCACTTATATCATTTTTGAAGTCACTGGCTTCTCTCTATCTTATGGCATTTTCTAGAAAACTTTCATTGGATTTTTCTATAAGTTTCTTGAGTTGCTTTTTAAGTCAATTGTGAGGATCATCTTAAAGATCAAGATGTTCTTTCTCTACGGATATTTTGTTTGAGTTTTTTGCACATAAAATTTTCAATTGTCCTTTTGCTTGATTTGTTGTTGTGAATTACTTTATTCAATAAGTCACAATGCAAGTATAGTAGATATTGAGCTCATCTTTGAACTTCTCTTTTTAATATTTATACCTCGAAAACCAAGGTAACAATACCAGAGAAAGACAACATGTTGTTTACCTGCAGATAACTTGATGCACCTGTTGATATTGTGGAAAACCATTTAGAAATAGTTCCAAATTACTCCTAGTGTATTGATCTACGATTACAGTATGAACCTCCTAGTTTTGTTGTTCTACTGGGCAAATTTTATTATCATATACAAAACCCCCTTTAGAAATCTAGGAATTATTTATATCAAGAAATGACTATTGGAAGACCTTCCAAGCAAATATTCGTAAATACAATTCTTCATTTCAGTTTAAAATATGTTTAGTGCCTCGCACTATTGAACACCATTATAAAGGAAGATGTTTATACATTCAAGATTAGAGGTCAAGTGTTTATGCTCCAAAACTAGTAACAGAAAATAATAAACCAAAATTCATACAATTGTATTATTATGATACAAATATTAGATAGATGCATCAAATTAATAATTTAGAACCAAAGCATGTTGAATAAATTCAAACCATATTGAGAATATACAATCCTTTTATAAAAGTCTTTAAATGTCTAATTGAAATCGAGAACTTGAAAGAATAGAAACTCGTTTTACAATAAATTAATAGTTAGATCAACGAGTATATATAATAAACCTATAGAATCACAAGTAGCAGAAATTTGGATCGCTGGAAATGAGGATGAAGAAGTTGGCATATGAAGTTTGTTTATCCATTCACGATCAAACTAACTAAAAACCATACCTGGTTACTATGGATGTTACGATCCCCTACAACATCCTTTATTAGTTTCTTTTGAAGAATATGGATAGAAAAATAATATATTGAAGACACCAAGACGGAAAATAAAAAGAAAAAGGCTGCAAGAAAAATCTTTCGATATGTACCCCTGGATAAAGAAAAGGAACTGTACTATGTTTGTTATTTTTTATTAAAACCAAACCTGTATAAGGTCTTGTTAAGAAAATAAAATAATAACAACAATTAAAATAAAAAGGAAAAGACCTAATCTAATATGGCTAAGTGAATCTTATTCGCATGGACCGGCTTCTTTACCCGCACTAATCTAGAATGCCTCTTAGTTATATATGACTTTGTTATGTAGCATTGTCTTGGGTAATATGTATGAAAAATGCTAAAATATGTACGAAGAAAATTTTGGAATATGCTAACTCAATGTTCCATTTTGTTTTTTTTACAAAAAATGTAAGCAACGACCTTAGGTTTGAGCCATGGGGCTAACACTCGCCCAAAAGAGTGACTTCTTAGTCAATACATGTGCATACGTTACATTTTGGAAAAATTCCCTTTTGCATCAACAAAGATATTTTCAACATATATGTAACTATCATTTTGTGAAGGTAGTTATGCGTATAGAAGTGTACCTAAGAGCTCATGCTCACCATAGTCTATTGCAAAGAAAACAAAATAAAAAAACTCCCTCCAAAAACATCTATTCAACAAGAATCAGCAGTCAACACTCAGATACACCAATATTGTATTCTTTATTTTCATCTCTTTAGACTCATGCTACTGCAACTAACTCTTCTAGTTTAAGGTGATTTGATGTTACTTCTCTCTAATTGAAATTTTTTCTTTTGGGGTAAGTCTAATTCATGTTTTTCACTTAGCTACTTACAATATTCAGATTATGACGAAATTGGCAAACTCTGGAGCTCCTTTTGTGTTTACTTATCATCTACGATTATTTGTCAGTTCGATATGTTCAAATATTTGTCCTCTTAAATATAATTAATTCTATGTTTACTTATTTGGTTACTTGTTAGGCTTATCACTGCCGGATTTCACAAATATGCGGATATAAACAATCTTGGAACAACAATATTAAGGTAACCATCTTTTATTAGATCATATACCATTGAGACATTCTTCAAAAATTCAGTTTTAAAAAATTGTGCCCCACCAAGTTAACATATACAAAGTAAAGCCCACTAAATGGAACTAAGAATTCTTTGGAAAGTAAATAGAAAAATAGGTTCCAATGAATAGGGTCAAACCAGCATTTTCTCCCTCTATTTTTGTGGACCGCATGGGAAGATTATCATAGGCCCTATATATTAACACATTTTACTTGAATTTTCACCACAACCTTATGAGTAGTGTCAGTATACTCTATGCTCTTGCAAGGAATCTCTTGATGTTTGCAAATAACTTAAAAATATTTTAATTATCCTTGATTTCCATAAAAACTTGCTATCTTGGCATTCTCATATATGTAATCAATTGAACAAACACTCTTAACTAATGACAAGTAATCTACACCTATTTTTTGTAAACTTAAAAACAAACATATTAGTGTTAAAAAACATCTTGGCGGGCAAGTTAAATTTCTAGGCAAGTTAAAAATCAAAGATGTAGCTTCCCAAGTAGCTACCAAATATCAAAGCCTTCTTGAGAAGTTTAGCTTCAATCCTGAGGAAGGGGTATCTTTAAGACATTATTGCTGTTTTTCCTGAAAACTATTAATACTCGCTATTTATTTTTCCCATATGAGAAATTTTATTGGTAATGGATTGGTGACAGGAAAAAAAACTTTTGGCCAAGATTAAGAAGTCAACAAAACCAAGGAATAAGGTAATCCGAATTCAGATGACAACCATTCTATAAAGACAAGAACATTACTGATAAAAAAATTTCAATGGTGCTACTCGTTTCTTTCCTAATGTCATGTAAAACGATTACATTTGTACGAACTATTTTATTTCCCCGGACCGGTTCATATATTAACATCTTAGCAAAGTTTTGATGGAACTTCAATTGTTGCCAATGCTAACCAAATGGCTCTGACACAATACCCATATTAAACAATATGGTGTTAACTAGGATATGTGACCATTTTTTATTGGGTGAAATCCACACCCCGTGTTTGATTTGTCACTTTACTAACACTTGCCATTAGAGCAAGACTTATTTCTAGAGGTGTTTCCCTCTATTTCTTCTTCGCATACTCTATCCGAAGGTTACGCTTCATTCGACAATGACATTTTATTCCATTGCAATATTGGAGTAAAATTTAACTCAATTGATGGTGCATCAAGAGTTTTTTTTTCTTCAAAGCCTGCACCTAATCCCCTTCACACACAAATTTCTGGTTACTGTAGGTTGGAGTACTAAGGATGTAGTATACTAGGTCCGTTGCCATTGTGGTTTCCAGATTTGAATATGTAGACATTCCTTTTATGCAGTAATGTGAATGTAGACTCACTTTGCTAATAGGGGAGGATTCTTCTTTCTCTAATCATATATAGACTCACTTTGCTATAATAAGGGAGGATTCTTCTCTTCTATTTAATTCGTTGGTTGGTTATTTGTTTTCTATTGTTCACTGCAAATGAAATTTAATAGGAAGCTGCGACTTATGATTTTCATATAGAAGTACTCACTGTGGGTGTGCTTGCTTTCTTGCTTTTACCCTAGTTTATTGCACTGTCCATCTTTTACACAATATTGTATCTAACTATCACCAGTAAGATATCCCTATATATCCATGTAAGTCCCAAAATAAGTCTAATTTATCTCTATATATCCATTTAAGTCCTCCTAAAAAGGTCCTCTCTTCATTTGGTATGTCTTAGACTAGTCTATGCATGTCCTCTCAAAATGTATCTCTTAATTCTATCATCTAATTCGACTTGCAGTGTATAAGCACTAATTATGTTATTTATCTTTTCACCAAATACAAGTTTAATTAATAGGAGGCTATTACCTACTGTCTTAGTATTAACCACTTTATCATTTAAATCATTATCTATTATTCTGCCTACACCACTTCCATTACTATCCTTTCCTTAACTTATTCTATTTTCTACTTAGTTTCCTATAGATAAGTTATGCTTTTTCTCTTTTTTCACATTATATCCACTACCTCCATTCTCTTACCTATAAGTGTTCCTACATTCCATGTGGCTAGGTGAAACCTATTCTCTTGGATAAATTTTTTTACCCGTGCTAGTCCAGAATCTCACAGGAACCATTGCCTATTTTTCACCGCAACTAGGCAGCACTGCAACACATCACTTCTGAGAAATGCCTTAGCTATCCCTTGCCCGTTTATCATTATCTTCAAGTTATGGTACAACACGTTGCTTACGGGGAGCACCCTTTCATAAGCAATCGACTAGGCTCTGATGAAATATCTGTTTTTTTGCATTCTACTTGCGGGAGAAAATCATATATATGTAAACTGAGGTGATTACATTATACATTTGAGATATATAGAAAAAAAAAAAGAAAAAAAAGTAAATATCTTGTCTGATCAAAGAAATATTATCCTATCTACTAAATAAAAAAAAAGAAGAAGAAAATATACATAATTTCACATAATGGTGCTGAATTGAGATCGTTGCTACAGGGGTTGAAGTTAGCCGAAGAGTTTCAACGTGAAGTTATGATAGTCGGTGACCCAATGAATGTTATTGATTGGTGTAGGTGCCGTGGTGAGTAAAACTGCTATGGGCGGAAGCGACGGATATCATTGCAATCATGAATGTTCGATTTGGACATGGTTGTAGACAAAATAATTTTGCTGTTGATAAGCTAGTTAAAGACGGTATAAATAGTCAGGGAATGCAAATTTGTTGAAGATTGGTGCTAATTTGTGGAGATGAGTGAAACATGTGTAAGTTGAGAGAGCGAGTGAATTGATATTCCATTATACTGTATTTTAGTTTTGGGAGCAGTTTATATAGAGGTTCTAAACAATCAAATTAGAGCCTATAACAAAAATTTTACGAGAAGAGGTCGTTTCGATGCTCAAATTTCCTCAAATTGATCATCGCAGCAGCAAGATGTATGGACATGACAAAAAAATGGATTTCAAGTTTTAGAAATAGTGTATTTTGTAATGCATTTTTGGACCGTCAATTTTCAAGATTATCAAGTTTTCGTAGATCTTTTGATCTACTTTATTTTGTGAAGCTTTAAACTTTATAAATAAAGATAAAAATACAATTCAAGTCTATCACAAAGGTTTCCAGTAGAAAACTACATGTCTCTACACTATTTGAAGGTAGGCTCTAATTTGATTGTTTAGAGTCTAGGCTCTACACAAACCGCACCCCTTTAGTTTTTGTTTGTTCTTTGTGTTGGATAATGGTTCCAAACTCTGTGATTATTGCCTGACTGTTGTATTTGTTCTATATTGATGGAATAAAATTATGTACTTACTCGTTCCAACAAAAACGAAATTCTCCAAATTTTTTCCCTCTAAATTTTCGCTACTCATTTGCAAAAAATACACGATAAGCCCAAAAGTAACAACCTTCTTTAACATTAAAAATAGATTGCAATTTAATGTTTTATCTCAAGAAATCGGCACTAGGAAGTAATGGCACGTAGCTAGCAAACTTCATTACAGAATTTCAAAAGTTTTATATGTTTTTTGGAATTATTTTTGGTCTATCTTGTAAACTAGAGAAGATACTAGAAAGTTGGAAACTCAGATTCGTGTTCGCACCACCAGTCCACGAAACTAACTTTGCGTTCCCGTTCTTTCTTTTCGTACAATTTCCGTCGCTATTAATCAATTGACTAAAGTGAAATTGTGTTCCCCACTAATCTCTGGAAAGACATCAATATTTTAAAAATGGCAACTTTAGGAGCAACCAGAAGATTTGGACAATAATTTAGAAAGGCATGAAACAAAAAAGGTGCCATTGACAACTGGAGTCAATTTCTTTGCTTTAGGTTTCCTCTCAACTTGCTTTTTTTTTTCCCATTAAAAATCCTTCAATGGAAGTACGAAATCCAATTTTGGTCTTTTGGGTTTTCTACCTATTGTTTCATTGGTAGATATTTAAAGTTAATTTATGTTTTTGTTTTCCTGTTTCGGAAAAATAAGTGATACAAACTTCGTTGTCTTTTTCTTTTATTACTCATTGAATATGTTGTAAGTTGCTTAGAGTTGACAATTTCAGGATTTACTCCCTTCTTGCCCCCACTTACAGAAATTTATATATGGCTCTTCAATTTCCCTAAAAATTTGAGAATCATAGAAAAATATAGTAACTAATGACAGGTCCAAAGACATGCGGTATTCACATAGAGTCATGCTCCTCCGATTTTCTTCCAAATTTGCGCCATGTCTAATGTTTGAAATAGCAGGCTGCAAATATTTATTTCTTTTTTTTTACATCTAGTTGTATTTTATTTTAGTTGGAATCTTCTCATTGGGTTGCACCTATAAAAAATATTAAAAATATCTTTTCGATAAAATATAATGACCAAAATACCCCTTAAAAATTTTAAGGGTATTTTGATCATTTTATTTTATTGAAAATATTTTTCTATATTTTTCACTAGTGCGAGTTTAATAGAGGAATGGAGTGCAAAATTTGGTGGCCAAATACTTTATAGAAAAAAAATTTAAAATAAAATAGTGTAAAGACGTGACATTGTGATTGGGGCAATCTTAGCCCTCCATTCAGAATAGACGGTTGGATAAAGGGGAAAATAGAACTTCTATGCTATAGGGGAAGCATTGAAAGCTTGCCCTTCCTTTATTTTTTCCTTGTGTAACTTTGTTGGAAAATTAAACTTAGCAAAGAAGTACCTTCTAGATGTGAGTAGAAGGTTTAAGAAAATATGTAGAGCTTTCTAGATGGAGCTTCCTAGATAAGACATGAACAAATAAATAAAGAAGCATGTAGAAGTTTCTAAAAAGGGCACAAAGTCAACAAAAGTGGTTAACCTATAAAATGTGGATAGGTGGTCACTAGAACATTCTAGTTGGTATGACAACCTCTATAAAAGGGGAATAAAGAGCCATAGGGGGAGCAACTGAGTGAGCATTGAATGTAGAGAAAGTGAGAAGCAAGAGAGAGAAAGAGATTGAGAAAGAGTGTGTAGAGAGAGAAAAAGTGTAAAAGTTAAGGCAGCAGGCTTTCCTCTTTGGTGTAAGTTTTTGTTGAAGTAATTGCCAGTGAGATTTGGAAGATAAGTACACTCTCTCTTCTTTTTTTTTTTGCATTGTTATTTTGGAGTTAATTTTTCATTATTTAAACTCCCATCATTTGGTATCAGAGCGGTTCAATATTTGCTACTCCATTATAATGTCTTCTATGATTCAACCACAAATTCCTACGTTAAACAAAGGAAATTATGATAAATGGAGTATTCAAATGAAAGTTCTTTAGGCTCTTAAGATTTATGGCTAATTGTAGGGAAAGGTTTGATGAATAAGATCCAGGCGGTTTGAGCCAAACGCAAAAAGAAAAAAAGAAAAAAGATAAGAAGGCACTCTTCCTCATTTATCAAGGAGTTGATGATTCAGCATATGAAAAAACAAAGAGTGTACCTCGGATTACTCAGGTAGACACCTTGGCTTCTTGCTCCGTGAATGCAGACACCTGGCCTTGAGTCTTTGGTCGTTTCTCAAGTCCCTTTACTGGATAGTCCTTGATCAAGTGGTCGGGCTTGCCACATCAAAAAAATGATTTCACCTTCCTATAGCATTCGGCTGCAGAGTGGTTACTCAACCCACAATAAGAGTAGGCTAGGCGCCGATTATCCCTTACGTCAGGTGGGAAGGCCTTTTAGATTTTTGTATGGCTCGGATTGTTCCTTCCCTTAAAATTTCTCCTAAGAGGTGGTTGAACCTTCCTCTCAAAGCCCTTAGACAGCGTGGTCCCCATTATCCCCTCTTTCCTCAATCGGGATTCATCACAGTCCCTCTCAATCTTCAAAGTGAGGTCCACTAGGGGGAGAAAGTCTTGAGGTTGCCTGATATCAATCTCCACCTTATATCTGGCCTGAGGCCCCTCTCGAACTTGTTCACCTTACACGCCTCTGTATTAAGGATGTGTGGTGTGTAACGGGAGATCTCAACAAATATATTCGCATACTGCTCCATTGCTAATGTCCCTTGCTATAGCTCAATAAAATCCATTTCTTTTCTCTCGAACTGAGTCAGGGAAGTATTTCTCATTAATTTCTTTTAGAAAATTCACCCAAGTCGCCATGATCCTTGACTCCTCCCAGGATTGCTTCACTGAACCCCACCAGTGCTCAGCATCCCCTTCCAACGTGAAGGTTCCCAGTCTAAATTTTTTTTCATCTAAACAATGCAATACATCGAATATCTTCTTCACTTGCCTTCTCCATCGCTCAGCTTTTTCCACTCCCCCATGTCTCAAGCATGCCGGAGGTGCTAGCCTCCTAATTTCTTAATTCGACTACCATCAATCTAGTTCTGGGGTAGGGGTAGAAGTGCCCTGCATATTGTCTTTCATCATCTAAGTCATGGCTTATAACGTCTTGGAGAACTCCCCAAGGGCCTCGGTGTTCTCATTGCTAGAACTCGAATTGTTGGTACGAGTCCATGTCATCTTAACCTAAAAAAGGAACACCCAGTTACTAACCTATGCAAAAACCATTCTAAAGACACTTCTAAGACTCTCTAGGCCAAGAATCCTAACTGTCACGACCCTGCCCCCTGACCCCTACCGTACAGCTGGAGGGCAAGAAAGTGCAGGACCGCGACTAGAGGTAGCAAATGCCACTCAAGTGTGAGTGCGCTCAGCTCTTTTAGAAAGACGAAATCACAGCAAGCCACGAAAGAAAACAAAAACCCATACGCAAAGATTCACAGAACTGAACCGAATAAAACCAATTTATATAAATACAGGCTTCAAAATTCTTTAATTACAATCATGTCTAGGGCACAACAGGCCCAACAACAAAAATACAAGACATCCAACAAAAAAACCATGTGGCAACAGCCACTAGACGCCTACTATCAATAAGACTTCCTTTGCCAAGACCTGAACTTCAACCGCCTGCCGCGAGTTTCCAGCTTCCCACTCAAAAAGAACGTAGATTATCACTCTTCACAGAGAGGAAAAATAGAGGGATGAGCTATAAAGCCCAGCAAGCAAATCAACCTCATATATTCCGGCCTAGACCGTGATATTCATAAACATTGCCAAAAAATTCATGCAAGTGTCGCAATATGTATCACAATTCTTTAAAAGTGGTGGAAGAAGTGAAGATCAGATATCCGAATATCATACATCGCATGAGTTAACAGTTACCCCATCATTTTTATCACAATGAAAAATCAGAGTCTCAGGTAGAACACATAGTACATACAATCAATCCTAGTGTCGCCTACTCTCGAAGTAGAAGTCTCATTCATCAGACCATGCGAATCCTATAACTTGAAACTTCTTCCCTCACTCAAGAGGAGAGACAATGACAAATGCAGGACCCATTTTTTACTGTCTTCACACACACACACACACACACAATCTCCAACGCGCTTTGAGGATTTTGATAGGTTGCGGCCTTGCATGACACGACCCTCTCTTTATGCCTTTCAGGCAAGATAGTGTTATACTACCAATGGACGACCAAATGCGTAGTGCCCATATAGATTCGAGGGGGGGGAGGGGCGATCATCCTACATATTCATATTCACATCCCGACTCCTTTCCTATCATTGGGGGTTGGGGCAAGATCTTAACTGTCAACATCTTTCTTATCCTATCAGAATAGATTGTACAACCAACGGATGACCCGTTGTGTAGTGCCTTATACAAAAGTCTTAGAATCTCATATCATACTACCAATGAATGTCTCATTGCGTAGTGATTCATAATACAGTCTTATCATATCAAATTCCCACTACTAATGGATGTCCCATTGCATAGTGGTGCATAAAACAGGATTATCATAAAAGATTCCTACTACCAATCGGTGTCCCATTGTGTATAGCAGATTCCCACTACCAATGGGTGTCCCATTGCATAGTGGTGCATAACACAATATATTCATATCTGATTATAACTATGTACATGCATAACTCAAGCTTTCATTCACTCATGCTTTAGCAGATCTAATTAAAATTATTCAAGGATTCATGAGCATTCACAATATCATTGGCATTGCTTTTTCAATACTTCATAACAGAGTAGACTTTTCAGTATGAAGGCCTCATGGAAAATTTGGCCTAATTTCCATTCCATGGGTTTTAGTCACAATCCCAAAACCAACTTGAAAGTAAGCTCATTTACCTTTCAATTAGAAGTAGTTTAGCATATTCCAGAGACATATGGATCAGTGCATAACCTTTTATAAGACTTATAACAGTTCTAAAATTTACTGCAACTGACAATAGTGACATACAATGGAATTTCAATATGGCTCTAACACCAAATTTGATGTGGACACATCTATCTTTCAGATAGAAGTGGTTTCAGGTCATTTAGACACCATTTGATCAGTCAAAAGTTCATTACAAAAAGATTGACAGTTCTCCAATTTCTGCAACTTATAACAATGACATATCCGCACAATCTGAGGCATAATTCCTAATCCATGAAGAATTTCAAAATAGTTTCATGACCATAATTGAAGTAAATACACCTATATTTCAAATAAATGTAGTTTGAAGCCATTTGGACACCATTTGATTAGTGAAATGTTCATTATAAAACCATGTAATTTCCTTAGAAATTCACAGTAAGTTTTGGCACACCTTATAGAATAATCAATAACTTCCAATTTATGATGAATATTAACACCAAACCTTTTTCATCTTAAATTAAATACACAGGGATACTACTTCATAAATTTTCATGGCCAACAAAAGTATTTTCTGTGCTCAACTTATCATGTAATTGAAAGCCTTAATCCTAGAAAAACAAGACATAACCAAGGATATATGCAACCACATTCTTCTTCAAAATTCATACGCATACTCATGCTTAATTTTATGCTTCAACAAACTATGGACACACTGTGGTTTGATCTACTTACTTGTGTTCAAAGGTGCCCCAAAAGTCACCCACAAAGTCAAGTCCCATGCTCTTCAACTATGATTCCAAGGGGTGAAAGCTCTAAGTGTTGAGGATGGGTTCACAAGAGTGGGAGGGAGGAACAAAGTCTTGGGAGATAAGAGAAGTGGATTTAAGTACTCCAAGAATGGTTGGTAGCAGCTCGGATTGCCAAGTGGCACCTACGTTCTCATGCAAAGGGACGAGTGGCATGCATGGCAGGATGTAGCAAACAAGTGGTAGGCATGGGCTCGGCAGGGCTGCACACAGCGGCGGCATTATACGTACGGTGGTCACTTTGCCACGTGCTAACCCTCTTCTTCTCTTCTTACTGACGTGCACATTTTACTGACGCATGCTCACTCTTTTCTTCTTTTTACTACCGTGTGTGTCTCTACACTGTTGCCCGTGTCATTCTCTCTCCTCTTCTCTTTACTACCACACATGTCTTTCTCTCTCCTCTTCTCTTTACTGCCGCATGTGCTCTACACTACCATACGTGTCTCTCTCTCTCCTCTTCTCTTTACTGCCGCGCACGTCTCTGTACTACCGAGCACGTCTTTCTCTTGCCTCTTCTCTTTATTGTCGCATGTGTTACAGATGTGCACGTTTTATTGACGTGTGCATTTTACTGACACGAATGGTGGTACCTCATTGTCGTGCACTGCTATCCTCTTACTGTCGCGTATTTCACCATGCCGGGAAAATCTCAGTCCTTACAAGTTTAGAGGGCAAAAAAGGTACGTCTTCAAGCCTTAAGAGCTGAATTTGAATCCATTCACATGAATAAGAGTGAATCTATTTCAGACTATTTTTTTTAGAATTTTGGTTATAGTAAACCAAATAAAGAGAAATGGAGAAAAAATTTATGATGAAAGAGTAATTGAAAAAATCTTAAGATCTATGACTCCTAGATTTAAACACATTGTTGCAGCTATTGGGGAATATAAAGATTTTTCTTCACTAACTATTGAAGAGCTAATAGGATCAGTTCAATCCCATGAACAACGGACGAATAAGAATGCTAATGATTCTTTGGAACAAGCATTGCAGAGCAAATTGATAGTAAAATATGATAGGTATGAGCAAGAGGAAGAGGTATTGGAAATAGAGGACCAAGTTTTGCAAATAGAGGAAGAGGAGGACGAAACTTTCAAAATGGAAGCGAAAGAGAATCAAGTTCATCAAGAGGAAGAGGTAGGGGAAATTTCACACGTCGCTACAATAAGCAAAGGTATGGAAGATCTAATATCCAATGTTTCAATTGTAAGAAATTTGGACAATATAATTCTGAATGCAGATATAAAACTGAACATGAAAATAGAGATCAAGCAAATGTTATTGAAAGAAATGATGAAAATGTGCCAACTTTGCTATTAGTTACAAAAAGGATGAAATAAGCAATAATACCTAGTATTTGGACATAGGAGCAAGTAATCACATGTGTGGAAGAAGAGAAATGTTTATAGATCTAATTGAGTCCATAAAAGGAGATGTTTTCTTTGGAGATTTCTCAAAAACCCAAGTAAAAGGAAAAGGAAAAATTTCGATACACCTAAAAAATGGGGATCACTAATATATTTATGATTTTTATTATGTTCCTGCATTAAAAAACAATACATTAAGCTTGGGTAGACTTTTGGAAAAAGATTGTGATATCCAATTAAAAGACCTTGCTCTCACAATAAAAGATAAAAATAATACATTGATTGCAAGGGTAGAAATGTCTAGGAATAGATTATTCACTTTGAATATTAAAGTTGATTCAATGAAGTGTGGTTATGGCATTTACGCTTTGGACATCTTAATTTTAATGGCTTGAAATTGTTATCAAAAGCTCATATGGTGAAAGGATTACCCATAATAGAGCAGCCAAATAAAATTTGTGAAGGATGCACATTGGGAAAGCAACACAGGAGCAATTTCCCAATGGGACAGTCATGGAGAGCAACTAAGCCATTGCAACTTGTGCATTCTGATGTGGCTGGACCATTTGAAATATTGTCAAATGGAAGTAACAGATATTTTCTAACTTTTACTGATGAGTTTAGCAGAAAAACATCAGTTCATTTCTTGAAAGAAAAATCATAAGTATTGGGATTTTCAAACAATTTAAGGCATATGCTGAAAGGCAAAGTGGATATCCCCTAAACGTTTTGAGAAGTCATAGAGGAGGAGAACACACCTCAAATAATTTTCAAGAATTTTGCAGGGAGAATGGAATTAAACACCAATTAACAGCAATATATAGCCCTCAGCAAAATGGTATGTCTGAGAGAAAGAATGGAACAATTCTTGAAATGGCAAGAAACATGCTGAAAGAAAATAAATGCCCAAGAGTTTTTGGGCTGAAGCAGTAGTTTGTGCAGTCTATCTCTTAAATAGATGCCCAACTAGAAGAGGCATGGAGTGGCTACAAACCTGGGGTTGCCCACTTGAGAGTATTTGGTTGTATTGTATATGCACACATCCTAGAACAAAAGAGAACAAAACTGGACGACATAGGTGAGAAATGCATTTTCATGGGATATGATTCACAAACAAAAGGTTGCAAATTGTATAACACTGTAAACAAAAAAGTATTTGTTTCTCGTGATGTGGAGTTTGATGAAGAAGGAGTGGGAAATGGAGAAAGAAAATAAAAATATGAAATTTCTAGAAGAAGAAGAAACATCTCAAGTTGTAACTCCTTCTAATAGCCCCACCAATACAAGAAATGATTCTCCAAGCTCAAGCTCAAGTGAAGGACCAATAAGAACAAGAAATCTCTGATAAATTTATGAAGTAACATCTGAACACCATAATGAAGAAGAAAATCCCACTTTTTTCTATCTTCTTGCAGATTGTGATCCTCTAGATTTTTCGGAAGCGGTTCAAGACAAAAAGTGGAAGGAGACAATGGATGAAGAGATTAAAGCTATTCCAAAAAATGACACATGGGAACTTATAGAGCTATTTGAATGTAAGAAATCAATTGGAGTTAAATGGGTGTATAAAACAAAACTTAATTCAACAGGGGAAATTGAAAGGTATAAAGCACGACTTGTTGCAAAAGAATACAAACAACGCCCAGAACTTGATTACCACGAGGTATTTGCTCCTGTTGCTAGAATTGAAACCATTAGACTAATAATTTCATCAGCTGCACAAAATTCATGGATTATTCATCAAATGGATGTGAAATCAGCTTTTCTAAATGGATATCTTAATGAAGAGGTATACATAGGCTAACCTCCTAATTATATTAAAAAAAGACATGAAAACAATGTCTATAAATTAAGGAAGGCATTATATGGACTTAAGCAAGCTCCTAGGGCATGGAACACTAGACTACATAAATATTTTTAGGAAAACGGTTTTGTTAAATGCCCATATGAGCATGCACTCTATACAAAGTATAATTGTAATGGTGATATAATGATTATTTGTGTCTATGAGGATGATCTTATTTTTAGTAGAAATTGCGAGGAAATGATTGAAGATTTTAAGGCTAGAATGGCCAATGAATTTGAGATGACAGATGTGGGACTCATGTCCTATTTTCTTGGAATAGAAGTAAAACAAGAAAATGATGGAATTTTCATATCTCAAGAAAAATAAGCAAAATAAATATTGAAAAAATTCAAAATGGAAAATTGTAAGCCAATCAGCACTCCTGTGGAATTTGGTGTGAAGCTACATAAAATGAAAAAGAAGAAGAGAAAAATCCTACTTATTTCCAAAGTCTAGTTGAAAGCTTAAGATATCTAACTTGTACTAAACCAGATATTGTATATGGTGTTGGATTGATTAGCATATATATGGAAGCACCTAAGTTGACTCATCTTCAAGCAGCAAAGAGAATCCTATGATATATCAAAGTTACATTAAATCATGGCTTGCTTTAATCCAGAACAAAAGAAGTTGAACTTGTTGGTTTTATTGACAGTGATTGGGGAGAAGACTTAGATGACAGCAAGAGCACCATTGGATTTGCATTGAACATTGGAACGACGGCATTCTCATGGTCGTCAGAGAAACAGAAAGTGGTGGCACTATCAAGTTGTGAAGCAGAGTACGTGGCAGCTACCTCATGCTTGGGACAAACACTATGGTTAAGAAACCTATTAAAAGAATTAAAACTTATACAAGATGGCCCCATCGAGATCCATATGGACAACATGTCAGCAATAAGTTTAGCAAAGAATCCAATCCGACATGGAAAAAGAAAGCATATTGACAGACGTTATCATTTCATACGAGATCACATAGAGAAGAATAAAATCAAGTTCACATATTGTAACACTGAAGAATAGGTTGCAGATATTTTCACCAAGCCATTATGACCAGATAGATTTAACAAGTTGAAACATTTTATGGGGATGGTATCTATGTAACTTTGTTAAGTTTAAGGGGGAGTGTTGGAAAATTAAACTTAACGAAGAAGAACCTTCTAGATGTGAGTAGAAGGTTTAAGCAAACACGTAGAGTTTTCTAGATGGAGCTTTCTAGATAGGACATGAACAAATAAATAAAGAAGCTTGTAGAAGTTTCTAAAAAGGGCACAAAGTCAACAAAAGTGGCTACCTATTAATGTGGGTAAGTGGTAACTAGAACATTATTGTTGGTATGACAACCTCTATAAAAGGAGAATCGAGCGTCATAGGGGGAACAAGTAAGTGAGCATTGAGTGTAGAGAAAGTCAGAAGCGAGAGAGAGAAAAATATTGAGAAAGAGTGTGTACATAAAGAAAAAGTTTAGAAGTGTAGACAACAGCCTTTCTTCTTTGTTGTAAGTTTTTTGTTGAAATAATTACAAATAGTTTTTGCATTGTTATTTTAAATTTAATTTTTTCATTATTTAAACTCCCATCAAACTTTTGCTTTCCCTTTTTTTCTTTTCGTACAATTTCCATCTCAATTAATCAATTGACTAAATTGAGAATTGTGTTCCCTTCTAATCTCTAAAAGTACATCAATATTTTAAAAATGGCGACTTTAGGAACAATCTCAAGACTTGGACAATAATTTAGAAAGGCATGACACAAAAAAGGTACCATTGACAACTGGAATCAATTTCTTTGCTTTTAGATGCCTCTCAACATTATTTTTTTTTGTTTTTTATTTTTATTTTTTTGCCATTAACATTCCTTATTCGAAGCATGAACTCCAATTTTGATTTTTTGGGTGTTCTACCTATTGTTTCATTTTTGCTTTTTGGCTGGTTGGCCCTCGAAGGGCGTTGGTTGGGTGAGTGCGCCTGTTGGGCTCGTGTTCCGCGATTTTCGCACACTGTCCGCCACGTGTTTCGTACAGACATCGAGACGCTATTCTTTTGCTCGGCTCGCAGGGCGTAGGCGTGCAACGAAATGCGGTTGATGCAATTTTCGTGTCGACCGGTCGGTCGGCGGGGTCTTTTTTTGTTTTTTGTGGTATGATTCACGAATTTTGACTCTTTAGGTTCCATCTTTTGTTTTGATGGGAGAAATCACATAGCGTAATTTACCTGAACATATGAAGGGAAAAGAAAAGGGCGATCTATGGTTTTATAGTTACTATTTGAACCACCCAATAGAATGATGAGCAGCTTGAAATTAGATAAAAATAAAATATAGGTAAAATAGTAAATATTTGAACTCAGACAAACTTCCCGCGAAAAGAGAAAGTATAAAATGTCTCCTTTCTCACTCTTATACTCACCTGTCCATGAAAAAGCTTCGAAAGTCTCTCAAAGG